>NC_088130.1:51021402-51637444 GCF_036370855.1 Dromaius novaehollandiae | reverse complement strand
ACAGCATGCTAAACCTGGGCCAGGACCTCCGAAAACAGAGTATTTTGTCTCTTCTGTGGTTCAGCCTCAAGATCCATTATCCACGTCAGTATTTTAAGGTAAAAATGCTGCTTTATTACCAGTAAGACGCTGAAGTCACAACAGGGATCATCAAAAGGAAATTCTGGCAAGTGAAAGACTTGCAATTCCACTTGGGAAAAGATATATTGATATGTTAAACTGGATCAACTGTAAGAAATACTATTGTGCAGCTGTAAATACCACAGGCCCAGAGACCTGTTTGAAATGTCACGGAATAGTGGGAAAATCATTATAGCTTTGGCAAAAGGAGATGGATGTGGGAGAGAGGGTTTTCATTACAGATACTCTCTGACGGTATTTTACCAGGAAAAATTGTATATTTATATTTTTGAAGGCAATTTTCCAGGCTAACAATACTACTTCTGCTGTCTGCTGGCAGTTGCCATGCCCGCGAGCCTGCCACACGCGGAGCGACTTGCCGCAGCAGAAGAATCCTGCTGTTGTGCAAAGCGAGGGCGTTGCTCAAGCAGAGCAGATGAGCATGCCGTAGGTACGTCGATACAAACCTGCACCCGTGTAGAGCGTAGGGAGTCTAGAACAAGCTTACAATGAAATCAATCTTTACTTTCTTTTGCCTCTTCTAGACATTGTCTTGTACAGAATGAGAGGAGAAGGAAGAGGAATTTTTGAAGAACAAAAATGTAAGTTTTCATACGCTATTTGAACTAAGATGGGGCAGACCGGCTATAGAGAAGGACATTTGAAAGAAACAGCCGGATGATAAGAAAAGGGCCTTGTTATCTCTGTAGATGAAGTCAAGAGGAAGACATAAAGAGGGTCTGTGAAGACATGTGAACTAAAGTTTTGGGACTGCACAGTAAAATTGAAGGGGAACTCAGCAGAGTAGTGGAAAGAGTATTTTAGGATTTTTTGTTATCATAATTGTTGCCAGTGCTTTCTGATTTACTGGTGTGCACTAGGACTAGCCATGCTGGTTGTGGCCAATCTAATAAATATCTGTAAACATAATACATGCTCCACAGTTGGAATATTTATTCTAGAAGCAGAAAAAAAAAAGGCATGAAAACTGCTTGTCAGGCTGGTGAGCAGGACTTTGACTCCCTGGCTTAGAGCCAGATCTGACCTGCTCCCACCCAGAAGTTAACCTCACCTCCCCTATCCCATACACCAATACACCCCAGCTCTGGTTCTCTAACCCAAAGTGAGATTTTCTGAAATATCAGGCCCGCAATTGCAAGTCATGAATGCATATACACTTATGTACACATCCATACATTCACATCCATTCTGTGTACTTTGAAAATAGCTGCATATGCAAAATAAACTCTTGTGCTTAACAGTTGCCACCAGCAGATTTTATGAGCACCATTCTGACTATTAACTGGTCTACTTGATGAAATATCCTACTTCATACCCATTCACAAAAATGTTTCCATTTTCTTACACCAAATAAGCACATAGTTTAAACTTTTTACTGATTTGCAGTTTCCTAGATTCAGAGGTAATCGCACCATCCTCTCCACATGCTGTAAGTCCTATACACACAGTGCTTTGGTGAAGCACCAGAATTAACTATAATAGTTTCAGAATCTGCATTGAGTATGATGGACTTCGATGCATTTCTCAAAACAATCCACTTGCGTGAGTATCTGATGCAAAGAACTGGAATACATGGTATCTGGCTTGAAATATGTCATTTGCATCTACATTAACTTCAGAAAGACGCACTCTCTGCATTGTTTTTCTCTGGAGTAAAAGAGACTTCAAGTCCATCCCACTGAATAAGCAGTAATTATTAAGAAATGCAACATTAGATGTAACATTATCTTTACTTCAGATTTAAATGGGGAAGATTAAAAAACAGAGACTTTTCCCACCATTCTTCCTAATACAACAAATCTACACACTCTAAATATATTACGTTTTAAAGTATTAGGGTAGTTATGGTCAAAATGGTCTAAGAATATAAGAGACACAGTATTCTTAAGTGTCGCAACTGACAGTTGAAGAAAACCAACCAAATGACAATTCAAATGTCGGGGATGTGCAAAATCTTTTTCAGGTACCTCTTCAGGACCTAGCGGGGAGGGAGGGTTGCATACCCAAAAGTGCCTGTGTTTTTCTGCAGCCGCACTACCACCTAATAAAAGATTTCACCTCTCCCTCCCCTGTATTTCAAAGGCAGTTGCACACCTAGAGAATCTTTCAAAAACAATTACTGAAGATATTCACCAGTGAGAAAGTTTTTTGTTACTACTAGGTGAAAAAAAGGGAAGTATTTGAATATCAGCTAAAATGGAACAGTACTTGTTCTGAATTAAAGACAGGCCAGGGGCTTGACACCACATACTAACACCAAGTAAATCTTATGTGGAAGGAAATGTTGGACTGAGATGCTGATCCGCCAGTCTATAAAGCCAAAACGAGACATGGTGGGTATGAAGAATGGTATGATAAAAACAGATTATGCCTTACCATTTCACTTCAGTGCACTACGTTAGCCCTGCTTCTGGTTTGTAAAAGTGTGTGCTAGCCAGATGTGTAAGTTGATACTGAAGACAGAAGGCTTCAATAGTGACATATTGCATATATGCATAAGCAGAATGTTTCTTTAAAATTAGCAGCTTTCCTCGGCCAAATCCACAGCTGAGGCAGATTTTGGGGGGGTGGATGCAATCCAAAAAATTTGGGATGCTCCTTTTAAAATGCAGAAGTCTCACATGCCACCCAGCAAGTCTGATTTTGCTCTGCCTGTGAGTCACTGTGAGATGGAGCAGGTCTGCTCCTGGTGAGGGGCTCGAGCATGGAGGTCAGCTCACCAGCGCAGCGTGGATGAAGCATAACGTTGCAACCGACGGAAAAACACAAGCAGCAATCTGCAATGAATGGTCTCACCTGTTTTACACAGCACAGGCCTGATTCCTCACGTTATTGTTAAAATTATTAATAGGCATCTGATTACACAAAGTGTAGGCTGGTATCAAAGCAAAGGAGTGTGGACGCACCAGCGGCTGAGCTGGCCACGCTGCGGGGCCACACGCTGCCCAGCAGAGCCGGGCTATACTGCCTGTCGGCTCGCTGAGTGCCTGCTCAGAGGCCGTGCATGAAAGCTGTGGGATGCATTTAGCTACCAATTTGCTAAGTGAAATCTTTTATTATCAATACTTTCTTCAGGAATGTCCATTTGCAATAGCTGTTCCACTGGAAATAACTGTTTCTTGGAAACATCTGTGGTTGTTGTAAGTACAGCAAGCGTGCTGAGATGACCAGATCTAACAGACTAGGGCTTAGCCTCAGTCATGTGATGCTTTTAATGTAATCTGTGCTGACAACTAAAACGTGGTTTTTTTCATGACTAAATAAAAAAGAAAAATGTGAGGTTTTCACTAGTATTGCAGTTAATGTAGTGGGAACGCTTTAGTGGAGCATGAATCTTGCAGGGACCAGCAAATATTATGCAGAAGCTGACCAGTTTCCTGCATTAATGGATTGGCTGCTGTCCAAACCGAGCCATCTGTATGAAAACAGGCACATTTTTAAAGAGATTACTCAGCAAATTCTTCATTTTCAGCAATGAAATAAACAGTATAGTCAAGAAACACCTTCCCAAATATTTACAGTGTTCATGTTACAATAGCAGACAAGAATATGTGCAGAAAATTATATTCACAGGCACTGCTAATTCCTAAACTGTTCTTGGAAAAATTTACAGTCATTTCAGATGATCTTATACTTTGCTTGTTGTATACTAACAGTGCTCTAACTTTTAGCCCTGAATAAAGGGGGAAGCCTAAAGAGTCGTATTGTTTATGCAGTGTGGATTTGGCCTTATATCCTGAACTCAGAGTCTATGCAACTTTTGGAGAGGGGCAGCAGGGGTGGAGGAGGAAAACCAGAGAAGAAATAGGATAAAAAAACATTTAGAGACAGGCACAGTTCAAAACCACATTCAAGGACATAGCCATAGTATGTAGCTAGATATTAACAGTCTGATGAATAAGTTCATTGCTGCACAGTTCCTGTTAAGAAGTCATATTTTGTTCCTGCCAAAAGTTACTTACTTCCCACAAAGACTTTTTTCTTTAAAAAAACTTAAGTTTTTCCTCACTTTATAATCAGTGAAATAAGAATGGATGAAAAAATAAAGTAGGAACCTTCTCCTGTTGAGGTAGCTGGCATTATTTCTAAAACCAAAAAAGCTGTACTCTCAGAAACCTTGGAGGAGCTGAGAATCTGAACTTGAATTTTACAGACAGAAATTTATTAACCAAAACCAAATCTAAATGCTTCTTGAAGTTTGCACACTTGAAATCCTACTTTGAATCTTTAATAACATGCTTGAGGACCACCTTGAAAATGCTCAGAAATATCATAGTGTTCAGCTGTGCTTTCTGTCAAACAAGATATTGGATGAAATAATTTTTGGTAAAGGCATGCTATTTTTTGTATGTCTATGTCTATGTTTATTTTTCTTCCTCATTAGCAAAACCCACTTTCATTCTACAGAGAGCAATAATGCCTGTGGAACACAAAGATGTATCGTTCTAGGTTACTCCTGCTATTAATTTCAAAGGTAAAAATTAAAAAATCATCCAATGTTTATAAATATTTATGCTTACAAACACATTAACTACAGGATCTTTAAAACCTACTATTTGGTCCATAAAAAAGTATTTCCAGTGTTAAGGTTACTAGTGGAATATATTTATATGAAATCAAATATCTATAAGAGAGCAAAACATCTCCAACCAAATTTGAAATCTGCATTAAACAGACTTCTGAGTTGGTGGAAGTGGTGGAAATGAAAACTCTATGCTAAATGCAAAAATCTTGGTGCTAGCATGCGGTGATCCTGTGCTAACTCTCCTCTCTCTCTCATTCCCCCGTGGAGGAGCAGCCAGGCACCCGCGGGAACACGAGCTGTCCTCCCGGGGTGCCGCCCCAGTATTTCCACTGGCGGATGGAGCCAAGGACTTTACTACCAGCTCGGATATTGGCATAAACAGTGGCTTTACCCAGGAACAGTTTCTTAGTTTTAGCAATCTGCCAGGGAAATGGACCCTCTGTATAAGATAGGCCACTGTTTTCTAACTCCAAAACAATCAAGCTTCAGCAAGTTGCAAAAGCCTTTGATACATAGGACAGATTTGTTTCCTGTAGTCTATTTTATGTCCCAAAGAATTAAAAGCTAAGGACATTTTAAAAATTTTCCTGCAAAGATAAAAAATAATTTTATTACTCTAAATGCAACTTAAGTGACATAAATTCATATGCAGTAGCTACAGGAACCTCTTATTGATTTGGACCCATCAAGGAGGTATTCTTCCCATAGGTAAGAGTTAATATCTGTGGAGTATTGGTTTAGTCATAACCTAATGGTAATTCCTAATGATAGGAATTTGAATATATTTCCACACATCTTATCTACATTTTGGAACATGAAATGTGAAATTTAGTATCCAGAAAATTTTATTGCTTATAACTTGAGACATGTGTATGGTTAGATTTCCAAATGTAAATGAGAGCCATTTCAAGCTTTAAGTTGAATAAGTGAACAGTAAAAGGCAAATGCCAAGCAAACAAGTTGCACATTAAATTCAAACAGGACACTGATCTGACTGCATGAACCCAAAGCTACCTGATTAGCATTAAGGCACCTCTGTGCTTGCATTTACTGTTAGGACACATGAGAATATACATAGTTATGCAGTACATTTTAAAAATTGATGACAAGAGCCTCAGGTGGAGAAAAGTCAAGTACTTATTGAATCTGACATCCGGTCAAAAAATTCTAAAAACAATTGAAAGTATATATTCATGATTATAGGAGGTTATTATAGAGCAGAAAATAATATTAGCCATGACAGAATCAGTCTTGTGCACAGGTGATACAATCTGAAAACAGAAAAATGGTCAGAAGTATTCCCAACAGTCTGTGCAAAAACAAAATTCTCAGGATCTCAAGTGATTTAAGTAGCAAACGATTTGTAGGAGAGAGCACAAATGAATAAAACAAAAATCAGGAACAGTTAACAATGATGTGGTAAATCGTAACGTTTGCTTAATTGGGACACTGGGAGAATAAAACAATTTTGTGTGATTTATTGATGTGGTTTGAAGTTCCACAGCTCTGCGGGAGCCCAAGGGTGCAGGTGACCCCGGCAGGGTCCTGGACGGGGGACGGGTGGAAAGGGGCTTTAGTGCTGTGCGAGAGCATTTGACTTCAGGCAGCGCCTGCCGGCCCCTGCACCGCGCGGGCCGTCCTGCGGGGCCCTGCACGTGGCCGCGCTTGCCTCCCGCCGCTGAACGAGCACCTCGCGGCCTGCGCCGCGCCTGGCGAGAGCGTGGGGAGAACGGAGGTCTCTACAGGGAGACACTGCAAAACCAGCACGGGGGATTTGGGCCTTAATCTCTCCGCTAGTTTTTGTGGTTTCCTTCTGGCTGTTTATACTTCCTGCAGTATCTGCAAAGAGAAAGTGCCTGCTCGGCGCAGCGTTCCCCAGCATCAGAGCAGGAGATGGAAGCGAAAAGTAGAATTCAGCTTTTTTCTCTTGCTGTGTCACCATGAGCAAGTCAAACAAGCTCAGCCTTTGAGGATGCCATTTGTTATCCTCTATAAAGCACTGAGGAAAATGCTTGCTGCAATCTTATTATTAAAGGAAGAACAGGCAACCCAAAACACGGTTACATTTCCTCTCCTTACTTGCCAGAGGAGAAACCCAAGACGTGACGGCGGAGCCGCCCCTCTCTGGACCTCGGGACAGGGTCAGCTGAGCCACAGGAAACCAGGCCAGGAAACCTCACTTGGCAAGGGCAGTGCGGACCGTTTCGGGCTGGTTTGCCGAGCTGTGTCAGCTCACTGGTGGGTCAGAGAAACCACTATTCGGCTGCGGAGGGTGGCACGCATGTAGAAACGCCCCTGGGCAGCAGCAGCCATCAGGTTGACTCAGCCTGTATCATCTAACACAGCCTTGTTTTTTGCCAGCCAACCGTATTCTGACCTGGTAATCTACAAGTTACATTAAATTTATGGCTAAGCTGCTGTGTTCAGTTCATTTGAGTCAAAAACATTCATCTGCATTTGATTGTGGTGATACTAGGACTAGTCAGCATAACATTGCTAATAGCCTTGAGGCCCCGAATCAATCATTACTCTACCTCTAATATAACACCACGATCTTATTATTATGGCAGTACTTTAAAAGACAAAGCACCTGGAATATGTAGAAACAGATCAAAACAGCATAGATTTTGCAAACCAGGGCTTCCTTAGCAAACTACAGCTTCTTCAGAGGCCTAAGCAACTAGCAAGTTTTCCTTCTGTTCTCTGAATTGCTTCTTCACTCTTTGGGTCACTGCTGCATGAGGACACTCTGCCAGGTACCTGAATTTTCCACCATAGCCAGTTGTCTTGTAGATTTCCATTATTGTCCAAATTAGGGGTTTTTTTGTCTCTGCCTTGTCCCCAGAGCCATGCACAATACCTATAGAGAACTATGACAGTTACACTAAACTTGACCAAGGGATAACTTTACTCTGCCTTTAATGTCCTGAACTATCTATGGCCAGTGATATTAAAAAATGTTAAGACAGTCTTGATACTAAAACTTCTGGCAGAGATGTGTGATGGAAGAAATAAGAAAGCCCAGGATATTGGAGGGAATTCATTTATTTCCAGGCTCAGAATAAACTGGGTCTTAACATCTTTATGAGTAGCTGGCTGTTGGCAACCAGTACAAAGCTGGTAGATCAAGAGTGTCCTAGGATCAAATTTTGCATACAGATGCTATCACACTAAAGCTACTCAACGGACCTGATGCAAATAGGTTTGTACCTGTAGAGCTAAAGTGCGTATAACAAGTCCCTGGGCTATTGCGTACTGTCTTTGACGCTAATTAAATTCTGCCTGCGGTAGGCACGTAGACCCAGCTAACCTAAGAGCTGCTATCACAGTCCCACTGAAACCACTAAAACTTTTTGGGCAGGCCAGCCCGGCTCACATAACATCTGGCATCAGGAGGCATCCCACGTATAAGCAAAGCTGTGCCGCGGCAGATGGGATCCGTCCCCCTCAGCCCATGCAAGTCCTGCTTAGACAAGCATCTGTCGAGGGGAGCTCAGCAGCTGCCTTTGCTGACGGGGCGTCAGACCAGACGGACAAGCCCCGAACCCTGGCCCCGCGCCCCCTCGGGCTGCAATAAATACCAGTAGTAACAATGATGATTACTTAATACTTCTTGTTTCTGGCTCCAGTCTTGGTGGGGCAGGAGAAGGGCCGTGACCGAAGGGCCCTGACACAGTAGCATAACTGGCCGGGCAATAGCGCAGAGCACCACTGCGCTCCTCGGCGTGTGCCACGGCTGCCCGGGTGACAGGGGGAAGCCAGCAGGAAACACCGCCACGAGCAGGGAGTACTGCGCTAGTCCGGGGCCACACGAAACCCTCAGCTTCCAGCTACGTCAGTCTCATTTAAAGACACTTTCAGTGTGGTTTTGGCAAGGAGCAGAATGAGCTGAATTTTGAGGGAGGATACTGCAGAGTCGTTTCAAGGACTGTCACTGGTCAGGTTTCTATAACAGTGCCCAGAAGAGATACTAAATGCAGAATTAAATACAGATTACTCAAAGGAAGGTTGGCTAGTGATCAATAAGGACTATCCGTTAATGTTGCACAAAGGGTGATTTATGTAACTGTTAGCAGTTTGTGCAATGCTACACACAAACGAATAGAAGTCAGAATACAGCTGCCTTTTAAATCCATGCCCTAGATAGGAGGCAGACACAGGGGATTTTGTGATTTGATCATGCAGAAGAACTGCAGAAGAGCTTTTGGCAATTGAGTGATATGTTGTTGGTTATGTGCGTGATTTGTTGAATGTTTGAGGCATCTAGGGCGGGAGAGAGGTTCCAAATCATTTACAATATATATTGAACTGTCATTAAGGAAAATACATAGGAACAGCAGTAGCAGCAGCAAGAATACATGGAAGAAGGCAGTCAGCAGAGGAATCCAGACTTTCAGTTTCAGAACAGATTAAAAGCCAAAGTGCGAGTGTCCTCTCAAATGAGTGAGCATCTACAGAGAGAGACCTTAAAAGATGGGGGACACGAGTCTGGTTCGGCAGAGCCGTCTTCAGAACAGAAAAGGTCTGCCGGCACATTTAGGATGTAACTTCACCTGTAAACAGTTCACACACAAAAATCCTTCACCTAAACCAGGGCGAGCAGTACAACGCTGGCGTCACCCTTCCCAAGGCAGGAAGGTCCCAAGGTGCGCTTCCCTGGGAGGAACAGCACCGGCACCGCGGCGGCTCAGTGACAGCAGGGTGCTGCACCACTGCCTCCGCACGAAGTTGGAAACCTGCATAGAAAAACATGAGAAAATGTTAGAGCCCTAGGAGAAAGACGCAGGGAGGCAGGGCCCTCCTGAGGCGAGGAATCTGCATTGATTGTAATAAGAAATCAGGACGTTGCTTGTCTTCACTTTGCGTTTTGTGTTGATTGTGATGGCCAATGCAAACAGCAATACGCTGCTGCACAAGATGAACAGAATAGATGCAAAACAGGTATGCTTTGAAGCATATCTTATCATTCAGTGTGATCTGACAAAAGAGCCAGCCCAATCTGTGTTCCCAGTGACTTCAGTTAAGAAGGATTTGAGCCCAGATCCTTTACGGGAAGTACTTCAGAAGGGAAGAGGAGCCGGGTGGGGCTGTATGACATTTCTTTGCACAGTAAAATGCAATCAGGACTGTGACACAAGGCTTGGACCAAACGATGGATAAATATGAAGGATTTCATGCAGAAGAAAGATAAGTCAAATTTTTGCTGTCCTTTGTTGTCCACATGGCAACTGTCATAATTTTGAAAGAATAGAGCTGGACATGGTGTCTCTGCGAGAGCTGCTGTTTATAAAGAATTTGACTCCTTCTTTGTCACATGTATAACACTAACAAGACACTTTTTCTTTAATCTGACATCATTGATTACCCATTCTGAATTTCCTTCTTTCTGCCTTTAAGGGAAATTTCCCTGCCAATAAGAAATACGTAGAAAATCTCTCAGCATTTGGAAACAAAAAAAAAGAGAATTAGAAAATTTTAATGTACGGAAGAATAAACTTGCCTTGAATCTGACTGCTAACAAAAGCATTCAGTTTAGTCTGCAATTGCCTTCATGTCCTATTCTTGCAACATAAATAGGACACAGACAATAGAACTATTGCAAGATGAAGAATGGAAATTCTAGTTCAGAAAAGATTTTCAGATTTTTATGTTTAGCTTACTTTTAAGCTGGAAAAAAAACCCAAAATTCAGATTTCTTCCTAATAAAATTCCAAAGCATTCCTTCTGATGGTTATTCAAGCTGCTTGGTTTCAATACACTATTTTAAAAAATCTATTCCAAGAGACAAAGAAAAAAATAAATTTTTCCATTTTTATACTATTACTGTGTACTCTGCTCCCTTTATAAAGCCATTTGTAGCAGTTGCACATTTCAGAGGAATGTGTAATTCTTTCTTTCTATCAAGTTTCTTGAAGAAACTCTAAGCAGATCTTTTAACTTTCTTTTCATTGCTCCAGGTTTCTGCAAACTGTAGTTCTCTACAATGAGAAAGGGAAAAAAAAATGAGATGAATCCTTACAAATGGTTTTAATATGTATTTAAGAAGTGTCTTTTCTTATTAAATATCAGCATGATATTTTAAATATACAGGATGGCTGAAACATAAATACGCACATAATTCCTATTTTTGCCATATGAAAAAAAGATGCTGCCTTGGCAGGAGAACGCGAATCGGCGCTGCCACTGACTGCTCCCAGGTCGCTGCAGCATGTCGCTACTCAGCCGGAAACAAAGGCTGCGAGAGCCCCGCGCGGGGCCCGCGGGGTTTCCAGCCTCATTCACACAACAACGTCCAGCAGCTCCATAGATACGGAGGTGTGGTGTTTAGCAATGTGCAGCTGGTAGGAATTATTTATGGACAATTTAGCAAATTAGGCGAAGGCTTCCCACGGATTCACTCGCAGTTGTTGGTGCAGCGGGAGGGCCGGGCCGGGGCTTTGCCCGCGGGAACGGGGGGAGCCCTGAAGACCGTCGAGCAGCAGAAGGGCCTCCCGAGGGCCCCCTTTGCGGGGGGAGGCAGAGGCAAGCAGGGACTCCTGAATACCTAGGTTTGGCATGATTACCTTCTGGGATTATAGTATTTTATATTAATACGGCATTGATGGCAATTGCTTCTCTGGTTGTCTGCCATTAGGCGCCGGGGTTGGAGTCACCAAAGCTTTGTCACAGACACCTTTGAGATTTGTATTCACGGAAGAGTAGGAAATAGGTTGATCCTTTAAATTATTTCAAAGTAATAAAACACATGTCCATAAAATAAAAATGGGAATATCCCATTTCTATTTAAAATGTGCATTGCCTTTAGACAAGGAGTATTGTAATGATTAAAGCATGCAGGGTGCTGCCAGGAACAGGGCTGTCTGCCCGCTTCCAGCAGACGCTCTGACTGAGGCGAGAACGGCCAACTGCTGAATGTAAACCTATTATTCCTGAAACATTTCCCCATATTACAATGGTAAGCATGTAATCTACTTAGAGATTTCAGTGATCTCATACAGGATTTTAAATGGGTTGGGCTGTAGGAAGACTATGACCCAACCAAGTGTTTATTTTAGCCCATCTGATGGAGTGTATGTCCCAGTAAAGTAATACAGTTTGAGTGAAATCCAGCTGGCTCAAATCTCTGCTCTACTAATGAATTCAGTTAATATGTAAAATGAGTAAGATGAGATGGAGTTATGTTAAGAAAAAAAAAGACATTCAGCATTAGCAGGAACAGAGTTAGCTAAATAACATTGGTCCAACAGGTTTTATAATGTGTGTTGAAGTTATTAAATAATGCATTCTCCTTCATCACTTGATTTTATAAAATTGCCTGAGTGGTTAACAAATATATTTCTCGAGGACTTGGGCTTTGGCAGAGAAAGGACATCATCTTGTTGCTGGACAGTCTCCTCGTCACAGTTTGGGGAATGCATTAAAATCAGGCAGTTTGCAGTGCTCATTCCCAGACGCCAGCTCGGCTGTGCTGGCTGGCGATACTGAGCGTGCGCAAGAAGGGATAGCTGGGTGCCAGGCCACGCTTTGCCCTATATGCGTGCACTTGCCTGCCTGTCCTAGTGAGTGACATGGGAATTTTACACTGTATCCTATACCATTGTGCTGCTATTTGATCATGAATAATTTGGTATTTCCCACAAAAGTCTCCAAATAAAACATAAGAACAATTTCTTATCGTTATTTGTCCTGAAGTAAGAGCTATGTGGGGAGTAGCCTCCTTTTCAAAACACATGGCCTGGAGCTTCAGTTTGCAAGCCTACTGCTTTTTGCCCCTAGGTTTTCTCTCTAAGACAAACAATTCCAATATACAAAATGCTGAGTTGGGAGTTGCCTGAAACTATTGCATAGAAATCACTGAGGATAAGAAGGTAGGTGAACTTGCACCCCCCTGCAAACGTTAGATGCTTACACTGGAATTTGTTTTTGATGCTGTTGTCCCTAAAAAACCAGATCTCTTCCGAGGTAAGGTGTCCAAGGCAGAACTAATTTTTTAAGCAAGGGATTCAGTTCTAAGCAGTCTAGAGGTGAGAAACAGTCCTTGTCTAGGAAAGTTTGCAGTTTCAACTAAGGAACCCAATAATAGATAAGAAAAAGTGTATCAGCATTCTTGTTCTTAAGGTTATTGAATATTTACTCATTTGGAAAGAAACAATTTACAAAGAGCAGATTAAATGTATAGCAGTACATATGTACATTTTTATACTGAATGAAGAAAAAGACAACATAGTCAGCTGTTATACCTAGTTGACAACTGATGCATATCTACAGTCAAATTGCCACAGTCCTTATTCAGTCAGTCCTCCTAGTGATTTCCAAAAGGGAAATCGTACAGCTTCTCTCTTCCTTGTGCTGCAAACACCGTGGTAGGAAGTAATGGACGACCATAAGAGGCAGGTAACTGATGCCATTGCAAAGGTATGAGCTGGACTTGCTGCAGTTCATACCTCTCACCATGAGATGTGACTGAACCAAGCTGGCCAGAAGCAGAGACAGATGTTAACCTAGGACAGGCGAATCCTTGCATAAAGGTTTTGGGATCCAAAGGAAAGTGGGGGGTACCAGGAATGAGGAGCTTTATCATGAAGTAGAAGTTACAATATGTGGCCAATGAGTAAATGAGAAAGGATATTTTTTGCTACTAATTGTTTTCTGAGAGGTATTCCTTCAAAATGTCATTCTTAATTATGCCAGTTAGTTGGCAGGAGAGCTTTATTATTATTATTATTATTATTATTATGAATATTAGTCTGACCAGCAGAAATGCTGATAATATTTAAGAGAACTCTGACTGCCAAAGAATAACATGGGTTTAGGTTATGGATCACAAAATGATACAACAGAACTGTATGATTATGGGTTAGCATAGATGATTTGGTTAGCATGGATCCAATCTATGATCTCAGGGTAGTAATTACTGGGACAACATTTGTCCAAGGCAAGGTAACCAGGTTGCATGGTTTCTTTCTTTATAGACTCCACACTCATAGTCATTTCCACAAAATCCATGCACAAAACCGTAATTGATTTCAGAAAAATATCTGAGTTGAAATAAGAAGAGCTGGGCCCATATTATGCCTCGCAAAGCACTGCTTGCACACCAACTCATCCCAAATCATTTAAGATTTAGGAAAGAGATATTTTAAAAACATACACAATAAAACATGTGCTTTATCAAAAAAGAGCATGTTAAAAAAATACTTAAATAATCTCACTATTTTAATTAAGGAAGGTTCTCTCATACATTCCTTTCCATCAGTCTCTGCAAAACCAGTGTGTTTTCTTTAATTACTTTGTAAAATACTGGACATTTCCTGTTCTGCCTTTAATGGTAAAAAGCACCTTTCAACAACACAGCAGTACATGAGTCAAGCTCTCACCTAAATTGAGTAGTTGCAAGAGGAGGAGATTCCCGTAAGGAGTTTGGGTATGAGTACCTTCGTGACGACACAGTGACTGTTCCCAGAACCTAGCTGCCCAGGTCAGTGGTTTGAGCCAGTTAATACCTCAAATAGACCTTGTCCCACTTCTTCATAAGCTAAGATCAGTCCTTTTGCATCCGCTGATGCTTCCTGCAGCCCATATTCACAGAGGGTTGAGATCTACTGAGTCTTGCTGGTGGGATTAACTATCCGTCCCGTGACTGCTCTGCCCCTCTCTAAATCCACCCCACCTTGGCTGTGGCTCCCGAGCCGGCCCCGCTGCTCTGCGCGACCACGCAGAAATGCCGCCGCACCAGCAGCTCAACACCCCCGCCTCAGCCCGCTGAGGTCCCACCTGGATCTGGAGGGAAAAGTGCCATGATCAAAGTCAAGTCATCACTCTCCTCATCTGCCCTCACTTTCCTCCTTACGTTGTCTCTGCACTAAAACTAACAAAATATTGACAGTCATTAGACAGCTGGCACATGGCATCCCATCAGCTCATTGTGCAGTCTCATATATGTCTACGTGACAGCAGTGAATATACAATTGTGCCGTATGCTAAAACTGTGCTGGCTTCATCTAGCCACTGCAAAGCCACAGTGGCATGGGCTTTAGCTCCTAATAGCAGAGTGTGTACCTGGGGTTTAAGGGACTTCTCTTCTTTGGTCACGAGTGTGTGTCAAAACATGTCACCAGCTTTCCACTGCCTTGGTTACCCACAGGAACTGGCTCATACTTGAACAGGCTGTAATCACATCTATCGCCCACTATCCCTTATGCTTCTTCCATCTGTTGGTGCTCTTTACTTAGTATAATTTGAGGAAAGGAAAAGATCTTCAGCCCTTTGCTATGTGTTTATTTGGTTTCACAATGAGGCTGGAGCGTCTCGGCACTGCTGCAGTATGAGCAAAGAGGGATTAATTAAGGGACTCCGAACATTGCCGTGAACAAAACAGCAGCGTGGGTTTGGAAACACTGTCAACAGCGAAAACACAAACAACTAAGCAAAACCTTTTCCTGCTGTGAGGCATCTATTGTGTTTTGTTTACATCTCTCAAATATACCAGGGCCCTGGAACTGGCATATGGAATAATTCCCTTTGCCAACTGAGCTGAGAAGACTCTGCTTTCAATTTAAGGACGAAGAGTGAGGGCAATAGAGGTAAAAGTCTTCAGTTGTCCTCTCCTGTCCTTTATGGCATGTGTTGTAAGGAGAGAGAGATAGTGATTAAAATACAAGTTGGGGGATTGTCCCAAGCTTTACTAGCCTGCACTTGAGAACCAAGTTTACAAAGGCTGTAACAGTGTAGACACAAATGCTGTGATAATCCATATATCACCACATTTTTCTCTGCTTTCTGAATTCTCATGTTGTAATATAAGTTCCACACTAAGAATTTTACCAGGGGATTAGAGGATGTCCTAATGGTAGAAAACAAATATGCAGACTATATGTTACTGTAAGCCAAAATCCAGACCATATTTTTAGTACAATTCGTATACAACAGGTTTGAAGTTCAGCTTTTACAATCCTCAAGCTTAGTTATTCTTATACTAGGAGCATAGAAACAGATATTGCTGAAGGCTCTGATCTGGAAACAGTCCTTGTAGCAATTTCTTTTAATAGGACATAAGGTTGTTAGTAATAGTATGAAATGTCAAAAAGAACTATGAGCAGGGACCCAAGAAGCTTGAAATGAATAAATCACTGCTAGCATAATAGAATAGATCACATAGCAACTAAATTCGTGAGATTGTATTTGCCAAGACATTCTCTACTGTATAATTTTACTGCTTTGTCCAGTAATAACTTTTAAATGCCTTAAGAGTGAGAATCACTCTACTTACCCACAAGGTTATTGTACGGCATAATAATTCTTAGTGTTATGGAAGATGCTAATGTGAATCTGGTGAGACTTCCATTTGCTGAAATAATTGGTATAACTTTTCAAAATACAACATAATACAGCTACTTCAATATGCATATGAGAAAAAATTCTTCATAGAACTTCATGTATTTGAAAGACTTCAGAAGAAAACCTGGAGTTTGAAGAAGTTAACATGAAGAAGAGGAAAAAAAAGCAGAAGAGGGATATATCATTAACTATAAGAAATCTATTGTTTAACAAAATAACATTACAAAAACATTAAAACACTAATTTGAAATCAGATAAAACTAACTTGAAAGTCATATCACTCATTATTATGAAAAGGACTGGCATTCTAAGTGAATTCACATTCAGTCGGGCAATACCAGCAAGTTGGATCACTTCCCTTGAGTAACAGCCTCACTATTCGCTTCACCAGTTAACTACACAGAAAACTTCTCAGCTTTACTCCCCCCAAAAAACCCTCTTCTATCTCCTGTAATGTTTCTGTGGAAGAAGCCAAATTTTTATATGCAAAGATAGATATTTTGTTTGTAAAAGCATTGTTTATTTTCTAGCTGAGTCCTGGGTAGGTTTTGATTGACTGCATCAAATATATGATCATTTTTATTATAGAAAGAAGTATGAACTCATTCTTTACCTCCCCAAATGTGTTTATTAACCTTTCATGAAAAATAGACTGTTTAGAAAAAAAATGTGCTCATGTGTGTGACTAACTTGGCTGAAAGTATACATACGGTATTCTTATTAAAAATACTAAAAGGCTTAGCTAATTGTAGAGTTGGCTTGAAACCCAGAATTCAAAAATTAGTCATAAACTTATAAAAATACCCCACAGCATTTGGTGAAAACACAGAAAAAGCACATGACTGTCACTGAAAAGGTTTTCTATCCGTGTCCTTTTCCTATGCAAGAATACATTGTTCTAAGTGTCAGGAATAGTTTCCGAGTTCCTCCACCTTGTATTTTTTCCTGAATATCATTCATTATTTTCCTTTTGACCACAGCTCTGGATCTGACAGCTCCTGTCCTCCGTTTGTCCACCACTCCCGGGTGTCTCATATCCACAGCAGTTCTTCAGTTTATGACCTCCAGTAAAGACCTTACAGGCTCCCTGTAAGGTATTCAGTCAGCTTCAGGCCCCAAACTAACTTTTTAAACTTTTTAAAGTGCATGCTCACATGCTGCATCCTTCAAAGCTTTCTGGATATTTGACTGGAGGAGACTAGGAGGGGAATGGAGAGAGCACAGCTAGCCGTTGTTTCTAGCTACCAGGGAAGAGCCCTGTGCGTTGCAACTTCAGCTTGTGGCTGTGACTCTGCTGCTGGCAGTTCTGTCGGAGCCCGAGGTCAGGACAGGGACCTCCACTGAGGTGGCACATTGGGGTGATGCAGCCTCTCCCTGTTACCCTGAGTCCAGGGATAATCTAAGGGATCTTGTGTTTATGACAACTGCTTTCCCAACACTGTGAGGTTGAAAATGCTGTCTGTGGATAGCTATTCTGTCACAGGGAGAGAGAGGGAGAAAAAAAATGTGCAGGACGTACAGCTAACACTGATTATCAAAGCTATGCTGGTAGGACTAGGCTAAAATGCACATAGTATGTGTAGGTATGTAATTTGCATGAGCACATCAAAGTTGGGTGATTCTTCACTTAAGCAACTAACAGACTTGTGCATAAGACATTACCTCAATACATGTGGTCAAACTGGTTAACCAAATTGTAGACTTATTTTCTTGAGGACATTTTCTATAAAAAGTAATAATAAGAGCCTCTTCTTGTATCCTTTTCTACTCACAGCATCGTAGAACAGCTGAGGCTGGCAGGGACCTTGGAGATCGGTTGGTCCAAACCCCTGCTCTGAGCAGGGTCACCTGGAGCAGGCTGCTCAGGGCCATGTACAGTTGGGTTTGGAATATCTCCAAGGATGGCAACTCCACAGCCTCTCTGGGCAACCTGTTCCAGTGTTTGACTACCCTCAGAGTAAAAAGCTTTTTCCTATTTTACATGGGATTTCCTATATTTCAATTTGTGCCCGTTGCCTCTTGTCCTTTTACCGGGCACCACTGAGAAGAGTCTCGCTCCATCTTCTTTACATCCTCCCATCAGGTGTCCATACACATAGATAAGGTCCCCTGAACCTCCTCTTCTCCAGACTGAACAGTCCCAGCTCTTTCTGCCTCTCCTCGTATGAGCGATGCTCCAGTCCCTTAATCAGTCCCTTAATGATCTTGTGACCTTTGCTGGACTCACTCCAGCAAGTTCATATCTCTCCTGTACTGGGGAGACCAGAACTGGACGCAGTACTCCAGATGTGGCTTCTTACCATACTGTGGCCTACAGTGACCTTACTGGTACAATTCCAGGGCTCACAAAGTGTTCAGTCTAAATGGAAGAATACAGTTTTAATTTTATTGAACTAATTTTATGTACCAGAGCTGCAGGAACAATACACATAAGCCCTAGGGCATCATTAGAAGATGACTCAAAGGCTATGCCTATCTGCCAAACACACGTGGGCCTGGAGTGAGCTTGTGCACTGGGGGCCTGATTGTCTACACTGACTAATTGCTGGCTCACTTGCTGGCTCTGCTTAAGGCTCCTCCAGCCAGCTCCCTCCAAGGCAATACTTGGACACAGGCAGAGAGTTGTTTGACTACAAGGACCACTCCCAAAAGACAAGTCAGGTAAAGTAGTTCTTGACAGGCACCAAATAACTGTGTTAGTTCTGCAGCAGGGAACTCTCAAGTACAAGCACCATTGGCATGACAACCACTCATAGCACTGCTGAAATATTTGCTTACATCCAGACTTTGCCAGTTTTCACTTGGATGTGTGTGTGTGGGGGGGGGCCCTTAAAACTAGCCAAAATGATGCTAAAAAATCTGATACAGGCTGTCAAACACACCTTACAGGGAAGGAGTGAGGAAGTTCATTCTTCTGAATTTAGACAAGGCATGTTTAGAATGACTCACTCCCAATTTCTTATCATCTACTCAAGGAAATTAAATTTTAATTAATTACTAATTATCTCTTTGTAACTGATCGTTTGTTCTCAAAGGAAATTAGAAATGGCTGGATTCATCATTCTTCATTTTTAGACACCTCTGCATTTGTCCAGGTGTTCAGATTAAAATAAACTAGACAAAAACAGCTAGGTCTTTGTAGAACCATGCATCTTAGGGCTATAACATATGCACAGCATATAGCTTTTAAAAGATCCTTGACACAGCTCTAGATTTTCAAGGTGTAGTTTAGTTGGAATGAAAATTATGCTGCTGTAACTTCAGATACAGCACTTACAAATGCCATTTTCTAACTGCATTTTCAGACTGTAGCTCAGTTCTGTTATCACACCCCACATCTTGGAGAAAATCATTGCTTTCTATCACTTAAAAGGCTGGTAAAAATGTTAACAGCTTTAAGACTCTGCAAAAGCAGCAGGTGCAAACTAAATTAAACAGGAAGATTTGTGATGAACATGAATATTGGTGGAGAAGGGAAGAGAGAAAGGAGAATTCCATAACCCTTTTCCTCATCCCTGCAGGAAAGGAGAAGTTATGTTCATAACTAGAAAACACACATTCACAGAACTGCCATTTCTTTTAAGCCAACTGCTGTTTGAGCCAGCCATTGAAGACTCAATTTCAAACACTACCAGTATCAGCATGCTCCTCATCTAAAGGGGCTGTGATTTTGACTCCTCAAAGAGCTGGAATACAGGTATAACAGAGAGATGCTTCACTGTGGCGTTTCAAAAGAATCCAGGGATCTCTTGGTAGTGTGAGGACTTCTTCCTGGTGAAGACTTCCAAGACTGTTACGGAAACAGGAGGAGGAGCAGTGCTGCAGACCCACAACATTATCATTTTAAAGCAAACAAGTATGTCGAAGTGCAGAGATCCTTCATTAATAAGTATCATTTCTACATCTATAGAAGAGACTATTTGTCATCCCAGTTGTCATTTGATTCTGGCAGACTTGATAGATTGAATCAATCTTTCTGTCCATATTACAATACCTCCTCCCTTTGACGGAAGGAGACAGCAGGACACTATTCAGGCTTGCAGTATTTCCCTTTTCTTTATCCTTGTTTGCATTCCTGAACGTAACTACATACTCTTGCTTTAAATGTGTTCAGTCTACTTTATCCAACAAGCAGTCACTGAGGACACATTGTTATCATGCTGTGGACTGGCAGTCAAAACAATTCACACACCAGAGAACCCTCCCCAAACCATGGCTGTTTCGGCCATCTCCAACCAAAGAGCTGTGAAGAGGCGGAGGCTTGGGCATCCTTCCAGTGAAATGAAAGGTCACTTTCTTCTGTAACTGTGCCTGTTGCATTGCTTGGGCATCATGAACTAAAAATGTGTGTGGGTCTGGATACCAGAAATTCAGTTTGCATTCAGGAATCAAAATGCTCTGGATCAGTTGTATTCATAAGTGGCATTATTTTTGAAATGGCCTACAACCCAAGAAAATGGTCAGGCAAGGATATAATGATGGGGCACCGCATGGTGTTTCAAATGAACAGTCAGCTAGCTCTGGGAGGTGAGCAAGTATTCGTTCCTGCAGTGAGACTTGGCGTTAGAGGCATCCAGCCAATAAAAGGGTTTTGATGATTTTATTTGAAACAGAAAACAGACACCCCCGACCTGCACATTTGCAAAACTTAAGAAAAGAAGTGGCGCCTCTGAAGAGCAGAGAATGCAAAGGAAATTGAGAAAAGGAGGCAAATTGCTATGAACCAGCAATGAAGAATGACACCTAGGAAACAGCAAGAGAAAATGAAAAATAAGAATGAAGGGGTAAAGTGAAGATGAAGAAAGTTTGCAAGTATGAGAGCTGAAATCCTGCCTCTCCTGCAGGCCAGCGGACTTATGTCATTGACTTCAGCTGAGCCAAGAGTTCACTGAAGGAGCACTGGAGCTGTTAGGAGCCTGGGCAAAATTACTTGTTGGAGGAAAAGATTCAAGGTAAAACTGAAAGACTTAGTGTGTTAAAAGCCCTGAGGAGAGCAAAAGCATTTTGAGCCAGAGCAAAGTTCAGCTGTGCTGGGTTTTTAAGACTAGGAATAAAGCAGCTATTACATCTCTATAATCTGCTGTCCTGCTGACAGGTTAGAGGGAGCTGAGGAGGAAGATCACTGGAGACTTTTGTTTTTCTGGGAGCTACACACAAGTAATGTACGCTAACATATTTCTAGCTAGATTAAATATTTGGGAAATACTGTCTTTTCAGAATATTTCTGAAGAGCAGATTAGCAGTTGCATCAGTTACTGAATAGCTTGGGAAACACCACAATTGTAAAAGGAAACTGGGCAGCTGTGCCTGGCTAGCACCACTTTGGAATATACGGGCAAGCCCAGTTTATACAGAGATAAAGTGGGGGATTAAAGTAAAAGGAAGACTGATGTGTATGACAAGGAGGCTAGCGAATGGCTGGTAGACATGGGAGCTCCTGCATGGGGTGCAGAAGGATTCATCTGATTGCTCGGAGAAGGGAGTATCATTACTAACACTGCTGCAGGACTTGAGCATTGCAAACGGGAATCGCTAATGCACTTGATTCATGAACATTGGAAAGTTCTGCTACTTTTTTGAATAGTCACCAATCTGTAGAGGAAGGAGAGAAAAATCAGAGGAATTTATAAATGTGTTTCATAGGTTCATGAACAATGAAAAAAATGAAACAAAAATCACTACAAAGACTGGGTGACTTGGCGGTCTTAAAAAGTTTCTCATGGGAGCATTTTAGACTAGTTTTTTCAACATGTGGCATTCTTTCTATTAGGGGTTGCAGAACCTGGTAGCCCGCAGGAGGTAAGGCTACCACTGCTTCATGCGCTGGGATTCTGAAAATATTATTTCATTTTCTTCCCCTTTTCCTCCCTACTAGGGAAGGGAAAATGCAAATACAATAATCTGCTGGTGTGACCAGTATAATATCAAAGGAAAGAACTTGATCATTCATCATATTTCTACACTTCAAAAAAGCTCAAAACAAGCAAAAAAGTTACTAGCTTATAAGAAGATGCCAGTGACAAATGTAAGCTTGAGTTGAGCAATAGGAAGACTTGACCAGAAAAAGAGGTATATCCAGGCCATTAACCTAATTTAATAATAATAATAATAATAATAATAAAGCCTTCCTGTGTTATATGTGATAAGCCAGATATGTATTCTGTTTCTGTTAGGTTCATACACCATTCACGTGTGATCATACAGATGATCTTAGTTTCTGCTTCAGAGCTTTATGATGTAGCATAAGCATGTACTAACTCTTTGTGCTAATTAGCAGATCTAGATTACCTTCATTCTTACTCTCTCTATAACTCTTATGTCAGAAATTTACACGGATTATTTTCCACTCATTTTATGAAGTTACTGTGGCTTGGCTAACAGAAATCAAGTGCTTTTTATGGCATCTATAAAACATTTTCCTTTCTACTTCACAATAACATTTACTGGAATTTGCACTGAAGGAAAAATGTGCCACGTTAGAAGATAGATGGTTGGCAGAGTGTTCATACGTATGTCGATGCAGGAAGATTTTTCCTTTTGTGATATTGTGTAGCTCGCATAACAGAAGAAGAAAAGAAGAAAATATTCTTTGATGAATTCTCAGAGCTTTAACTTTACAGAGAGTGTGCTTTCAACTTTTCAGTGTTTGACAAGACTACAAATAGCATATCACATTGTATCCACCTGTATCCTACCTTTTTTTCCCAGACCCTGCCAGAGCAGCCCATGCTTGAGTTCTGAAGGACCCTTTGAAAGGCCACACGACGCAGCCACCCAGGGAGCCAGACAGAGGGGAGTTCAGCAGAAGGTATCTTGGTAGGTGTCTTGCAGGTAAGAGTCTCTTGGAGGGTATGTTGGTGGGCAACAGCAGTGGAGACTAAGAGCTGCATCCAGGCTGAGGTTTAATTAGGACAGGATTTAGAAGAAGGCTTGGAGGAGAAGGGAGCTGAGGACAATTCTACTTTTGGGGTGAGAGAGGCTGCAATGGGAATCTGGAGGATCCAGGATCTAAGACATCTGGATCAAGTGAGCCAGTTTATCAAAGGGGCTGGCCAGAACAATGTACACTGGAGCTAATTTGGGAGTAGGGCTAGACACATTGGAGTGTGGCTCTTCTTTCCCTCTTTGCCATCTTCTTTCTAGCTTTTGGAAACATACCAGCCTCAGAAAAGGATGTCTGGATTCTGTCTGACTTGCAAGTTTTTACTAGGTAAAAAAAGTAATTGGAAGATTCAAAGAATGTTGTATAAAGCTATTGCAAATCCAATGCCAATGCCAATCTATAATTACAGTACCGCTTTGCCAACATTGATGTAACTTGCCTGCAAAAGAAGAAAGAGGTGCCTATTGGAATGAGACAGGTTTTTAAAACCAGGAGGAGGAGCCGTAAACAAGTCATCTTCTCCTGCCTTTCTTCCTATGCAGAGTGACCTTGCCATGTACATCCTTTCTTCTGCCTGCGCTCACTCTAACAACTTCAAGCAGCTTGCTGGCTTTGTAATAAATGCTACAGGGTGTCTTCTAGATCTTGAGCAAGTCTACCTTTTCTATCAGCATCTCTGAGGCTTGGCTGTGGCTTGTTCTTTGCCACTGATTGGTCTCCATAACCGCCGCGACACGTCCTGGCCTCCTCAAGCTCTCCTTCCCCCAGCTAATTGTGCTCTAGCCAGCGCAGGCACAGCCTCCTTCTCCAGGGCTTGTCCGACTCCTCGGAGGGAAGCCAGGACAGGGCAAACACAGCAGCCCTGTGCCCTGCTGCTCAGCCCCACCCTTCCAATGAGCGCTCCCACGCTCCCACCCAGAATGAGCTGTGGACAGACGAAAACAGTTATGATATTTATCATATGTTTACCCTGAAGTGCAGTGTATTTCCAATATACCGAAGACCCAAGGAAATGATGTGACTGAAACTAAGCAACCGCTATAGCAAACTCATACCAAGCCAAAAAACAGAGACACCCACTTACTACCCTGAGAATATTTCTTCAAAAAACAACCACACCATATCTGATTTCTTGGTCATAACCCTCAAAGGAGGATGGTTAAGCAAGTATCCCAGGAACTAAAATCTTTAGCTCTGCTGAAGATTAAGGACTCAAGAGAGATTTTAGTTTTAGGAGCTGTTATGATCTTCCTGATGTCCCCTCCCTGCTGCACAGGGGCTAACAGCTCTTTGCTCTATATATGCCCCAGGATGTCACTGCACATTTATCTAACTAGCTGGTTAATGGAATTAGATATAACCAAGAGCAGTTCTGTAGAGCTTGCATTTATCTGCAAGCTCTTTTATTGTTTTGGATTTTATTGTTTTCTGCTTGTGTGATTAAGCATCCCTGAGCTCAAAAGCCTTTCCCTCTCCGTTCTGAAATTTGAGGCTTTGGTCTGTGAGCAGCAGAGCCAATCCAACAGGCTGCTGCTGCTGGGAGGCAAAGGCTTGCTTTGCCTTTCCGGCTCCTGGACCCAGGGCTCTGATGCTTTCAGGCCCCTATATAAGCAGATTAAACTAAGCAGATTTTTTTTTTAATTGTTGAGTTTAGTAGCTTTTGGAGAACTTGGAAGAAGAAGCAGAGACAGGACAGTACCTTTTTGTGCCAGTGAATAACCCATGAGATGGGTTGCCTTATCCCAGCTCATGGTAGGATGCCTTTAGTCTCCTGGCCAGATGAAGGACATTGTCTCTCTCCACAGACTTTGGAGGAGAGGTGAGGGTGATTAACTCAGTTGTGCAAGAAACTGTCCATAGAAGTAGTGATCTGAAATCCTCAGGTCAAGGGCAGAGTATCCAGGAGATACTCTTCAGTCAAACATGTCCTCAACACAAAAAATTCTGTGGTATGCAAGAGGTCAAACTAAGTGACCTAGTGGTCCCTTCTGGCCTTTTAAAAATATATGGAAAAAAAGCATAAAGAAGTAAATAATGTGAAAACAGCCCAGTGATAGAATCCAGGATTTTGGTTTGGACTTAAATCTAGTTTTAAATTGTTCCTCCTCCCCCTGCCTTTAGAAGTGAAAAGACAGAAAATTGATCTAGAAGTATGGGCTTGCTCCGCACAAAAAGAAGCCTTTAGTCATCATCTTAGATGAGACAAACAGGCTAGTACCTTAATTTATGTTTCAGTCAGAAGTTGCTGTTCTGGTGCTGCTTTTTTCTTCCCCTCCCTCCAAAAAAAGCTATGGGAAACACTTTCAAGTTTAGATATTGCATCAATAAAGAAGTGGGTAAATAAAGCTGTTCTATGGTCCTGGCATGGGACCAGGATGAGGTCAGATTTGCTACAATAACAAAAACTGACAGAATTTAGAAAATGATTTAACAGTGGCAACAGTATAAGCACTAACGCTGGCTGACTGCACGCAAAGGCAGCTGTACAGTAAGAGTCAGGGCATTTATTTTCTTGCTCTTTGGCATTCTGCTTCTCACTTTTCTTCAGCTCTTTGTCTACCACCGTTTCTATGGGAGATTATTTCAGAACTAACACTCTGGGCTAAAACCAACAACTTGACTAAAGTTAATTCATTCGAGACATAACTGAAAAATTCTTTCTACTGTAAGAGACGATGTGAAATTAAACTTTAAATTGTCTTCCAGACAGATAAATATGATAAATATAGTGAAAAGAATTCCTCAGTGTGACGATCTTGCCCTCATTTTTCTTTGGGTGGTACTGCTTTTGCTATTTTCTAGGGTCCAAATTTAGATATGCTACTCATAGTTTCACTAAAAACTCCCACTGTGCCTAAAAATGAAGTCGCCTGCAGTCCCCTACTTTTGCTGGCCCAACAGAAGAGCATGGCACTAAGGCTGGCATCGGACTTTACACTTCCAAGAATCACAGAATCACAGAATGGTTGAGGTTGGAAGGGACCTCTGGAGATTACCTAGTCCAACCCCCCTGCTCATGCAGGGTCATCTACAACATGTTGCACAGGACCCTGTCCAGATGGCTTTTGAATATCTTCAAGGAAAGAGACTTCGGTGCTCAGTTACCCTCACACTGAAGAAGTTTTTTCTCATGTTTGGATGGAACTTCCTGTGTTTCAGTTTGTGCCTGTTGCCTCTCATCCTGTTGCTGGGCACCACTGGAAAGAGTCTGGCCCCATCCTCTCTACACCCTCCCTTCAGATACTTCTACACATTGATAAGATCCTCCCTCAGCCTTCCCTTCTCCAGGCTGAACAGGCCCAGCTGTCACAGCCTCTTCTCATAGGAGAGATGCTCCAGTCCCTTAATCATCTTAGTAGCCCTCTGCTGGACTCGCTCCAGTAGCTCCATGTTTCTCTTGTATTGGGAAGCCCAGAACTGGACACAGCACTCCAGGTGTGGCCTCACCAGGGCTGAGTGGAGGGGGAGGATCACCTCCCTCAACCTGCTGGCAACGCTCTTCCTAATGCAGCCCAGGATACCACTGGCCTTCTTGGCCACAAGGGCACATTGCTGGCCCACGATCAGCCAGTAGTCCACCAGGATCCCCAGGTCCTTCTCTGCAGAGTTGGTTTCCAGCAGGTCAGCCCCCAGCCTATACTGGTGCATGGGGTTATTCCTCCCTAGGTGGGTAGAAGCCTAGGATTTATTTTTTGTTTCTTCTTTTTCTATCTTTTGAATTGCTTGCGATGCTTCAACTTCCCCCTCCCCCCCTGCCATTTCTGTAGGAGTCAACATGAACATCTGGTCAGCAGGTATGTGTAGGCACCAGCTGTTCTCAGTCCATGTCCTAATACAGAACTGAACCTCCAAGCTGAATGTAGCAGAGCACCACGAGTCACTTTGAAAGGACAGGAGCACAAGGGCAGTTTAAAATAGTTCATTTCTCCCAGGAGTGGTTCTCTTCTGTGGCCAGCTGCTGCACAGTGCCTGTGTGCCTCCTCAAGCCTGCAAGCAGTGCTCATTTGATTCGGGGTGTATGTCTTCATACTCCATATTTATTTGCTGCTGCTTTTCCCCCCTGCTCTGCATTTCATTATCTTTTTCCTGGATTTTCCCCCTTTCTTCCATTCTTTGTGTCTTTCTAGGCCTACGCTGTGGGAATGAGAGTGCTTCTCAGCCCTTATGTGTCCCAGCTGCATCCCAAGCCCGTACCTGGATGGGATGCAAGTGTGCACTCCCCTTCTTCCAGGAGGGATCTGTGCTGTGCTCTCTCAGGTGAGCCGACGCGGCTTCCCAGCGAGGATGCAGACTGCGAGCCACGCTGCACGGACATCACATCCTCGCAGGCCACAATGTTTGCTGTTGCAAAAGGAAGCAGCTTCCATGTGAATGACTGTGACTCTCTTTTCTGAAGTAATTTTCCATAGAAGCAGGGGTTTATAGTCTAGCTGTGCTGGAATTAAAGATCAAATTTACATATTTAATTAATTGGGACATAATTGAAAAAACCTCACTGTAAACAATGTTGAGAAATAGCATCTTAAAGTTTGTTTCTGCATTTATGGAGGTCAGTCAGGCACACAGTGGCAAAAAATTAACTGAACTTCCTCTGTACATGATTTCCGTACTCTGGATTACATCAGACCTTGTGCTCACACAAGTAACAAACCTGACGCACAGCAGTGAGCGTCCTGCCAGATGCTGGACCCGCACAGTCGGATATGCACGCTGTACCCAGGGCACTGCCAAGTGCATGGAGTTTTGCACTGGTTAAACTTCAAAATCATTAAAAACATTGAAACTGTGGTGTGATAAGGATGACTACTTCCCAAACTGGTTTGGGTGAAACCAGCTTAATCTGAAACATGCTTGGCTCAAACCCAAACAGGTTTTTGGGGAATAACACTACAAACTGTGATATACAGGCTAGGTTTCAGCAAAGAGCAAGACGAAGGTCTTCGGAGAAACAGAGGCCATTAATGCACAGATAGCTCCTTGCTGCTGGAGGCAGACTGTGCCTGGTAACCTTTTAGCTCAGAAAAAGCTCCTTGTTTCAGCGTTGCATAAAAAAGTCCATGTGAGATTTAGTAGCAATGAGTCTAATTGCAGAGAGCAGCACTGTGCACAGACGCAGTATGGTGTGGAAACGTTTCTGTGAGGCAATACTGCTTTTTATGTGAGGAGTTCCCAGCCAAAACCAAGACAGTACGAAGATGTGAGGATGAGAGAGGAGAAGGTGCCTGCCTGGGTTTCCTCGGTTTTAACCACGATTACCCGAAGGTACCAAGCACAAAGCTGGGCCCTGTGTCTGCTGCGCTGCCAGGGGACACGTGTCGCTGCCTCTTGGCCAAGCCGCCGAGGCTCGATGCTCTCCCTTTCTGTGGGCCTGCCCCTCTGCCTGGAGCACAGGCGTGCCAATGCGGCCGGCAGCAGCGCCTCCGACACCCTGATTTTCCTGAAAATCAGGAATACTGAACGGGAGAAGCGGGAGACACGTGTCTGACCACCTGCCATCTGTTTCACTGCCCCCAGCACCACCGCCATTGCCTGCAGGTCAAACAGCTCGTTAACGATTGCCGCTAATGCTTTGCAGCGGAGCCGTGCCAGGGTCCGGCACGTAACGTCCGACATGCCGAATGACCCCTTCCCTCCGCCATTCCCTTAAGGAACGGAGGCAGGTGAATGGCCGTAGCCCTGGGCCCAGGAGAGTGCGGGGTGCGATTTGGGGTCCCTGGGGGAGACAGCGCGTGGTGGTAGAGACCCAGTGCGGGACTGAGCCCTGCTGTGGGGAAACGGGCTACAGGGGGCTTGGGGAGCCCCCTGCCCGCGGGGGGGATCCGGAGGGAGGAGGGGATAAGGGGGAAGGGGGCCATGGCACAGGGAGGGCAGAGGCGGCCGGCCGCGAGGGGCGGGGGGAAGGAGGCACACATGGAGACGCCAGGGCAGGGAGAGGTTTACCCGGAGCTGGCCGGAGAGGGAGGGCCGGGGCTTGCAGGGCGCCTGGGAGGGCAGAGGTGGGGCAGGTGCCGGGAGCTCTGGCCTCCGGGGAGACGGGGCAGACCCCGGCCAGGAGGGAAGACCCCCCGGCGGAGGCGGACACCCCCGTGCCTTGCTGCGCCCCGGGGCCAAGAGCCGCAGTGCCACAGGGGAGGAGGAGGAAGGGCCTTGGTGGGGCCGGGGCTGGGGCTGGCCATCTCTCCCGACTCTGCGTGGAAAAGTGCCGCAGTGGGAGGGGAGCGCCGAAGCAGCGGCGTTTTTCTCTTCCTAACTCAATGTCAAAGGTGAGACCTCTCTCTTACGCTAGCTTCAGGCTGCGGCTCAGTCGCTCTCTGCTAACTCGGCCAGACGCTCAAGCGTGCGGTTGAGTTTTGGGCACGTGGCTCCATCCCAGGGGCTCCAAGGGGACTGAATCAGCTTTCAGTTTGCACCGAAGTGCTTTGCTGAACAGGAAGGGGCTGTCCTGCGCGCTCAAAGTTAGCAAGCATGGGAGCGTCTGGCTGAGTCAGGGCTAACGCAGGAGTGCGGCTGTTGAGATCAATACTGCCAGACTCACTAAAAATGGATAAATGAGAGAAGAACCAGGTCTACCCTTTTTATGGATCTTTTCCCATTGGCTAGATCCGCTAATGCCAGAAAAAGTCGGGGTACTTCAAAACAAGCACACAGCTATTTCAACATTATTTATGGTGTAACAAGAACCAGGACAGGAGAGCAACATTAAGCAACTACCTGTCTTAAAAGACACCACATAAAAAGGCCGACCATCATATTTGCCCTGCTTTTCTTCTCACATCACTGCAAAATTAACATAAATGCTGGTTTTAGAGGTGCTGCTCTAAGTGTACAGTGATTTAAGAGAAAGGAGAATTAGGAGTGATCTTTATGATCAACTACTTTGGGCAATTCATGCTGTTGATCACATGAGCTTCCATACGTTTCTATTTTATATATAAATAAACCAAGCCTGTTCCTACTCACTTCTTGCTAAAAAGTGGTGCTCAAGCCATAGAAGTCCTTTGTATCGTGTGTTAGTGCCCGTTCTTCTGGGAAACTTTGAGTGCTGCCTATTGTGTACTCGTAATGCTTTGTTTTAAGCTTGCGGAGGTTGTTCCGGGATGCTTCCCCACAATGTTACTGTGGCTGTGTTTAACAAGCACTTAAAACCCAGAGCATGCATTTGTAGCAAAAATGAGAATATCTGCCTGTATATCAAGCGCTATTGAAAACCATCAACTCCCTCAGAGCTGGGGGAAGGGAATTTCTGCAATTATCAGCAGGAAACTTCTGCAAGCCTGAAATAATAAGAGGAATAATAGAAATCTAAGTAGGTTTTAGAAACGTAAATGCTTTTCCATTCCTGTATGGGCACCAGTAAATAGTTTAGTTTCATAATTTCTTTTTAAAGTCCCAGAAATATTATCACATATTTCAGAGATGCTGGGAAGCAGTAGTAAAATACCGCTAGCTCTTTGATGGAAAATTCTGCCTGTTTACTCAAATTGTGAGGTTATTAATGTGAAAGCCACATTCGCTCAAGCAAGCCAGCTTGAATAAAGCCCAGCTAGGAGCCATCATGATTTTAGTTTTATACACCTTAAGACTAACAGGAAATACTATTTGGTGGTGTTTCATACAGATGGGCTCTGTGCATTACCCAAGGCAGCACAGCCCAGGCGGATTCTGATCCTCGTTCAAGCACTCACGCTGCAGCTGACTTGGAAATCACATGAGCCTTGGGTACTTCCTTTTCCCCTGTCTTCAAATGGGAGACAACAACATGCACTCCAGCATAAAGCTCCAGTGTCCTTTCCTTTTCGGTGGTTTGTAGGAATCTCACTGGATAATATGCAGATGTATCCGCTTATCAGGTTTAGAGGTGAACACCAAATAACTGTGTAGGATAAATATTACTTTGCCTGCTGCATTAAGACTCAATTTTATTATGTGTTAATTGGGAAATTATAGGACTGTTTCTAGATTGGTAATGGAACCAAAGAATGAAAGTGTGAAGCTAACATTAATTTACAATAGCTGAAGTTGCACTGTTCTTGAGACAAAATGTTGTAAGGTTCCTGAAACACCCTTGCAGCCGTAACCCCAATAAATTCAGCTCTGAGAGATGTGGCATTAGACTGGGCCTGTATCTGGTCTCAATTATTTGAACAAAACTATGCCTGGTTTAAATAGTTTTGGTTCCTCTGGTTCCTGGAGTCTGCATATCATGGTAAAACTTGAGTTCAGAGAGCAGCTGCCAGCAGATTAATTTCTACAAATATACATATTTTTCCTAATCAAGTGGCCTCGCATGCAGTGCTTCGAAGTTAACATCCAAAGAAGAGTGCCCTTTGCCTAGTAGATAAATCAAAGCTTGTCAATAATTGGACTCCGGCTCTACCATCTCTGCTCTTATTTCTGTTGCACGTACTAGACTTTGTGGTAGATGGGACCATTTGGGGCCATCCAAACTGCAGGAAGAATAGTCAGATAAAACAAACTTCACTGTATCACGTCAGATAGTATCATTTATCTTTGCAATCCTTAAATCAACGCAGAACGCTAAATATTTTTTCTTCCAAATCCAGCATTTCATGACAAGGTGGAGGCTTCCAGCTGTTACGTGAATCTTCATTTCTCTGCTGCAGCAGTCACAAGGTCTAGATGGCCTATTGGAGAGGCACTCTCATCACCTGCTGCAATCCATGGATTATTACACCAGTCCCTTTGGAGTAATGAAGAAGAATTTGGGAATGAAGCGTTCTTGTAAATGGCTTGCCAGTAGGCTCCAAGCAGAGTCTGCCCGCCCCACGGGCCCCATTTGAATCAAAGGGGCTGTTTCCACTGACGGCAGAGGAGCATGATGATGACCCTGATCCAGAACAGCTGGCTTTGCTGGGCAGACTACTGGGCCAATTTTTCATCTGTGTTACAGGAGAGTTAAATGGAAAGGAAGTTCCAGCCAAAGGACGGGATTATGATTTGTATTTACAGCTCTTGCTTGATAGAAGGGGTTGAGCTAGCTGCAGTTTTTAGTGGATTTATCATTTCAGATACTTGTGCCTGCATTTAGAGCCTGTAGTTTGGGAGTTTAGATGGAAGGCGTCTTTGATGCCTTTCCCCTCTCTGGCTGGACACAGACCTTGAACTTCAAGCAACATCAGCTTTTTCAAACCATCCACCTCCGTATCTTGCCAACATGTCCCACGTTCTCAGTATCTTGCCAGCGTGTCCAGGTTCCCTTAGCTTCATCTCATTCTGTCTTGCTGTGTTTCATTGCTGTGGATTTTGCGCAGAGGCAGACACCACTCTTTCGGTGAGGTTCATGTACTGATCATACAGTTCTGCACTGGAACGAGCAGATGCTAGCATTTCTTTTTCTATCATTGGCTTGGCTATATGAAGCAAAAAGCACTGAGTGTTTTCCAACACATTTCTTTGGGATTTAAATTCCACAACTGAAGAAATTAATATAAGACATGGCTACAAAGTCTTGTGCTTTCCAAAAAGCATTCTGCAAGGACAGAGTATTAGATAACAAGTTGCAGTAAACTTATGTGGAGGATGTTTAGCTTGCTTCTGGATGAACTTTACAGCTGCTGTGTATTTTGGCGCATTACTAAAACATACATAAGAAAGAGAGACTAATGGAATGTAGTCTGATTTACTGTATTTCATTGTACATTTTTGTTTCTAGAAGAGAGTTGACTGTTCATAAAAAAAACATCTCTTACTCTGCAAGATCTACGGTCATATTGGCACAAGGGCGTATTGAATATCTTCTTTCTACTAATCCTCTTTATACTTTTACTGACAGGGCAAAAATGAGGTAGTAAGTTGGTTTTACTGTGACAGTTATTATCGGAATCAAATCAAGGGTGCACAAATAGTGGTTACTAACATAATACATAGCAGGTGCTTGCATCCTAACTTTCCTTTTAATGGCATCCAAGAACATAGCTTCAGATTCAGATGCACTTCAGTTACAGAATAAACATTCTTATTCTCTCTGAAGAACTAAAGGCCTATCCCTTTGAGAAAATGCTTAAGATCTTAGAGGAAAAAGCTTTAAAATGATAATGAAGAGAAGGACTGACTTTAAAATGATTTTGTATAGAGGTAGGAAATAACCATTAGCCATCCTCTCCAAAATTTTGTGCATGCTTAGTGCAAACTATAGAATTGTTTTTCTTCAGTTTCAAATTGAATAAAATTCCTGGTGAAGTCAGTTAATAAGCACCACAGCGTCAGATCCAAAGAACCAAATGTAAATATTATTTCTTCCTGTCCAGGTCAGAGTATTTTACTTTTAAGACAAGCTTCATTTTTATTCATAAAATTCCCCAAGGAAAATCCTTCCAAGCACACGTTCAGCTATTTGATTCAGAGGGAAACATCAGGCATAGCTTCGAGGTGACGCACATTTCCCGCGCCAGCTTCCTGCAAGCCTCTCGGTGCATGTTACAGCACATCCCAGCCTTGCTCTGTTAACCACACAGATAACAAGAACATAGGACCTATCTGAAATGTGAATAATTTATCACAAATTCCAGACTCTCACTGAACTGTTTGCCACCCAGCAAGGCACTCAAGCATGTGCTCAGTGGGAAGATTTTTCTAAATTGTGATTAACCGCTTAATTAAAGCCTGAAAGTCCTTTCCCGGACAAGTAGTGGTACCGTTGAGTTCAAGTGTCAGATCTGGCTGGCTCTGACCAGGTGCCTGTCATCACTTCCAGATTTCTGGCTTTTAAACCAAATTCTTAGAGCGCTGCCAGTGCACTGCAGCATGTCACAGCTGGAAATGGTCCAACAGCAATTTAGTTTTAAGCATAACAAAGGCAGGAAGAGGGAGCATAGGCACCGCATATTCCTGAGCTTGCCAAAACATGCTTCCAGAGATGTGCTGCTGAAGAACAGGGGAGTCTTGCAGACACTGCGCGTAAGTGACCTTTAAGGGCAAAGTTAAAGGAAGGTTACTTGTAACAGGAGCTAAAACCCTTCCTTTTAAAATATAAATCATTACCCTGTATTTCATGCAGTTATTTTTGTAGCTGTGTTTCTAGGCTGCATTTGTGTTTTGTGTCGCATGACTGAGCCATTCTCTCTTTGCATGCCTGGTATGCAGATGGAATCTGTTTCATTGCTTTTGCTGATCAGATAATAAAACAGCCTGTAATGAAAATTATAAAGCTAAAGGCTATTTGTAAGAGCTAGTTGAAATCTTTCCAATGCATATTTTAATAGGATCTCATCTAAGATCTACTTTTATAAAATATTTACAAGCAATCTATTTCTTCAAAAGGATCCAGTGTGTAAATATCCTAGAAAAATTTCATTAAGGATTGTGGAAAAAAATGTCTGGTTGCTCTTTTTCACTCCCTTTCCAACTTCATTTCCCTCCTTGTCCTGCTCTGCTAGAAAATATGTTTAAAATGTGAAACAATGTAATAGCTGTTTATTATTGAATGCAGAAAAGTTAAAAAAAAACCACACAAAGCAGTCTCTGACTTGAAGCTGACAAAAATGAGTGAAAACTGTTCTTCCATATTAAGTTTTCCTTCTTTCCTCACTTCTTTATCTCTCAAATGAAGGAAATCATTAAAAATCAAAGTAGCTTTTTCTCCTTAGAACAAAAGAGCTAAGATAGTGTAAAAATCATTACATTTTCTATGAAGAATTAAAATATTCATGGATTTTCAAGCAAAAATCATATCTTCTGGTTTAACAAGAAATTCAGAGACAAAAAGAAATCCCTGGTATTGGCCACATCTACTCTTTAGTTAAATTCACAGACTCACTAAGACTAAAGTGGGGAGAAAGCTTTTTATGGCACCTTTACTTTTTGAAGGAGAAGACATAGAGCCAGTAACCATGGTGTCATGCCCAAGTGGCTGCCTGGATTCCCACCTCAGTCTGTTGGCCCATCTTGAACAAGCAAAACAGTCACATTTAGATCTAAATAAATTATACTGTGCTAGCAAAACCTAAAGCAGGTGCAAGAAAACATCTGAGTGTATATTCTCATTTCTTCCCAGTAACTTTTCTCAATATGGAGAGCTGTTCTAGACAATGTGTTGCAGGTTGCACTTGAAGAACTGATTGCACTAAATTCAATTACATTTGACATCATGGCACCCACGGGAGATGTTAGTACCCTCAGAGGAATGAAAAACCAGAGGCAGAGAGTGCTTTTTGTTGTGTTTGCAAAGCTCCCATCAGGGACATGGGGAAGTTTGTGCCCTGCTCCTCAGACACAAATGATGGCAATGATGTACACTAGACCCTCAGTCCCTTGATTCTTTATATACTGTACACAAGTTGTTACATACATAACTTTGGAATTAAATGAGGGGCAATTTAGAGGCTAGTGAAACAACTGGTTTTTGGTTTACACTGCTTTAATGGATACTAGCAGAAAATATACATATTCTGCAAAATATGAGTGTATCAGCACTATTAGATCAGGGACCCTCCCTGTCATCAACCTTTCCAGGAAGAAAGGATGTCATGGTGAATCCATGATGCAGAATTGGTGTGTTACAGGCATTTTTCATAAAAGGAAATGTGTAATCCTACATCCGTGCATAGCTGACGTGTCTGAGAACTTTCCATAGTATAATCACTGACACGTGTGAGTAAAGGTTTCTCTGTATCATTTCACCAAATTGTCCTCTGAGTTGCTGATAAATTACATAACACTAATTGCAAAAAGGCTCACAAACATTTTTATTCATTATGTTTTGCAAGACCAACAACCTCCAACTTCTCTTTCTGAGAGGGTGTCTCCTCTCTGTGGAAATTGCTGTGGGAAACTTTTCTGCAGAGGTTGAAAGAGCCTCAAACTGTAAATGTTTGAAATGCTAGCAACAAAAACTTGTCATAACAGGGACATCTCTTCTTTGCAAAGGCTTTGACAGACTGTGGCAAGAGTAGTGAACTGCCACTTTGGCAGCATCCCTGTCGCGACTGCTGCTCAGCACGGATTTGCTGCAGAATCACAGCGTAACAAAATCTCTGTGATAGTGTTTGCTTCTGCTGTGGGTGACACGGGGCAGCAGGGGTGCTCCTTCTTTAACATGCTTTACCTCGCTCAGCTTTTAAAAAGGAAAAAAATTATTGTTCAATCTTATGAAGCTGTATGAATTCGTAACAACTGAATTTAATCTTTGAATTTAATCTGAATTTAACTGAATTATGTAGCTGAGCAGTCTAACAAGAACATATTTTTTCATCCCAACCTCTGGCACAAAAAGTCTTATACCTCTCAAAATGCCCAAATGACAGATGACAATAATTAGCTGAAGTCTCTTTCACATAAACTGCTTTGAGAACAGAACTAACACGTGGTTAACAGAGACAATCAAAAATCACACTCTTCTTCAAATCATATATGCTAATATAGACAAGTAAAAAAACTGGGTATACACTTCCCCTTTTTTTCCTGAGTGTTACAAGCAAATGTTTTCCTTAGAAATTGCTACCATTACATTTTTAAAAGGAAAATGCCAGCTCGCCACTAGTACACCTCTGCCATGAACCAAGCATGTAAAAGAGTGCCATGCTTTCCTGCAAGATTTGCAGGAGCTTGAAATGCTAAGAGGTTAGTCTGTGTGAAGCTTAGGTCAGATTTAATCAAAATCTGCTAATCTCACAAGCCTACACCACCTTGTAAGCAGCAGTTCAGGTGGTGTAGAAGCAAATAAAGAGAGGTTATTTGGGACAACTCTAATTTTATTGTGTGTATTTTAGGTGGAACTGAACTTACTGCTATTCTTGAAAATAATTCCTTTCCAAGCACATATGAAAAATACCACTCTCATCTTATGAGCAGAGATAAGCCATCACCCCTCACATAAGCTCTGGAGACATGCCTAGCCATGGCTGTTGTGTGCATCACAGACATTCAAGGTTTTATGAAATACAAGAGTATTCCAGGACTTCACAGACATTTTTGACAAGAAATTTGGCAATAAATAAATGCATGTGGATACAAGTGCAAAATAACTGTAAAGAGTGGTTGCTGGCTGTTGCCAGTTGGTGTTGCCAGGCAGCTCGATACACCTCATACTTGGGGAGCATCTATCTCAAATGCAGACTGCACTGTTGACAGCGTGAAACATTCAAATTCTTAGTCATATCACAAGAATGGGAGCTTTCAAAGAACAATGGATAATATTTGTTCCTCTATCTAGGATCATCTTTGTTGTTACATTGTAAATATATTCTGGCTATGATAGCATGAACCTCTCCCAAGGTGGCCCCTTGTTGCAAACAAGATGTTTCTCTGTGCATCATCTAAAGCACAGAATATAGGCCAAGTGTTTCAGAAGCACATTCATAATTAAATACTTGCCATTGGGAATTGCCACAGTAAAATATTAAATACTGTCAGACCAAAATAATAGTTCCTTTAAGGGCTCCATTGTGTCATCAATCAAATGCAGATGTCCCAATTAATATTAAGCAAACTCAGTATTTTGCCTGGAGAATTTCTAACAGATAGGGTCACCAAAAAAAAAAAAAAGAAAGAAAAAAAAAAAGAAAAGTCTCCCAGGAAATAGAGGATAATCAGGCTAAAAAAGCTGAAAATCTCCTAAGGAGAAGTGATAAATGTCAACTTAAAATATATTACTATAGCAGTCTCTAAAGGACTCTTTTATTAAAAAAGATTTGGGATTCCAAAAGAGCTTGGCAAAGGCAGCTCAGTTAGTATGATACACAAAATAAAAAGGTGGCATGACACATATTCCTACTACTATTTGCTTTTTACATTGTGTGACATATAAATCACAACTGATCTATTTTTTTCCAGAGTCTAATAAAAATATAAGATGTAACCTCCATTATGAAATCTTCCTTGACTTTTACCAAATTCTGTACATGCTACCTAATAAGCTTAACTGAGAGCATGGCATCAAAGGCATCAAAGGCATCAAAGGCATCAAAGGCAAACTTCTTCCCCCAGGACGAGTTGAACAGCGAAGGATCCTCTTGCCTAACTTCTAACGCCTACAATAAATACATCTGCTGTTGAACAAATAACCCTGGGCTCCTTTATAGCACTTGTGAAGAGGAACATATTTAAGATGCAGTTCACCTTAGGAAATAGGTAAATCAAAGCCTAAAATTATCTCTTTCTAATCATCTATTGCTATAGTGACAGATCAGAGTCATTAGCTCAATCAATAGATAAGGTGAGATGACTTCCATCCACTGTGACTATACTGTTGTCACCAGATATTTGAAAGAATTATGTCAAGCCTTGAAAGATCAGGTCCTAAAAACAAAGCCTTAAGTATTCAGTAATGAATCTGACTTCCCTTCCTTTTCCCTGGAAAATGTTCCTTAGGCACCTTGACATGATATCAGCAGGTGCTTGTTTTTCTGCTGGCTGTGAGATGCATGAACAGTAGCCATGGGATAGTCAGAAGAAATGTAGCTCTGTTCCCAAACCTAGCTTTTTTTGGCAACAGGAGGAACCCACTGAAACCAACCACCTGGATTTTCTATCAGGAATAATGAAACCAGCACCTTCAATATCATTCTTTAGACAGCTCTCCATTTTCTGTGTCTTTAAAAAAAGAAATAAGCTCCTGATTTTTCTTCTGTCTCTCTTCTTTTGAAACCATGAAATCAGATTCTTCCTCCATGTTGCAATAGTGCATTATTTGCCTGATTACAGTATGCATCAATAACCCGTCCACAAAGCAATAACTAGAAGTGAGCCACCTTCCTAGGTATACCACTGTAAGCATGAACCAGATCTGGTCATATCAGAAAAACTACTTCAGAACATACTAGGGTAGCTAAACCGAGAAGCTTGGCCCAAAGTGTCAGGGAGCAGCAAGGGCTGCTGCCCCGCAGAGGATGGGGAGCTGGAGCTGAGCAGAGTGAGGAGGCAGAGCCAAGGGCAGGCCGGGAAATCATCTGCGATTTAGGGTCTGGACCAGCAGGGTCCATAACCAGGCACAGCCGTGGCTGAGCCGGGGACCAGCACTCCCACAGCGTAGCTCAGGCAGGGACTGACACCCCCAGGCCGGGCTGAAATGGAGACGGGGAGGCCCATGAGTGTCCTCAGGGCCCAGACACAAAGCACCTGAAATACTGGAAGAACAATGTGGGAAGAGCTCACTGTATTCACATGGCCATTGATTTTAGTAACAAGCTTTAATGAAATATAATTATATCCAATTGATTTCAGCATCTTCTCATGCATTAATTTAATCAGCTTTGGAAAGAACCAAGGCCTTATCGTATTCAAGTAGGAAAAACCTAAAAATGCTGCTTCCATCATACCTATGAAGAAAGTGAATAAGCTTCCTGTTACTACTGGTAAGTCAAGTATTTGGCTTTCAAGTTCTTCTAACTCATAATTTACCATTAATGAAACGTGTGTGTTTCTGTTATCTCTAGTGCTAAATTATGAGCTGATGATATTTTATTTTTAAATGGTCTATGTAAGGGGTTGCCGAATCCAGACTGCTGCAGCTTCATGCCTCCAGGTCCAACCAGGGGCAAAGCTAAGCATGTATTCCCGGTAGGCACACATACAAAACACATGTATACAACACCTATGTACATATACACACAGCCAGCCATACAGGCTAACACAGACAGAAACGCTCAGCACCCACAGAAACACAAATAGCACCAATGGCCACATCCTGCTCCCCTCTCTGGCTGATCAGGATGAAGAGCTGTTAGTGGGGAATATATACACACGCACGCACGCACACACACACACACGTATATATATATATATATGTATATATACACACACACACACATATAAGTATGTTCTTCCCCCCTCCTGTAATGAGTCCATTCCTGCAGGCCATGACCCTGGTCTATACGGCGACGCTGCTGCAGCCCGTGGTGCCGGCTGTCCCCAGCCCGGGGGCTGATGCTACCCTGGGACAGCCTTGGCAGGGGCCGGGGCTCGTGTCTCCGCCGGGGTTGTCAGGGTTCCCCTGCCTGACCTCGTGCCTCCCCGCTGCTTACTTTCCTCACGTCACCTAACAATTTCTAAAATGGCTTTGATGGCAAAGGATGTTTTTATACAGGAAACTGTGAAGCTTTCAGAATGAGAGTGCTAGACTGTTAAACCAAACCCTCTTTATTCTTCTCAACTCGGGAACAATTTTATTGCCCCTGACTTCAGTGAACCACAATTTTTGCTTAGGCAGAAGAAAGAAGATACGCTATTGTACTTTTACTTGCCTATCTTTTAAGTAATGAATGTTTTTCATGTAATTACCTCTTTAAAATGTTATCAAAATTTATAAACATTAGAATCTGCGAACGCCTTCTGAGTCTGCAGACCAGAAGGGGATTCTTCCTCTTTCTGAAGCTGAACTTTCGGTCTGTGAAACTGAGATGACGCCATGTGACTTTGGTGGCTGGTTTTCAATCATAAATAGCAAAAGCTTGTATAGACTACTCAAAATGAGACACTAAAATGTCTCCATACACTATATTAGTGAAACAATGGCAAGTGATGAGCAGATAGTTGAAATCACTTTTTGTATGTGTTTAAGCTGTGAGCAGAAAGAATATTAGATGCATAATAATGTGAATTTCTTCAAATGAGTAATTACTTGACTAGCTCTAATCACAGCTTACTGAATTGAACACGGAGTGTGATTATCTTTACAACTGGGCAATATTCTGTGTTCCTATAACAAATGAATTAGCTACTCAAGTCTGTCACAAGAGATGTAACAAATGGGGTGATGCTATCAGTCAGTGGCTGTGCCACTCAGCTGGCTGGCTGCCATTTCCCTGCCTTCTCTGTAAACCCAAATTCCTCTTTTGCTGCCTAGCATAACAATAAAGCCGGTCTATTTACAAACGCGAACAATCTCTTTAGAGATGTGCATGCACAGATGTGATAAAATTTCTTCAGAAAGAAGAGTAAGACTAACTCAGAAATCCCCTGCTTGCTGTGTTTTTTAAGCAGAGCCAATTTCTCTGATGCATATAGAGGAAGTAAAAATCTTATCCCCAATGAAAATATCTCAGTAAAACATGCCTATCTGTTGTGCATACATCCCACCCTGCTGCACTAGAAAGGAAATACCTAGGCTGCCATTCAGTGTCCTCAACAAACAAGCAAAGAGCCTCCTGAAAAGCTGTGACCTTGTTTTTCATTTCCCTCTTCCTTTTGCAAGCATTCCTATAAAAATGTGGCTGAGCTATGCCTTACGGTCAGCTGGGAACAGTGATCAAAACACCTAGCAATTCACACTGCAAAAGCTAAAACCGAGAAGATTATAACTGTTTGGTCACGTTGACGCTAATGTATTGGGTTGAGTTGTTTCTTTCCTTTGAGAATCCACCATTTAGATTCCACAGTCCAACAGAAGAGATTCTAATAAAACACTTTAGTCTCTTCTTCATTCATTTTTATAAACTGCTTCCTTAAAGGATTTTGAAGTTCATCTTGGCCAATGGCCATAGGAGTGGATCCCCAGCTAAACTCTCCAGGGATATATCAGTTCAAGCTATTCCTATATTAGTTCAAGCTAATAACCATTTTGCTTCTCTGGAGTTTTCATCTGTTGCCACAGACTAGATCTTTGTCGAGGCTTATAGTGCCCTAATACCATGGCCAACATCCTTGTTAATGTTTTGTTCTTCTAATGAAAATAATCCTCTGCCATTTTGTCTTCTAATACTTTCTTCAGGCATTAGTAATATGCAAATACTAAGCTGAAGATTATTGTACTTCTATTTTTGCTGGCTGTTTCCTCAGAAATATATTCTATTTACGGCCCATGTAGACACAGCCGGTTCCAATTTTCATTTTCATGCATAGCAGTTCAAGGAAGCCTGCCATACTCTTATGTGTAAACGTGATCATGCCAGGCTTTTGCTTCTGAGAAACACCCCAGCCTATGGGTCCTTTTTACTGCCTGGGGAGATGTTCCTTGTGTTAGCTTGCCAGATTGCCCTCAGCTTCCTCGTCAGATGTGTATACCCGTCACTGGGGTCATGGCCAAGGATAATATTGAGAGGGAGACAATGCTTCTCAAGCCTAAGGCCTTGGTTTCCTCCCACTATGCTGGAATAGGAGTGTCCACACATGGAGTTAATCAGGGGTAAGTCCCTGTGCAGGCAAGCCCCTGCACTGAAGTACCACTCTAAGGGATGCTGAGGCCTCTAACCACATCCTGGGTACTACGTGTTCACCACAGACCCCCTCAGTGCTGAAACTTTATGCTGCAATCTAAACCTGAGCATTTAATCTTAACAGAGAAAGATCAAAAGGTGCCTACCCAGAACTCTGCTATTAATGTAAAGACTTTTTACGACAATTATTAATGAGATAGATAGCTGTTACACTTCACATACACATTTGAAAAGCCTTTGAACATTAGCTAATTAATCTTCACAATACTACTATGATCAAATGTCTCACTCTGTAAAAGTGTCACATCTATGTTTAAATTCTATATGTGGATGTCAGGCAATCCATGTTTTATATTTCTCTTTCTAGCTGAGCTGACAGAACATTAAGGATTCTGTGAGTTGCCTTTTTTTTTCTTTCTTTTTTCTTTTTTTTCTTTTTTTTTTTTTTTTGGTAGGGAGGCATGGAGAGAGATTGGGGAAATGATTCAATTCAATGACCCTCTGAATTCCTGTGGGATTCCATGCTGAAAGGATACTTTTTTCTACTTTTACATTTTTGGACAAAATTAATGACAAAGTTCCAAGTTCAGTTCCCAGTTACTGCTGTGTAAATGTGGAATAGCTCCACCAAAATCACTGATATTATAGTAGATTTATACTTCTTTGAGGTCAGAATTTGGACTGCAGGCTTTGTGGTCAATACTTGACTACGATGCTTTTTAACTTGAGGGTTTTGTAATCATCTCTCCCAGAACTCTTTTCAGATGAACTTAAGAAGGCACTTCAGACAATGTTGCACTTTCATTTCCAACAATCACATTTTAGTTAGTGACTAAATGTAAATGTGAGCTTATATACACATACAAAGTAACATAAAAATAGAGAAAAAAATCAGGAAGTCTGAATAGTTTTTGTTCTTTCACCCATACTCAAGACATTTGGATCTTCTCAGCAAATCCTGGGAATGGAATTCTTCCCCAAGTGGTTTAAACAAACCGATCAAATGAAGTTCAATTGAAAAATGGCTAAACTAACTCCTCCTGCTTGCTCACCAGCACTCAGCAGGGTTCACACCGGAAAAGCATTGGTGCATGAGCCTGCTGGGAGCTGCTGCTGGAGGCCCCTGAGGCTGCATCAACCCATGGGGCTTGCTCGCTGCTCACATCCTCCTCCTCCTTCTCCTCTGCTCCTCATCCCAGCTGCGGTGCCACAGCCCCTGGTGCCTGCGAACTGGCTGCCCGGGCCATAGACCCGCTGCAGGGATCTCAAGCTCAGCCAGGGGCATCCCCCCCCAACAGCGGGCAGCTTCGTGATGCTCACAGGTGCCATAATAGAGCAGGCATGCAGCTTTTCTTGTGCACCGCTGCTGCATACAGCCAAAGGAGGCTGTCAGGGAAGGTTTAGGGACTTTGCTCTTAGCCTTCTTGGTTTCAGCTTATGCCCGTTGTCTCTCATCCTGCCACCATGCATTGCTGCACAGAGCCTGGCTCTGTCTTCTCACTGACCTCCTCGTAGGCACGAGAAGGTTGCTGTGAGGTTCCCCCAAAACCTTTCCTTCTCTAGCCTGAAGGAGCCCTGGTCCTTCAGCCTCTCCTCGCAGGGCAGGTGCTCCAGCCCTGAGCATCCTGGTGGCCCTTCGCTGGACTCACTCCAGTTTGGGAGAGTCTGTCCTGTAGTGGGGAGCTCCAAACCAGGGGATGCAGTATCTAGGTGTGGCCTACGAAGTACCGAGTCAAGGGGGAGACTCACTTCTCTCCCCTCTCCTGGCTGTGCCCCTGCTCACACAGCCCAGGAAGCTGCTGGCCTTTGTGGCTGCCAGGGCCCCGGCTGGCTCCTGGGCAGCTTTCTGTCCCCCAGGGCATTTCCACAGAGCTGCTCCCAGGCAGTCCCTGGCCAGCCGGGACTGCTGCCAGAGGCTCTGCCTTCCCAGGGATGGGGCTTGGCATTGGTCCGGGCTGAAGCGCACAAGGCCCATTCCTCCAGCCTGCCCTGGTCCTTCTGGATGGCAGCCCTGCTCTTGAGTGCGTTGCCTGCTCCCCAGTCTAGCGTCACCTGCAAGCCTGAGGAGCGAGCACTCCCTCACCCCCTCCAGGTCACTGATAAAGGTGTAAACAGGGGCTACAAAGTGCAGTCGAGTGTAGACAGGCAGCTGGCCAGTACGCTCATGTGGCCATGCCCAGTGCCTGGTCACCACAGTCTCTGCTGTCTTCTGATTAAACGCTATTCCCCCTGAGGAGGGGGCTCTCTTCTGTGTGCATGTGTGTCTCGAGAGGTCTCAGTGCCAGCAGCTGCACGAGGAAGGGGCCGCGGTTCACAGGGGCCCGTAGGTCTGGGTGTCCGGCACTGGAGAGACCGACGGGTGGGTACGTTTCACCAGGGAATTTCAGTCCTGAAGAAACCTGGGCCACTTTGGGGTTTGGGGCTTTGCTGGCAGAGATCAAGACAAACTCTGCAGAAAAACTCAAGGGCTGACTTCCCCCAGAATGGTTTTTGCAAACCAGACAGCTTTTCTGTCTGGGAAGGGAAACGACCCCCTGCTGCCCGGGGTCACACAGGCAGTCTCGGGGGATGCCGGGGACACGGGCCAGCCCAGTGCTGCTGCAGGCAGTCCTCAGCGGAGCGGAGGAAGCAGCAGGTGTCCCTGGTGCTCGAATGTCTGCAGAGAGCTGGGCTCAGTTTAAAGTGACTTGGAACGCCACGTGCGGCATCATTAACTCCATTTACAGCCGCGATCCGTCTGCAGGAAAAACAGCAATTAATGTGCTCTCTAAAGCTAATACGACATCCAACAGTACCAGCGCACATTAAGCACCCATCTATTAGTCACAGAGATGCGGAAGCAGTGCCTGTTCCCAAGCACTGGTGCCAGTAACAGTTGCTACCAGCAGTGCTGCGCTCCGCTCCCGGGCACCGGGAGCAGCAACGGTGCGCTGCCCAAGGCCGAAAGCATCCCGGGAGAGCGGCCAAGCTGCAGGGGCGGTGCGTGGCAGAGCCACCGCGAAATGCTCCCCGAGCCTGGCGCGCCTCTGCCAGAGGAGCTGTGTGCAGGGAGCAGCGTGCTGGACCGGGCGGAATGCTCTGATATTGCTGCCCTTCTCGTGGTGTGCAGATAGCAAGGGTGACTATCCAGCCCATTTCTTCCATGAAACCTCTCAAACACGAAGTCGGCTGGCTGACACCAGCAGCCAGTCTACTGCTGTGACAAAGTCAGCGTCTCATTCTTAGAATTTTTTGAGCCTGCAGCACCAGTCCAGAGTTTATTTATAAATTTCTCTCATCTCTCTCACATGCACACTCCACCCAGCTCCTACGAGGCTATCTTTAGACTTCCAGGCAGTTCGGATAGTTATTGGAAATCAGCAGTTACTGTCATTTTCAATTTTTTAAAAAGAGAACCACTGTAAGCAGAATTTTACCTTATTTTAATCCTATCGAAAATCCATAGACATCAGGGTAGTGTGTAGGCTTTTGAATTTTATTAAAGCATGAGTTGTTTAACATCTAGGACGCTGGAAGTTTCCCTGCACCCGCAGCCAGTATTCTGCTGTGCAATGATGCACTACAGCACACTCATACGGCAGCAGCTGAACGAATCACGGGAAAGGCTGGAGAACTTCGCTGACTGGGAAAACGTGTGAGCTCTATAGGAAACGCACGGCCAGGTCCGTACGGGCTGCTGCACTCAGGAATGTGGGCGTGCGGAGAGGGGCGGAGGGGCGATGCCTCTTGTGAAACGTCCTGCCTCTGCTCAGAACTCCCTTCTGCCGCTGGGGAACAAGCACCTTATCCAAGGCGCAGAGCAAACCTGCCAGCAGACATCGAGCTGGGGTGGGGGAGCGGGTCTTGTAGCCAGACGAAGTTTGAGATAACTTTTGTGTATTCATATAGTTTGCATTAATTTGAATTATTCTTTTATTCTTCATATATTCAGGCATCCATGGATAATATATTTGTGCCCTAACATATGCTCTTCTATCCACACAATCAAATATTAATGTACATAGAGTGTATATTCAGGGTGACAGAGGATGAAGTAGCTAAATTTTCATTCACTGTGCTGAAAATTTACCTTTTAAAGAGCAAAGAGCATTTCTTCATGTGGTGCAAGCTGAGCTTCACTGGTGTCTTTTCTAAATTACAGATGTTATCTTAGGTTCTTGCTGCTCTACCAGGCTTCATCCAGTTCAAAAAAATGCTAATGTAACTCCTATAGAAATAGCTGGTTCCCACATGCTTTTTAATCTAAGGTGTTCCTGCATGGCCCCATAGTTTTAATCACTTTGATGTGAGCTTTGTTTCCTTCACGATTTCTTTTTTGTCCCTCAGGAAATCAACATTTATTTCCAACATCTGTCTCCTATCAACTTCTCTGGAATAAAGGTGGATATGTCATTACCTTTTACAGCCTTGTGTCAATCTGCCAGTCAATCTGTGCATGTCTCTTCCCCGCACATGTTCTTTTTCTTTTGAGGAGAGTGATCTGATCTGTCCTGATCTGCTAAATCCTATATCTACACCTAGCAAAGCTGCAGCTTGTACTCTTCTTTCCCAGAGATATGCTGTCAAGGGAATTCTACAGAGAAGGCCAGGATCCCAACAAGAGTGAAGCAAGCTGTGCCCATGGCAATGTCACTGAGAAGCATCCTACCTTGGTGGGTTTATGCTCATGGCTGATAGCAGACCTGGAGGAAACTGGCTGAATACTCAAGCTTGAATTTAATAAAACCATAACTAAATGCATCAACCAAATCAGTTGGGTTTACAAGGAGGAAGAAGGACTTCAGACCCTCATTAAGATATAGTTTTAAATATTTTTTGCTTATTGCAAAAAAAAGATCACTGTGCTGCAAGGCATGCTCATTTAGCTGAAGCAGCTCACCACCACAAACTTCCTTTCACAAACTCCTGGATTTCCTTCATGCTTTTTCATTCCTCTCCCGGGAAATACAATTGTCTCTTAGATGTCAGCGTTTAGATAAAATGATGATAAATGCTATACAAAAGACAAAGGAATCCAGAATACATGTGATGGGAAAGAATTAGTCCTTTGCAACTCATGGTGATTAGAAGTTTCATAGTACTTCTGGAAATCATTGGTGTGGTCACTCTCCTCTCCTGGCCAAACTTCAAGCAAGACAGCATGCTGCCAGCTTTACCTTACATGGCTTTCTACGGACTGGGAATGCCAAATACCAGGTTAGCTACAGTAGTGTTAGCAGCATCACTGAACATAATCTGTTCATTCCTATTTGTATGGATGCTACTTTTCCCCTCACTTCTTTTTCTTCCATGTTAGGCACTGACAGTGCTTGTTCAGTCCCACCCCAGAGGAGGCTGGATGACAGTTAATGCTCACATAGAGGTGTGACCTGTAAATAAGTGATTATTCCCGCAAAGAGTAACATGTCTTCAATACAAATCACACCTTCTGCTATCGTAGCCTCTCATGTACCTTCATACGTCTTATATACCTCTCACAAACCTTTCTGACCCGGCGGTTGTTAGGACATTTGATCGCGTTTGCTCTCTCTGCATCTCTACCCCAAAGGCAGGGTGGCACTGTCCCAAGTAAAGCAAGAGGCGACACTGGGCAGGCCAGGGGCAAGCGATGTCACTGCTGGGCTGAGTGGGGACCACCTCTGCTGGGTGGCCGGAGCTGCTCCGGGGAAACCAGGGAGGCACGTTCTCTTGCCCTGCTGACATCTCTTCTGCTGCCCTCCTCCACGTAGTCTCCTCAGCATATAGATTTTTGGATGTGTGTTTTACAGCACCTCTTCTTTTAGCACTGTGTGCCCACCCTTCCCTTGAATTACTCCGATGGACCTTGTTTCAGGGAGCAGTTTGACCTTCCCTTTCATGCTGTTGTGACACCTACACCTAGCACTTATTATCAATATTCACTGCCCTGTGCTCCTCTCATCAAATTGCCTCCTACATGCAGGAACAATGCCTGTTTCTCTCTAAAGCTGCAGTGACGTGCATGTGTGTGGCCCTGGGTGAGTTTTGCAAGGGGGGCTCCCTCTAACACTGCATAAACTAGGGCTCACATCCCAAGGGCTCCTCAGCAAGGTCCGACACTTGCAAACTTCATGACTATTACAAATAATCATGGAGGAGAGGATTGTAAAGTTTTTTTGTTGCTCAAATAATGTTGCAATCAGGTAGTTCTGAGAGATGCTGACTTACTCAAAACCTCATTATAGTGCTCTGAAGTATGCAAAGGAAATAGAGTTAAAAGAAAAAAATACTGGTATGTAGATGCTACTGGTCAAACAGTATATATTTCCCTCCATTGTGATAACATGAATACAAAAAAATGACAGTTTGACAGACATCAGCCATAATGTGCTTCCACCGCTATCTCCAGGTTTCATGTTTATGTGCATTTGTTTATGGACATTCAGAAATTTCTCCACAGTGACCTTTTTCCACTGCTTTTTGGAGTTTAACATTTTTTCCTGCCATTTTGCTCCTGGTATTATTCTTCCTGTTTTCTCTTGAGGCATTATGTTATCTATTCACTGCTTCATAGGATTTCCTCCCTGTTCACTCCTGTGCTTATTTTAGCTGCCTTTTCCTTCCTCTTTCTTGCTTTCTCTATCCATTTCCTATATATGCCTATGTCTTCCTTGCTTTCCTCCACATGTAGGGAGCCTGTTGTCTCCCTAGAAAACTCTAATAGCTATTTGGATATTGTGATGTGAATGTGATTCATCAAAAATGTCTAGAAACCAAAGCAGTTTCAGCCTCATGAACAGTGCCCTCATCTAGTTAGGACAACTGCAACATTTGCCACCAGTTACCACATTTTTTTTACCCTAGAATAGGAAATCATTCCCACTAGGAATGCTTAGGTTGCCCTGATGTAGTTTCTCTCGCCTTTTTCCTCCTTGGCTCTCCAAAAGGACACACCTTTCTGTTAAATCCCACAGATTTTATAATAATTGCTATACAGGCATACCCGCTGTGTTTGAACTAAAGTGTGCAAATCTTCTTTATAGTGTATGGCTAATAGTACTGCTCCTGCATACCCTGGTACTGTAACTGAGAAAACATATGTAGTCCATTTTGCATAGCAAGCAACAGTGTACTTTTTATTTCAACCAAGTCCAGCAGGATTCAATACCTATAAACTACAGCAGTGTGTGTATCTTCCAGTAAAATGTATTGCTTTATTGGGAAGGATAACCTTTCTGAAAGAGGAGGAATGTAAAGTTTTATCAAGATTATTAAAGGAGACTAGTCAAAAGGATATCACTATCTATAAAAACTGATGAAAAACTGCAGATGTCTTTTCCGTTGTGCTTTCTAATCCCCTGCAGTCACGGCACCTTGTAACTACATGGAGGTAGCTGAAATGCAGGAAGAGAATGGGGAAGTAAACATAAATATACAGGCTGAAACAGTAACTCCCCCCATACGAGGGAGTATGGAGAAAGTATTTTTCCACTACAATTTGAATTTAGCAAGCTTTTTAATTTTTTACTTGTTTATTTTCTTTTCTTTGGTTTTATTGAGAACTGAGGGCCTGATCCAACACTGTTCTGTCACTAGTCAAATCTCCAGTGAGTTTAGTGGGGTTTAGAGTCCTCTCTAAGCACAGATGGAGACACAATGGTCACTTGCAGCAGATAAGGATTCACTCAGTAGCATTACAGGGTGCCCTTAAGATACGATTGATCCCTAAATGTCAGTATACTAAAGCTTGAATATGTTGTATTGTTATTACATCCACAACCTAATCTCCAAGTTTTGGGGGTTTGTTTTTTTCTTTTATTTGCAGCTACTATATGCCTTACAGTGGCCTGTGTAGAAATACCTAAAACGCAGCTGGATGTCGATAGGTCCGGTGACATGGTGTTACACCGAAAGGAGCTTTAGACTACCCAAGATGCTGGCAGGATTCTTAGCTTCTTTCATAAAGGAGAGTAAGCTAAAGTTATGCTCAGATATCCTTAGGATTCAGCAATCAACAATCCAAAGCAAGGCAAGCCTGAAAAGAAGGATCATCCTTAATCCACTGTTTATGACTGCGCATTGCTAGAGACACAGGAGCGCTCTTTATTTTGCATTAAAAAAGAAACGGTTTTCAACCAGTGGTCTGTGGGTCCTTGAGTGTGCATGTGTGTGTGAGAATGTATGTGATTTTTAAGGGGTCCTAAAATGATGACTGAGCTAAACAGGTACATATAAGTTATATATCCATCTACATATATATGAAATCTCTAAGGGGTCTATACCCCCTCTTAAAAATGTGAAGGTCTGTAGAAAAGGTTTTTGAAAAAGACTGAAACAAAGGGACTGGCTGATTTAAGGAACTGGATCCCATTAGGAGACGGGTCATGAACTAGACAGGATTTCAAGTGCCATCCAGTATTCATGGATTTGCGGTGATGGAGAATTGCTGGTCTGTAATTGGGGTTACAACTGGAAAATTTCAGTACCTGGTGATTTAACTCCATCCCAGGAAACCTCTGAGTGCAGGATAGCGTCAAGGAGTGAAAGTGGATGTCTTTTTGCTTTCCAGTTCTCTGTGGCTTGAACCAAATCCCCAAAAGGATTGAATGTATTCTGCTACAACCACTGCCAAAGCCATCACCTTTAGACCCAGATCAGTACTGAACAGATACAAAAAGCAGTCTGTGAAATGATTGCTCCAGAAAAGGGCTCAGTTATGTTGTTAAAAGTGTCCGAAGTAGCCTCCTGCCATGGATCATTCTTCGTTCCTTCTTTCAGTATATCTAAAACGTCAGACTCCAGAGCTGGCCTCTCACATGCACGACATCGAACGGAGCGGGCATTGTTGGCAGGTATTGTTTTAATGAATGGTTTAAAGACAGAGTTCAAGTGTTTAATTTTCTGCTCTTTATTGGTTTAAGCTGAACCTTCTGTAGTATTTTAATCTATATGGTATGTCTTAATATCATCCAGCTAGACTGAAAGAGAATTGGCATGTTTTCAAACACAGCACTATGAAATAAACCCTTCTCAGGTGTTATCCAGTGCTTTTAAAAAGTCATTCATTCCCTTTCCTCAAAGCTTGGATCTGAGCACGCACCTATACAACTGGGATGAATTTTTATAAAATGTGTTTGATATATCTGCCAAGTCTCCTCTTTACAGAAACTTTGCTTCAGAGATCTTGTGAATGATTTGAACATGTCTGAAGCTTTTTAAAGGCTGATGCGCTATTTAGCCAGTATTTAAGCAGCTCACAAGATGTTCAGCATAACCAGAAGAAATGTATTTTAAGACGACAACGAAACAGCTTGGGTAGAGTAGTGCAATGTTTCAGCTTTTAATTAGCATTCTGGATGGGAAACCTCTGGAGCAATTGTCAAGAACGGTGGTCTGGTCCCTGGGAATGACCTGCCCTCAAGTTCCCTGCCTCAGTTTCCTCACAGGGAGACAAGAACAACCACTGTCCTCCTTCACCTCGCACAGGATCCCAAGCTGTGTCCCAGTTCCCGAAGCCAGCGGCACACAGGCACCTCTACTCTCCCGGAGCAAGATGGCCATACAGGTTTGCCAGCACAGATTTCTTTGTAAGACCGGTCCGCAATGTTTGCCAAGCAGCTAAAGAGAGTATGAGCACCTGCAACAGCTGCCCAGGCGGCCGACTGCCCTGACCCTACAAGCTGCATCCCAAGGTTTCCCACACGGCTGAGAGCCGCAGAGTCAGAGGCAGCGGAGGGCAGTGCACACGCAGGGGGAGGGCTCTCCCGGAGGGGTTCGCAGCTGGGAACCCCTGGCAGGGACAACGACTGCTGGGAGCGCTGGCTCCAGCCCAAGCCGCCCCAGGTGGTGCCGGCCTCCCAGCACCCCCAGCCCGCCGCCACGCAGGGCCGGCTCCCTCCCGTTGCTGGGGACACAGCTCCCCAGCTGCCCCTCGGCCGGGCGTTTGCCTGCACCTGGGTGGAGGCGAACTCGAACTGCCTGGGAGCTGCTACGGCCCAAGAGCGGCCGTAGGACAGCGTCGTTCCAGCAGGCGGGCTCCCTACCTGAGCTGCTTGGCGCCGGAAGTAGAAATAAATGTTTATCTTACTACGTAAAGAATAGCAGACCCTGGGTTCACAGGGTCATAAACAGAGCAAAAACCAGGAAGATGCCCACGTTAATGTGCAACACGAACCAGAGCTGCTTTCAGATTACTGTCGTCTTTGCTCGGCCTGGGCTTTTAAGGCCATCTCCCTCTGGGAAGCTGCATAATTCGGTTAGAAGATTCACTTTGACTCAAGACCTCATTTATCTTTGGAAGGTGATACAATAAATCACAGTTTTGTAAGCAACAGTACAAGACGGTTGCTCTGTCCTCCACCTTGCTCATTGATCAGTCTGACAAGTGCACATCTGTCTCCCAGATTTGGAGCTGGTCTTTGCCCCTTGGCAGCTGGACTGCAGGAGTGTAAGAGCCAAGCGACTGAAATAGAAATAACACCAAGTAGGAAACTGAAGTCATTTCACTAAGTACAGCAACTGGAAAATGCATGTGCGGAGAGAGACCATGTGTAACCCAAAATTGTGCTTGTGAATAAATATTTCAGTTACCATTCTTGCTCTGAGTTTATTGCTGGCAATGGTCCTGTGCTAAACAGTGGTGTCATTGAAGCTGAGCTTAATACTCAAGTTCAGTTGAAAAAGGACAGAGGTGCAAGTTTCTGCCAATTTTAACAAGAGCTTAGCAAATGAGTGTGGCATCCTCTACAGATCCTGCATTTTGGGTTTGTTTTGCAAAGTAAGTCAGGCAAGTGGGATTAGCCTGCAAGGCATCTCTATCAGCAAGCATAGTTTCTTCTACAAGCACTCCTCAAGAAACAACCAGCTGGAATTTATGGGTTTTGTAAATCATGATGTCTTCATTCTCTTGCCCATTCTATCTTGTTGGATAGGATTTGACTGGGTTTTTTTCCAATACCTGGACAAAATACAGTTAAGTTGTAGAGCTGCTCACCATAAGATGTAATGCATGCAAAAACATATGTTTAAGCTGTGACTAAATAAAATCATGGAAGAGAAATCCACCAAGGGCTATTAAATACAAAAACACTCCTTTGACTCTGAAAATCCACAAACTGGTGGATACTAGGACCATACGGATATGCTTGCTCTATTGCTTTACACTTTGGTAGGCATACTGGCCACTGCTGAGGACAGAATAATGGAGTAGATGGACTTTTGCACACCCAAATGGTGCTTCTTATATTTCTACATTCTTAAGTTGCTTTTGCAATGGTCTTCTGGAATTATTCCACTCTATAGGTACATATGTCATATGTGCACTCTGTATAGAACTGGGCATCTTAGTAGATCGATGTTAACATGGAAGAAATGGACAGATTTTTTTGTCTTATCCATGGGAACTACACACCCAAGTATCTTATAACTCTCACATAAGTGAGAACTTTGTAAAACATGCTATGTCTCTGCTGTGTATCACACAACTCTCTATGAATGAGTCTATTTACTCAGAAAGAAACAGGTCTGGACTAAGAAAGGCTTCATGAATCTCGAGTGTACAAGTTACTTCTAGACATATGTATGTTCAAATAGCACTCTCTGTTTTGTCAATTTGTCTAATGCTTGAAAATCGATATGTCACTTTGTCTTGATAAAGGCTAAGTGCAGATAATGGATTAATCAGATTATTGGCCTGTAATGAAAATGGTCCCAGGAGGGCACAGATGCATCTAGGATTTGGGACTGCCCAGCAACAGCTGAAAATACTTTTCTTTTTGATACACAGATCATGACCTGACATCTTAATGTAGTGATCCAGTATACGGTTTACGGTGGCGTTCTAGAGGGATCATCATTACAGGTTGGTTATTTTTTGAATCTCAGGGAAGATAAATAGCTTGTCCCAGTATCATTCAGTATATAAATGTTTCAGTCTTCCTGGATTAGCACCTTTGTGTTATTAGTGACAGGCAATAAGTGTCATGGCAAGAGCTTTCTTCCTCATTTTAAGCAATTCAGACATTGTATCCTGCGGATGAAATGACCAGTATTTGCTTTAAAGCATTTTTCAATACTGTTTCCCTGTTTACTGTTTTTGACTTCCAATCAGTGGACTATTTCTGTGAGATTCACAAGCAGCAACAAAAAAGCAATCCAGCTACCAGCAGGCTTGAATTCCCTCTACATGAGCTGCGTGCCTGGAAGAGCCTGGGGAGCTCTGCAAATCAAGACATCAGAGGGTCAGGTTGTGTCACCTCAGCTAGAACGGTGTGAAAACTTATGAAGTGCTGGTCTTTCTCCAAAAGCAACCCCTGTGCTTCTTAAAACGGACTGAGGAACTGGCTTACCGATTAGTTCAATACTAAAGCAACTGGGGAGAAGCAGGAAGGGCTACGCTGTGGTTTGTTAAACTTTGCTCAATATAGGCAACTGCATACGGAAATTGATTCCTTCCCTCTGTTTTAGCTGTTAATGCATAAAACAGTGCAAACATTCATGACCTAACGTCTGGACAAGGAACTTTCCTGCTCTCTCACTTCTTTCTTTCAGTCTGGAACTCACGGTTATTTTTGTTCACACTACTGCAAAATACAATAAATAGAACAAGGGAAAAAAACTAATTTAGGCAGCCAGTGTAATGTAAAAGATCTTTTTTATACTCTTTGACATAGCAAATATTCAGGGCCAAAATCTGAGCCTTGCTAAAAGTGAAAGCAGGGTGAATAAGAATTTTAATTAAAAAAAATCATGAATAATTTATTTGTACAGTAATTCCCACATTGGCCAGATGAATTATTCACAATGAATAATTAATCCAGCACCATTAAATAATTTTAAATCATTGAAACCCCTGTGCCAGGCTGCCAATATATCTCTTCTAAAATCATGATCACTGTAGAATGGTGTGATCATTTGCAGCATTAGTTCTGAATATTGAAGTTGTACTTTTAAACTTCTGACCCTAGTTACGGGCAGAATAGGCCAGTACAGGCTCAGGAACTGCATATATATAAATCAGGGTCTTTCTACTGAAGTGAAGCAATCTGAATTCCCTAGGAAGTGCATGAATGTTCTTCATTTTTATATGTAGGTCCTCATTTGTATCACCAGAACTGCTAGATCATACCACAGATGTACTTGGTCATTAAGTTCAGCTGTGTGAAGCTACAAGATCAACCTTTCTCCATCCCTTCAGGACCTCACACCATCTCTGTTTTCTTCTACTAGAGCAGAATTACCCAGGGAAAAGTATTTACGGGTCTGCCCTGTAGGTTAATGAGCACCTTGCTAAGCAGCCGAATTTAGTGTGGACAGTCTCAGCAGCGTTTGTGATGTGTGGCAGAGGGTAGGATCAGGCCTTTATTTTGTCAGGACACCATCTAACCTCTAGTATTACGATACTTTATTTAAAAATATGTCAGAGCAAAACCATTAGATAAATAAGCAGTTCCTGTTTGCTAGCAAAGGAATATTGTCAAACTTATTCAGCAATTTGGATCAGATGCTGAATGTCTGTGGTCATAATCTCAAATTCCTGTTTATTTTCAGTGAATCAGCTAATCAGCTGTTTCTCCTTTTTCTGCCATAAAAATGAATAGTTTCACAGGACTCGGTTTCCTTAGACATTGTACTTGTTGTGAGCAGAAGGGCATAAGTCACTTCTTGTCTTCCTTGATCCTCAGGTCGTGAAAATCACTCTGATCACTTGTTTATCCACTTCCTTCACCCTGAATGTCCTTTACAGCCTACCTAAATGATTAGACTTACAACGACAAAAAATGCACCGGCCATTCTCATCCTGTCTTGCAGAAGAATTAAATGTGAGAAATAAGCATTTAGTTTAATATCTTCTGAAGGGCAGCTAAACAGTATATGGGAACAATATTTGCCAGTATTTTTGAAAGGCCAGCTATCAAAACACACTGAAGTAAGCTAATAATAAACTATATGTGCCACTGAGATTATGTACTCTCCTCCTCTATCATATGCAGCTCAGTTTAAGCATTTTTGTCAGTGTCTTTTCCTAATGGGGGCAAAGTCATTTCTCTTTTTTTTTTGACAATAAACAGAATCCCAGCCTGATTGTATATGAGGAAATTTCCCTCGGGACTGCGTACAGCAGCAGCAGACGGGGCTATTGTTTCCTGTGACATGACAGTAATGGAGCAGGGGAATATACAGCCTCTGGCCACAGGGCACTGCTGTTTTCGTGCTGTAATCTCTTCCAGTGCAGTCTCCCAACGCACAAGGAAAAATGTCTTTTTCCAAAGAGGCTAAAGTGTTTTGGAGTGTACGTACTTAAACAAGACACTCGGGCATTGCTGGAAAAGTTATCTGAAGTGGTCCTGTGTTATGTTTTACCTGCTCTGTATTGAGGGTTAGTTTTTTACTGGGGTCAGGGGAAAGCATACAGGTCGCGCTAGCTAGGCCAGGACTAATGTATTCAGTAGTGTCGCAGGATGTTCCCGGGCACCGGCATTTTATCACCTGTGCTGTTAGATAGTTAGATCCGTTCTCTGCAAGGTTTTGGCCCAAACCGAGTAACCCACTCCCAGCATTTCCTGGATGTGGTTATTTCCTAGGGACCTTTCCCGCACAAGCAGTCTGGTTGTGGCCAGTCTGTTTGGGAGGGTGAGAGGGGTTAATAGATAGATATGCATTCTCCTCAGAGGCAGAAAAAGATCTCTATCATGTACAGTTTACCAGTATAGATGTAACCGCTGTGTCTAGCCCATCCCTTAATGATTTCCATAATTGTGATCTTCAGATTTTTTGATAACAATAGCAGGCGGCTACAAATGATGCTATGGCCCCTGTATCTCCTCCAGAGGATTCACAGTTCACAGCGCCTCGCTGTCTGCACAGACTCCTGAGTTAACACTGGGCCAAAGCCAACTTTTCAGTCTTCCTTCTCAAGGTGACACAAGTGACGTGCAAGACCATCTCTCGCCACCAGCCCTTTCCACCAGGGTGATGGAACTGGTAAGCGCCAAAGTGTGACGTGGGAGCCAGCAGATACGGCTCTCCTGGCAGCCCGCACAGGAAAACAGAACTTGCCCTTGGAAAAAAAAAAAAAAAAATGGAGTGCTGACAAGTTCTAGTGACTTTGGAATAAAATGTAAAGCGCTCTTTTCCTGGATGGGAAGACAGAACAAATGCCGTCAACAGCAGCTTGATCCCATTTCCAATGAAGTCAATAGGAGTTTTGTTCTTCATTTCTTTATGACCAGACTGCATACATGGCATGAAACATTCTTACAAATATTGGTTACATGGTTGTTGCTTTTCCAAAGTTTGCTCTGCAGCTCTTCAGACACAGTTGTGCCAAACACTTTTAACAATCTATGTTGTATCAGAACCCAGCAAGGGGTGCAAGTTCACAAAAAAGGGAATGGGAAGTAGACAGTCTTCTTCAGCCATTGCCTCATTCACGTCAATCAGCAGGGTTCCTACAGAAATAAATAAATTTAAAAAATTAATAGGGAAGGACTACCTTCTTTCTTAGGCACTTTCAAAGTGCCTTGTTATTTAAGCAGTTGGGCAATGTTCTTTTCCTGGTCTTTCCTCTCTCCCTTTTTTGCCCTCCGTGTTTTCCTTTCATTCTTTAACCATACATCAGACCATGCAAAAACAAGAAAAGAGAAGAAGAGCTGCCTATGGAGCAAAAAGGAAAACAAAAGACCGTTGGGGTGGTGAATGAAGGGAATCAGGAACAGCGGATTTCAGCTGTAAATTGGAACAGCCTGTAACCTCATACCTCCAGACTGCACAGCAAGGGGTCACATGGTGCAACCCTGCACGTTCCAGTGAAAGAGAAACCCATGACTCCTGCCACCAGGAAATGTTGACACAACGGAGTGACGAAGAAAAAAAAGCGTGAATGTTAGTCACCGTCCATACTAGATGCATTGCAGACTAGGTCATGCAAGTGTTTTTCACACAGACACCAACTGCTTTTTTTTTTCTTGAAAAGGCTCTGTGACAATCAGACAAAATGCTTGTCAGTGCATGAAATAAAATAACATCTTCCACAAATAAATTGAAAAGAAACATTTTGAGCTTATAGTGTGGTTGTATCCTGTGAACAGCGAGCAGGTTTATTGCAAATAAGGAGGCATTGCGGAGAAGTGCCAGGACAGATTGGACACGTGTCTTCCTGCTCCGGTTGCTGTCGTTATTCAAGTTTTAACAGAATTTAAAATGCCCATGAAGGGTGTTAATCCTGTATTCAAGGATTCTCTCGTGACATAGAAAACCCTGAACAATGAACTGCCTGTGTGACTACATCAAGCACTTCGATAAAGAAAACGTCACTAGTGGAAGCAGAAGTTATGGGTATGCGGCAGATTTGGTTAGATTCAGTTAGAGGGAGTTACTAGCCCAGGCGCGGGCTCTGCGGAGCGAGCCGAGGCGAGGGAAGGGCGAGCGAGCTGTGCGCTTTGCCTGGGATGAACAGGGTGAGGAGAGGGCTGGAAAGAGGCGGGAGCAGATGTGGGGCCACACCGAGCGTTGGTGGTACGGAGGGTCCTTCCACCCCTCCGCGGTGGCAAGTGCGGCGGGGTCCCGCTGCAGGCAGTGGGGCGCTGGGCGCTGCCGGCAGGGCGGTTCGCACGCGAGGTGGTGAGGATGGCTCTGCGAATGCGGTGCCGCTGAGCCTGTACCCCTGCCTTTGCATCCCAGCCTGGTGCTAAATCTCCTACAGCCACCTTTGCTTTCAGACCAGATTTTATTCTCACTTATGTATTCCTCTATTAGCAGCAATTCATTTCCCATGATGTCCCCGTTTCCCAAGATAGCATGTGGCTCAACACCGTTGCGTTATTCAAAACACAGAATTCTAGTATTTTGAAATTTTTCATATATAAAGCTTTGTGGCAGTTCTGTGAAGAGGAAGAGTATTCTCTCTCAGAGTTAAGAAATTTGGGGGAAAAAAAATAAGGCATATTTAGCCATTGGTTTTTGATATTTGCATTTTTAGGTCAGGTTGCAAGAAGGAACAGAACTCCCGTGGAGTTTCCACAGTAGGAACTGTGGGCCCTGAGGATGTGTGGAAATGGTCCCCTCACTAGAGCACTTCACCCAAAGATATGGAGTAAATCAGTGCCAGTTAGGATTAGAAGGCAGGATTTCTAAAATCTTCATCTCCATATTTAACTGCATCTTATTATCTATTTCCTCCATTTTAGAACAAGCACTTGCGGAGGATCCATGGATCTACGCATTTTGCACATGATGCTAAACTTGTCAGAATAGCTGGGTTTTATTTTGAACTGGTATGTGAGAGTTCATGTATAAACTAAATTTGAGTTGCTCCCCTTCCGCTCCTGCATACTGTCACACTGACGGCTGGAGTCCTCGGCTCCCTCAGCTGATAGGATGTGATGCTTCCTTTCTGTTCGGAAAGGATGCAGGTAAGCACGAACGTGATAGAAGCTCACACATTCCTGTGAAGGCAGGTGACCTTCACTGATTTCTGGGTAATGGAAAGGGAAGGTTTCACAGCTGAGAGATCGCAGACAGAAGTAAGCACAAGTACGCAGGCATTATTCACTGTGATGCTGAGGGAGGAAATCCAGTCTGCCTCTAACATTTGAAAGCTAAAGGTCACATTCAAAATATTTTCAGGTTATTAATAAACTCAAGGTTCTTACATCTGCTATAAGCCCCAAATGTATAAAATATTCTGCTTTGAATATGTACATTAAAATACACAGTTCTTGCCATTACCAGTGTAATTGAGGTGTCCCAGTGTGTTGAGAAACACCCCATTTGGAGTCCCTTATCTTTCTAATTAAACTGAAATGGGTTTCTGTGGGGATGGGGTTAACATCTACTACTCCAAATGGCGGAAAACTATCGAATTATTGAATCTATTTTAAATTTCACTCAGAGAAACAAGTAGAAAAACCCACTACCAATCTGTTCTTGCTAAAAATAATTTTTGTTGTTAATTTGGGATTTTAATGCTAAAAGATTTTCTCAAAAGCTGATTTTATTTATTTTGCTGGTATATCATGCTCACTAAGATACTGCACATTTTTATTCTGGGAAAGGCTTGTCCTCTTTTACCTTTAGGCGATAGCCTGTCAGTGTAATTCCACTGTTACTATTTCACCTATTGAATAGTTTGCATTGTTTTCACCTTAATGGTTTAACTATCACAATTAAAAATGGCAGTTTTTAAAAAGATATCAGCTTGTCTTTATTTATATTTTGCCTCCTTTTATTTGACAAATGCATTTATTTCCCTTCCAGAGTAAGAATTTCAGGACAGGCACACAGAATCCATCATGTGAGGCTAATATTAGAAATATGGCAATACTTTAGGGACTCTCAAGACATTTTTGTTTGCAAAAAAAAAAAAGAAATCAAACAGAAGCCTTCCACAGTTTAATGGCCTAAAAAATTAAATTAACTTCATTCATTATGGAAGGGCTACTTAGACTGCATATCCCCCAGAGATTCTGGCCTCTTTACCAGTTATTCTGGTAATTTCTTATGATTTGGACACCTGTTCTACGGACACACAGTTCAGATTATCATCCTTATTTCATTTAGTGCACTAAATGGCAGACAGATGGTGGCTTGTTATAAACCTTTTAGGAATTTGAACCCAAAGTGAGAAACAAAGTGTGCTTTTCTCAGTTGTTGAGAGCATGAACTGCATGCATACCATGTAAATGCAGTACGAAACAGCTATAACATTTTCCTCTAGTGTTACAGATGTTTCCTTGCCTTACTCTTTAAGGTAATGTAATGAGTTCATCCAGGAACAAATTCTAGTGTCATTTCCTTTTGAAAATGAATATCAATTTCTTTGCTATAGAAACGGTGAAGCATCTGAAAGCACCTCCACATAGGGCAGTAGGAGAATACCTGTGCTCTGAAAGCCCTGCACTGTGCTGGCCTTCCTTGCTGTGCTTCACGCACACGACTGCCTGCCATCGGCACCCTACCTGCCTCTTCCAATAGAAGTATTAGTTAACAAAAGCCTAAGCAAGTGTTAGAGACTTGCAACCCTTCCCACTCTGCTCTTTCCTCCCGACTCTTTAACTCCCGGTAAAGTCAGGCTCCCAAGCCCAAGCCTCACTGGACTTTGAGAAGAACCACTGGGATGACACTGAATGAGTGCAGTAGGAGCAGCATCTAAAATCTTAGGTACCTTCAGGTAGGCTCCAAACTCCCTAGCAGAATACCTGTATAACAGCCAAATCCCAAGCAGTAACGAGCGTGCAATGGCTCTGATTATCCGAGGAGAGCTGCGGGCTCCACTCTGCCTGGCGGAGTGAGGCATGGGATGAGCAAGAGCTGAGCGAAAGGCCACACTTTCCTTGTGCCACTGCCAAAGTCTCTGTATTCAGGCAGGCAGTTCCCTGTCAGCCCTGGAGCCAGCGGCTGTCAGGACAGGAGAAAGTGCAGGCCGGGAGGAGTGACGCTGCGCGCTGTGCCCAGGGCCATGCGTTCAGGCGCTGAGCTGCGCCAGCCCGTTCATTTCCCGGTCCCCAAGCAGGCGAGGTGGGTAGGATCCCTTTGCTTGGCTGCTAGCTTTCCCTCTGCGCCTTGTCTTCTCATCGGGGCACTTCTGCTTGATATAGCTTGACTCAGTCATTGAGATCAAAAATTTTCGGACCTTAAACCTGTTTAAGCCCATTTTTGTTTAGGCCTGTCTGAGACATAATGCATGTTTAAGAAAGACATTCAGGCTTAATTTCAAGACTTTCAAATAAACAAAAGCATGATGATGTTCCCAAGTATGTTTTTGCAATAGCTAAGCTGTGTACTCAGAAATGTTTCCTGTTATTTCGACTGTAACCTTCTTCACAGTCAGGTTCAAAATGTTAGAGTTCCTTCTGCGTCCTTTTTGTAAAGAGTTACCTGTACTCAGAAATCTTTACTCCATTATTTTAACCTTCTAGGCCATCATCAGGTCAGATCTTGGCCATACTTTTGTAATACAAAATAATTATACCTTATTAGTCTTCTCATAAGAGGGGGAGGTTTGATTTCCGCAAATATTCCCCCTCTCCAAATCACTCTATTTTAGGATCCTTTCCTACTTTAACTACTTTTCCAAACATAGACATCAGCACTGAAAAAGTCTGGTCCTTTCTGCTCCCACTAATGCAGTATCAAGATGATACTTCTTCCTTAAGCCATTTTGACATTACTCTGCTTGTAGGGCAAAGCATTATCTTTTGCTTCGATCGAAAGCAGGGCATCGCAGACCAGGTTGAACTGGTTTTCCATGTCATCTGTAGTTCCTGTTCAGTGTCACTGCTTTCTAGGAGACAGACTCCACTTCGACTTACATTCCTTTCCCTCAGATAGAGTTGTGTCCTGGCATGAACTTGATTGTAGGTTTTTCAGAAGTCCAGTCTAATGTTGCTACAGAAGAACAGCAAAGGGAAAAGTGGGTCAAAAGGAATAAAAATACAACCCAAAACTAAACTTACCATAGGGAAGGGGAGAGGGAGAAATTGTAGTGGCATGGTAACAGCGTTTATTTTTGGCAACCTTAAGACATGCTTTAAAACATGATTCCTCATTCTTCAGCTATCTATAAAACATCGTTTTACCAGATTGCTTCCATGTAGCTATTATACATATTTCAGTCTTTCAACACATGCAACACTGAAAACTTCTTCGAACTCTAAATTATTCTTCTTCCTTTTTAGCCTGGTTTTCCAGTGGAACAAACCCCTGTGCAACTATGCCATCTGCCTGTCTGTCTCCCCACTCCAACTTCAGCACAACAGCCAACTTCAACCCAGTTTGAAAGAGGTGTGAAGGTCTCAGAGATGCTAAGTTCTTACAAGTTAATTGAAAATTGGCAGTTGAATAGAGGAGAGAAGCCCAATTTAGTATCTCCTGCTGAGTGAAAGACAGGCCCAACTCAGCATCTTCTCTGTCTGAGAGGCTGAACAGCCATCTGGCCGGTGTGAGCATTTTGGCTGGTCTGTCAGCACACGTGCAGCGCTGCATCAGCCACAGGATGTTCTGCAAATTTTCTATATAAGACACATGGGAAAGAGTTGAAGGTGAACCGGGGGAAGGGCAGAGCTAAGGCCTGCGAAACACAAATTCTTGGGAAACTAGACTTCATTCATCCCACTGCTCAACATCTTTGTCTGATTTCTTTTAAAGAAATGACTGTGGTTTTTCAGGAGATTGAAGCCAAGGAAAGGAGACCCATGGATGACTTTCCGGCACAGTGCCAGGTCATCGGTGCTTTTAGATATTATACAACAATCAGGAGTGTCAGCATAGCGGGGAAATTAAAAAACTCCATGAGATCCCACAAAACTCAACCCAATGAAGAGGTAATGGCATTATACGAATGCCATCTTGTGGCATCTCGTCCTGGTGCACGGTGTCATCGCCTCCCACCATGGTTAGCATAGATAAGAGACAGCTGTGTGGTGTGCATGAGATATCTGAACTGCTAAATTTCATATCCGCTTCCTATGAACCATCATGTCACTATACTTGATGAGAGGCCTTTTTTTCTCGCTCCATGCTTCTAATCTATATTTAGCTTAGGCAGATGCAGCTGTTTGTATCACTTTCAGATTAATACAGAACCAGGTTTTGGATGCTTTGACCTCAAAAATATGATGGTAAATCACAAAGGATTTTGAAGTAGAACTCAACAGCCTTTTATTATTATTTCTACACGCATAAAGCCAGCCCTTAACAAAAGTTAGTTCTGTAACAAGTTCAGGCAGTGTTCTATGAAGGCTGTGTCCTGCATTTCCTGCATGGATTATAAGAAACACTGTTATTTTGTATTGTACACATCTAAGAAAGAGAATCTGCTGTGGTAGATTCACATCTGCTGCCAGCTGAGCTGTTTTATCAGATGTTAGAGGGACCTTAGGAGCTGGAGCAGCAACAGGAAAACAACTTGTCAAGACAGAAGCAGGCATAGATGAATATAACTCATTAAAACTTGAAAACAAAGCAAGCATTGTGAAAGAAGCAATGGGAAAACATGTCTGTCGAGTAGCTGCTGTGTGACAATAAAATGTCAGAAAAATTGCTTTGCCTTAGACTGCAAAGAAATACATGATATGACTTCTGTGAGACTGTTTATCTGAAAAAAAAAATCCAAAATACTAAAAGTTGCAAAGCAGTGGGGTGAAAAACCCGTGTTATTAACATCTAAGGGCAGTTCTCTGGAGAAAGAAAATATATACAATGCCTTCGTCAAAGAGGATTTGAATGCTCATACAACATCACTCTGGGAGTCAGTGGCTTTATACAAAAAAATTAAAAATAAAAATTGCAAGCCAGTGAGTTAGACACACGGGCTTATCCATACAGTACCAAGGAGCATTAGATATCTAAAAAAGGTTTTCATAGTAGCCAGTGAAAAGTGCCTGGAGCTGCCCGAGCTACCCAGTAAGAAAGAGCAAGGCTTGCACTGCCTAAGGGAGGCTGTTTCCCGGTGCAGGACAGTGCTTGGCTGCACTCGGCGCGTTCCCGGCCCCGAACGCTCTCCCACTGCTCTTCCCGCAGTGACTCGGGTAACAGCTACACCAGCTCAGTCATTTTCGGCAGAAAACCCAGAAGGTTCCTGTAGAGGGGAACACCCCTTTCCCTCGCTCTTTACACCCACTAGTGGAAAGGGCAGAGCACTCGCCCACAAAGCAGGAGACGATACTCCGATCCCTCTGGTGCCTGATATATCATAGCATTGACCCTGGTTCTCTGGAGAGCCCCGTAAATGATGGTTTTTTGTCTTTTTTCTCCTTGCATGGTTGATTTTTTTGCAAAGAACACCTCAGGCTCACAGCTTTGTGCTCTCCCCAGGGGGTGGGGGGCACCTCTCCCAGAGCGGGGAAGAAGGTTTAAACCTGGATATTTACAGTATTATATGAATGCCTCAGCCACTGAATGTATGGAAACCACCCCTGCCTGCCACCACCTCCTCCCTCCTGAGCGTACGGCGTTCACCAAGTGCCCAGCAAACACACAGCTTACAGACCCAGCCGCGGTGCAGGCTAGAGCAAGGCGCCAGGCCTTTCCCTGCTCTTCAGCAGTTGTGGTACATATGCGCCCAGTGGCAGGGACACAACTATTAAGAGATCTGGGGACAGGCTGCTGCTCTCTAGCTTACTTGTCACAGCTACACTGACGGTTAAATTCAGCAAAATGATGAAAATTTCAGATCGTATGCTACCCTGAATTGCCAGTGCTGGGGTCCCTCCCCATCACTGGGGAGAGGGTCAGTCTAAAGGAAGCCCCAAGAGTGGCCGGTCTGATTACGGCCTCTGCCAGCAGCACCAGGCATCGCAAGTACTCCAGGTATGGGAATCGCAGAGAAGCATAAAGAGCTTTGTGAATGCTGATGATGTATCTGTACCAGAGAGTAAGCAGGCATGGTGATACCTAAATCCTTCCTGTGGTTTACTCTGACGGAATGAGCTCACTAAATGCTTCGATGGCTATGGCTAATGTGCTAGATTTTGCATGCCCAGAAGACTCCACGTGCAAATGGTGCTTGCTACCATTACACCTTCCAGGACTGACCTCTCTGAGATAGGTTGGGAAGCAAACGTTGGAGCAGAGAAGTCAATTCCAACCAACCAGGCTACAGATGCACTGCGTAACTGCGTGTTTCAGATACAGCATTATTTTTCAATTGATGCAGGAGTCCTGCATGTCTGTCCCAAAATTATGAGAAACCATGCCATTTCCTGTGTCTGGGGAGTCTTCAAAGGCAGACTGTGGACACTTTGAGTCAGGCATCTCCTTCATTCCTAATCACATGCTGCTACGGAAGCTATTAGTCACTTGAGTCACCCCTTCTAGCAGGGAACAAAAAGCTGAGCTCAGTGGAGTAAAGTGCTCTGTAAATATAAACATCTCTTAATAGAAAAACAACTTCCACTCCTCCATGGAAACTGCAACCATGAAAATAAAATAGTTGTATGGGATTCTCACTGGATCCACCTCTGGTATTTCTTAAGCATGTGCTGTCAGTGTAACCAGCGGGAGGATTTCAGTATCCAAAGCACATTTCCAGCTACAGCTGCTTTCCACTTGCTAGAGAAAGACACTCATCACCACAGAAGCTCCTGCACAGGCCACACAAACAGCTGGCTCCATCATTTTTGATATCTTTGATGCACGATAGCAGTAGCTAAGAAGGAAACAGCCTCTATGTCTCATATCATCAGAAAAGAGTGGGCAGAAGGTAGGGCAAAACATTTTGCTACTTATTTTAAACTATTTTAATGGCAAACATAGTTAACCATATGTAGTAGAGCTATTGCATTTTTTTTCCCCAAAGCACTAAAAATTGGATGGAGAAGATGCCAACAAGCAGACATGCTATTCCTTGAAATATCCTTGCCAGTTATAAGAGCTCTGCAGTGACAGTTACATAGTCTTTCAACCATTTGAAGTATTAGAAACTTTTTGTTCCAAAAATCTATGTATTGAAACTGCTTGTCATTGAAGTTTCCTGTAATCAAAAGAAACATTTTGGTGACTTTGTGAATAGCGAACAGCAAAACATATAACAGTTTCCTAATGGAAATAAATCTCCTAACCATTCGGAATTGTTTCAAGAAACCGCCAGCACTGACCTCTAGCAATGATGCAAAATGTCAGCATGGTAACGGGGCAAAGCTGGCTGGGGGCATGTCCTTAGATCCGCCTTACATAGATTGTGGCTCTAATGCTTAGGCACGGTTTGATACTAACGTATTGCAATTTCTCCCAGCAGAGGCTCCGATTTAGACATGTACTTAGATGTATTGTCATCCTGGATTGATGATAGGCCTTCCCTGAAATATAAAAGAAAGAAAAAATTGTTAACAACAAAAAAATAGAAGTTAAAGCTTCTAAAGCAGGAACTGGATGTGTCTAGGTTTCTTGTCAAAGTATTGCACTTTGGTCACAGCTGTTGGCTGAGAATTTCCCAGCAACATGGAAATGGGGAACCAGTGAAACCAGCAGAAGCCCTGCCATGGGAGGCCCCGGTACTGCGAGCCCCACCGGGAATGGGGATGTGCTGGGCTCTGCTGCTTGACAGAGCCTCGGCGCGACTGCCACCTTCTGCAACCGCGCCGACCTGGGTGCAGGGCAGCACCTCTCCCTGGTGTCTGAAGCAGTGCAGAGATGCCTAACAGAGCGAAGGCTCTCCCTTGGTTTGTGGAAGAGCCTGATACAACACGAAAGCGGCTGTTAAATGACCGCTGTGAGCCAGGAACAGCGCGCAGCAGCTGTGTGGGGCAGCGGACGGGAACGAGCAGCCCGGTTTCCCAAGCTGTGGCACCAAGTGGGGAACCAAAGAGATGGCAGTGGGGTACGACATGTTCTCAGCGGTAACTTGTGGGTTCAGATCAGAGCAGGCCACAGCTCATGTGAGCAGCAGTTATTGCTCACTGTGCTGGCTCCAGGGGCATGCACAGAGGTACCCCTGGTTTTCTAAGCCCACATGCCACACGGAGAACCAAGGGCCACCAAGCAGACCTCTCAGAGTCCCAGGAATTAGCACAGCAGGGGAGACTAAACGAACCCAAGTCCTACAGCCAGGAACAAGGTGAGTTAGGGAGGGACAACGGCCAACTCATCTCACTGCTGCTTACGTTGAACCGTTCCTACCCACACACAGACCCTCAGACAGACAATCCAGTTTGACCAAGACATGCTACAAAGTAAGGAGCTGTTCTCATAACCGATGCATACCACTTCTGCTTATTTCTACACCTGGTCTAATCTTCGTGCTAGAGCTGCCCTTTAACAGTGTTTTGCGCAGCCATGTGTAAATGAGAACAGTCCTCAAGCTACTTTCATTTCTCTCAAGGAATGAGCTCAGGCCAATCTTTATCTGTATTAAAAGTAGCTTAGTGCCTGAAATCAGAACTTCTGTTGCCTTACCTTACTTCTAAATGCCTTTCAGTGTTTGCAGCTAACCATATTTACCATTAATCATTAATTGTAATTACAATCAGTCAAAACCTCTGGCACTCTGCTCCTTTCTGCACTTTAAGCAGGACACTAGGAACATTGCAGCTCTATTTTGAAGCAATATTCATGCCAACAGGCTAAAACATCTGAGTTACACCCCGGGCAACCCAGCTCAGCGAGACTGGGTGATGGTTATATAAGGAAGGATTTCAGTGATGAATCCTCACAAATGGATTTCTGGACAGTCAGGTACTTTTATAAGTCAACATTCATAATGTTCATGCTGTAGCAGATTTAATTCTACTAAATCTGCTGTCAGCTGCAGATGGATGCAGAAGCAAAGCAAACCAAGCTTCTAAATCTTGCCACCTCCCCCAAGCACAGCTCTTCCTCTAATGGCAAGAAAACTTCTTGTCATCTGGATTCTTCCTCTGCCCTTTTCCCCAGCAATCAGGAGAGCTCACCAAGTGGTGCACAGTATCGTCGCCTACTTCTCACAGACACAGCCCAGCACTTCGCCTCAGTCTTTCAAACAAGCCCATGGTCTGGTTCCAAATGATTCTCCCTTTTTAAAAGAATTTCCATCTACTCACAGACCTTGTCTCCGTCCTGTCCTCCTGCCCTTCCTTGCCTCCCCAACCGAGCCCTTCCCCAGCACTCCCTGCTGACAAAGGAGCTTTCCCAGCATCTCGTCATGTCTGAAACCATCTTCCTGTATTTCTCTGCCTCCCTGATGCAATCTTATTTTTATTTTAGTTGAAACGCATACTCACGCTTCCTCTAACTATTTTTAATTATCTCTGGAATTGTGGTGTTTCACTCGGCAGAGTGTTTTCAGGTACCATACATAAAAGCTGCTATGCAAAATAAAGTTGTACTGTGTAATAGCTGGAGTAAATCAATTTGGTCAGTCATATGCTATAAATTGCACATATTTAATCTGACCTGCTGCCTGTGTTCTTTCAGAATGTTCTGACACGCAGTAAAGTGCTGCACCGACACATCTGCTCAAGCTTCGTCCTTCCCCAGTGAGTTTATGACACCTAATGCCTCTCGCTGGGAGGCCATGAGAACGTGGTGCAGCTAAAAGCTCAGTTTGCAAACAACTTAACCTCTAGGTTACTAGCAGGTATAAAGCATTACCACAGAAATAACCAAGAGGAAGACTAAAACAGGGTAAACGAGCAGGTAAGAAAGCAGTTCTCCCCGACAGCCTCACCATGGGCTACGGATTTCACTAGTTGCAGTGAAAGAACACTTTGTTCTGGAACTGCATTTGGGATATGCAAACTCTGGCAGGAATTAGTCTGAAACAAGTGAAGATAAATTAATAGAGTTTCCATTGAATTTGCCAGGACAATTATTTTCGGCCTGTTTAAAAATATTCACAGAGTGTACTTCAATGTACCCTCACAAGGATATGGTGCAAGCAGGATGGAGGCTGCCAGCTTAGGACACTGAGGTAGATCCACTGCTGAATTTGGCCCTGCAGGTCTTAACAGACCACTGCAGTGCTAGTGCTAGTTGCAGGTGGGCCTTATAAATATTTTAATACAAGGAAAAACATAAAAGGTTTATGACCATTTCTGTCTCATTTTCTTTCGTCCTCCAAAAAACCTTTTCTGAGTTGTGGAAAGAACAAATGCATGTTTGTTGGGTTGGGGCACGGGATGCAACCCAGGCGCTGCACGTTCCTGCTGCCACCACAGACTTCTGCACTGAGGACTCAACAGGAAAGATGCTGAGGCCCAGCACATGGGAAGCTGTTACACTGTGCCACCAGGATTTTGGATGTTTCAAGAAAAATGATCCTGATCTCAAGTTATGGAAACAATTGCAAAAAACTGCAAGCGAGTTTTGAATAAAGAAAAATCAAAATCAGGTCAAACAAAGCATTTGGTGTAATAATTGAATAATAACATCTTATTATGATATTCTCACACTTGGGAGACATTTTTAGTGTAAATTAAATATATCAATGTAAGATGCAGATTTTTTTCATAAAAAAACTAGGAAAAAAAGGTTATTTTTACAATTTTAAGCTGCTTCTCCTTTTTTATAATCAGGAATATATGGAATGATTTTTAACTCAGACCAATCAATGTTTTCTTATTCACAACATTTGCACAGAATGACTTATAATAAACTCCACTGCTGGACCCAGGCCCATCACAGTGGGAGCCGAGGGCACTATTTTCCCCAGAGCAGCAGAGAAGCGAGAGCTGCACCAGTTAGTTCCGCAGGGCAGGCTGCTTTTTACAGTAGCTGTTTTTACAGTATCTGGTTGGTCACTGGGCAGATAATATATTAAAACAGCTCAGCAATTCGGCATCACAGATTCAAATGGCTGAAGGTAATGAGAGGCTTGCTCCGCTGCCTGATGCAATGGAAGCACCTCCGCTGCACCGGCGGTCTAGCTGTGGCACAAAAGCCTATGCTGTCAGACAGCTAATGCAAACACTTCACAGAGAAAGAAAACACGGTTAGTTTCAGGGAGGTCCTGAGGCTGGAATGACTGCACATTTTTGACTAAGCATAAAAATCTAACAGACTTTAGAAAGACAAAAAAAATTAACCAAAAGTTTTTCACAACAAAACAGTGCTAAGGTATTAACATTTAAGAATTTGAAATTCTATATTCTTTTAGGCTTATGCAGTGAAAACTTACTGAAATAAACCCAAAGCAATGCTGTGAGCATGTTCAAATGCATGCATTTATCTTGATGTTACACTCATACAAGTATTGGACAGTCAGTTGGATGCATGGTGAGCTCTCTCTCTTGTTCTGGCCATACACATTATGTTAGAGGCAAAATGCTAGGTACAGCACTACTGTGATCTCTGTACATGTGTAATTTAAAACAATAAACATCAGAAGACTGGATAGAACATTTTTATTGGCAACAGGAATCTGCTGTGCGTCTGCACTGCAGTACTTTAGAGACAGTCTTTAAAGAAAACACAAAAATATTAGTGTGTTGTTTATAAACAAAACATTTTATTGTTTTTAGGCATTATATGTTTTCAAGGCACTCTCACACTGCAGTTTTGAATTCCATTTGGTAGGAAAAGGAATCCTTCAAAAACCCCATCTTTCTGAAATAAAACACACACCTGCAAAGTTAAGTGAAACAACCAAAAATTCAAACCAGATCCTGACCATAAACTATGTTTGCTCCTGGAATCAGGCTGAGAATCCGTAAGTACAAAATGTGTGCTTTCTTGGGGATTTTCTATACTCGTTGCTATTTGTGAAACCCAAGACAAGATTCATCTCACTTTGTATTGGCTGTCTAAAAGTTGGACAGTCTGAGGGAGTCACCTCAGCTCCTCTTAGGTCAACAAAAAAAGACAGGTGCCTCAGAAGCACTGTTCATCTCATATGTACAAATATCTACGTAAGAACAAGATGAACCATCCTCTGCCGGAAACTGTTTTTCTGTACTGTCAATAGGAAGAGCTTAGATTAAGGCAATCAGATTTTTTTAATGGGAATTCAGGACAGGCTATTGAAGTAAAATCCATCATAAGTTATCAATTACATTTTTACTTCTGCATTTCATATGAAACTCAGTAATCACTGATATAACATACTTTTCCATATATGGTTCTCACCAGAATTTTCCCATAAGACAGCAGGTATTTTGGTACAAACAATTATATCACAGCAGCACAAACTGAGAGAGAAGACCGAATGCTGGCATACTTCACAGATGAATTAGGTGAATCAGATTGTTTTTATTAAAAAAACAAAAAACCCGACACTTTATAAATTGAGAACAGCACTCAAAATACAATTCTATAATGCCTGATCTACTTGAAATGAAAAATCTGTCAGCCAAAAGCATTTTGAAAACAGAACAAGAGTTCAACCCACTGTATTTGAATCAGAAAAAAGCCAGTACTAATTCTGTAGAATTACTACTTTTACTGTATTTTTCATGTATGATTTCTTGCTCATAGTGTACAAATAGCTCCATTCAATCCTGGAGTTCTAATTGTATTGCTGGTGTTTCTGACTCATTCAAGATTATGTCCTGATTTTACTTTTTACCATCATCAGTATTAGAGCGGTGCTATGTTCCATCGCCAGTGCACACTGAACAGCTAAACTTTACCTGTCTTTACGATGATGCTTGTTCAGCAAAGTCTCATTAAACACACATTTTGCATCTACATTTTCTATTCAACCTGTCAGGGCATCCTCAGTGGGGATTTCTTCACTAGATGCCAGCGGGTTTCAGTATCGCAACGTTTTGGCACTAGATTGGTGGCATATAACTTGGTCTCATGGAGGTATCAAAGTATAACATCTCTTTCACTGTTGACAGGAAGGTCACAGTGTTGGGAAATGTGCGACAAGCCTCTCCAAGTGTCAGGAAAGTGTTGGATTATAATTCTTTACTCCTCCTTGTAGCGAGTCTTGCAGGAGGTGTGAAGGGATAAGATTCCTGCTCCAGCTAGAAGGCATCAGAGGCAGGATGTAGTGAATCCTCTGCTGACAGCTGGCCTTTGGAGGAAGCTCCTGTTTGCTTGGCATGAGGAGAAAAGGTCCCAGGAAACCGCAGGAAACGTAAAACTGCGCCTGCACAAGGACGTTGGACTGACCCTGCTCTGGCTGGCAGCACCACCTCTCCAGATGAGTTTCTAAAAACAGTTCCAAAGATTTTCTTTGGGAAAGCAGACAAAGATCTGTAATACAGGTCTACAGCAGCTTTTCTGGGACACTGGAACATCCCAGCCTTCTACTATGATGGTGCTGGGTGAGTTCAAGCCTGCTTACACTGCCGTCAGGGAAAAACGATAATTATAGGTAAATAAAAATTGTGTTTTAATGTTCAAATACATTTTAGTCTGAGGATATAGAGCGTTCATATATTTAGTCACTAGTACTCCACTAACTCCATCAACTGAATATTTTATGCTAACACTGAACTCTTCCTTGGAAGTGGGCTCTGAACAACACATTGCTTCAAAATGCACCACAATTAAGGCAGACCATGGCAGAGGTGATAAAGATTAGTAAAACTGCCCTCACTGCTGCGGAATTTAGTTCCCAAGACAAAGCAATAAGCAGAGACTTAATCTGGCCATCCTCACTGGTGAAAACTCCCCATAATTGAAATGAGTAAATAGCAAAATCACAGCTAAATATCACCAATAACAAAAATAATTACCCAGAACAAAGTATTGTGAGATGAATAGCACCAAGGATGCTCAGGCACATACATCCTTTCTATAAAAGTGAAAATAGCAGTACTTGGGCTCAAACAAAAACATTATTCCAGTGTTCACTCAGAGCAGTACTGTGGGATCCTGACCCCGAGTACAATGTTTTTACAGAAAAGCTAATTAGAAAAATAGATCAAAATTCACTGTTTAGTAAAAGACTGGTTATGATCACAGCACCATTCCCCTGAAGTCAATTCATTCCCTCTAAAGTCAACAAGAATTTTGCTGTTGTTTTCAACGGAGGGAAGCCTGGACCTTAACAGGAGACTGCACATTGCTATTGAGCTTGGGTTTGCTTACAAACCGAAACATTCCCCTTACAGAGAAATTATTGCACAATTTACCAACAGAGCTAAAATTAGAGTAGCAGTATTTGTCACAGTGTGTAAGGCACACGTGATCAGAGTTCTCTGACAAGAAAGGTAAATGGAGTAACTGCAGAACAGAGCATTTACCTTCTCACAGGACTTTTTCTGCCAGCAGCTCCACAGTAGGTGCTAGCGTGCAGAAGAGGACTCAGTCCTACTGTCATCTGCTTGAACTCCCAGACTCCAGAGAGCTGCGTCTGCTCCATCGAAGGCAGAATCCAGCCCTTAGTCAGCAGCAGGAAATTTGATACATACTTCCAGACATAACCTAAGCCCAAAGATAATTCCGCAGACGGGCTGACTAGCAGATACATGCTTTTTGCCATGTGGATTAGAGGTCATGGATGCATTTTACCAGTCTGCAGACATTAAAGGTTAGAGTTCAATAATAAAGACGGGGAAAAAAAACCCTCAGAAAAACAAACAACGGCTCACAGTAACAGTGTTTTACCACAATCCTTTATCTGTCATTACTGTAGTGTCATTGCATAGATTTCTAGTTCAGTGACCCAGATGAGTATCTGTCAAAATAATCACACCTTTGTTTCTTTAGTTCTGGCCTTTGAACAGCCTTTAGGTCAAAATGGCATTACTTAGAAAAACAGTGGCAAGTTTTTTAAATAGAAGTGCTGCTGCAGGACAGAATACCAGACCTTTATAGCAAATCTGGTTCTTCAAAAAAGTAATTATATTAAAAATACATAATCCATGATGGAAAATTCTAGTTTATCCCTGTCATGGGAAATAAAAAATACTGCATACACAGGGTATGCTTAAAATCTATGGGACCAAATTCTGCACTGAATTCAATGGGAATTCTGCTTAAATAACAATTGGAAATTGATTTTAAAGCCACTGTAATCAATAGGATTTTTTGATTTCACAGTTACTTGGATTTCAGCTAACAAACAGTGCATCATTCGACTAATAATAAATAAGCACAATAAAAAGTAAATCGTATGTCAAATAATATATACCCTCCTTTCCCTTCTACACTTATTCACATGACCAAAACGGGCCACAAACTACACCCAATATTGATTGCGCTTCAAAGTTGGGTTTGTTTTTCGACAATACTGGATCATTTCAGGATCAAGGTTTAACCAGCTCTTTTGCAAAGACTGTTTTACAGGCGGAGAAACTACCGCAGGAAGCAGCTGTTCACGTCTTACTGGTGTGAACGCTGTGGCTGTACTTCTCTCAACCCCCTTCAGGAGAGGGGTCACTGTAACCGTCGGTACCGTCAAGCTCCGTTCCAGACCATGACCTGGACTACTGAGGATTGCATCCATTTGACTTCTGACAGGTGGTTTTGCCTTCTCTTTTTTCTGACACATTAACAAAATGCACACAGAAATAACAGCAATAATGAGTAACACAGACACCAAGACCAGGGGGATAATGATGTACCAGGGATTGCTGCTTTCACTCGGTTGCTTTCTGGGACTCCTGGCACTGGCTTGGATTGTGCTCTCAGCCTCTGTAGATCCACTTGTTCCCACTGCCAGATTAAGCAGCGGACCTTCCTTGTGTAGATCTCCCCAGCGATTTTGACCTTGCCACATGGTTGGTGCAGTCCTCCATGCTGCTACTGCAGGTTCATCATTGTGGGAGAAAACCGGTGCCTCATCCTTTGAGGTAGTGAGAATCTTTAAAGTGGTTGCGCTGGTTAAAAAAGGCACTTCAGTTGTAAAACGCTGCACAAGCAGGGGATCATATGGCACTATGGAGTACTGAAAACAGCCGACAGCAGGCTGCACATCATCTGCCCTGAGTATAAAAGTGAACGAGTCATTTAAAAGATCAATGCCTGTCATATTTGTATCTATGTCTAGGAACACAACACCACTATCTATGTCAGTCTGGGTGAATGTCTGAGCATCTTCAAACACTGCATCATTCCTGAGCCTCCTCTTTATGATTCTTCCATGACATGGGGGCACTATCACTTCAAATCTAGGATTACTGTTTGTCAAATTAGCTAGCTCAGAAGCATTCAGGTCACTGCTTCTGAATTTATAAACTGCTCGATTTGAAATTTGCATGTCAGCAGCAACTTGCACTAAAGGCTTCATTGTGATGTTCAGCACTTGTCCTGTCAGATTACCTTCTGCAGTGAACAGCATAAACTCCAGTACTTCTTTGAATGCAGTGAGATTTGCCAGGCGGTAAGACAGCCTTTCTGAGTACAAATCTGCCTGCTCAAATTTAGTAACCTGCTCATTTCCAATCATTAGGTGCCCATATTTGAGGGGCTGAGTTATTTCATACATGATGTTACTGCTTCTTCCATTTGTGATGGCTGCTAGATGAACATTAGTAATAGTGACAGATGTCTGGCCTTGTGGAAGTGCAACATTGGTATGATTTACCAGGACAAGAGTAATTGGTATGACTTCAAGACTGAAAAGTTTGTATAAAGGGCGATGTTTACCATCAGTTACACTGAAATAAAACACTCCAGAGGATGAACTTCCATCCTGTACAAAACAAATTCTGCCACTGTCAACATCAGCTTGTGTGAAATCCTGTATGGAGACACTGAGATTGCTCTTCATTGCTAAATAACCATTATTAGGATTGCTAATAACAGTGTATTTGAGCTCAGTTGGGGGGTTATCTAGGTCTTCAGCTTTCAGATTCTCTGACCCCAACACTGCCACATCTCCCTGCAGGACTTTCAAGTGCAGCCTTTTAGTCTTCAGTTCCGGAGCTTGGTCATTCACTGGAACAACAGTGATATTAAACATCTCCTCTAAAACTTCGCCATGGGGCTTTGTAGCAGATTTGCTCTTTAGGTTTAACCAAACAGCAAAAGTGAAATTGTCGGTGAGTGATTCAGAATTATCATGTACGTACACAATTCCAAACTTGTTCAGTATGTATTGCGAGAAGTTAGGTTTCTCTTTGGTAACGTTTCTTTCTCCAACAATAATCATGCCACATCGGGGCAAAGATACAACTTGATACCAGATTTCATACATGGAGCGTTGTACCTCAGGTAACTTAATCAGTAGATTTGAAGCATCTAAATTTGTTTTGTTGATTAAGACTTTACCTCCTTCCTGGACAATGGCACCTAGCAGAAAGAAAAGCAGAATCTTAGAAATTGAATATTTTATAGTTGCAATGTTTCGGCAATTAGATATGCATTTCAAATACAGATGATGCTCAGAAAAGAAACTGAAATCACAGTCTTTCACAGTATCTTTGATTTCCATGTGCCGTGGCTAGAAATATACTACCACTATTTTAAAATACAGATTTAAATATAAGAGGCTAGATTTTCTATTGATGCGTAGAGTAGGATTAAAGAAATATCAGTATCTCTCAGCTCCAGATGGTGCTTTCATTATCCCTACTATTATAGCAAAGTGGAGGATACCCACTACAACAGTAGCAAGGATCAAACATATGTAGTTAATATCATTTTTAAAGATGCAGTGATGCAGTTTTTCAAACTACTACCTACACTACACTCTGTGCTAAAAGTATTCTGGTCATTTGCTACTGAAGAAAAATTATCCTTCAGTTTTTTACATTTGTTCATTGGAAACCCAAGAGATCCAAAACAATTTGGAGGCTCAAAGAGCACAGCATCTTCACCTGTGTTTGCTAGAAGACGACTGTTCCGATCATGCCTGGTAATTCCGTATGAAATGTCAATAAGGAACACCTGGAGGTCCAGGGCTGATGGTGGAGAGGAGACAGTAAAAGTAAAGTAATCTTCTGCACTCCAGTCAGCTGCCTCAGCTTGTAAGTGCTCATACATGATCACACCTTCATCCACCTGTTTAGGGTAAAGAAAGCCACAGGTACAAGAGGAAAACAATTTTAAATACAGAGGTGGAAGGAAAGAAAAAAAAATAACAACGCTGTTCAATAGAGGACTGTATTAAGCCATGCATAATGACTGTATATATAACTTACCTAAAGAGATTATTTTGCACTTCTCTTTCTCTGAAGATTAAATCTGTGTTGGCTGACAAGCATACTTGAAGGTAGGGGAAATGTTACCTGGATGAATGCTTGGTACATTAACCATTCATCTACCTTACTCTAAGAGCTACCTTACACTAAGAACGGATGTATAAAACACTGAGACACATATCTCTAATTAGCAATGGTAACTGTGAATGGGACCTCAGCTGGACTGTACCTTTAGAGAAGAGTGCCATATGACTAGAGGATTTTCCTTTATAAAGATACCATCTGGACTGGACTAATTGTCTTGGAAAAACATATGAAAGAATGAAGGCTTGAGAAAGATTTTGACGGATCATGTGTTTCATGGTAGATAGCAAAAGGTACTTGGTGAGAGACTACTGAAATCTGAAGGAGATGCAATGACCATGAAAATATTTTCTCCTTTATAACCAAACAGTCAATGGGACAGCTTAATCAAAAATTTCTGTATCACGGGAGGAAGGGGGATACCTAAGAGACGGGAAGGAAGTGAGCTTGCCCTGTTCCTGCTTTGGCTGACCCTGTAGATCCTTGCAAGAAAATCTTGTCATTCTCATAGGGAGGATTCAAGCTTCAAAAGAGAATCCTGCAGTAAATCTTCAGAGAAATAAATACATGTACAAGATACAGCCATTCAATCGTTCAGGTCCAAAAGCAAAGGATAACAATTTCATACTAGGATTCTCATCAGCCAGAACTACAACAGAACTTAAGGATTAATAACATAATGCATTGAAAGTACAGTAAGATTCCCAATAACCACAAGATTAGGATACTTCTTCAATCTCAGTCAGTAAATTCAGCTTCCACTTGATAATTCATTCACCGACCTGGAGAGAAGACAGCTACCTATTAAATCCTTGGCAGCTTCCCAGGCAACTACTGGCCTGGCTCGTCTGCGTTAGTTTATAATTGCCAAAGAGATCACCATCTGAGATGGTGCTGCTTCTACGTTTAGAACCGGTAACACGCTCTATGCAGCTTGCAAACACCCTGGAGGAATTCATTAGTACATGTTTCCATGACACATGCTTGAAAGGTGTGAAAAAGAAAACCAAAACCCAGCCAGCGGAGCACTTTAGCACTGCAGAATCTGAGCTATAACGACAGACAGAGCTAATCTGAAACCAATGCAAGAGCCCCCACCGACATCACGTAGGAAACAGGGCTTTCAGGGTCAATTTTCTCAACAGCCTCAAAAACATCCCATCTTATTGACTAAGAAATTCAGACTGACATGATAAAATCTCTTATGTACATGTCCACATTTATGCTTTCCCTATACAGATTTAATTCTTCATGGCTATTTTGTTACAAAATATGCAAAAGTGATATTAAAAGGATACATTGGTTCAGGATAAACCCTAGAGACCTGTTGTGGGAAGTTTAAGTTGGAGAAAGCAAATTTACATAACAAGGATAGGCACAATACGCATCCTATAAATTCTGTGGTGTTTAGTATCAAATGTTTATCAACTATTAATCTTCCGGGGGGGAGGGGTTGTTTTTTGTGTTTTTTTTAATTGCAAGCCCATACTAATATCTGGGCTAATAAGAAAATAGCACTAGTGTGGATTTTGTTGTTTACCTCTGCAATGATTTCAAATAGAATGAACAAATGGTGGCTTGCTGCAAGATGAAAATACTTCTGAGATATTATAGAAAGTACTGGCAGAGGAAAAAACAACAAAAACCCCTAAACCTCATATTGAAAACAACTGTGCTATACTTTTTTTTTTAAACTGTTTAATGTGGAACTTAATTTTCTTATATTGTTTGCAAAACAACTGTCCTTGAACAAATTCATTGGAATGCAAGAGTGATTTCAACCTTTTTTTTCCTATTTTGCAATGAGGCAATAAACCATACAACATAAGGAAGAGTTCAGCACCATAGCAAAAGTACTAGCTTCTTTCAGCATCTAGCTACATGCTGCTTGTCAGAAGTGAAATTTTAAGTTCCATAATACAGACCGAAGTCAACGAACCTCAAAAGAACTCAAAGAGTTCTTTTCTTCAAAAAGAACCTCAAAATACATGTAAATTCAAATCAGATTTACAAGCATATTGTAACCAACATAAGCTGAATGTCTTATTTTCCACGTAATGAAGAATATACTATATCTGTAATATTAATGTCATTTCTTCACTGATATTTAATTTCATGTGGCTGTAACACACTAGACAGTGAACGTTTATTTTGGATCTTTTTTTTTTCTTCTTCCTTATTCCCCATCCTCTACCAGAATGAATAGCAAGCTGGTAAGACACCTGAATTTTACCTGCAATAACTCCCTGAGCTCTACTTGTTTGAGGTGAAAACTACCAGTACAAATAACTCAGACAGGGAAGAAAAATATGCACATTACTACAGCTCAAATCCTTAAAAAAAATTTTAAAGTTCAAAGGTAAGTTAGTTACATTAGTAAGAGCTAAAGCTATAGGTAAAGAGTGTCATAGTACAGCATGGCATTGCCCCATAAACGTGTAAAGATTGTATCTGTAGGCTAAGAGAGTAAAACTTCAAAACTTTAGCTGTAAGATTGTCTCACATGCTTAACTGTTCCATCTAACACTCATAAAATCATACATCTTAGGAACAGAAGAGAATGGTGTCATTATACAGTCCATCTCTCTCATAATATAAAACACAGAACTCAGCTCAGGAATTAGTGCAACAAGGCCAATAACATAATGGGATTAAAGGACAGTATTAAGAGAAATATCCTGTCTTCACCTTGGTTTATACAGGGCAGGTGGAGATTCCATCACAGCCCTTGGTGAGGTTGTTTCAAAGTCTAATGATAACCATAATTATTAAAAATGTGAACCTTGTTTCTAGATTTTATCAGTCAAATTTCAATTTCTGGCCAACAGGTTTTCTCGTTTTTTCATTTACTAGATCAAACAGCTCCTTTCTTAAACTGTAAATGTAGATTAGGACCAAATCTATCTCTTAATCTTTCCTCCAATAAAATCAGAAATTGAGTTCCTTCTATTTTCCCCTACTAAAAAATTTACTGAGAGTAACTTATTTCACAGAGGACAGTTACAGTCAGACTCTGCACACAGATGTAACTCATTTCTTTTTCTGCAGTTTCTCAAAGGACACTTTCCATCAAGCTACATGAGCTGTCACTTTTTAGTCTTTCAAGTATGAGACTCTGTATCACAGCTGAGATTCTTTAAACACCTAATATCACAGCCAATGAAGTCAGTAAAAGTCCGCCTGGGGACACCAATGAGGACTGCATATCGCCTAAATGAACCCGATGCTTGGAGTTTGCACACAGCAAAAGGCTACTCCTTCTGCCAGAAACTAAAGGCTTCCAACCTCTGACTGCTGGTTGATGGCAGCAGCACAACTCTTCTTGAAAAATACTGTTACAAGCAAAACAGTGGGAAGTGCCAAGACTCTGCGAGCATCCAAGAAGAGGGGAACAAAGGCTCCTCTTGCATTCATTACTAGATGCCAGATATTTAATGACACGACAAATATGGGCAATTGCATTGATGGGTCACATATGCCTGGTTACCAAACAGATATAGATGGATGAGACAAAGAACAAGCAACTGGGACGGCCTTTGAAGTAACAATCTACCCCAGAACTATTATAAAGTAAATGCTTACCATAGACTGTGTAAAACTGAGGATTTCCTGAGTGGTATTGTCAGAATTTACTCTGATCAGCCTTCCAAGTTTTGGGGAAGTTACAATCATAAAAGTTATAGTTCTGTTTCCTGCATTGGTCACATCATTGGTCACAGCTTTCAGATCACGTCGTGAAATAGGTTTCCTGGAACCTAAAAAATGTGTATTAAAAGTGACTCAGATTTGCAACTGCAATTTTTCACAAAGAATAAGTTTTATATTTCCTAACTCAGCTACTCATCTAATTCTGGTACTTAGAATTTTAATAATGTTTTGTAAGATTAACAGTCTTTTTCTTTTCCTAGTTACCTTCCTAGGTACTTTCAAATAATACAGCTCTTCCATAACTTTTCACTCAAAAACCCCATAAATATGAACTATCTTTGTTTTACAGATATGAAAAACATACAGTTCTCTACAAGAAATACAACTGCTAAACATTAGCTTCTGCAAAAAAAACCACCTCAAGTAAGGAATAAAGCACATATAGGAAGTCTTGCTCCTATACTACATGTCTAGAACTGAATTCAGATTCCAGCTGAAGACACCGTTGCTAATGTCTCTGGCAGCCCCATTTGCTCACAGAAGGCAGGGTGATTTAGCAAGGTCTGCCTCAGAGAAGCCTTAATCCAGCAGCTTCTAGTGAACACACATGAACCAAAATCAATTAATACCAGAAATCTGAACTACGCTTTATCAATATGAATACATGATTATCATTAAATAAACACTGAACTAAAAATAGGAAGGACATCACACATACAAATAATGGCCTGAACTGAAACGATGTATTACTAAGACAGAGACTGAGGTGTAACAAAATCCTTTTAACACATAACACTGCACTATCTAGTACATTCTGGCTTAAAGACTGTAGAGCCCTTTCTGGATTTTAGCCAAACCAAGACAGTTTTTGTCATGGCTGTGACAAAAACAAAGACATACTTCTTATTGCTGGGAGTTGCTTGCACAACAGCTAGCAATGACAGGGCCACAAAATATTAGGAGTTTTATTTGGCTTCTTTTTGATGTAATCTTTCCTCATGGTATACACTCAGCAACTAAATCTGATGTTTACCGTGATGCATTTGGAAGAACAACAAACAGGAATAATTCTAGGAGTTCCCCACCACTCCCACTTCTGCCACTCTTCTTGTATTTTGGGTTTTTTGAGCAACAAGCTTTATAGGTATCAATATATAATTTCAGACACTAGCCATATATATCTTATCAACGCATCTCCACTAAAGCATAATCTTTGCAGAGGAATAACACAAAATATGTTCCTGCTGTTCAGCAGAAAAAGCACAGCAAGCAAACTGATGAATGTTTTGCAAGCAAACTGGGAATGTTTTGCAAGCATTTGGTAACCTTAGGATTCTGCCTGTTCACACGTACTTGTATCCTGGCTCAAATCACATCTCCTTTGAAACAGAGTTGTTGTAACAAGATGAGATCCTCTTGCTCTGTTTGTTTTCCCCTTTTTGCCTTCCCATGCATCTCTGCATCCGTATTCCTTAGAAAAGCAAAGCAATCCCTCAGGTCTAGAATTCTCTAGCACTGTAACTAATTCAAGACGTGCCCTTCCTCTTCCTCTCTCTACTTTTCCTGTCCCTTTTCTGTGTGCCAAGGTGGTGAGGAAGCATGACCTTGTGTTGTGTGTGCAGCAGATGTGTTCAGGAATGCAGAACAGAGCGCAGCAGTTAATCAGACCACATGTTATCTGCACAACACAGCTATTTCTCAATAACCTCACACTTATGCAAATCAGGGCCCACTGTCCTAACAGATCAAGACAGAGTAACTCTCAAAAATGGTTATGCTGTAGTGATGGATGGTACCACTTCAATTTTTCATGATAATGATACCACACATGGCATTACAACACTGCCATCGCAGTACAGGGCAGAGGGTGGAGGCGACCCGTACCTCGATGCCACAGAGCCCTGGCTTATTCCTCACAGACCTGATCTCACTCAAGAGCCAGGACTTTTCTGCACAGCACAGGCTGAAATATAGCTTAGGGCCACAGATACTAAAGTTTCTCACCGTTTCCTGTGAAATGGGATCCTCCCCCAGACAACCTCCTCCTTTCCCCACTTTTCTCCTGAGACCTGAAAACCTTTTGCAGCACCTGCAGCAGTTCTGCTCTGGTTTGCCACTTGAACAGAGAAAGGGGGGCGTTTTGCTAGCCAACAGACCGGGTAAAGGAAAGGGAAGTGAGACCACAGTCTGATCCCAAGTGTGGGAGCACAGACATCACACAAGCAAAACCATCCAAACTCTGGGAAAAGGAAGAGAGAGAGGAGGAAGACATACCGCAAGGATGGGTGGTGCAGAGCACAGCGGCACTGAACCGTGTGGGCAGAATACAACAGCATAACACCATTATCAGTACCTAATAAATTTGGTATCTGTAATAATTTTGGTGTCTGTTTTTACTGCCTGCATTTAAAATTGGGAGACTACTCTGGCATGAGCATTCTTCCTGTCATTGCTGCGCAGCTATGGATCACCTCACCTACTGACTGGCTCAGACAGCTCTGCTTCTGAGTGACTACAAGTCAGGCTGTCTCTTCTTCTCAAATAGCAACTCAGCTCATTCTCTCTTCGAGCAATTGCTTCCCGGAAGAGAGCAAATCCTCACAGTCTAGTTATATAGCTTATGTAGGAAAAACTCTTATCTATCAATGTAGTAAGCATACTGAATAAAACAAAATTCTGTTGGACAGAAGAAATCCATAAATTGCATAAACAAATGTGGTATATTCAGCAGGAAAGAGGACAGCAGTACATGTGCTTACAAAACTGCAGAACAATATGCTTGAGAGAATACTTAACATCCAGTCATGAAGACATGGCAAATTCTTCACAATATATTCAAGTTCCACTTCCCTAGAGAGAAAATCCTTCAAGCTGTCTCAAAATCAGTATTTCCTGCAGCGCTATAAAATATAATGGGACACTGGTTATTGTTTACATGTGGATGAGCAGCTGGCACCACCACTGTTTGAATAGTCAGTCCATGATGATCAAGTACCAGTATTTGCTCACTGAAACCTGCACAGCTCCAGAATGTCTTCAAAAAATCGGCAAAAACAGAAAAGGTGAAAAAGGTAGCAAAGTTCTTTTTCAGCATTAAAAAAGTATTACTAGCTCAAAGTAAGTCAGAATTCAGCAAAAGCTGTAGGCCTTGATGAATACAGCTTGCAGCGCTGAGAGAAATATTGTATTTTCCAACCTGGAGAACTGAGAGAAAGTATAGGGACTTTTTCTTCTGCAAAAGTATCAGGCACATTTTTCTTACAATTATCTTTGGCTCAAGATAGGATTCCTGTAAACCTCTGTGCCTGAGGCACCTTTACACACCAAAATCACAGACAGATTAATAAGCCTTGTAAGTGGATTTATTTGAATCCCATTTATATTGACTGAATTAGAAGATCATGCTGCTACGATCCCATTTTTTGTTGCCTGTGTTTAAGTGGCTTTCATTGCAAGCCTTTATTTATATAGCTTATATTCAGGAAGTTTAAGAAACTGAAGTACTCTTTTTCTGCTTAGGATTAATAAATCAAGGCATAGATTAAGATCTATAGAACTCTTCCAGTTTTGAACCTCTCTACAGCTGTATGGACCATATTCAGAGAAAAAAAGAAGGTGGTGCAAACAACATCTACAGGACAAGTATGATACAAGATGTTGCTGATAGAAGACTAATCTTTATTTCTCTTTTAATCCTGTACTTAATGTTAGATTACTAACTCAATGAGGGATTACTCTTGCCAGCGCAGCGCAATAAGGAACTCGGGAGAGACTCTCTTAACTCATCAATTCCTGCAGGAGTAGGATTTCATTAAAAAAAAATACAAAGCTGCTGACCCAGCTATTTCCAAATGCACAAATATGAATCAAGGCTATTCAGTCCTTCTGATTCATCAGTGAGTCCCAGCTGCTCTCCATAACTTTGCTCGAATTTGAGTATGCCATTCAGAGCCCCACAGACATGGGCTTCACCCTGCTTCTGCTAGGCAAAATGACAACCAGCTGAGAGAGGCTTTGCATCTTTATTTCTATGAATGCAATATTGAGCTTTTAAACTAAGTTGAACAGGAAATTTTCAATGCTTAGCCAGACAGTTTACTGTTACACTGCACTTATATATTTCACTGCCTATTTCCATCACTGACAGCACATATGCATATCAAAGAATTAAACCCTATACAACAGTGAGAACATTTGAGACAACATGACTGATCTTTTAAAAATCAGACAGACAGACGTTTCCATGCATCTATATCCATGTATCCAGTCATCTATTGTTTAGTCAAACAGCTACCTAAACAATTACTGTATACATGGTAGGTTATGAAATTATTTCAAGTACATGAAATCAAGATAATCTGTTAAAACCAAACCTGGAAAGACTCCAAGGCCTTTGTTCACCTCTAGGCTAACTATTAGAGTCCGAGCTGTGATGCTAAAAATCTGTCGAGGTGCAAAGTTCAAACCATCTGTAACCTGAAAGCTGAAGCCTCCAGACATTGCTCCTGTAGAAAACAAAACATAAATTTTTCTTTTATTTCCCCATTTTTCATCCAAAACACACAAACCTAAACTGCGCACATTTTGCTTTTGACTACGATGAAATAAAAAGTCATCCTGAAGCCATTTTTTGATCAGTATTTTTGTATCTTAACTAAGAATTAAATAAAATCATAATGCAGAGAACCATCCCAAGGAAGAACTACTAGCTGTTGCTTATACTGAAGGGCAAACATCCCCCAGAGGTAAATCAGCAGACTGCCCCTACCTTTCTTCTTTCACTGAACCCAGTGGAGCTGAAACCAGCTGAAACTTGGGGAGACACTGGCCCCAAGTTTTCTCCTCCTTTTATATCTTAGGAGGGACCTCAGCACTCAAGCAGCCACATTTTGGCAGAGATGTAATTCTGGGAGAAAAACAACTAGAACGGGCTTTCATTTTGGTTTAGATTTAACCTGGAAGCTGATTCACTCCTTTAACTGTTTCCTTCTCCTTTGCTCTCATTCAGCTTTACTGAAGAGGATATGTTGTCACAGCTCAAACTATTTCAGAGTTGTATGTATTTATACTAAATGCCCATTTTCTTCTTTAATCTTAGGACCTGTATGTAGTCTGGCATAAGCGATAGTAAAATATTTCGAGGAGACTGAGTGAATTCCTGTAAAAATACATTTCTCAGAACTGACTTTTGGAGGTGTAGAGCGTTTTAAATGGAGGGTCCTCAAACTGTTTATTTAGGTAGAAAAAGATAATGAAAAATTACAACATTAACTGCTGCCAACAGTTACTGTTGCTCTTCCGCTTGCTTTGCCACATGAACATGTATCCTAAAGTGTGAGGTTGCCATACAGTTTTAACAAAAAGATCAGCACTCCTTGCCTAACTATAAATGAACATATCAGAAGAATCAATGTTGGTTCTGAGATTATAGTTAAAAACTCCCCTAGGGAAGTTAATAATAGTTAACAAATCCCCTGCAGCAAACACAGAAGCATCTCTGGAATATCAAGCCAATTTTTTTGTATTTTTAAAGCTTTTATTTTCTCTTGATAAAAACACACAACTGGTTGCACATTTAAAGTGGCAATGAGGAGTCTAGGATTTGCCTCAGGTTGGGAGGAAAATGCTTACTTAGCTTTACTTGCTCTCTTGGCTAACAAAGAGCAACTTTCTGACTGAAGTAATCAGAAATTTGTCATTGACAGTCAGGAACAGAACTAAACCCTCAAGTGCTACTTGGCTGAAGCATATATTACTTTAGCATAATTAATTTTAAAGGAATAACTAATCAGAAATAATAAAAAGGATGCCAGAAAGAGGGTTGCAAGAACTGCACTGCAAGACATTGAGGCTTAAGGAGCGCTGACAGGAGTTCGGCTCAGTACTGCCCTGCGGAAAGCCACTGGCAGGGCGTCAGGGCAGACCCCATCCTGCCAAAGCGGGTGGGCAGCACCCTGGAGTGCAAGCGAGCGTGGAACAAGGGAAGCAATTTGCACACTGAAAGAGGAGTACAGAAAAGGAACGGTATGTTCTGTTTCTGCATTTACGCTCCTGACAGAACATGCAGGGATCACTGAGGAAGCAAACACAAAACTTCAGGGGAAAACACAAGAACGAAGAAGCAGATTCGCAATGCAGCACAGAGTAAGTAACAACTTACAATTCACAACACTGAGGAAAGATGAAGAAAATAGTTTTACAGAAATCAATATTAGAGGCATGAAAGCAAAAGTATGGTAGTACTTTCTTTTGCAGTACAAAACAATCTGAAGACGGAGAGTCATTGCAATGTACAGATGCAGAAGACCTTTGACAGCTGGAGCAGTCAAGGCTATCAGGAGTAGCCAGTGGACAGAAGAGCAACCTCAGCCCCAAAACCCTTTTGTCTTGGAAAAGGTTAGAGTGAGCAGGAAGAGCAGAAGCCAGACTGCGGAGGGCATGAAATGGAGTGGTACTTAAGACTAGCTGAAAAAGTTAGTATATGCTAAAAGACCCGAGATAAGGGACAGAACAACAGTTGTAGGGGAAAGAAGAGTAATGACAGCAACCAGGTAAGGAAAGGCCCCAGGACAAGGCTGGAGGCAGGAAGATGAGTACACTTCCAGCAACAGTCCAAGATGAAGGAGAAAAGAAAATCCCAGACTGAGAAAGCAGAGAAGGTGAAATAGCTAGAGTCCTTTATGAAACACTGGCCATGACGGTGAGTGGATGGCAGAGACAGAGCAGCTGCAAGAGCAGGCACATGACTTGAGCAGTTTTACATTTCAGTTCTACTGTACATCCCACACTCCCGCTCACTGAAAAATGAAATTTGTTATTTCTTCTACTACTTTTAATCTAGATTTCCTAAGGCTGCAGATGTGCATTTACCCTTTCTGAAACACAGAGCGGATTCAGTTCCTCAAACTAAGACTACCATCTTCCTTCTACCTTTCCATCACAACAGGGGTCTTATATGTCAAAATCTCCCTTGGAACAACAGCTTAAACAGCTTGACTCACTTTTGCCGTGTTCTTGACCTGCTATTTGAGCAGAATACCTAGAGCTCGCCTACAGCCATTACGCTGCTTGCAAAGCAACTTCAGCAACACATAAACACTCTGCAAAATATTGCACTTGAAGTCAGAGCTCTTCAATCTGCACCAACCTTCATGAAGTCACAGCACAGATCTGAAGTGACTGCTGAACCCAAGAACACTAAAATTAACTCCACCCTGCCTCCGGGCTGGTGGGAGAGCTCCGTACCTCTCTCAACTTCTTATCTAAAACACAGCTGGGGGGTCTTGGTAGGCACACATTTAAATAGTCATAGGACCCTTGCCTGTTCAGTTTATGAGAACATGTATCACAAAGCCAGTGCTCTGAGATTTTTGTGACATTACAAGGACATCCTCAAAGGATTACAAACGCTGAAGAGAACCAGTATTCTGGTAACAGAGGTTGTATTTTTGGAACCACATACCACTGTGCACAAATACCAGCTGCCCTTCTATTATATGAGCCTGAGTAAAATTAAGGATGCTGTTGTTTGGAGAGGACTTCAGAGCCAAGTGCCCATTGCTAGGTGTAGTAAGGGTGTATATCAGTTCGGATGGTGAGGAGTCCTTGTCTTCTGCACAGAGGTCGTCAACAGTTATTTCTGTGACTGAACCCACCCAGACCTAGGAAAATAAAAGAAAATAAAAAGAAAAGAAATGTATGCAAAAGAAGAACAGGAAAAAAAAGCACGAAGAAAGAATACAGATTCTTACTGTACGTCACTATAACATGTTTCCTTACTGTCCATCCAAATTTCTGATCATGGATTGCAATGGTTAATGTTGGCAAATGATTTTCAAAAGCAAGACCATGAAATAATACTAGCAAACACATTCAACATCAGTTTGGATTTCAGATAGCAGCAGCACAAGTGCTCTATTTGTCAGGCACTATCCAAATTCTTACAAACATAGCAAAACTGTGTTTTGATAACTGAGTCAAGGAACTGCTTTCCAACACATACACATGAACATTAGTGTCACGTACTTCACAGTGGGCAAGGCATTCAACACACTCAGCTTTCATTACAGGAAAAGAAAAAAGAAAAACAGCCCGAGGACAACAAAATCTTTAATACAAATGAAACACTTCTTGTAGCTGGATTATTTTCTTTTTACAATATGCACTAAAGGCCCTTTTTGTGCACTAAAGAACTCCTAGAGGTGCTCCTTCCGGTGGGAGATGAGGGCACCAGTACCTTCAACAGCTGCTTGGCACTTTGCAAGGTCATGCTTCAAGCCAAAATAAATAACTAGTATTTCGGAAGATGGTATAAAACCCATTACTTAATTCTAGCAAATATGCTTACAATATTTTTACCTTAAGTTTAAGCACACACGGCAAGATCCTTATTTTGAGCAGAGAGGAATGCTGTCTAAGCTTCAGTCACAACTCACTGGTTAATTTCTGGTTTGGAAACAGTAAGCAACAGCCTGCTTTACTCTTCATCTTTGCTGTATTTATTCAGAATTACTGACAAGCACTAAGACTAACAAAAAACAATACATATTTCCCTTAAAATGAAATAAAGTCCCTAAACATTCAACACATCAATGTCAATTCATTTCATGCAGAGTTTATTTCTTTGTGTATAATCTTTAAAGCCTGAGTCTTTAAAGCCTTGGCTTGGGCTTCAAAACACTTACTGCATTGTCCTTTCCTGTCCTCCTAGGGCCTTAGGACACTTCTAACAAGTATCTGGTAGTAATATCACACCAAAAGGTTAAGGCGTATGTGTGATCCTTGACAAAGGATGTTTTACATCTGCCAAAAATAAAAATCACCAATCACAGATTTTTCCCTAAGTATTAATGTTACTTTTTAATGAAAACTATGGATGAAATAGTGACTTTTTAAAAAGTCACTGGGATTTTTGCCACGACACTTCAATAGAAGAAGGATTTCAGCCTACATTGTATCATAAAATCTTTGTCACGGAAAATGAGATACTGTGTGTTTTCTAACTAAGAAAACAGGTTTGAAAAAAAAAAAAGTTGAGATGTTTTCTGTCACAGAAATGTAACACATCTTGCAATCAGGAAATAGCCATTTTCTTCCTTGAAATATGTCTTTCTCTATAATGTAATTACTAGAGAAGTTTGATAGAAGATATCACCTAGGAAAACACAGGATGGTAACTACCAGCAAAGGCAGACCTCTTAATGACCAGCCCCAAGTAAGTGCATCGGAGTCACTAGCTAAGTGCATTAGCGTCAGCAGTTTGGTGCTCTGACAGCATTTCAACTCATGTCACTAATGCTTGATTCAGACTATTCTACACCAAAAAGACAAGGTCACATATAGAGTATGGAAAAACATAAGAAAAGACTATGGAAATATGTTACCACATATGACTCGGGCTAAACTTCCATAAGTTTAAAAAAAAAATTCTCTTACTAAAGGAAAAATTGAGCTTTTCAACTGTAACATCAGTGTTTATTTCTATTGTTCCAGCACTACTATATGTATATATTTTTTTAAGTACAGTACATGCTGAGGTCCTCTGTGACCTGTAACATAATCCTCAAAGAATGAAAGGAGATACACGAGCTGAAAAGGGTTGCAGGGAAGCAGACACTCAGAACACTGCAAGTACTGTACAAGCGGCTTATTTTCCACATCTGGGATCAAGCCCTCCTCAAAGAACACCATGAAAGCTGTATGCTCCATCTCTAGGATGTAACATTATATTAATTTTGCATTTGCCTAACACTTTCGGCACAGTCCACAGAAAGGTTTGAGACCCTGTCTGCTGGGAAATAATCTATTCTAGTCTGCTTACAGCATTCAGCTCACCTGTTTCTCTCCTTTTGTGTTACACATCCTATTACATACTCTATATACACAGCCATTTTCATAAGTGAATGATTTAAAGGAAAAAAAATCAGCGTTTGAATTTTGTTTTGAAAAAAATCTAGTTATAGGAAAATACAGCCCTCTTGTGGCAACAAGAGAGTACAGTCATTTCAGAGTGGCATTAACAAATAAACATATTTACACAAATACATAAATAGAACAAGTAAGGCCAGGACACCGATTTTCTTTAAAAATCAGATTTTTGTCTCCTGCCCCCCCCCAAGAAGCTCTCACTATAAAACAAACCTAAATTATATAAAGTAAACCCTAAAATGATGTATAAATTCACCTACTAAATACATTTATCCCTCAAACACTCATTTTTCTAATAGAAATACTTTGACTTAAACGCAGGGTTTCCTAGCACACATTACAGAAGCTCTCGGTACAGTAAAACTTTCTATATTTCATGTGTTACATTAACGTAAATACTTCAGCATGTTATAAAAGCTCAGCCAAAAAAGGAAAGTAGAAAACTTCAATTACTTTCATTTCCTTGCAAAAAATCAGAAACAAGCCCCCAAATACTTGGCTGCTTGTCCTATTGAAACTCCCCCCATGGTGTCCATAACCTTGTATATACAATGGACACTGTGGATTGAAGAAGGGATGTTACAGATGCCCCAGAAGTGAGGGAAGTTAAGAACCACTTGGCATGAATATACAGACTCAACACCTTCTTGCATTTGGCCTGAAGTCCCGTGACAAAGCCCCAGTTAACTTTCATATATCCTCACCAAGATCACCAGGCAAGTACCACAGCTCTTCAAGGGAACCTATTTCTCAACAGCAAGGGGGCCATATGGGAACCTTATTTTTTAATTCTGTTATTCAGTTAGTTGGTCTTCTGAACTCTTTTTAGATTGAGAGCTGCAAAAATTCTGAGATGCTAAACTTCAGGCAGCTCAAATGGTCCTACTGAAGATGACAGTGCATAAAACAAAGACATGCATGCACTGTAAGACACAGAACTTGGCATTTTCTTAAAAAAAAAAAATCCAAGGCATAAAATTGAAGCATTTTCTTTTTAAAAATAATGTGTTTTGAACGAGAAGTCCTGTAGATACCTCAGTTTTCACAGTACTGGTCCCTGATTTTACACTTTTGCATATTTTGTACATTTCTGACCTTTCCAAAGATAAGGCCTAAAAGAGCTACTGCATTTTTAAAAGCAACAAAAATTTTATTACTCAGCTTTCACTACTAGCTGTATCCTTGAGGAGGACAAACTGCCTGGCTAGAACATGGGGGTCGGCAAGTATCATCCTACACAGGAATGCTCAGTTCATCTCAGTGTCTAGTAGGACTAAGAAAAATCCATTTTCTCCAACCTATTAGGGATGTGCAAGGTTGCTCTGATGAAGGATCATGTTGATGTATGCCTCCCAGTATAAAACTTGACTACACATATACTATATACATATATATAGATACACACACACACACACACACACTATGTAACTTGACTGCCAGCTTTGTTTCTGTATGCATATGAATCCCACTTATGTGTGTGTATTTTAGTACCCACTCAATACAAAAATAAAGCCTATTTCTCAGCAACAGCTATGCATGACCAGGAAAACCACAGCAAATGCAACACCCTGGCTCTGGGTAGGTAGACTGCGCGCCCAGGGAGGGGACCAGCTTTGCTAGGGTAAGCCATGTTATCCTTGTTCTTGGGAAGCCTGGACTTAACAGCGATTCTGGAGAAATCGGTGTGCTGTGCTGCACCGCACAGCCTCGGTTCTGTGAACAGGCTGTAATTCAAAGCCAGTAACACACCAAAAGGGAGACAAAAAAAATCTGACTGGACACGTATCCCTCTCATCTGCTACTAGGTAATCATTACTGCCTGCTGGGCTGGTGTCTATGGAGTACCACGGTAATTACTTTCAGCAGGAGAGGTTTTACTCTAACACCAACTGCCTGCAAAGAGAGTCTGCCCTTCTGTCAGCAGTCTCTGCATGGGGCAGAGATCTAACAGCTACAGTGTCCTGCGTTGTGGGTATCTGCAGATTATCAGAGGTTGCCTGCCATTACTGTGAAGCTGCACACTACATTACCACTGTTTAAAAACTCTATCTTTTCTCATGTGAAAAGCCTACATACACAACACAAGGCTACGATCATCTCTACAGCAATACATTCACCCTACGCAAAATACTACTACATATACAAAACTCAATGTATGTTTTAGGTGCCACCAATTTGTAAACTGCATCATGCAGCACTGGGGATGATGCAGCCTCTCAATATCCTGATTATCTTCTTTTGGATCTATTCCTAAACGTCCTCTCTGTCTTGATGCCTCACAGCTGGTTTACTGAACCTGTGGTTGCATCAGCTGACCTGCACCATTTCATTCTGCTTTTCACAGTCACACAGTTGGTTCTTACCCATCAGATCTCAGAGTGAAAGTCTTTTCAGGTGGGGACTGTCTTTTTGGTTTATAAGGTTACAGTGTCCAGAATAAATTGGTTCCAGTTACTGTCTGCTACTAGAACACAAGTAATAGTCATCTAAAAACAAAGGAAATCTGACAAAGCACTAAAGTGACAGGAGTAACACCACATGAAAAGATGTGAGAAGAAACTAAGCCTGACTTCTTTCAATATTGGAAGATTAAAAGCTAGCTGTGGTTATTAAGAGAAAAAAGAAGTATCAGTTAACAATCTTTAAAGTGTCTTCAGGCATTTGGAGGGGAGAGGTGAAATTTGACCGAAGTTAGCATGTCCTTTTTTAGCTCACAAAGTCACAGAATAATAGCTTCTGTATCTGGCCGTCCACCACCATAAGCCCAATGTCAGCCCAAAAGACTTCACGGGTATTTTTAAGATTAAAAGAAAGCTCACTCAGCCCTCTAGATAAACTTACAGTCTGCTTTACATTACAACAGCAGAAAACATTCTTTATAATGGCTAGAATATGCCTGAATGCCTCCTTTCATTAACAATAATTTATCTAAATGTCAGGACCACCTTCTAGTATATTGAATATCCCACCAGATATACACATAATATTCATTAATGGAGGTATATTAAATGATATCAGGTTAAAAATCAACATTTTAAGATGATGACAAACATACCTGAAGAATTTTGTTAACTTTTATAACAGGAGCTTCATCATTTACTGCAATAACAGTTACAAATACAGTTTGGGGCAAACTTTGTTTCCAAAGTTCTGTGTTATTTACTATCACAGTAAAATTGTCTGTCAGTTCCTCACTGTCATCATGAACATAGTATATTAGTTCTTGTTCAACCTGAAAAACATAATGACCTGAATATAATAGTTGACATTCAAAAGAAAAAAAAAACCAAAAACCAAAAAGAACTTCCTATCTAGTAGTGCCCTGGGGCCCTACCCTGGATTTCTTGCCTCAAATTTTTATGACCTTTAAGAATTTATTTACACTCATATCTGATCCGTCCCTCTATCTCTATTCTGTCTCCATGGCAGCAAATTCGACAGCTCATCTGTCCATTCCTCCCGTCAGACTATCTTAAATTGCTTTCTTGTTGCAAACCTAGGCACTCCCCCCTCACCCTGAAGGGAAAATGAAAAATCCAATCCCACTATACTTACCACTATATTTCCTGGAAACTCTGAACTGAAAATGGTGAGTATTACTGGATGATGACTTATCATACAGTTTTGTTTCCTGGGGCTAATAGATTGAGAATTACACATATTGGCTGTCTGTGAGCAAACACACGACCTAAAAAGCAAAGTTTGTTTCCACTCCTTGTTCAGTTCATACCATTTCATCCACTTGGACCTTTTCAAGATATACCCACAGCCTATCTTTCTTAGATTTCCAGAGTACCTAGCATAACAACTCCGCCTGAGTGTATGTGGCCCACCAGTCTACTGTGATTATGGCACACTATTTTATGCGACCAGTGGTGCACATGGAAGTGTGGCTGGCCCTAACAACCAACCACCCTGTCTGCCCACCCCAAATGACCAGACAGCAACTGCCGCAAGATCTTTGGTACAAAGCCAAAAATAAAGCCCAAACTCACGCATCTTACTACCTCCCACCACGTCCTTGCACTGCAGACAAAAATTAGTTTAACAATACACACAAAAGAACTACTCATGACTGTTGTAAAGTGGCTCTAAATACCTTACCTGTTTTCTGGTAAATTTGGTTAACACTACTCCAGGAACACGAGTGTTTTCAAGATACCCATGCTTTGGCTGCTCAATTAAAATAAATTCACAGCTGAGTCCTGCAAAGTGTCTACTAGAAATTTTGAGATAGTCTTCCAGCAGGGCTTTCGAACCCCCTTCCAGTACTGTGAAGTTCTGTACGTCCAGTGGAATCACTCTGGGGATGATGTCTACGGAGATCCCTATTCCACTCACTGCTCGAACACCATTGGTCACGTCCAAAGAAAAATGATCATTTAGTTGGTCAGAAACTGTCTGCACATACTGAACGTTGCCCTCATCGACATCTTGCTGTGTGAACGTCAAAACTGGCTTTTGGTCAGAACCGACATAGTTTTTTTCTGATGAAAACTTCCGAATGTATCCATGTACTGGAAGCTCTCTTACTGTGAACACAATCTCCGATGGAGAACTGTTTTCGTGAACAACCTGAAATTTAAAAACATACCATAAAATTATTTAAACAAAAGCAGGATAAAGTCTTTAATTCTCTTGAGTTCTTCCACTTCTAACCCTGAGATTGTCTACCTAACTAGCTGGCATTCCTTGTTTGGGTCACACGGACTGTCTGCAAATTCCTAGTATAATACAGTTCTTTAAATAGATATCTATTAAACAACATGGCATGGGAGTGTTTTGTAACAGCAAACATGTTTTGTAAGTTTTGAAAAGCAACACGCTGTGGAATTAACTAATAGCCTAAGATCTGCAGACCAGTTCCTAAAGCGAGCATTTCGCAGCCTGCACAACAACGTGCCGCAGCAGCCCCTTGTGGTGGTTATTGTAAAGCTAGACACGAAAAACATAGAAAAGTGCTCATCAAAGAGATACAACCTAATGTTTATGACTTTTGATGGTTATGACATTTGATGTCTTTAAAATTTTGGATCCAATCCTCAGATACCATTAACTGGGCTGGCTCCAAACTGGATGAAATGTAATCCTTTCTTTCTTGGTGTTTCCCAACAACTCAACTAACAAGGAAACATTAACATAAATACGTAAAATTGTCATGACTAAAACAAATATACAAGTGCAGCTTCTCCAAATCTTAACTTTCTCAAGGACCAGTCCAAGCCTTTGGTCAGTCTCTTTAACATAACTTTTTCCTTCCTAGCAATGGAAGCTTGCTGGTGTCAGTCCCTCTCCAGAATTAAGCATCTAGCACACAGACAAGTTAGTTGGGGGAGCGGGAGGGGAAGAGTTAGAGAAGACAGTTTTGTGGAACTGAGAGATTAGAGAATCTGCAATGACTGAGTAAGCACAGGGAAGAAAAGGCACTACAAGGTGTTAGGGAAACAAACATCACTAACTTACTTGCAGTTTTCCCTTACTGATTTTAACTGGTTTTCCTTCTTCAACTAAGAGATTGTTACTGTTCACAATCCTTGGTGGCCACTGATGACTTTCCAAATATATGCGAACATGCACTCCAGCATCCAGATGGACATCTTTAGCATGGACTGTAAAGTTAAATGCGTCAGTAAGGTTGTTGCTGTCATCATGCCTGTACGTCACACACCCCTCTATCAGATCAACTTGAGTAAAGGAATCCATCGACAGATTATTTACATATATTCTTCCATATTTTGGGAAAGAGAATATCTCATATGTAATCTCGTGATCACTTCTAATGTCTTGGTTTGTAACAGCACTTAGGTTAGCTGTTGTAATAGTTTCCTCTTTTCCTTTCTGAACCAACAAGCCTGTATTATTTGCCAGCCTAACATAGGGATCTGCAGCACTAACTTCCAGAAGCAAAGATGTATAGTGCTTGCCGTCTGTCACGAAGAGCACAAAACGCCCAAAATCTGCACCACGGTGTATAAACAGGACTTGCTTTTGTTCCAGGTCCTCTTGTTTGAACTGATAGAGTTTATGAAAGGTATCATTTGTTAGCACTAAGTCCCCATTGGAAATGCCACGTCTAGTATACAGCAACTGTCCATCATCAAAATCAGAATCAGGATCATGATAGCAGAGATCTGCCAAAGTTAATAATCGCTGCCCATTTTTCACTATGTCAAATACTTTATCAACTACACGTACTGGTTTCTCATCATTCTTCAGCTGGACAGAAATATTGAAGCTAATTTCTACTGACAAAGCTCTTACTTCTGGATCAGAGTTCGTCCACTCTTCTGATTCTTCACTGGAAGCTCTGACAAGAAATTCATCAAAAACTGTCTCAGAGTCATCATGCACATACATAAGGTGCTTATCAACTATATCTTTGTTAGTGAAAGTGGTGAGATTATTGCTACTCTCAAACGAACCTGAAAAATTAATGAGTTTTAATTTCCCATGCTTAGGAAACTTTATAACTTTATATTGGAAAGTTTTATTCTCCAGCGTTTGCACAAACAATTCTGTGCTTGTTATGAATTCTCCTTCACCTTCAGTAACAGTCAAGCCATTGTTAGTCAAAATAATGCTTCCAATATCTGATTTGATGTTGACTTTGAATTCATAGAAACTTGATTCCAGATATTTTGTAGAAATGAGGAATCTAAATGAATCCTGGGTGTCTTCATGATGCCTGCTGATTAATTCGTATGCCACTTTTTGATCAGTAATGTCTTTCTGGCTAAAGGCTGAATCTTTTTTCAAAGGCTGGTCATTAAGCAGTATTTGTCCTTTCTTTGGTAGGGACAGCAACTTAAAACGAAGCTCATCTTCAGGTACTTCTAGATCCACAAGCACAGCATAAAGATTATCTGAATTCAAGTATTTCTTTTTTGATTTTTCAATTTCTAGAGGAGTATGTTTCAATAAACGGTACCTTAACCATTCCACTTTGATTGGAAACACATACTCTTCACTGATTCTGTTTCCTATGCTAACCTTGAATTTAAATTGTTCAGTAACATTTTCCAGCTGAATTTCTTTAAAAGTGCTACAGTATCTCACACGGCCGCGCTGAACAGAGCGTTGAGAAAAAGAGCTGACTTGCTTCCATTCCCCTCTTGAATGCTGCCTCTGGACTTCCCCAAACTGGGGTGTCTCTGTGATCTCATACCGTATCTCCAGCTCCTGTAGGACAGCATTTGTCTCAACTGCCAAATGCCTAGGTGTGATCAGAGCTGTAACACCTTGGAGTAGTTTTATTCCTGAGTTGTTGACAACTTTGTAATCCAAAGGAACTGCCATGACACGTAATACAACAGTATTGCTCACTTTCTCACCATCACTCGCCCTCAGAACAATCCTTGAGTTCTTGACACCTGTGTGGACAAAGAAAATACTGCCTTTTCTTAAGTCCTCATTAGAAAAAGTAGTAATAGCTCTTCCAGGATGTTCTGAATGTTCTAAAAATCCTGCACCTGCATTCAGATTTCCAAGCACTGAAAGACTGAGACTCTCAGGATCTGTATCCCTATCTAAAACTTTTATTAGCTCACCAGTCAAGCGTTTCTTTGAGTTTTCCAACAGAAGTAGTAAGTTTCCCTCAGGAAGTGTGATCTCAGGAGCATCATCTACTGGAGTGACAGTAACGTTAAACACATGCTGCTCATTTCCTTGCAAATATGGAGGCACAACCTTTTCACTGCTGGTAGAAATGGAGAAAGTAAAATAATCGTAAGTGTCCTCAGAGCCATCATGGACGTAAAGAATCTTTCCTTGCCACAGGTCCTGCATTGTAAATGCATTCACCTTCTCCACTGGTTCAACATCTAATTTCAAGTCCCCATGACTGGGTGGTTCTTTTATTTCAAAAAGAATTTCTGATTGATGAATCCCTAGTTTCTGAAAGTCTAAGCTGACTATAATATGCTTAGATTCGAGTGAAGCTTGTCCACCCTCTAGCACAATCAAGTTATTTAGAACTAAAAGGTGACTTTTATCTTCCTTGCCCAGGGAGGGGGAGCTTTCACGGGAGATGACAAATGTTGGAGCTGCTTTCACAGTAGGATTCCTTACTGCTGTCTTTAAAGAAGGATTTGTATTAAAAGCGTTCTCCATTTCACATCCAGCTGAAATATCCTTTGTAACCAGAACATTCTTCAATGATTTTTTTTCTGAATTGGCTTTCAGGTCTCTCAAGCAACCTTTGAAGGACCCTCCTCTGGCATACTTCCCAGACACTGAGGCTAGTTCTAACTTAACCACTTCTGATCGTGTGCTGTCATCTACACCACCTACAAAGAGAGGCCCCTTCAGAAGTGGCAACCTGCCATGGGGAGGCAGTGATGTTTTCACAGTTTCTTCATCCAGTGTCAGCTGCACATATTCTGCAGTAAATTTCAGTTCAATGTAGTGCCAATGACTATCATTGACTGACTTACGAGAGGAAAGCTGCGTTCTACTTTTATGGTTTCCAATATAGGTCTTAATTAATCCACCTTCCATTTCCATTGCAATGAAATCTCCTGCTTGTCCAGGATGATAAAGCAGCAGGCCACGTGGAGTTGAAGTCTGTAGCATGTACTCCAAAATTCCTTCTTCATCAGTGTTCCACAATGGGAAAGAAACATAAGATCTGGAACTGAAGAAACTGATGGGTTCATCTTCGCCTGCAAAGAATTCATCACTGCATCCCACTGAAACTTCACGGACATTTTTAAAGCCAGGAGAAGGTCTCAGGGGCATCAGAATGTGTAGCTGATTAAATGTCACATCATCAATACATCCTCGGAAACTGGGCAGTGCTCCATCAAGGTAAGGAACATCAAGTTTACTAGCACCACCTATGTAGAATCCATGATCAATATTTAGTTCATGCAGAATTCCAGGCATTCTTGCACTAGTTCTGTCATGTTTATCAATTACCAGTGTGACATTATCATGTTCATGATGTAGTTCAACCAGGTGCCAAGCTAAATCATTCAGCTGAGAACTTTGCTGAGAATGCAGTACTTGTTCCCCCACTCCAAAATTAATTCTCAACTGTAAGAGACAGAATTTTAACTATCAAAATCCAAAGCTGTATTTTTGACAATCACAGATTAAGGTATAATTAATCTATTAATTTTCATAAATTTTCCTATTAATCATATAACTTACCAAATACCTTTTTTTAATAAAATCACATTAAAAGTTTGTATAGGTTTACTTGCTATCACAAATTTGACTTGATTAGTTGCAGAAGCAGGAATGGACTATTCTCCAGGTCTGCTAGGACCAACAACTTCTAAGAACCCAAGTGACCATCATGTTGTAAGAACAACTTAGATTGAAAGTATTAGTTGGATCCAAACAGTTTCTCAGATGCTAACATCATCAAATCTGAAATTTAGTCCTTACAAAGCATGAACCTCATGTTTTAAATGGAGTGCTCTTGATCATAAGACTCCCTCGAGATCTAATAGGCTTCTAGCGGCCAACTTTAATAACCAGCATTGTAAGAAATACACACCAAGTACTGGAATTATCAATTAGATTACCTGAATTTTCCATTTTGTTCTAAACATAAACTCTGACAATTATCATAGATAACAGCTTAAAGAAAAACACTAAACAATACTGGCCACACATGCACTTTTTTGTTATAGCTATAAATCATACCCGTAAATTTCCTGAGCGTAGCTCCATCAAACAATAATCCTTCTTCCCAGCTGCAAGGAAAAGCAGTCCATGTGGCTTGCTTGTTCGAAACCGCAACTGTAAGGATGTTCGAGAGGATGCTTCTGCCATGTTCAACTCCACAAAACTATCACCATAAAATGATACTAAAATGAAAAAAGGAAAGCAAGCAGGAGGGTTAGTCACACACACACACACAAAAAAATCTTCTTCTTATCTGTAGCTAAATAAATATAAAAAATACATATAACAGCTTCATTATTTGTTACAACTCAATTATTTAATATATATGAAAATAGATCTCAGATATCTAGTGTGGTCTAAATCAGAAAAAAAAGATGAAATCTCCTTTCCTTCACACTTAAGGAAAGCAGTGCTCTCCAGCCTGAGCAACTGGGTAAGAGCATAATGGCCATATCAGTTTGGACAAAAAGTAAATAGCCCAGTAGTTTATTTCCAATAGTTCCCACAAGGAATCCTAAGAACAGGACAAGCATATTTAATACCTTCCCAGTTTCCAACTATTTTTCATGTGTTTTCCTGAGCTTGTTACAGTCAGCATTATTTTGTAACAGCCAAAAGTTTTCTCTCTGAAGTACCTGTCTAGTCTCTCTGGACACATGCATACACCTTCATCTGTGACATCCTCTGAGAAGATGGCACACAGGTCTACTGCCTACTGCATGGAAAAACACATTCTTTCATATGTTCTGCTCCCTCTCTTTTCCAGGCTGAAGAGCCCTAGCCTTGCAATTTCTGTCCAGCCCTGCTGCCCCCTCTGAACCTTTTCCATTTCTAGCATATCCTTTTTGACATGAAGGAATTGGAACAGTACACATGGTTAAACCATGCACACAGACAGGGGCACAGTGATGCTGTTTTGTTCCCTTTTCCTTTCCTAATAATTTCTAATATTTCATTTGCTTTCTTGACTGCTATTGAGCACTGAGCTGATACTCTTGTGGAAGTTTCTATCATGGACAGCCTTCCTCCCCAGTGGTAATGGACAGCTTACTGTCTATCAGTTTAGATGTGTAGTCTTGACTATAGTCTTAAGTGGTCTTCTACATCTCTTTAAATCTATCCACTGTTAATTTCATACATGGCCTTTTGTTGCCCAGTCACTCTGTCCTGTATAGGCCTCCTGCAATTCTTCACACTCTGTTCCTCTCTTTACTACCTTGAAAAGCAGTAACATCAGCAAACTACCTCATCTGACTGCTCACCCACTTTACAGCCTCATATATCACTATATTGAACAGCACAGAGTGCAGAACTCTGCTGATAACTTCCCTCCTTTGCAAAAAATCAACCATTTACCCCTACTCTCCTCTTCCTGTCTTTTAGCCTGTTATTTATCCATAGAAAGACCTACAGTCTTACGTAATTGCTGCTCAAAAGCCTTTGATGAGAAACTTTATTCAAAGTCTTTTGGAAGTCTAAATAGACCATATCCACATTTCCCAATCCCACCAGAAAAGCTCTAAGAGATCTGCAAGGCAGAACTTCTCCTTGGAGAAATCTCCCCAAGGAGATCCTATTTATCCCTGTGCCTTTTATCCTTTGTTAAAATATCTGTTAGTTCGTCTGGTTCAGATGTCAGGCTTACAGTCCTCTGGTCATCCACACCTTCTCTAGAATCTTTTTTGAAACATTGGCATAACATTTGCCACCCTCCAGGCTTCAGGCACCCAGGAAGTTTTAAGTGCAAGGTCAGACACTACCCTTAGCAAGTAAGCTATTTCATCCTTGAGTTTTCTCAGGACCCTTGCTGATTACTACCAGTCCTTGCAATTTGTCAGCATTCATTTTGTCTCTACCTCTCCTAGTTATTTCAATTTCAGTCAAATTACCTACCAAGTCCCCTCTCGTTCCTCCGTCTGCCCCCTGCCCCCCAAAAAGCAATTTCAGTTTGGGAATCTTCTCTCATGCAGTAGACACCAATTCATTTAGCTTCTCTACAGTAGCCATGCCCTTTCTGAGTGCTTCTTTTATATTGGTAACTTCATCAATTGTCTTCACAGATCCTCTGCAGGGTTTCTGTTCCTGATGTATTTAAGGGGGATTTACTATTAGCTTTGATTCCTTCAGCTAGCTGATCCTTGACCTTCCTTTTTTTTTTTTTTTTTTCCTGGCCTATTTTCACATTAAATCTGCCAGAGCTTGTGTTTTCAGCTTTGTTTGGACACAACTTCACCATTTTGGAGGATGCTTTGTTATTTTTCCTAGCAATCTTTTGTTTACTGGCTTCTTTTTGCCAAACCTCCCAGGATGGCATCCTTTAAGGATGCCACCAGTTAAAAATTTAATTTGGACCTTCTGGCTTCTGGCTTCATTTTTAGCCAGCTTTCTCATTTTAACACAGTTCTGGAGTGGATTCTTTAGTTCAATTGTTCCTGTCTTTATATTGACTGTCCCTCTGCTGAATCTAACACAGTCTGGTGACTCTTCAATTCAGATTCTGCGTATCAGAGTACCAGGTCAAGGGCTTCATTTCCTCCTGGGAATTTGTTAACCAGCTGTTTCGTGAAACGATCACTAATAGTATCTAAAAATTTGCTTTAGGATACATAAGAAATTCTAGGTGGCTTTCCCAGGAATAAGACTTCTGCAAACCCTACAGCCAAAAGCTAGGTAATAATGTGTTATATTAAGTACCCAGAGAAATAGAGGAAAGATTTTCAGATTACTGAGGTACATATATTTCTTGCAAAGGAAGAATCACCACTGTGCACAGAAGAATTATTTCCAAGCTGAACAGAATGGAATTCTTCTCCATTGCTTTACTTCCAGCACAAAAGAAACTTTCCTCAAACAGCTTTCATATAGCTTTACAGGTCTTCCATAAAACCTACACAGCAAGAGAACAAATGCTGTTTGCTTGGGGGTTTGTTTTATATGGGCATATTTTTATTGCTCAGGTAATAAAGAAAATAAGACCTCCATTTTAAAGCATTGAAATAAAAGAACTAGAGAAAAAAAAGCAATACAAATGAGGATTATACTTCATTGATGAGCAAGGAAATAAGCTAAATTTTTGTTATTTTTATATTAAGGTAAATTTATATTATGACTGTGGCTAGCAATGTCACTGTTTATCTCATACAGATAAATGATAATTGATTGTCCCTACACTATTGTGCTTTGGATCTAATAAAACAGGTGAGAAAGAGACCCTGACCTCCATCTTAGCAGATCAGGCACAGAGACAATAACGCTCTTCCTGGAAGTCACAGGAAGCATAACCCAGCCTTCTGAAATAACCTATCTTAATCAAAGGCCTTCTCCATTCCTTTCAGCCATTGTAGTAACATCAGGACAGCAATATAAGGTTATAGGTACAAGAAGGTTCGACCTAGTGAAGACAGACCCTTCCACTCCCTGTCTTAAGGTTCTGGAAGCAGTTATGCTGGTATTGCTACACGACACCCTAGCACCCCTCTGGAATCAGGAAGAATGAGATTTCACCATCATCTTATCAATGAAGTTCCTCAGAAGTTAACAAATAAAATCCAAAGCTTTCACAGACCTTAATGTCAGAATTTTCATTATGATCACTGTAACAGAGCCCATAAATTTTAGTGGGTAATTTCTGCATCAAAACTAATGAGTGCTGGTGGAACTTGAAAATAACTTTTAAAGACATCACACTTTCATTAGACTCAAATATTGGGGGGAGCGGGGCACTGGATTTTTTGGAAAGCCACTGAGCAAAAAGCTAATCTGATTTACAGATTACTAGGTGCTATTTAGAATAATGAGAAATGAAGTTGCAGAGAGTTAAGATATAGTTTGCAGTGTGCCACTGGGACACAGTCTGGTATTAATACTCAATCCTAATTTCTTCGAAAAGAAAAAAGAAATACAGGTTAAAGTTTTTGCCTTTCACAAAACACTTAGGAGTCAGAATCCATCACTGAAGGTGGGGCAGGAAACCCAACATCAGCCTAGGCACTGATCCAGTACTAAATCAGATCTTGGGCCAAGACCACCTGCCGTGCCTTGCCGTGATTTCTGCATGGGCACCCACCAAACTAAGAAGCATGTTGTTACAGTAAAGGAACCAAGCTCCTCTAGAGCAGGCTCTTTTAGAATGAGTTCTGGTTGAAACCACTTTAGCAGTGACCTCAAAATTATTCTGGTGCCACAGCGTTTGAAAAGGGGACATCCTGTCCAGACCATCTGATGTGAATCACATCCATTAAGGAACGTAAGTGAAGTTCAACCAGCACCACCAGCCTTGAAGCTCCCTCGCTACTGGAGCACGTGAATTCAGCACATCAGCTAAGGAGCAGTCCCTTTGGATTGCCTGGGCAGGCAGTCTGTTCCAGAGCACGGCACTATGCCTCACGGGAAAAAGACGTGCGGAAGCAGCTCAGAATAAAAGTTAGGTCTAGGACAACTAGAAAGCAAGAATTTCCCTGCATGGACATATGCACACACAAAACCTCAAGGCCCAATCACTTGGGATGCCAATTTAAAGATCTGTCCAACCTGAATTACTGGCTGATTTGTGATTCCCATCTCTCTCTCTCTCCTCCCTTTGAGCCCACCCCTACTCTGGTTAGAAATTGCACATTGGGTCTCTAAATCTTTCCTAACATTTCCATCAGAACAGATCATATTTAAATGTAAAGTTTAAGTTTTGAAAATTTTTTTTCAAGCAATTTTACTGAATATTGCTGACCAGCTCTGTGCACTACATCCTTCTTAAATGCAATCACAAGAAGTCAGGCCAGACACAACAAAAGTCCTCAGAATCTCAAAGCAAAGTATTCTCCAGCCTATCATCTAGCAATAGCATTGGACTGGCATTTTATCCCTTCATTCAGGTATCCCAGTCCACCTCTAAGGAATATTTTCAGACTCTATTTCCTGAGGCTTTCTATGGAAATATTTAAGAATGTTACATTAAAATTTACCCATCCTGCTATACATTCATATATGGAGATTTATACACATACAGCAATTAAAGATCGAATAATGGAATACTTATTTAAAATCTAGACAACATAACTGAGTATCTGACTATTTTAGCTGTAGGGCAACTGAGCAACTCTTGCTCTTTTGGGACTGTAGATACAAGATCTAATTGTACATACTAGCTTTTTTTGCCAGCATGTTACAAAGTTCATATATAACTTACAGTTCATGATCAGCATTTGTTCTCTGCTATTAAAAATATCACCAAAACCAATAAACAGCTACACTTCAGATAATCTTTTTCTTGCTTTCTCTATCCAAAATCCAAAGCAATAAAAGCCCTGTCTGCTCTCTAATTCCAAAACTAACAACCCCAGAAATGTATCTACAAGAAACCAAACTCAGACTCACCGCACAGTTATCAGAAGCTATGCACACACATCAAGAACAAAATCAAAGCTAAAGTTTTGACTGAAAGGACAGATTTTTTTTTTCACCAGTATTTCTCACTTCAGACTAGATTTAGCGTCTTCTTGGCAACGCACAGGGATTGTAAGGAGGATATCTTGGAATCACAATTCCATGCTCACTTCTAAGTTGGAAGAAATTTAATGCAGACTTCATGTCTGCTCAGGTCCTTTTGGTCTCCACTCTGGGCAGGAAACAGCCAAAGCTCTGCACATCTCAAACCTTCCTTAGATCTTTTTTTCACCGTGTTCCCAAAGAAAGCCAGATGGAAAAATATTTCCCCACTGTGCCTGGACCTGTAACCCAGAAAGGCTTTTACATTCATGCCAGGTGAAAGACAGAACAAGAGAAAAATTATACTATATCCCTTCCCTACCCCCTAGTATCCACCTTTTCATATGAAAAACTTCAAATACAACATTTATTCTTCAGGCAGAAGAAGAAAAAAACACACCCCTCGCAAAAACTAAGACTTACTTCCCACCTAGCAGAGCATTTGACCAATGTTTTTGTCTTCAAAATGGTCAGCAGGTATCAGTGTCAGACCCCTTTAAGGATAAAATAATGTTATAACAATGTTCTGGCCATAAGCCTATAGTACAAGTAAAAACAGAGTGTATTCAGAAATGTTGAATCTTTCTGATGCAGACAAAAAACATGTCAATAACCAAGATACTGATTTTCTATGTTCGACATTAGAATAAATGCCAGAATTAGGCCACAGAATAACTGTTGCTCAGATAAATTATTCCCATGTAGCCTGGTAACTTTCTACACAGTCTGAAATTAACTATACATTACTTTTTTTTTTTAAACTCTGTGTAAAACAAGTCATGCAATCTATTACACTATCTAGTGATTAAAGATAAAATCAAAAAAGCAAAGGATTTAGTCTAACATAGCTTGGGTATTTTAGTCAGGATCCTCTCCAGACTTCAGCATTGCCATCCCAGAAGATGATGTTGGCTTATTTGCCAACAACGAAAGTCCACTGTGAAGACAGGAGGAGTCAATTCTGTGCAATACGAACTCCTCAGATAAAACCCACAGTCCTTGCTGTGGCCTCAGTAATACTCTGTATCAGTGAGTTTTACAGGTTGGCTGTAAAGCATGATTAAAAACAAGGAAAAAAAATCACCTTTCAGCAGTTTTTAGCCTACTGTCTGATAACCTACTCCGTGGTGTGCTGCACCAGTACTTAAGAGGTCCAGACATGGAGGGGGTCCCCATTCTGCCAGACGTTTTACACACACCTCTCCCAGGACATCCCAACTGTGAAACATCCCTTCAAGAAAACAAAGTTACATATCTTCCTATGAGAAAAATGGGAAGTCAAAGTGGAGGTTCTGTCCTAACAGCAAACTCGGGCAAAGTGCAACAAACATATGATACCAGTTGAGACTGGTGAAGTACTGGTTTCCATGCCTGCATTATGGCTAGGACATCCATTTTAGCTGTTTGGACTAAAAGGTTCCCACTGTCCGGCTGAGATCTGGGCCTTAAAGATTTGTCACCTACAGCTCATTCACGAAAATATGAAGGCAGCAGAACACAACCACAACAGACAGCTCAAATCAGCACCTATCCTCCAGAATGACAGTGTTTTCCCAGACGTCTGTTAACGAAGCGAGGTTTGCTCTTGGCTCTCTACTCTTGCAGCTGTTTAAGCAGAAGCTATGGCTAAGAGCACACCCGGTTTCTCCCTGTGCTTCGTGAGAAAGGTGTGCCCTCTCCTTCTGGAGGGCGGACCTCACTGCCCTCCCCACGCCTGCTCACGTTAAGGCTAAGCACACGCGGGAAGAGCTCACTTCCAGGCTGCAGGGAACCTGAAGCGGCATAGCTTTGTGCCCTGCTACGTTCCTCCCCTCTCAAAACCCAGAACAGTTACTTGCATTCGGGTGCTGATGCACTTCTTTTGTACTGCTGAGTCTTTCAGGGTCCTTCAGGGAGAGGCAGAGGGGCCGTGGAGTCTCAAAACGAAGGCGGGTTTCCACATAGTAAAAAATACTTTCAGGATACATTAAAGTATAGCGTGAAGCACCATTAAGTGCCTCCATGCACTTGTAGGCAAACAGTCAGAGATGGTTTTAGTCCCAAAGAGCTTCTGCTGTAACTAAGATGAAATAATTGAGAGTAAAAAATACAAAGGAACTAGAGAGCAGGAGGATGGACAGCAGCAGCACCCATTCCACAGAGCAGAAGGGCACATGAGCACAGGCCTTAAAGCTTTCTTTTTTGTACTGAACTGTAGGATTATAACAACAGAGGTGATAAATATCAGGTATCTTGAGCTGCAGGCTGAAGTGCTAGCTGTATGACATGCAGGTCCCAGCTTTGTTCTCATAAACTATGGAAAAAAGAGCATGCAACCTCCAACATAAAATGTAATAGTAAGATTCTCCCTTGGGATAGGGTTTGAGTGATGGAAGTAAGTGTTTGGAGCCTATTAATACCAAATATAAATAAGTTGCTATGGTATTAATAACTTTTAGATGCCTTGTTTATTCTGATTGCATAGTACAAGTGAGCCAGATTAGGAAGGGTGAGAATTTAAGTGAAAAAGAGAACCTAATTCCATGTACCTAATGTAAGGAGCTTTGAAAGCTCTGCCAGAAAAAGGTCAGGAGGAGATTAAACAATACATTTGCAATTATCACACACGCTCATAGTCTGTACTACAGACACGTGCTTAAAGACAGCCCACAGAAACAAACCAACACTCCCCTACTAATTCAGGGCTGCACCTGCTTCTCCAGGTGCTTCCAGATAACAGAGCTGTGCACCCAGGTCCCCCGGCTCCACCTCCTGCACCCCTCATCCGGAGGGACGCCAGGCCTCTCCTAAGTGCATTCCACAGCGTGGTCCGCAAATACTGCTCCTGCTCCCAGTCTGCAGCTTTAGCACTCTTTTTTTTTTTGTGCTGAGATACTTAGCTGGAACCATTTATCAGAACAACAGAGCCAAAGCTCTTTTACAGATTTCAAATACCTATTCAAAAATTTTGTGATCTGCACATATATTTCTGTATGTAGCTGTATTCCCTTCTTCCACCCTGAAGCTGCCAGTAGCATAACTGAAACCATAGTTGTGACTATAGGAGAGTCTTAAATTCAGAATATACACAAAATGTTTTAGAGAAATAAATATTGGGCTCTAAAACTATTATATGATTACTAGTCCTTTAAAAATGACTAATTTATATTCAAACCCCTGAAATAAGCTTCTCCAACTGGTACAAAAAAAGATGATATGAAGATGGCCCTGAAGATTAAAAAAGGGTTTGTTACATGAAGTTTTCCTATAGCAAAAATTCTTTCACGCAAAAATATATTCTTCTAGTCATATTCTTATATGACTAATACTTTGTTGGAACTTTTAGGAAGGTTTATATAAGGTTTATAATACATCAGTGATAGAAATCACAGTTTTTCTAAATCTCATAGAGACAGTAGAAGGAATTGCCATTACAACACAACTGCCTGTTGGGGGGTACCATTGGAAATGCCTCTTCCCAGAACCCAGACCCAGATCACACCTCAAAAACTCCACTCTCCAAAACCAAGTGCAGACACTTCATAAAAGAGGAGTTCAGCCAGCTATGCTTTGCTACAAGGATAAAGACCAGACACAATGCAGCAGAATGACAGACGGGAAACACAGACCCAAAATAAGGCAGTTCGTAATGAAAAAAATACCACTTTCATATTAGTACTTTCCTGTCCTCCATGCTGGTAGCAGATGATAGCACATAGGGGGCACAGGAAGAATGGAGGTGGAAACCAGGGTTGCCAGATTTGCCCGTAACACCCTTTAAGGCTAACATAACCTTTATTCAAAAGTGAATTTTCTGGGTTAATCCATTCTTTGTAAGATTTATGTTATCTTACGGGTAAAACAAACATTAAGTGAATTTGCAAGCATTTAACGCTCATTTAAAATGTACACACTGAGGAATATCCTTGTGTTGAATCTACAAATGCTTTACACACCACAGTTCCAGAGAAAAGATAGTCCTGTGGTTAAAAAACTAACTATCAAATGAATAAAGCCGACATTCACTTCTTGTTCTGCCAAAGAAACTTACTAAGAGTTGGAAAAAAATCATTTATCACCTAAATTTCAGTTCACTGCCTATAAAAAGCGGCTAGTGCCTTCCCCCCCGCCCTTCCAGCCTGACTGGTTCTCCATGCCACTATAAGATTTCGGGAGCAGGACCTCTCTGTCTCGGGGTATGACCACAGCCGTAGCAGAAAGTGGAGGCAGACGCCAGGGCTGACTCTTCGGCAGCCGGCCGGGTCGGGATGCCAGCCCGCACGGGAGAGCGGAGTGTGGCTCGCAGGCAACTCAGCCAGAGCCCTGCGCTGCGGCACCTGGGTCCCCCCGAGCCCACAGGCTGCGCTGCTGATTCCCGCCGCGGCACGGCCTGGAGCTGCACCCTCAGGCTCCGGCTTTGCCTTGCGCTGCCTGGGACGGAGGAGAGGGTATTGCAACAGGAAAGCAAGAAGTGGCTCCTCCACTTCAGATTGTCAGAACAGCACGGGGGGGGGGGGGGGGGGGGGGCTAACGTCACTGCCAGCAAAAGCAACGACAAGACCCTCAGACCATGACATTTACAACACTACTACTATTACTAGAGCAATTTCAGGGGCAGTCAGATCTCCACGGCATGACAGCTGTGAGCTATTTCCATGAGCAATCAAAAAAATCACCCCCGCCCTGCGCGGGCGCTTTCTGCTCGGCAAGACCTGCGAGGGCACCGCGCAGCGCTCCGCACAGGCGCCGCGACTCTCCTGCGGAAAGAGAAGACGGGCGGATTGCATCCGTAACCGAAATCGTGTTTGTTGAAATTGATTAAACTACCAAAGGAGCCTTTATAAGTTTCTGAAGAACAGAGAATTATGTTTAAAGCTAAAATTCAATGTTAGGAGTTCGCTCCCAACTAACTACTCTTTTAATCCTGGGAAAACACAGTCAGAGTGCAACGCAAACGGACGGGCCACTCCGCATTTCTGGAAAAAAAGGCAGCTGCAGCCACTCGCTCGTGCCGCGCGGGGCTGCAAAGGCGACGGCAGAGCGCCCTGCTGCGGCCGCCCCGCTCCGCCCCCAGCGCCCCCGGCGGCGGGCGCCCACCCCGCGGCGACCCCGCGCCCGCTCCGGCAGCCTCGGGCCGCCGGCTGCCGCCTCCCCCCGCCGACCGCGCCTCGGCCCCGCCGGCCGCTCCCGCGCCGCGCAGGTGCCGATCGGAGGCCGGAGGCTCCCGGCCGCCACGGCAGCGCCCGGCGGGCAGCCCTACCTGCGAGCGCCGGCTGGCCGGCGGCGAGCAGCAGCAGCAGCAGGGCGGCGCGCAGGCCGCCCCCCCGCCCGCCGGCCATGCCGCTGCCACGGCGGGGCCGGAGCCGCGGCCCGAGCGGGCACCACCGGCGGCGGCGCTGGGGCCGGGCCGGGGGCGGGGCGCGGCCCTGGGGAGCGGCGCCGGGAGCCTCTCAGCGGCGCGGGCCGGCTCCCCCGGGCCGCCCGCCCCCCGCGCACGGCGCCGCGCAGCCCCGCGCCGGAAACACCGCCATGGCGCGGCCCCGGCCTCGGCCCCGGCCCCGCCGCCAGCCCTTGCGCTCCCGCGCGGCCCAACGGGCGCAGTGCGCTGTGAAGTCTGGGGAAGTTGATGGTTTTCCAGGCGAGGGGCTGCCCAGCCTCCCCCGCTAGCGTTGCCCCCTCGCAGCCGGCCCGTGGGCGCCTCGTGGGTGCCGGGCGTCTTGGGCCTTGTCCCTCGCGGTGCCCCGCGGGGCTGCGGCCCAGGCGGCCCCGAACCTCACGCAGCTCGTGAGGAGCTCGCAAGCGCTGGCGTGTGATGTTCTTCCAGTTACCGGGTTTTGCTCACGCTGCAGCGTGCGGCAGTTCTCCCATGTCCACGGCCTTTGTCATGGCTTCGATGGCCGTCCCCGCGCTCGCCTAGGTGGGTGTGTGGCAGCTCCACCTGAGCACAAGAAATGGTGCACAGGGAGAGTTACAAAGTGGACGTTTTTCTGCTCTCCAGCATACAACAGCAAAATCTCCTCAGGTTGTTGGTACTAACTTAGCATCACAGACTTGTTCAGGCTAGAAAGGGCTGCAGATGGTCTCCAGGCCACCCTCCTGCTGAAAGCAGGGTCCACACTGGATGCAGACCAGGTTGTTCAGGATTTTTTAGATGGGGTCTTAAAAACCTCCAGGGATGGAGGCTTCACAGCCTCCCTCGGCAACCTGCTGCTAGGCTCAGCTGTCCTCATGGCAATAATTTTTTTCTTTCTATCAGGTAGGAACTGACCAGTTTTTGTTTACATCTGTTGTCTCTCATTCTCCTGCTGTACACCTCTTGTTAATAGCTTAGCTCCATTTTCTCACTGACCTCCTCATACGTACGAGAAGGCTGCTCTGAGGTCCCCCAAAACCTTTCCCTCTCTAGCCTGAAGGAGCCCTGGTCCTTCAGCCTCTCCTCGCAGGGCAGGTGCTCCAGCCCTGAGCATCCTGGTGGCCCTTCGCTGGACTCACTCCAGTTTGGCAGTGTCTGTCCTGTAGTGGGGAGCTCCAAACCAGGGGATGCAGTATCTAGGTGTGGCCTAAGAAGTGCCGAGTCGAGGGGGAGACTCACTTCTCTCCCCTCTCCTGGCTGTGCCCCTGCTCACACAGCCCAGGAAGCTGCTGGCCTTTGTGGCTGCCAGGGCCCCGGCTGGCTCCTGGGCAGCTTTCTGTCCCCCAGGGCATTTCCACAGAGCTGCTCCCAGGCAGCCCCTGCCCAGCCTGGACTGCTGCCAGGGGCTCTGCCTTCCCCAGAACGGGGCTTGACATTGGTCCTTGTTGAATTTTGCAATGGTCCTGTCAGCCCATTTCTCCAGCCTGTCCTAGGTCCGGAATGGAGTTCCTGTCCTCGTGCATATTGACTGCATTCCCAAATTTGGTGTTGTCCACAAACTTGATGAGGGTTCGTTTTGGCCTCTCCTCCAGATGATTAATAACAATATTAAACAGGACAGGATGCAGTATAGACCACTGCACTTGGAACCAGCCTCCAGGTAGAGTGTGAGCCATTAACCACTACCCATTGAGCCTGACAGTCTTGAGAATGAATAGCCTATGCTATTCTTGTGTTGTAGGAGAGAGTTACCTTAAACCTACCGTGTAGATCAGTAAACATTTCAACAGTGGTTTTTATGCATAAGGTTTTTTTGAAAATTGACTTTTGGCCTGCTGTTTCTCTGCAGGTGCTATATGACTCAGATCCTTACTTGTAAAACTGATATACCATGATTTTTCTGCTTAACAAAAGTATCTGAAGGATGGATAAATAAATTAAACTGTGTACACCGTTAAAATATTCTAGTGAGGGTGCTATTTCCCTACCTGGAAGAGACATATGAAATGGACATGTGACAGATAATAAACCTGGCACACAACAAGGCCATTTTTAAAACATCTCTGTAGAGAATAGAAGGAAGTTTCAGAATTCTACATATTCTATAACTCTGCAAATACTCTTGTAATTTATGATTGTAATATGAAAAATGTTTTTCTTATCAGCTTTCTTACTAAAGTTTTTCTTTGTCCTAGATACAGTCAGTAAATACATAGTATTTGCCCCATTTATAGAAGAAATATGTGGCAGGTAGATAAAACGAGCACAAAATGAGATGATTATGGCCTGTATGTAATCTAAATTAGACAGCAAAAGTTCTGCATTTCAAACCTCATCAGTGGTGTCCTGTATTTGAAAGCACAAGGTTTCTGTTTTAAAAATCTTTTGAAGAGCACACTTGAACTACTTGCGTATAAGCCACTTATCATACTTAATTCAAATATGCAGACATACCCTCAAAGTTGCATACATCATCTGTGCCAGGAACAGCCTTGCAGTCACAAAATTTTTTCTCATGTTATCAACTGGCAGGATGCATTTTAATGTGTCTCAACAGGTCTGTTGTTTTTTTTAACTTGTTACTCCCCTTACACATGGAACTGGAATTTGTGAACTGAAATTGGACACTACATAAGCAGAATAAGTAACCTAGATAATATTCCAAAACTGCAGAAATAAGAAAACTTGCAATGGAATGAATCTCTTTTCTGGGTCAGCTGTCTGGTTCTTCTCTTCCTTTGAGGTTTGTAGTCATCATTTAGTCTGGATTTTCCTTAGCAGCTTTTGGCAGCCTTTACATTTTTAGCATAGTGTACATGGATATGGGAGGGAAGGGGGAGACCATGTCCAGGGGGAAATCATAGGGAGTGATCTTCACCCAGATATCTTTAAACACTTTTATTAAAGATTTCAAAGGCAGAGGCCTAATAAACTTCATTCTCTTCAGATTGGCACTCTAGGAAGATGTGTGAAACTCTGGAGAGGAGTCTGTAGAAAAGCATCAAGAGGATCTAAGATGTGAACAGAAAGGGCAAAAAAGATGTAACCAGCCATAATGATCCACGATATGACTAAGGCTAGAAAAGCGGATGTATGTGGCAGGGAAACTGTGCTGCTGAGAGTAGCCTTGGGAAAATTTTTGCCTTTGTGCTGTCCTTGTGTTGCACAGGTCTGACTTAGTATGTCCCCAGTTAGGAGTATCTGGCTTCCTAAGCCTGTGTATAGAAGGTTATCATGAGAGTCCTTGGATGTACCTCAAGAGGGACAGACCCACTTACACTGTAAGCCTTGAGAAGTAATATTCAAAATTACATTAGAGAAAAGGTCATACTGAGAAAGACATTTGTGTGAGAGGCAAAACGTAGGTAAATGGGAGTATTCCATAGTACAGAAGCATTTGAGGGCTGAACGCACAGCTATCAAAGGGAGAGCAGGAAGGAACGCAGAGGGAGCATAGGAGCCATGGTGTTGCGTGCAGGGCTGGTCAGGCCACATGCAGGGTGCTGTGTAAGCTGGGACACTCCTGTATTGGACGGGATCACCAGATGGACGTCTGAATTGAGAGGAGGGGAAAACAAGTGAGTAACGTGGCTGGAGGTATCAAATGGGACAGTTCTTTGTAAAAAAGAAGTAGACATTTTTAAAAATACTTCATGAATCATGTCATAGGATGAAATTCAGAACATGATACATTTATTTTAGGGTATGTGAAACTTAAAAGAACAAAGCTGTTCCATATTGTAGCTACACTGATACAGTCACAAAAATGTAATCAGTCAATTATTGCATCAACTCTAACTCTAGTGAGTAGCTCAGCAATCACTGAACTAATATTTTCCTTAAACTAAGTAATACCTTTTAGTATGCTTATTTCAAAATCACCTTTCTTCCAAAGATAATAAATCTCCTCTGATATATGTGAAGGAACTGACAGAGCTGGGACTGTTCAGCCTTGAGAAGAGAAGGCTCGGGGGGTATCTTATCAATGCGTATAAATACCTGATGGGAGGCAGTAAAGACGATGGAGCCAGACTCTTCTCAGTGGTGCCCAGTGAATGGACACAACGGCAACGGGCACAAAGTGAAGTACAGGAAATCCCACTCAAACACGGGAAAAAACTTTTTTACTCTGAGGGTGGTCAAACACTGGAACAGGTTGCCCAGAGAGGCTGCAGAGTCACCAAGAGATGAGATATTCCAAACCTGACTGGACACGGCCTGAGCAGCCTGCTCCAGGTGACCCTGCTGGGAAGAGGGGTTTGGACCAGCCAATCTCCAAGGCCCTTGGCCAGCCTCAGCGGTTCTGTGATTCTGAGACTCGGACGGAAATCTCCGCAGCACAGCCTGAGGGACTCAATATAACAAATAGCAAGAGACTTATGAAAAGGGAAAGGCCACATTTTGAGAAGGGCCTAAGTCTAAGACCTGTTTTCATACGTCATTCAGGAATTTCCAAACCTTTCTACTCACTTTCAGCAAGACTTACATTTCCTAAGAAATATAAGTCTGAATTTTTCTTTGTTTTGAAGCGTGGTGTCTGCAGTTCCTGGGTTTGTTATCATCTTTGGCATTTTTTACTCAAGGATATCTTATGTCTTGAATGCATGACAGGACTTGTTTGCTTAACAAAAATCCTGGTCATGCGGTCAGACAGGCAGAAACCCGGAATGTTAAGTGTTCTGTTTTCTGTTCTTTCTTCCTCATCTGTAGGCTTCTGTCCATATACCAGCTGAATATTCAGCAGTCTTGCCCCTGTTGCTGAGCACTTCTGTGGAAGTGTGAAAAACTGACCATGTAATTAACAGATTCTTTCCTGTTACTGGTGAGGTCTGCTTGTGTGCATCTCTCAGTCTGTCTGTCTGTTAGTTAAAGTAGAATGCATGACATTACTGAGCATGTAATACACTACACATCAGTGTCTTTTTATCAGATTTTGTTGAAAAAAGGTTTCTCTGACAAGAAACGAGTTTCATTTGGTACCAGAAACCACTTTAGAGATTAACTTCTGTGTCAGTTTTCAGCCAACAATACTCTCTGCAAATTGCTGCCGCAGCAAAGACTTTCTTAGGGTTCCTGTAGGCTTTCATCCAAGTTAAAAACCCCTAAATCTTCACATCTTGTGAAACAACTTACATCAGATTTCTTTGGCTTGGGTTAAATTATGCTTAAATCTACAGCAGTGGATATGAAACAGACACTCAGAACTCTTGATAATTCTAATCGAAGAACTTAATGCTGGCAGGAAGGAGTCAGGAGACATCCTGTGATGATCATGCAAATATCTCCACCTGTGCAGAAGAACAGCCTTCAGACAAAGCAGTAGTAACCCATTGTTTATCTCATTAAAATGGCATTTTTCTTCCAGTCTTAATTTTGATTAAATACTATATCAGATGGCAAATATTTAGCTTGAATTTTCTGAGTGGAGTGGCAGACTAGTTGGCCAAGGCTTCTTAACATCTCAGATACAAATAAGCATTTACTGATGTACACTCTATAGTCTTCATCAAAAACACAGAACTGCAGTGGTCCGTACTGATCCCCAAAGAGCCTGGCCGTAATGACGCTAGAGGGAGTCCTGAGGCTGCAAGAAAATTTTTTTCCTGTAACAACTTCCTAAGTAAATAGTGCCTTATAAATGAAAATGTTTTGGAAATACAGCTTCTGGAAAAAATGAAGGAGCCATTCAATTCAAGTGGGACCAAACAATATTCAAGTTCTAAATTCCAAATTTTCCAATGCGCCATTTAGCAACCCAAGTGAATTGAGAAAGGGCATTGCTAATAAGGGCTTCATTTTTGCAGTAAAGAAGGTATATGAAGTCAGCATCCAAAATGGAGTAAAAAATCCTTTATGCCATGGTTCTGGTAATTGAAATTAGAAGGGTCCTGTTCTGCAAAATCTGACACACACACACACACACCCATGATCCCTCATTGAAAACTTACAAGTTAGACTATACGATCCTGACTTTTCCAACTGGACAGCTGAATTCTTACTGAAGTCAATAGCAGCTGTCAGCACTCAGCGTTTTGAAAAGCAGGTTACATATTTGCAGTAAAAATGGGTTTTCCAAAAGTACATGAGTGAGTTGGGAATACTACTTACTTTGAGATGCCAGTTAATGCGTGTTCCTAAGCCATTTTAGCGGTCTGAAAATTCAGTTGTGGTTATCTAAAAAGAAGTTTATGTGCACCAAGGACTGGCAGAGTTTATCCTGTGTCAGTGGGATTGACAATACTGTTTATGCTGTGGGAGATCATACTGTGCAAGGCTAAAGCTAGGCAAGGCTCTGCTCTGTGTGAAGGAGGAGGGTAGCATTGGCATCTACTAAGGATTTAAAAAATATGTCCTTTCTTCCTTTTGGTAGCCCATGCCTCAGACCAAGACCCCTTAGCCTGACTCAGGTATTTGCCATACAGCTCCTCCCTGTTCCGAGATCAGGCATCAGAGAATGAGTGCTCAGCTCTTGCTCTTCTCCTGGTGTTGGGTGAGCTCTGCCAGAGAGCTTTGAGACTGCATTCAGGAGCAGGTCCCAAGGAAACGTAAATCTTCCTCTTTTTCAGCCAGAGTGGCACAGTCTGAGGGACGCAATACAGGAGGTTGCAGCTGCCCCTGGGAGGAAGAGGTTTGACTGTTGGAAGACCCAGAGAAATAACTGGTGGGATGACACTGGTGAGTAGTGGTGCCCTTTGCCTGCACAGCAATGGTGTGCCCTTGGGAAGAAGCTGCTAAGTTTCCCACTGGGGAAATCCCCCATGGAATAAAGTGGGCAGGCAAGAGGAAAATCACAGCTAGGTGGGCAGGCCAGATACTGTGTTTTTTCTCTGGAGTTATCCATGGGTCAAGGGCCTAGGCATTTTCCTTCTTTTTTTCTTCCTGTGGATAATAAGGCCCATTACATAAAAGTGCAGCTGCACACATCCACAGGCTGTGCGGTCACCTTCCTAATGAAGGCCCTGCAGTAACACTTCATGTTTGCACCTGAATTACCATGGCTGCTCTGTTACTAATGAAGGCTCTTCTTTCCTAATGCAGTACAGTGAAGAAGGATGTGTTACGAGGCTGCTGTGGTGTAGACTCTGCATTGCTGCCTCTTAGGATAGATGTTAGCACATACAGGACGCTCCACATGTGGTCTTTCCTAGTTACAGATCAATCGAAGTGCCAGAATTACTGCAACAGCTGGGCACTGTAGCAGTTTTACCCCTATGATAAGGACTTGGCATGTTCTCCTGACAGTCCAGAAGATGGTCCAAGAGCCAGTGTGGCCTAGTTAACACCTTTGGTCTGGAGGACACCATTCAGCATCTAACAGGAAAATGTAGGCACATCTGGTGCCTTTATGGGAGAACAGATACTGTATGCGGTAGAACATCTTTAGATCGTCACAGCCTATCTTTCATGCTGTAGCCTAATGGTTTCCAAAATGGGAACTTATAAAATCCAATAGCAGTATCAAATGGTGTTCAGTGATAGCAGCTGAATTTTTGAGTATCAGCCCAAATCGATTATGCATGAGAATCTACCCATCCAGAATTGTTTATAAGCTGTCCTTCTTTTGCTTTGATTACAGCTTCTCATCATTTCTTCACAAAGCCCTAAAAGCAATGTGTGCTAGTCTGTTCTGACTCTACCAAAGTTTCCTTAATTTACAGAATATACCCTTGAATACATTAGTTTGCACAGTAAGGAGTATTACTGAAATCAAAATATGGTTGTTAAAACAAGTGTAGGAAGTGCACTGAATGATTCCATAGCCTTAGTTTGTACTTTTTTCAATTTTTGTTCAGTTTATGTATGTGCAGTTGTGTTTCTTTATCCCAGATATTTACTGATACACATATGTGCAAGAGTCTGAATTGTCACAGTGGCCTTAATTAGAAATATTCATTTGCTTTGAGTTCAGTGTTTAGTGTTACAGTTTAGCACCCTCTCTTCCACAAATCCATATGCAAGTCTCAGGCCGCTTCTTTCAAGGGAACCTATTTAAAACTTCTATTCCAGAAGCTTCCCTGGAGATAATCTGTCAGAAGTAGGAGTCTTGAACTCGAGCTTCACCCCCATCTGCCAAAGCAAAAGCCAAAAATCCAGCAAAGCAAAAACAGAAACACAGCTATGGCAAAACTATGCGAGTTATCTTAGCACAGGGAGGAGACTGGAATTTAGCCCCTGTGTAGGTGGAATGAGGCTGAGGAACTCTAAGGAATGGTGGTGAAGAAAAGGTTTTCATACCCCTGGCTTCAGCGTGTTGAAAGAGAGAAGCAACAGCCAGGGGAAGGCTTCAGTTCCAGGGCAGTGGCACATAGTGTCCCTCAAGACGTCTGCAGAAATTAAGTTCTTATGTTTAGTGAAAAACGTCATCTCATTTCACGGCATGGCTGAGATAGTGACTACCTGGGGATCAGAGACTGCAGCAGCATGTTTTCAAATATGTATGTCAGAATGATGAATAAAAGTAATGAAAAAAAACCCAGCTTTCATACAGTTATCTTTTGAGTTTTATTTTTCTGATGCACTTTGCTTCACTGACTTACGTAGTTTTACTAATCTTATATGGCTTCAGCAGTTTTTTATGCCACTCCAGTTGATCAGTAGCTTTATGACTGTTGTTTGTAACTCCCCAGACCCCTTTGGTTAGACCCTTACTCTCTAAGAAAATAATTTATATTCATCCACACTGATCTGTTTTTCTCATTTGCCTGTGCAAACAATCCACATTCTTCCAATAATGGTTACATATCTTTTTCCTTCAAAGCGAATCCTGGATGGGTGAAGCCTGTCCTCAATGTCATGGTTTTTATTCTGGTTAAACATCTGGTGCTGTTGCATGTGCTGCTTTGAACATCGTTAGAAGTGAGTGGTAGCTCTACAGCCATCCTGCTGAAGTCATGGCTCTCATTCCTGTGGCCTGTATTAGAAGGTGCATTTGCAAATGCTTTTTGTACTGCTTTGCTTTTGAGAATACTTATCAAATTGCAGCTGTAGTAAGTTCATACCATTGCTATGCAGAAAGCTGTCTCTCCTTGTAAATCAATACCCTCTGTTGCTAGCAGCTTTTACATCTGCCTTGGATTTCTGTCTTGCATCAATCTTAAGCAGGTGCTGCTGGGCTTGCTGAATTCTCTCTAGCTCAAGCTAGCTATTTTCACTGTTTTTGTGATTTGACTGTTTTGCGCTTATTAAAGCACCTGTGTTAGAAGCAATGAGCTTCTCTCTTTTTTTCTGTTGGCCATAGGTACAGAATAATGTTGGCTGTGGGTACATAATAACACAGGATGGAAGGGACCACCTGAATCATTAAATCTCACTCCTAGCTACTGCAGACATTACATCATACAATAATCCCTTTTATTCATTTATTGAGCTCTATCTTAAAAACATTCAGATGACTTGTTCTCATCCCTGCCCCATGCCTGATTACGCCTTTGCAGAGCTGCCCCTGAACCTGATTATTTTAACTGTTTGGAAACTTCTAATTATCAACTGAAGTTATTTATGGCCAGCTTATCTCTCATTTGTGCCAACATGGCTTTTTAGCCTATACAGTTACCAACCCCTTGGTGTTTAGCCCTTTCCCCAGTGTATTTATATAGATAGCAGTCTTTTCTCTCTGCCTTGGCTGAACAAGCCGTGCTCATCTAGCCTCCTCCATAAAATAGACTCTCCATACCCTGAGTGTTCCTGTCAACCTTCTGTACACCTCTTCTGGTTTGAAACCACCTTTCTTAAACACAGGTGACTAGAATTATATGCTGCAGTCCAGATCTGGTCTTAGCAAGGCCTTGTCTCACACCTTCCCCTTGTACCTTCAGAAGATCTATCTCTGCATTACTCCATGGACCAGATTGTCAAATCTAGCGGAGATCCATTTACCTCAGAACCTGGCAAAGAAGGGGACAACTACAACAGCTGTCACATGAAATGGCTGTCTTCATCCCTCTATGGAGAAGCTCCAGCCTTTCCCCTTCGTGCTGTCTGATAGGGACTCCCTAATGGCAGTTTACACTGATAGGGATTGCCAGACTGGTGCGTATGCTTCCCTACACTACATGTGTGAAGCACAGCTGGCATTGTTGTTGGCCTTGTGCCACAGTAGGATTTACCACACTTTTTAAGGCAACCCTAAATCTGTTTAGTACACGCTATATTATGTACAATATTGTGGCTCTTTTTTCCTTAAAATGTGGACATCGTCATTCATTTTGTGCACATTTAGAACTCGTGTTGTTTTGTTGTTCCCATATCTAAACAAGTTACCTCATTGCAGATTTTTCTTCAGAACCCTTTGCCAGTTCTCCTATGTCACTTCATCATTATCATTTATTTGCCTTAAGTAATAGAAGTCCTGGGCTGCTCTCTGGATAGTTTGTTTAAAATAACCACAGCCCAATGGGATAGGAAATAAATAGATCTGATGAGATAATGAAGAAATAGTACAAATGGTAGACTGAAATGAGGTGTGCTGAGCTAAGTGGCAGAACTGACATTATATAAAAGTGCCTTAAAGTTTTGTATGTATTTGGGGTATGTTTCTGTAATGGGGGTATGTTTCTGTATTGGTTAGTATGGTTATGGTTAATATTTTATGTATTTTGTGTATGTTTTGCTGTGGAAGTGAGTTTGAGAGAGTGAGATTTGAAGGCTCTGATGCTGGCCTGGCATTCAGGTGCTGGGGAGCCTTCCATCAGATAAGAGGACCTGGGAAAATACAGGAGGCATTTGGAGTGAAGAGGAGATAAAAAGAACATCAGAATTGGCCTACTAATATCAGCAAAAGAGAGGGCTGAGACTTAATCCAGAAGGCTTGAATTTAGTAAACACAGAAACATGGAAAAGTGGGAGGTCTTGAGGTGACATGATCACTGTTAAAAGTTAATTTCTAACAGCTATAGTTTTGACATACTGGAAGGACAAGTCATTACATAGCCTCAGTTTTAGTCATTCTGTGGCTAACTTGTCATCCGCTGCAGTTTAATGTCTCCCAGCCAGGACAGTTACTTGAGCAAGATTGTTTTAATTTTTAACCCATTAATTTTCTTAAGAGGGATGGGATCAGTTTTAAGAGATACCCTTTCATGCTTCTGACATAAGTTTGACTCATCCTGTCTGGCAGATCCTTCAGTGCTCTAATACAGCTGGTGGGAGCACTTGGTTCTGGTGTGCGGTATTTCAACCCTGAGATTACATTTTGGAAGCAGCCTGGTTATTGTATCCCATTCCACTGTCCAGACCAACTGAATTTGAGCCAGTTCACTCTGAGCTGTTACTACTGAGGAATGTTTTAGTGGTTTGGTGGCCCCTGGGAGCTGGGAGAGAGAAAGTCATGTTCTGAAACTGACACAAACTAGGATTTTGGGCAAGCACAGATTTTCCCATCTGTAAAATGGCAGCAATGATACCTACTCCGTTGTATGAAGTATCTTGACTACTCTGGGTGAAGACTATGAGATACTGGACTCTTACCCGCTTCCCTACCTTGTTTGTTAGCAGGCAATAAACCTAACAATTCCCCACCCTTTAACAGCACACATGGTCCCACCTCACACCACATGGCTGCTCCACCACCACTTCAGATATGGGCTGTGTCTCCTCCAATGTTGCTGTCACTCTGTGTGATTTTCCAGTTGTATATGGTCACATGCCATTCCTGTGTATCTTTTTTAGACTGATCACTGATGAAAGATTGCCTGCTTGCTGTTATTTAGCTAGGAGAATTTGGTGCAAAAGCCAAGGGTGGCAACAAGATCAACCGAGAGACATGAACCATGTCTCGCTTGACAATTGCTGTAGCCAGGTCGCTCACTTGTGTTCCCGAAGGACTGCTTCTAACAAAAAAAATAAAGGTTCAGGTCCTGACCGATCACAGATGATTGTAGGGCCCATCTGCAATGTCTTTTAATGCAAAATATGTATCAAAATATTATGAGAGATCCAGTAATTTCTCATTTCATCTTGATTACCAGTTATCTCAGATCGGTGTAGTCCTGCCATTCTTCTGCTAGTCCTCTGGGGTTCTGTTGAATGGGAACTGCTTTTCTCTTCAATAGGTTAAGAATGATAGCTCTCATATAAGCAGATTCTCTCCACACATTCCCACTGTAGCCAACCCAGCATCAGCTCTCTCAGCGTTAGTAAAACCTGGGCACTTGTTCTAGACAAGGTCTCTAAACTTGCAGTGACACTCTAAGCACTAGGTATGGGACTGCCATCCAGAGCAGGCCGTTGATACAGCAGTGGTAAACAGCAGCTGGGAGTGGAGACCCACCTTCACTCCGAATTGCAGCATAATACAAATGGACCTGAATTAGTGTTGAGAGAGAGCAGAAATAAGGCCAAATATGCTGAGTGCCAGTATCACTTCCTGAACTGTATCCAGGCTGCTCTGGCTGCTTTGAAGATATGTCTGCTCCTGAAGCAGTTTCAGAGCAGAAAATTCTTCACAGCAGCACCACTGGAGACACAAAAGCAAGCAGAGATGAATTGTTTCAAAACAGAGAGAACCTGGATGGCAATATTTGGTCTGTCTTTTGTGAGGAACCAGGAGGGTGTAGAAAATATTTTAGGGGATGGATATGAAAATGAGAAAGAGATGTTGATGGAGAAAGAAAAGCAAAAAAAAGTATAAGGGAAAAAAGGAGGAGAATGGAAACAGAAGGCAAAGAGTTTATTCCTGCTTATATCTGCATTCCTGTTTGCCTTGCAGGTAGTAGGTGGATATCTGTATAGGTATTGTTGGAATATAGACACCAGAAAGAAGGGTATCCAATGAATTGGAGAAGAGGTGCATTGATAATTTATTTTTACTGTCTGTCAGCATTTTCACTAAAGCCAGGGTAATCCACAGAGCTTATACTTATTTCTACTTATTAAGGCAGACCTTCAAACTCCCAGTTAAACCTGTTCCCCTTCAACACAGATTCTCTTCCCTCTTTTTTATGCTTGCAAGGAAATGTGATTTTCCTGAGGCTCTAGATTTGTGTTCTCTGTGTAGAAGAACAATACTCTTTATTCTAACATACTCCAGCCATGTTTCTTCTGTAAACACTTTAACTATTAAGCACAGCATGTCTGGTTTACTTTGGCTTTCTCACTCTTTTTATCCAGAAGATGAGGAAAATAGGCATGCATGTCCATTGCGCTTTGCTCAGTTCTGTATTCACGGGTCACTGACTTCTGCAGTTGACTTCTGGAGACACCAGGGCTTCTCCTGGCAGGGTTGCTTTTGTGCCGCCCGGTGAGAATTGTCCGAGGTGGACACTGACTAAAGCTAGAAGAAGGTTCATTTTCCCTGTATTATCCCAGTTTTCTCATTAACAGTGGCAGAGGTCAGCCAAATCTAATATGATTTCTTTGAGGAGATCTCATGCCTAACTACTTGTGTGGGTGTTTCCTGAGGAATAGTCTGCCCACAGAGAGCCTGACTCTTTTCTCACTCATACTCATGTGACACCACTGAATTCAGTTGAATTACAGTATTTGAAAACTGTTGATAAAGAGAGCAGAATCAGACCCACCCAGTGATGTGCATTTTACAGATCTGTGTCATTTTTTCCAACCCACTCTTGACTCCGCTTAAGGACTATAAAACTGATGCTCATAAAATATAGTGCTTGATAGATCAAGTGAGATATTTCTGTAATTCTTAAAGAGCGTAGAGTTTTGAAAGAAAGCAATTGGTTGCTTTCCTTTGCGTGAATGTGGCTTTTTCGTATGGAAAAAACAGAATTAGTCATTTGATAGCTGACATTTGAGTAGTGTTATGTTGCAGATAGTCATTTTTCCCTTAAATATGGCATGAAGGCTTTTTTTCTTTTTAAATAAGCCACAGCTTTCAGCCATGTGATCCAATGAAAATAATTAGAAGTAGGAAAGGAGCTCCCTATGGACCTTAGAGGTCCAAGTCTCTTTGACTTCAGAAGTACCTGCTGTTTTGCACATCAGAATCCATCCATTGTAAAAATACTCTTGACTCTTGGTTTTGTTCACGGTGGTAGTTTTAATCCTCCACCTGATAGACAGGGATTTTGCCAGTATGGGCAGGACTGGAGCTGGGTTTTGTAACTGATCAGAATTCTCTAAATATGGTATGACTTCAAAAACAGACATATTGAGAGCATTTCTTTCCTTCATATACAGTCCTTTTTGCAGGATATTGCCACATCTGTGTCACAGTCCTCAAGAGGAAAGTAAAACAAAAGGGGAAAATTACTAATTCTGTTATTCTCCTCTTTTGATGATATCACCATGCAGAGTATGCATGGCTGAGCTCTCCATCTTCCAGCATAAGAAAGAATTTCCTTAGTGTTTCCGCTCTTTCCCTGTAAGTGTTGAGCATCCAGCATCTCCTTCCAATTTCAAAATGAACTGCTGTGTGGCCAGCTATTTTCAAAACACAGGCAGTCTGTTCACCTGGATAGAAGATGGACTTAGGAGTTGGACACATCTTAACCAATCTTGTCTTTGTCTCAAAACTTAATACTTTCCAGTTGCCAGTGTTTTGGATGACCAGACTAAGCAGTTATGGTATTTTGACTGTTTGACACCTCCCTCATGTTAATTTTCAAAGGAAAGACTAGCAGTAAAAGGTCAGCATTTGCCAAAGAAACCACTTAGTCACCAGTTATTTCTGTCTGTAAAATCAGAGGTAACTGTGGGATCTCGCATACTGCTGGCTTGTGACGATTGGCACATGCCAGCACTGATGCGACAACTCTTTTTTAACACAAAAGCAGTATCAGTCAAAGAAAACTTCTGAAGTGTGAGGGGCATGCTTGGAGACTATCTAGACTTATGAATAAACATCCACTAATTAATCACTGGAGTATGAATCCTACAGCAATTTGCTTTTCCATAGGTAACTTTTGAAAACTTGCATCAGACTAGTATGACACTAAGTCCAGTTGTGAATTGCCTTAGCTGCGGATGACCAAGTGCAGCCATGCTGATTTACACCACCTGAGTTGGAGTTTCTTCGTGTTACTGTGGTGTGAAAGATATGTTCCTGTGAGCTAACTGAATAACATAGCACGCTGGGGCTTAATTCCTATTTTCTCTATTAGATCATATTGTAGGGCCTTCCTGTAGGATAGACTTCCTCCCTTTCTCTTCATCTTGTTAATATGATAAGCAATAGCAAGAGTAACCCAAGAAAGAGAAACAGAAATATTGGTACAATTTTTTATGAGTAACTTCTACAAACTTGCACTTGTTGTGATGAGGACACTGCAACTTGATATGTTTAGTCACATTTGTCTGCAAATATTTCAGTAAGGTCCAGGAAATATTACTTACTGTTCTTGGCAAAAGATCAAAATTGTGGGATATTATACCATTCATTTACCAAGGTATATGTGATTCATTCTTAATTCTTCTGATGACTCATTCCTTCTTCCCCTCATCTTGGCTTCTCCAGATGTAAATTGGAAAATATATGCAGTTCTTGTCTAATTCTCAGGGCTGTTTTCATATCTAGGTAAAGTCTCTAGGTGTTTCAAGAAATTCTTAGGAAAGATGCAAGTTAGTAGCATTGTTCTTGTAACACTGGAGAATAAAACTTCATTTAAAATTTCTTTTTATCTTTCTTTGTTCATGATTTTCTGAAAACACTGAAAACACTAAAATCAATCAAAGAAGCAGTTAGCTCTAAAGTATTTGTTTCTTAGACATATGCTCGTAGAACAGTGTGAATGATTTGACTTTTCAATTAGGGGGCTAAACCAAAAAGAATGGGGGAAAACATTTTGGCTTTATGGTAAAATGAAATATTTTGTTAGAGCCATAAACCAAATATTTATTTCATTTTCAGCAGTGGTGAACTGGGGAGCAAGTGCAGTGAAACAGAGTTTGCATGCTTATAATTTAGGCGTGAGGGTGTTGAAGCATTTCTCTTAAATACCAACCAGATGAGCTTGCCCACTTAATTTGTCGCAACAGCACTAATTTCTTCTTTCTCAGGGGCAGTAGGCAGAGAAGTTGTCTTTAAAAAATTTCTAATTACATTTAGCTGAACTTGATCTTAAGTGTGTCTTTTAGCTTTGGTTTTTAATCATGGCAAATAATCAGTTGGAAGAATACTTTTAAGAATTCATTTCATAAGCCAAAAATAACAACTCTCTTCCAGACACCACCTCTCTTTCCCATCCAGCTGTGGAAAGTACTTCCCTTCCTCTCTTTCTCCTCTTATCCAGCCATGTGCTCCAACAAGACCAGAGGCTAGGGCCTGAAAATATACAGGAAGGCAGCTGAGGAGAGAGGAGGTAAAAACATTATAGGTATGGAGAGGACAGAGATGTTTTCTCTTGTTCCTTGTATACTTTCTAAGCATCCTGCCTGCCTTAGGGAGGAAAGACACCTTGTCTGCCAAACAGTTTTAATTTCTTTTAAACTGATATCCTTTTCCTAATCCACTGTTTGTAAAACTGGAATGCCAGTTGTCAGTCTTGAAGTATCATTTCAAAAAAACAGTATTTTATTTGGAAACTTTTTAAATGAAACATTTTGAATCTTCTAAAAATAAAGAAAGAAATTGTCTCCTTTTTTTTTCACTCGGAAACTATTTACAAAGTCAACCCCAATGTACAAATGACTCCATTCGTCCCCAGCAGTGCCTTTTTTAACAAACTGAATATCTGCAGCCTGAATTGCAGAGTGTCAGCTGCAATCTGCCAGCCACTGACTTACATCTTGATAAACAGTGTTTTTCATTCCATGCGAGCTGGGTTTTGTTCTTGTTTATACCCAGTGGTATAAAACAACTGCTATTGTGCATTGTTCCCTTATGTACTTTTAGAAAACCTGTTTGTTTCTGGCAGCCTTCTCTTTGAGGAATGTGATGCAGAGCACAGATAAAAGCGCAAGCATCTGTTAAGATGATTGGCATTATTCTGACAACAGTGTAAAAAATCATCTGCTTGGGATGGCAGGCAGGCACAGCCAAATGAAATTAACAGTAACTTCCATTTGCAGTGGGTAATTCAAGAAGACTGTGCAAAGCTTGCTGCTTGCTTCATATACTTCCTATGCATGACAGTCATGCACCAAGTGATTCATTCAACAGGAGTTAGGCACTTACATAGGTGCTAAGCACCAAAATACTTCTGAGGAAAATAATATGGATAAAGGCAAAAAAAAAAAAAAGAAAGGTTTTTGAATGTTTGTTCATTCTTAGGAGCATTAGGGAATGTTTGTAAGTCCTGGAAGCTGGTACTTGCCAGCATGTAAGTGCTGATGCTTTCTTTCAGTCCTGAGTGACAGGGAAGGTCTCTCCACTCGCTGGTCCTATTCCAGGCAGCACCTAGAAGATTCCTGACGTTTTCTCATTCAAGCTTTGACCTGACCTGACCCTGATCAACTTTAAAAACTGACAAACATAACTGGAATTATTTTTCTTTATGTAAGGATTGAAAGTATGCTTAAACGCTTTAAGTCTTCTACTATAAATGTTCTCTGTGCAAAGACATCTCATTCTGTGTGGCTTTTACATAATTGATTTTGCCTTGGTATCCCTAAAAAATATTTCTGTAGGGAAAAATTGCTGCAAACTGACATCCTATGTGTGTTTTATGCATCTTACTAAAATATATTCTTAATAAGGAACTAAGAGGTTTCTCTGTTCTCTGTTGAAATTGCCTGCTGTGTTTCTGCAAGGAGATCAGCTCTTTTTTTTATTCCTGATTTGCTGGCTATATTCAACAGCATCATCTTCCTGAAAGAGGCCAGCTGTTACTATTCCTTCATTTCTCTCCTCCCCCAGTGTTTTATTTTCAGTTTTCTAATATGAAGTGCAAGAAGTCCTTTCAGATGCTTTCAGCAAATACAGGCGTCAAATTCCCTAAACATCAGCAAGTGAAAACAGCTATGGAGAGTCTTCTGCAAGAGTTCAGTCCCCTACACTTCCATAAAATGATCAAAGTGAGATCACTAGCATTCAAAACAGGGAAAGATTCTCTCCCATCACTGATGTTTCCCTGTGGGCTGCGTGGAGATATCAAGTTGATACTTTGATAGATTGCAATCTGTTTTCAGCAGCTGACCCAGACATAACATCATCATTTCCTGATTATATTGATATGTGTTTCTATTATTTGCTTATTTTGCGCCTTGAGAAACAATTCCTTTTTGTTGTTAAACTGTAAACAGCATTGCAAGGCCTCGTATTAAATCATAATTATTTACCATGCTGTTCACGCACCTTTGTCCCTGGGGAATGTGGTGACGTGAATTTACAGGAAGATCGGGGTATTTCTCACCAACAGTTTCCTGTTATTGATATGCTTTTGTTTAGTTGTGATCTTTTTTTTACCCTTTCAGGTTCTCAGGGGAAAAATAAACAGGCACACGACATTAATCACAGTCCTCGGGTATCGTATTGGAAGTCTCGCAAATACTTTTGATGTGGAATTGTGAACTAGCTTTGGATCTTTCAAAAACACCAATGACAGGTTATTCTTTATTATAACTTAGTCTCCTATTATGATAGTTGATTCCAATAATTCTTTAAAATTCTTTTGTGATAGTGTTCCTTTTTGGAAGCCAGAAGGGTTCAAAAGTTTATGAAGACAACCTTGAACATTGTGTATGTGTGTGTCTGTGTGTGTGCGTGTGTAAATTTGCATAACTGGGCTAAGTTTCCTTTTAAGAGGAAGCATGGATCACATAGAGATACAGAGGTAATACGCAAAACTCAGCGGATCCTCTTTGAGTCCTTTCAGCAAATACTAGCAAGCATGGCCAAAAATGAATTTTTCAAGATAATTTGCCAATTTCTTTTCTTCACAAATAAATGAAGATTTCAGTTGTGGAGAGCCCGTATTATTTCTGCAGCAAGATGGTATATAAATTATATTCACTAGTGTGACAAGAGCCACCAACATAACTTCCAGGGTGATGCCACACATCTAACACGTAAATGTTATTTTTGGCTATCCTACTTTTATTTCTGTCTCTGCAGTACTGGGGTACACTCCTAAGCGGTGACTTTTAAATAGAACTTTGATTTTGCAATAGGGGCTACAGCAGAGCAACTGAGAAATTTAGTATCAAATGAGAATTTGATAGGTTTAGGTTTTATTCCATCAAGTCATCATAGAAGGAATGGGATAAAATACAAAATGGTAGTATGTCCCAAAGAACCCACACAACTACTCAGGGGTAGATCTGCTGGCTAAAATAACCCATTAAAGTAAGCTGACAAGTAATGTAGTAGCTATTCAGGTTCACTATTCAACAAATTTTCAGTGTCTAATATTTTTATTTCATGTATTGTAAGTAGCATCTTTCTAAGAAATTGTGTTGTAGTATAATATTCAGAGCTAAAAGCTCAGAGTAGAAGCTATATGTCCATATCCTGTTAATGGTTAAGAATTTATGGTATTTGGTGCTTATTGTTCTACTTTTAATGTGTGACAGCTTTATTTTCCTTCATTACTGCTGCTAGCAATAAGGACTACAAAGAATAGGCCAACAAAAGTCATTTGTGACATAACGTGAAGTCCATGCCTAATATAAGTGTCCATGCAATATGACTTTATACATGTTCATAAATGTTTTTAATTACCTTCTCTTCCCCTTTTGGAGTATTTATTTTCTGGCTATCTGTAGATTTTATTTAAATTCTTGAAATACCCATTTGTTCTTTTTCTGGCAGTCTGTGTAATCTAAAAAATATCATAAAAGTTTCTCTATGGCCACGTATGCCAAGAGCACGATCCTGTTCCCACTGGATTCCTGTGTATTTGTCCTCATGCATAAGCTCAGCCAGGTAAGATCTGGCCAGTTTTAGGATGAGGGACTTCTAAGAAATCTCAGGTTATTAGGTTATCCTAGTTGTAACGTCTATCTTCTTGACTTCCCGGTCTTGAAAGTAATTTGTTGGTTCCATTAGTGAATCAGATATGTTCCTTCCAAACAGCATCAGTTTAAGATTTCACAACTTGAACAAAATAACTTCTTCTTTCTGGAAATCCCACTGGAAACAAAAGTGAAAAAACCACAGATGTTTTAATAAACAAACCATAAAAAAACTTCCAATGTGATTTTGTTCCCTAAGCACATTTATTCCTCAGACCATAAAGGCATGCATTCTCCCAAAGGTAGTTCTTTCCATTCTAAATAAAACTCCAAACTAACAAATGAACTCCCCAGCACACCAGCTAGCTCACCTCCCACTGTTTGATACCATCCCTGAAGACCTTGTGTGCTGGGAGAGAAGCACAGAGGCCTCCAGATGGGGGGTCTCCCATTACTTTTTCCAATATGCTCCCTTTTTAGTAGCACCTCTTTGGGGATATGCTTAGAGTGCTATACCTGTGCACTGTATTCTAGTTACGGTGGAGTAATAGTATGGTCTAAATAAAACTGTGACTTAATACTTGATTCACACATCAGACATATCCTTTTACCTGCCATCAGAGCGAATTGACCTGGTAAAGACGGACTCATTTAAAATGTTATAGAAATGAATGAGAATCTGGATTCAGTTGTCATATCCGCAATTACTCACCACCTGAATGCGCAGAATTCCAATAGAGCTCTTCCTTCCTCAACATGGATTTAAGATAGGAATCTGGATCTTCTATTTAAGTGCTGGACAGGACGGAAGGAAGTCAGAACTACATTTCCTCCAAGAAGTTTCAAGCTCTTCATTCTCTTCTGGGCTAAATCTCTCAGTTTGGTATTTGGGATCAGTCATCAAGATAGAGGAAGCGAGAGGTTCGGTAGTTTCTCTGAGTCACGAAAGAGTTTTTGTTGTTGTTCCTGTGCGGTTCTTGTTCTCTGTTCATTACATCAGGAGCCATTTCCACTAAGATGGTGAGACTAGTTCATACTTTGCTGTATCGCTCTGTAATAACTGTCGGCAATTTTGGTATTTTTAGTATCTCTCTGGAGAATTTATTTTTATTATTCTTTTCTGCCACAGTGATAAGATTTTTGTTGTTAAGTGCCTTTGGGAAGCAGAGACATCAATAATGATCATGACAGAAAAACAGCATCAAATAGGGACACTTTTGTCTCTGCATGGATGCTTGTGTCCACTTTGATTGGGTTTAGGTGTAGTCAACCATATGCTTTCATATTTGGCATGCTTAGAAGGAGAAATGATCAAAATAACGGACAGAGACTGGAAGGTGTTCTGAAGTCAATGTCTAACATATCTAGCTTGCAGTAGGCAGTGCAAATGGCGTGCTCCAGGTACCAGGTTGTAAAATAAATGCTACGAGGCCTCAGCCACAGGGACAAGGAGTGGTAAATATTTTCTACCATGCCTTCGAAGTACAGGGTACAAACAGCAAGTCCTGTCTTAGATATTTAAATAAAATCTCCATTTTGCAGTTAAAAAGTCAGTTGTCTTACTAAAAAGGCAGTTACACAGTTGGGATTTTAGGTAAGCAAATGCCCATGGCTGAAATGTGCATCCCTCTTATCTGCTCTGTTGTTGGCACACAGAAGCACTGAGAAGCTGTTTGTCCCTTAGTAAGTAAACCTGATTGATTTGAAGGTAAATGTAGGCTAAACTACTTGTACCACAGAATTTGACCTGACAGCAAAGTGTAAATCCTAGAGTTAGTTTTTGCTGGATGAGGCTCTCCAGGCTATTGGCAAACGTTTCCCTGCAGACAGCTTGTTATTGAGTACACGCAGCTTCTCACACACTACTTCCAAGTCTGCTCAAACCCAGCACAGAAAAAGGGAAAGTGAATATAAAATCACTCTGCTCTGTTTAAGAAGATTGCAGGATTCCAAAAAAATCTCCATGAAACTTGGCTGGTTTGAATATTAAAATCCAGGTAGCATTTCCAAGCAATCTTAGTTTTAGCTGAGAACAGGTAACACAGGTCTATTCCAGTTCAAGTCCTGAAGACCTTTCAGCTGCGATGATGTCCTCTGCTGATTTATTTAGCTAACGTGAGCTGAGTCATAGCAATCAGGAGACTGACACAGAAATGACAGTGTTGGAGTGAAAATACTCTCTCCATTTATTCCAGAGATGTTTACAGTGTCTCAGGCCTGGGAGATGCAGAACACTCCCATGTTATCCAGTGAAATACCTGAGCACTTTTAAAGTTAAACAGTTAAGTAAAGCTTACAGCCTTACTTATGTGCTTAAATTTAAACACACCACGTGTAAGTGCTTCATTGGATCCAGTCACAGAGCTGATCCCACTGGCAAACCGAGCTCCTGGTCGTTTAGGCCTACCGCAAAGAGTACATTTTTGAAATGTAAAAACCCACTATCTTTTCTCTTGCAAAATATTTATTCTTGCTTTTCGTAAGCTTAGTTTTTCTCCAATATTTTTCAGATATTGGTGCCAATGTCATTTTACAGCAATTTTGGCTCAGAGTACAATATATTAAACTCTTCCTCTCCACACAAAACAAACAAATAAAAAGAGAAACAGAAAATCCTTTATCTGTTGTCTATTTTTTTTTCAAAATAAATAATTGTCCCTTGTTATGATAACCACAAATCACTCATGAATGTTGCCAACAACGTTATGGGAAAAATGAAGAACAATATAGAATCTACTAAATAGTTCTTAGTGAAAAATTTTTAATATGTTATCTTAGCAAAATGTGCTGATTTTATTTGTAGAAGTTCACTTTAAAGTAAAAAATGCCTATTTATACTTATAGTGGATTATAACATGATACAAAGATGTGTATTTTTTGTTATTTTTTTGCTGGATTTCACATAAAATACAACAAGGCATTCTAGAAAAAATGTTCAGCAGAATCCAAGCTTGCAGGGCTTCCAGAGCATTCTGATTTTAACAAAAAATAATGCAATAACTATTCAAAATTTCCAGGTTGCATCGCTTGTTGATTAAGGAATCACCTTAATCACCTTACGATCTCACCTGATTTCTTCCACTGCGCTTCGAACTCCTGTGATTCCATCCAGTATCAGCGCTATTTGAATGTAATCTCCTAGGTAGGAATTTTAAATCATGAGCTAGATAATACGTTTTCAGCCAAGGCAGTGGAACGCTGTACAGTCCCAGAGGAGTTTACACCAGTAGAGAAATGATTTCATTTTTAATGACGAGAAGGGAGCAGGGCACTTGTCTCTTTGCCTTGCAAAAAGGGGTTCTTTGGCGTTTTGATTTGAATGAATTGCCACGACGCAGTGGGCTAGTGCGTCACGGTAACGTTGCCTAGGAGCCAGAAGAAAATTGCCCCAAAAAGCCTTCATGGATCTGCCATTATTCCAAAAAAAATTATTCCTGTCAACAGAGCTTATTCCGCTCCGTGAACTGATCTGAGCCATGCCAACAAAAGTACTCTCTTGCTCAGGTAAAGGGAAGTTGCCCGTACTGCTAAAACAGAAAACCTCTGACGCGTAGACGAGCTAGCAGCGTGGGTGCAGCACGCGGCAGGGCTGTGCCAGGGCGGGCGCGCAGCTGCCCCGGCGGCCCTGCCTGCAGGCAGCGTGAAGCAGGTTGCAGAAAGCAGGGCCTGGCCTGGCCCCACCTTGGCCACGGGCTGACAGCGGAGTCTGTATTTGGTTTGGTTGATCTGCTTTGCCTTAGGGGACGGTCTCAGACCACAGCACACTTCGGAAGCTCCCTGCCAGGCTGCTTTGACCGGCCCTGGATGCCTTAGCACACACAGGCGGTTCTTCGCCAGCACGGAGAGCATTACCGGCTGCATCCACACCGCTCACAGGTACTTGGAAATAGGCTACTAGATTCAGAATTTACACTTCCAACTTGCAAGACCCGGAGAAAGTTCTTTTCATAAGATGATGCCTCATTTTAATAAACCATGTAGTAAATAAAAATCTTGAGCATAAGGAGATTTGCTGTTCAGGTGGTTAATGGGTGTCTGAGTTTAAACAAGGTTGCTGGCTTTTTTTAAAATGTACTTTGTTAGTAATAGACTATTTCTCAAATACAACTTTTGACTGAATCCTTTATTTCAAACAAGAGAACAGCCTCATATGGCTGATGAAAACACTTGGAAGTGCTAAGTGTACAAATCAGAAAGAAAAATATTTGCCTTTCGTGAAGGCATGGTGGCAGAGTAAAGATCCTGGAGACCTTTTCAGCTGCGCCTTGGAAACTTGGCACCATGGCCAAGGGACTCCTTCTTGCAATCTTTACTGCTCTCATACAAAACTCCGCTTGCCTCCTATAAGCACTTACTGGTAAGGACCGCAGAAACACACCAGTTTGTCCTTGAGGAAAAAAATTGTAACACAGAGGCTTAAATTTAAAAGAAAAAATGATTTTCAATATCTCAAGGTTTTATTAGCAAGAGACCTGAGTCTATTTCCAGCTTTCCCCCATCTGATGGGTAAACCTGACTATATTATACCAGTACTTCGGGTCTCACTTTCTTCCTTTTTAAACAGGAAAGGGAAATGTGCTTTAGAGATAAAGATGCAATCATTAAACAAGAGGTAAATATTGATACTATTTTTTATTACAAGTGTAGGAGGTACAGTCATTTTACTGTAATGTTAAAAGCATCTCAGTTTCAAATTGTGCTTCAAATTTTTTCTGCTTTCTTTATTGCATGTTCCAGAACATGGAAGGAAATTTGCTCTTACGAGGAAGAATTGGACAGAAATAGTATAAAGAAGTAAACATCTTTAATTTAATTAAAGAAAATAATTTAAACTTCTGTGGTGTGGTAGAAGGAATAGATAATGATATGAGTTTTAAAATGAGATGTCATTCTGTCTTACAGAGTTTGAGGTGACTGAGACAGGGTTTGTCTGCTGAAATAACTTTAACTGCACCTTGGAAAAACATCTGTGGCGAGAGAAAAAAATGATCTTTTTATAACAAGAATTAGGAAAAATGCAGGCAGGAAGAAACAAATTAGCATAGTAGAGAGACTGATTTTACTTTAAAACAGCAAGAGGCAAGGAGAGACCACTAAATAGGACCCTGAAGAGCTACTGTAATGCAGACAATTGTGATATAGACTATGCTGTCTGTTTGAGGATATACTGAAGATTAGCCTGATTCTCCTTGAGTGTAACTTGTGCTATTGAGTCCTACAGAGAATATCAGGAATATTGACTAATAATTATGAGTTACAGGTGTGGTATGTCACTATACATGCAAATTATAGCCAACCTTTCAAGTATACCTATCTGCATATGTTTGCATGCTTAGCTACTGAGATTTATATGTGTGTGCTTTACTCAGCGTAGCGCGGGTTTGAACAGCCCCACGCAGCACTGGGACCTCTCTGTACTTCAGTCTCTGTAAGCTCACAGGAAGACATGGTCCTGTCCCAAAGCATTTTAGTGTCTGTGCAGAAACAATGGCATGAAACAAAAGGAGGGAAGCAGAGAGGGAAGGGGACAATGAGGTCTCGCGGTTACGTGAGTTAGTTCCATGGACAATGAAATGGGCCTGAATCATCTGAAAGGCTCCTTGGGTAAATAGCACTTGCTGTCCTGCTATGTGTCCGGACAGCTGGTGCTTTTCCACAGCTTTAATGATCAGTCTATTCAGTTCTTGTTTTGATGTGGAGGATGTTGTTTGCATTGTGAGGAGAAGCAGGCCTGGTTTTGAGGAGGGAAGCAGGACTTCCAGCTTTCCATGCCATGCAATGAGTTTGGGAAATAATATAAAGCCTAGGAAGTACAACTTTTTTAAAACATGTCTAAGGAAGACAACAGGAACTGATATTGGTGTTATTACCTGACTTTCTGGACTTTTTCACTTCTAAAATCCCAAAGGGTTCAGAGATGTACATAGGCTGGGACTGTGGAGAGGATCCTCCTGTGGGTTAGTTTATATTCCCTGAGAAATCACTAAAATTTAATTGCAGCTGACAATCAGCCAGCAAAACTTACATGCACTCTCTGTCTTACATGCAAACATGCTTGTGTGAAGAAATGCTGTTCCCAAAATATCTGTGTGAACAAAAATATTTTCACATAAATCTTCCTGGAGAAACAGTCGTGAAGATGCACAAATGTACTGGAAGCAAACATCTGTCCAGAGCTGGAGGAAACGTTCACGACTGCTGGGCAAACTGCTGTGGAGCTGTGATAAAACACACTGCAGCAGCAGCCATCGCTTGCTCTGAGCTCCTTGTAACATTATGAGGCTGTAAGATACAGGGCGAATGCGCATCCTCCACTGTAATCAAGTCCCCCTGTATTAATACCAAACCATAGCAACCAGAGTTAAAGTAGTGGGCACCTTTCTTCTTGTTAAACCACTGGATGCCTGGAGGTAGGAATGGGGCCTTGCAAACCGTTTGAAGCACTTTGTGGAAGAAAGGATGACCATGAACATGTAGGTCACTAGCCTGCTATCTGCATCAGCTGGTTCGAATCCATGCTTCATCACGGAGTGCCAGTGTAGTCGGGGTGAGACACTTGGGCTCCTCTTCCCTCAGTTTGCCGTCAGTCATCTACTCTGTCTGTGGGTGCAGCAATGATAAACACATTAAAGACTGTGAGATGCTCGTGAAATGGCAAAGGAAGCACCATACGATGGTGGAAGGCTTTTATAATATATAGGGCTCCCTGCTGTTGTTTTCAGAGGAAAAATGCTTGTATCTGATCAGCACAGACTCAGCTGAGTTTCTGTAAAAATTACATCTGTATTTTTTAGAGAACAAGAGTTACAGGTAACTCATCTTCTGTTTCTCCATGTGCGAGTGTTGCCAATTGAACTCTAAATGCTTCTGTCTCCTTCCTTATTAAGGATACTATTTATAGACCCCTTGGCTGCATTCCACCTGAAGGTCAGATTGTTTACACGGAGTGAGGATATACTGTGCTTTTTTTCTAAATAAAGAACACATTTTTTGATTCATAAAAAAAATTATTTTCCCTGCACAACATAATGGACAGCTCTTGTTCCTCACTCACGACAAAGACCTGGCTGGAATTCCAAGGAATTCCAGAGAAAGGAGATGGCTGAAAAACTGGGGAACTATAGTAAGGATATCCAAATGTATGCAAGGAAGTAAAGAACATCCACACAATAAATACAGATAAATGCAAACAAAGGGTATTTATCTCAACTGAATGCTTAACTCAGGTTTATATTTGAACTCCTGCTCTGCTACTAAACATCACATGAAATCTTGCACAATTTCATATTCCTTGGGCAGTGCTATTGTTGCCATTATTGCTTTTTTCAGTTACAGGAATTTTCCTATTTCCTTTGTTAGAATCAGGATTGGGTCAAAAGTCTTGGAGACGTATAAACCCAAATAGAAAAGGAAAATGGTGGATATTGTATAAAGTAAAATGTCAGTTTCTATGGGTATGTTATTTACTATCACTTTTTTTTACTATTTCTAATTTTTTACTAATTTTTTTCTTCCACTGAATTCCTCATGTATTATAGAAGTACTTCATCTCCAGGTGGAACAAGAGTCCTCTGAATATGACATGATATGGTTTTCTCTTTTCTGCACTATTTTTTAGTTCTTCAGCATCTGCTCACATTAATATAATATGAGGAAAATGTCACCAAGACAAGAACTGTTCCCTCCATATCTACATTTAAAAACATAAATGAAGAAAATGAGACATTTTGGTACTTTACAGTAGTTTGCAAGAAAGTAATACATGGAAATGACAGAAACTTTACAAGTTGAACCACATAGTTCACATTATCAGCCAAGAGAGCTATTTTTGACATATTATTTTGATCCTTAGAAGTTAAATGTCCTGAGAAAATGATTTGATCCAGCATATCATGAGAGAGGCCAGCATGTGGCCAGGGAAGTGATTATAGACTCAGACTTAAGTGCTTCACCTCTCCCACCCGTTAACTCCAGCCTCTGCCACACCACGCAGTCCCAGCAGTAGGGAGGCTCTACTCTCTGGTCACGGGAAAAGGTGCCAGGTCCTGGGGAGGTTCTGGAGAATGGCTGGTAGATCAGATGGATGTTAGCGTGCTACAGGTCATTACAAAGAGGATGCTGGGCTAGAAAGATCTTCGGTCTGACCTAATATGACTATTCTCACTTTCTCCTTATGTTATGCCATTCCCTGAGGTGAGCAGCAGCACAGAAAGATGGCCCTACCTTACCTGACATCATGTCAGAGCTGAGACCAGCTACCATGTGCTTCCTATGTAGTCATCAGATTGCTGGTGTCCCGGTATTTGCCTCTGTGAATCAGCCAAGACAGATCTCACCTTCCATTCTTTCTGTTTCCACCCCAACCATCTAAAGAAAACAGCCCCCACACCACCATCACCTTACCTCACTAGCTGAGATAGCACAAGCCAGGCTGGTTGGAGACTTGAATACCCTCAAGACTCAGGAAAGGTCTGGACCCAGGTATAGCCTATGTTGTCTTGGCAATAATTCAATTTTGTGCCTAGGGCATTTGTGCAGAGTTTCCATTAAGCACGGTTTCAGGGATGTCAAGCCCGAGCGGCGGTGTTAAGGTGCTGCGGTTGGCAGTGTTCGGTACGAATGAGCTCACAGCAGCCCGCGGCAGCCAGCCTCTGTCGCCTGTCGTTCTGGGCAGTAGCAGCCAAATTGCAGCAGCTCCAGGAGGCTTTTTAGAGCAGGGAGATGAAAGATTACGGAGGGAAACAGATGCTTTCACTGTTCACCCGTTTTGCTGTGTACTCTGGTTTTATACTTACTATTGGACAGCATCATTATCGCTCGTCCCAAGCTTTCAGTTTCGGTTGGGAGTCACATCGCAAAACTCATGGTGCTAGTTCCAAAATCTTCAAGGTTTTTTTTTTTTTCTTAACAACACCTTTTGGATTGTACCTGTGGCTTCTGATTTCTGAATCCCTGGGTCCACACTTGCAAGTCTTTCTGCCCAAGAAAGTTCCAAAAATTTCTCTTTTTTTAAACAACAGCTGAGGTTCTTAGCTAATTCTGTGAATATAGGTCATAGACTGCTAGGAAAACACTCAGCAATGTGCGATTTGTGATATAGTTTAAAAAGGTGATAACATTTCCTATTCTATAAATAAGCTATATAAGTCTGTACAAGATCACAAGTACTTTAATATATAAATAACAAAAAAGAAAACTTTCTACCCCCTTTATAATACAGTGTTTCACCAGAGCCCATATCTTAAATGTCCTGGTTTGACCATTTTATTCTTTTCTTTTTTTTTTTAATGGCATTCTGAGACGTTAATGATAAACTGGATACCAATGGTTTCCCAGGCACAACGAGCACCGGGACATGCTGGAGAGCAGACTTGCATTCTCTGTGTGTGCTGCTATTTTCTTATGCTCATAAAGCCTTATCATGTTCAAAGCTGAAGACTACCAATGTGAATTTCCTAAATGCCTTTAGAAAACCAAGAACTCAACCACTGCCAAGAGAAACATGAGTTCCTGAAACTGGCCAGCATTGCTTGGGTTTCCTTTGGAAAAAAAAAAAAAAAAACTCAGAAAGAAAGAAAAAAAAGCCAAATGCCTGCTGAAATATGTAAGAAACAGCTATACAGGAGTTGAAGGGAAGCTGCATAGGAAGCAAAGCAAAGCCCAAAATAAAAAGCGGGAATAGAAAACTAAAAATAACAAACAGGAAAGTGTGACACAGCTGCAAGGGCTCTTATGCATTCTCCCTCAGCATTGTGCCTATTTTTTTCAGGAACATACTAATATTGTGTTTGGATTTCAATGGCATTCCAATCCATTATTTGTTCTTCAAAAATAGATGTTTCTCTTGTGAGGAAGAAAGACATTTTCAAGTAATGTTCATATGATTCCGTTGTCCTAGTTTATGAAATAACACTCTCATGGGTTTGGTGTTTGCAGACAGCAGGAAGACTACATGAATTAAATTGTTTCGAGAAAAATTAAACTAAGTCTCACTTGAATGGTGGAGATCTGCTCATGCATAATTAACTGTTGCCCTTAATTTCAGTTTAATATTTACTTAATAGCTTTCCAGAGTAAGGAGGGAGCCAGCACATAAATCTGAGTTGCAGCTACTTTGGAAGCGCAGTGGATGGGGAGGGACCAGGGAGGATCAGGAGCACAGTGGACTGATAAGTTTAAGGAAATCTCTGTCTTTTTCTTCATCCAAACACAGGCTGGCTTGTGTGCAGAGAGCGTTTTGCCTGCCCTGCAGGTGCTGCGGGGTGGCCACGCTGCGGCACAGCCCTGCCAGGGCTGGAGGCTGGCTGAGACCCTGCTGGCACATGCCAGGGAGCCGGACACCCCAGGCAGGGCCATGACACCCTCCATGACCGAGACACCCTCCAAGTGCAGAGCTCGCTGGCACCCGACACTTACAGGGAGGTAGGAGGGAACGCTTCAGCACTCGGAGACAAGGTTTTGCTTTGTTAACACCTGTATAATTGCTATACTCACCCACTGTGCAAAAATTAAGCCAGGCAGGCAGGTTGTGCATGGTCTGTGGCCACCCAGAGCATAGATACACAACTGACTACGCTTGGGTTGTGCTGGTGCCTGTTTGGGGAGAGCAAGAAAGCCACAAGGTGCCCGCCCACTGGTCAGCCCAAGTTCCCCTGGACAGTCACGAACACCAGTGGAAACCACGCTACGAGCTGCCAAACTGGAGATCATCATGGTGCCTGTCAAATTGTCAGTTCCAGCTTGTAAAATTCCTATTTTCAGCAGACACAACAAAAACAGGAAATATTTACCAACTTTGCAGGTGTCAGGAAATACTTTCAAAGCACTGCTGTGACCTGACAGTCCATTTAAATAGATATCAAGCATGCACAGAGGTGATAAATATATTTTCATTTAAAATATAGTTTGGTGTGTTTGCACTAATACATAAGTCTCAGCAGATCACAGAGACAAATTTATGCTGTTAATCATATTAGGGTGATTATGGTGTGATATGTCTCACAGTACTTGTGTGAATGTGTAAATACAAGGAAATTGTATGTTAAAGTACATTAAAGCTGTTTTGCGCTGTTGAAGCTGATAAAGCTGTTTGTCATGAAAAGTTGGTCTACAGTATATCTGTTGTATAGTATTTGAATCATGGATGGAATATATTTGAATATATTTCAGGCTTTTCTATTCCTCTGTGTATTTCAGACATGATATATTGCTTGTACTGTAATGGCATCTGCAACATCCTATAATACAGGCTATAATAGAAACTATTACATTGTATTACAATATACTGATCAGTATCTTTACATATTAAATATGTAATAAGGTGTGCATATCTTACTAGCTTACTGCTTACTAATTGAGAAAATCAAGACTACTAGAAATGAGGCCTATTTACCACTTTTGCCACTACAAACACATTCATATTGGAATTAATATATTAAAATATCTATAAATAAAGTGTCAGGAGCACTCTGTGTGTTGAACCATCTCACTCAGGACTTTTCCTCTATGAGAGAAGAGCATCTGTGACTGATTTCTGGCTTGTTGGGAGGAGGAAGGGTCTGCTGAAAAGAAGACCCCTGAAACACACAGAATTAAGTGAAGAAAGGAAAAAAGTTTAAAAGAGAGTCTACATGCACAAAACAAGGGAAATGAATTGGAGAGTGCAGGGGAACCCAGGACAGATGTAAAGGGGTAGATAGAAAGAAGAAAGGAAGGACAGTAGAGAAGAGGCAGCTCAACAACCCTTGGTTCCATGAACATCATTTCATCATTCGTGTTCTTCCCTCTCCCAGTGTAATTGCATGGCAACAGATAGATGTTCAAAGGATAATGGATGTAATTTGCTTCCACTCTAATCTCATGTTGGAACCTATTTTGTGTGGAGCAATCTGTCGCCAGGGCAGCTGAGGACATGCAAAAGCATTCTGCAAGTTTGATGGAAAATAGAAGAAATTGTCCCCAAAATGTTTGCAGATCTCCCCCTCCTTCTCCTTTCACCCTTTACTTTCACCAGTTTACTTGCCAGATGTAGATCCACAAGTTACCCCACTCTAGTAAATCAAACTGTGCCAAGGAGCTGCATACATGGGCCCTGTGTAGGCAGCGGAGCAGTCCCTGGCCTGGTGGTGGCCTGGCCACGAGAGCACTCCCAGAGCCTTCCCAGGCTCCAGGCAGAGGCTGGCGCCAGCAAGGACCATCCCCTACCCCAGCAGGTAGTCTGGATCAAGCCTCCCCGTTTTGGAGGTGAAGACAGTTGGCTAGGATAGAAACAGGCCGTTCTGGACGTGTGCCGTTCTCTGCCACTCAGCCGCAGTGACAAAGAGCGGGCCCCAGCAAATTCACTTACTCAAATAGTTGTAGCGATTTTGAATCCGTTTCTGTGGATTTGGGAGCAAAATTTTGCCTAGACTGCAGGCACCGTGGCTATGCCATCATCAGGAATCTTATTCTGTTATTAATGGATAGACACAATAGACAGTTGTTTTTTTATTGAACAATAATAATCATATACTTTTTAAAACCAACCAGCTTCTTAGATTTACATTCAAAAACCCATAATGTCATTTATGACACTGTTGCAAAATAACAATAACATATGCAAATATTTATTACAGTCTTTAAATAATCCTCTTCAGTCTGCTGAAGAAACATGGGTTTGATCCTGCTCTTACTAAAATCAAGAAAGAAATTACTTTTGATATCAATAGTTGAGAATCAATACCTTTGCCTGTAAATATCCAAATATAATATCCCTCTCCCTCAGACCTAAACATTCAATTAAGGTTAAAATGTGGTACATGCTACTTTGGGATTTATGCTCATTTTTCTCTGATTATTGTAGTCAGATAACCCACACTGCCATACTGAAGTGGCTGCAGTAGACGCTTCTTTTTATTCTAATACAGCATGATCCAGTACTTACTTCATAGATGAAAACAACCTGCATTCACTGAAATTGGCTTTGGATCAGGATTTGGACTCTTTAAAGGTTTTGGAGTTTCTTTTGTTGGAATTTTAAAGCACGTTTCCAGATCCTGCATCAAACTGCTGCTGCTGTAGTGAGCTCCTTTCACTGACATCGCTGTCCAAATTCACATTGATTTCAAAGGAAATAGGGCTGCAATTCCAATGAGGCTGCTCTGCACTATGAGGCAGTTCCTAAACGCGTGCAGTCCAGGTTTACTCCAATACCACTACACTGGTAGTGTATACCACTATACCACTACATTAATTTCCAATATCTGAGGATCCGATTGTTTCCAAACATATTACTAAACCCATCTCACTATGGATTTTTATGTTTCAAATATGTAACCCAGTCTGGACTGAAAGAGGGACTGCTGATTCCTACGACTCTCTAGTGCATGCAGGTTATGTTGCTGGCTGAAACAGGACTGCTTCCTCCTGCAACTAAGAAATGAAGGACGGGCACGGAAGTCCTGTCAGGTCTGGCTGCTCTATCAGCTAACTAACTGTGAGGCCATATCTTGTCTACTTTTGGTCAGATAAACGCCATTCTCTGAGCCAGAGCAGGGCTGCAGCCAGCAGAGAAGACGGAAAGTACGCAGGTCCATTCGCTGGCCTCTGGCCTTGGACCTGCTCTTCCCCATGAAATGCAGACATCACTGTAATGGCACCAAGATATCTGCTTTATAGAGACATTTAAATAATACTAAGCAACTTCTGTAGTTTCAGGTCCTCCTCTACAAATCTGCATAATTTACCAAGCATCTGTTTCTCTATACAGAATTTAACATTAGATATCCGCCTAATACAATATATTTTTACAGTGTCTTAGCTGAGTTATTCACAACATATAAACTTAAATGGTGGGTGCTTTCTCCCTGAAAAAGGCATATTTTTCTCCTAGGAGCTGTTACCAAACTTCTAAAACCCAGAAAATGACTAATGACTAATGTTGGTTTATTTAATTCACACCACTGTGCTCCTACATTATTATTATGCTTGTCAGTGTGACTCAGGGGCATTGCTTTCTATCCTGGGCTTTGTTGACGTACATTTCTTTCACCTTGGCTCCATACCAATAGTTTTGGCCTCACCCAAAATGTCCACTGAATTCAGTGAGAGCTTTCCTGGCCTGAGGCTGCAGTGAAGAGGGTTGAATTGTGTGTGTGTGTATGTGTGCGCGTGTGTGTGTTTCAATATTACTATACATTCAGCAATCTACAATACACTTCTGTGTTCAAATACTTATCAAAACAAATATCAAAAATCATATACACTGTACAGTCTATTTTTAAGTAAACATTTTTCTCATGAAAAACAGAATCACAATTGGCCTTCAGAGGTTACATTTTCATATGCTATAGATCTACTTAGTTCTTAAAGTGTGTTGTTGCATATTCAATAATCTGTGAGAAATGCATTCACTTGAAAGTCTTATTAGTGTAAGTAAATATCAGCGAGGATTTAGCCATTTCATTACCGGAGAGCGAATTGCTTTCTCCTTAACAAATTCTTCTTTTACAGAATTGCCATCCCCTGACGCCATGTCGTTCTCTGAAAATTTAAAAGAGAAGGTAGATTTTGTGAAAATGAGAGAACTAAAATGTTTTCCTGCAGCTGCTGCTCTGGGTTTGGGAACACTTCAGTAAACTCTTAGTTGATAATCCATTTTCTATCTACCTGAATGCCTCTGGTTATCTAATTGCAAAATATCTGCCAAATTATGGCATAGAACAGATGAGTTTTCTAATAGTTTAAGCATAAGGCAGGTGACTTGAATTCAGCTTCCAGCTCTCAGACTCTCCAGTGTGACATGGGACCACACAGCACATCCACACCAGGATCTCTACAGTAGTGGATCCTTCAGTAGTCAATTCAATATGCCTGGAGCCGTTCTCTCGTGGAGGGCAGCTGGCATGGAATAGCCTGATGCATGCCATTAAACTCTCTTACCCTCCAGAAGAAGGTAAAAGATATCCAGTTTGTCTACTGGAAATGGTCCCTGGCTCATGCTAATTCCCGAACTCTGGCTGCGGTTGCTGGGAAGAGAGGCCAGCTGGCCTGGGACTAGCCACGCCAGCATGCCAGGCACTGCCCAGCGGTCTGACAGGAAAGGTGATGGAACTGCAATACGCAGGAACACTCTCTGGCACTGCTTAATTTACTAGGGTAGATGTAGCCATAGTGTCTTTCTAAAACATATGGGCCAGAAACTCACCTGAATAAAATATAGAAGCATTCACAGTGGTTATAATTAGCCAAGAATCCATCCTGGATTATATAGCTACCACTAAAGACCACTATTAAATGCAGTCATGTGTGACTTTCCCATGACGTACTATACACAATATTCCTGGTCTACTACCAGCGAGGAAATTCTGAGGGGTAGAAATTGGTGTGTAAGCTTTGCATTGGTAATAGCAAAAATTCTGCTTGTTTCTCTGGGGTGAAGATTTCCCCCTGGTTGGGTTCAGACAATTAGCTGAATATTGAGTCTGCACAAGGTTTGATTCAAAAGTGGGAGGTGTGGGTGAGAAAGTGGAGGAGGAACTGAGGAAAACAGGCTACCTGGGAACATGTGAGGATACATAGTAGATGCAGAAAAAAAGAAAAAAAGGAAGACAACAGTATTTTTTCAAGTTATTTCAGCACCCTTGGTACTAAGCAAACGTAGAAAGGCAGAAGAACATAACCACAGAGAAAAATCAGAAAGGAACAAGACCGATCCAACTTGCAAAGTTTTTTTCAAAGACGATTTTTAATGTGATATGAGCAGTTTGTTCCTTTCTGTTCTTCTCTATATAGAGAATGGGAGCAAGATAACCCCTATATTGAGGCAAAAAAATCTAGATAGCTTAATATAACAGGAGAGAATCAGAACAAGGCAAACAAATTGCAGCTGGAGGAGAAGTAAACTTCAAGGACTTTGGGGTGAAATCCTAGAAAAGTTCCCAGTAGTGCTAGGATTAAATCTCTGATATTTATTGAAAATGTTTACATTCGTATTCATTTTAATTGGTGTTTAAGTTTAGGGTCAGCATTACTCCATTCAGTATTATCAGCTGGAGAATCAAAGGGGAAGAAATTTTAACCTCAGCTTTAAAAAATTCAGTAATCTTTCCCTTCTCTCTCCAAATACTCCATTTTTTCACATACCTTCCTTTTTTTTTTAATTCTGGAAGGATCTTTTACAAGCTTGAGACGTAATCTTAAACATAAGTACATATTCCAGAATACATACTATGGTAAATAACTGAACTAAATCATTTCATAAAACAGCTCACTGACATCCGAAAATGTATAAAGCCCTGACTTCATAGCAAGGAGATGTAATTTTTACCACCGGTAACACTAGTGTCATCTAGTGATATCCTATTCTAGACAAAGTAGCTGCATACATTTAAACTGGCTGACACAAATCTTAGCATACCCTCCCGTTGCACGAGTGACCTCATACTGCCAGCATGTGCAACAGCTACAAACCATTTTGCCTATATTAGGGTTTCAACACGTTATTTACCATGTGTTACAGCTCACCTAATTCCTTGCCTTATGTTAAGGGAGCTGCCAACGAGAAAAATAAATGTGCCTTGTGCTGTTAGCTATTTGCAGAGCTCCACCAAAGTACACATCACTCATGCACAGCATCTACAGCACGCTCGTAGATCACGTACAAGGTGGTTTCTGCTAAAATCAACTGCCCCACGAAGTCTTACCTGTGTGTGAAATTACTTTTCGTCGATTCGGAGGCTTTGAAGCAGAGAGTTGAAAAAATGGGAACTTCAAACACTTCCCAGTTACTCTGTCACAGATGCCAGACGGACAGTTGCAAGTTTTCCTGCATTCCATTCCATAGGTGCCGTAGGGACACTCTGAAAGAGGACACATTGGGAAGTAATATAGCAAAGCAATCCTCAGCGAGCCAAGTCAACTACCAGCTCTCTCAATAGTTGGTCTGCGTATATCCTTAAAAGTGGAAAACCTCTAAGTGAAATTAAAGGATTTCATGATGCTGACTTTTTTACCAGTATTTTCCAGTTTTAACAAGCATAAGTTTTCCTTACCACACACTATATACATCTTTCTTCTCCTACAGCATATGTTGCAATGCAATGTTATTTACAATGTGCTATCGGTAATCTTTCTCTGAAACACTTGTGGTGTTAAAATGCAAATGAAAGGCAATGTGAATATCTAAATACATAATCACAGAGGATGCAGTTAAAACTACAGATAGTGTCTGGTGAAGTTTTGTTTTTTAGCTTAAGCAGATTAGCATGGGATTTAGAAAAGAGGACAACTGAAGAATGTTTCTGAACTCACTATTCAGGCATGCTGTTGTATGACTTACACGACTTCAGTGATTTAGAGCTGTAATTTGTTGACAACGCTGAGGCTGTTTTACCGAAACGGACACTTCCTATAGGCTCCATTGGGGCTGCCAATTCCTGCCCGGAGGAGCTATCCAGGGTGGCAAACTGCCTCCCCCGGCCTCGGAAAGCCAGGGCCAAGCAAGGCGGAAAACGGCTGCTGGTGCTCAGGGAAGAGCCTGCCGGCATGCGGAGGCTTCTGCTACAGCAAAGTATTGTCTTCCTACGGCACACAGCAAAGATCTCACCTACCGCCCCAGCCAAAACAGCGAATACGCTCTAAAGAGGTCACAAAAAGCTCTGGAAAACCAGCCGGTCTCTCCTAGGGACAGCCCTGTGAGTCCCTGCAGCCTGGGCACCTCCCTGAGCTTCACCACGCTCCCCATCCCAAGCAAGGGCGCTCTTTGATCTGCTGCTTGTCCACATAAAACAGAAACAAAATCCTGCCAAAACAAAACGGTTTGTGAGTGCGCAGTCCTCCGCCAGGGGCAAGCGGGGCAGGGAGCACACGCCGCACGGGGCAGATACTGCCACTTCGCCTGGTCGGGTGGCTGCAGGTGCTCAGCTGCTCGGCTCGGAGAGGGGGACGCAGAGCTGTGCAGAGCCCAGCGGAAAACAAGTCCGAGTCCAAAGGCGCTTGGTTCCACAAGGGATCAATCCAGGACTTGCCAGCGCTCTTCAGGACAGATGAAACTGAGAGATGTGAGTCAATTTTGCTGCTAGCAGGTGATGTTCAGTAAGAGACTGATCTTACATAAACTAGCAAATAACTCCCTGTGATTTAAAGGAATCAAGAGCAGATTCCCACTGCGACAGAAATGTCTGAAGTTAAGAGGGAATTTCCCAGTAAAAGTGCAGAGCACCGGTCTTCCTGAGTCTGTTTTGGACAATAATAACATTACTGTTGATTATAATATGATGCACTCTTTTAAAACTGTTTAGATAAGTACTCTCAAGAACATGAATTAATTAATGCTCAGCAAACTGCTCTGAAACACATACCGTGCATATTTTACCCATTTCAGAATTAAGAAATAGAATAACAAGAGTTCAAGTCATTTGTCCACAACTTCAAAGCAGGTTAGTCACATACAACTGAAGAGAATCTAGCCATCCTCACTCCATGATTCAGTATAAAATTGAAACTTATTAAAATAAATGAGTGATCTAGTATCATATCTATATATGGATAGATAAAATAACAATATTGACTCAATACTTTGCCTGATAAAAATCAAATATGTACAGAAAGAGATTATACTATCTCAGAGCTGAGATAAAAAAGAAAAAAAGATAGAAAAGTGATCTATAAAATTAGTGCAAATAAATCTGTGGGGAATACAAGCCCTAAATATCAATTCAGAACTCAAAGTCAAGATATGGCTTTACTGCAATTAATGAGAGTTTGTCCACTGACTCACTGGGAAAAAGATTTTACTTTATAGTTCCTTAATATTATCTGCAGAGCTTCCAGGATTCAACTACAGACATTCAGATCTCATGTCCCTCAGTGTTTCCTTTTTCCAATTTTAAGTGTGCTGTTGCAAAGAAATTCCTATGAGGACAGTGAAAAGTATGTACTTGTTTAAGGAAATATTAAAGGAATTATAGCTGATACCTTGCACTGCAATATTTTTAATAAACTGAAGGTCATTCAGCTTACTCAGTAACATACTTTTTGCTGATGGGTGCACAAAAGGTATGATTTTTAGACATAAATTCTAGTCTTTAGAAAGAAAGGGGGGTATTTTGGGTTTCACCCTCAAACATGCACATGAATTTGTATGATTCATATGCCAGTGTAACTACATGTGTCTCCTATGTGAGTCAACCTGAATGGTTTCTGCAGCATCCAGCCCTAAACCATTCCCTTAACTGAAGTTATTAATACTTCTAATATTTAACTGTCGAGACTTCTTCATTTTTAAGGAAGTTATTCAGAGGCATAACTGTATCTGCTTACTGAAGTGGTACCTGAACACAGGAAAACTCACTGCATTCGTACTTTACAGAGCCTTTTTTAATTATTTATTTCAAAAACTTTCCTCCTACCTCTCTGTAATTTAATACCGTCTTTCCTTTAAACAAATCGCCTTCGTAACAAGGTGAGAATTGCTCTTAACTGAAACATGCCGTTATGGTCTATGACTGAAGAAATGGGCATGCAGCGTACCTGGTGTGATCTAAAGCAGTGGCTCTCTGCTCGTCTCAGATTCAGCTCCTGTGCTGTCGCTACTGTCCTGCAGGCAGGAGAGGCTCCGTTTGCCTCCCCTGACCACATCCCTAGAGTAGCTGAGCACCTCAAAGGCAGGAACGGATTAAATACAGCAATGTCCCCAGGAGGTCGCGCAGCACCGTTATCTCCGTTTCACAGACCCCAGAGCCAGCTCCCGGTCCGCACGCAGGCGAACGGCAGTGCCCGAGGGACCCTCCACACCTGCGCGTAGCCCCAGGGCAGCCCGGCAGGGGCAGGGACCCAGCAGCAAGGCTGGACTTGCAGGATTAAGGTCTTTGCAGTTTACACAAAGCCACCCACCAAAGCAGTGGAAGGATCAGGACTAGTGCCCGGGTCTCCGAAGTCTCAGTCAAAAATCTTATCTCCCATTCATATTTCCTTAAAGACGTCCCCGAGTCTAAACAATATTCTCACATTAATTCCCCTGGTCCCATCTACATGGAACATCTTTCAATACCAGCAGGTATTTTTCACTTTCTCCTTGTCTAAGGGCTGAGCTAGAAAAATCCGATTTTAGCCCTTTCAAGCAGGAGGCAAGCTCTATATGTAGGTTGCTGTCAAATTGCCACAGTGGGTGCATGCAAAGTGAATATTGTTACCTTTGCAGATACCAAATTCATCACCAAAGTCATCCTCCTCAGTGTAAAACTGGCACTTCAGCCCAGGACCACACTTGACACCATCCATACCCGAGACCGTACGATAGCAAGTCTCCCCCAGAGCAGCCGCACACACTCTGCAGCAGCCACAGTCATCCAGCACCGTTCGCTTACAGCGCAAGGTACTTTTGCACGCGTTACTGTCACAGGGCTCGGGACAATCTACCGCGTATTTGGCACTCCAAGCAGTTCCAGCGTGCACGGGCAGCAGGAGGAGGGTGAGCAACAGGAAGCCCTTCATGTCTTGCAGGGGTAAGTGCTCCGTCCCCAAGAGCGGGTTTTAGTGCTCCGCGTGGCGCCCGGTGCTGCGGGAGGCAGCGGTACAGAATCCAAGGTGGGAGCTGCGCACATCAGCCTACAAGTTTATGAGCTTTATACAGTGTGTTGCCCACATGCTGCACCGTCGTCAGCTTCCTCAATCCGGCAGCGCAGCTCCTGCCAGCCTCCCTTGTTTCAGTTCATGAAATCCAGGATGAAGGTTGGATTAGCACTCTGCTGCCATCCAGGAATTGAAAAGCCTGCGCTGATGTAATCTGTTATGTTTAGTTGGTTGTTTTGCATGAGGACTAAAAACTCTCTCACATCCGTCTCAAATGCTCAAGGACGTCTGCCAAAAGAAAAAAAAAAACCCACACACAACCAAAAAAAACCCAGTAGGTTACATACCTTCCTTCAGGACAGGGCTCGCTCTGACACTGGGCATACTGCTGATAGAACAGCTCTGTTAGTAAAAGAGAGCTCCTGCGGCAGGGAAGAAAATCACATTGAATTATATCACTGCTGGAAGAATTCTTTTTTTTTAAGAAATATTTGCATAGCCCTCTGAGGGGAAGCGGACAGTTACTTTGAAGAACAAAGATCATGCCATTTAACTAACATACGAGCTCAGATATTTTAGTAGAGTTTTTTCTTGCTTGCATTGAAATGGTACTTTTAATCAGTACTAGGTGGAGGTGAGTTAAACATTTCACTCCAAGATTATTGCTAGGACTAGAAACAGGTCAGACAGAAACCAGCATTTTGCGGGATCTTCCGCAGGAAGTTCAGGAAAATGATCCATGAGATGCCCCTGACCTCACAACCAAAGGGGGAAACCCCATCTGTCACTGGCGCTGTCAGCACAGCCCAAACACGCATCTGGAGGGACCGATTCTCCTCCCATTTACACCACTTCTTTACTCATCAAACTCTATGGGCTGCCCTTATGCTACTCTTGAATGAAACCAGCATAAATAAACAGAAAATAAGGCTCAGTTTTCCTTCCCCTCCTCCCCCAAGGCTTTATTCACCCAGCCAGAGCCTTGACAAGAAACAGCAAACAACCTAAGAGTTCAGTAAAACAGATGAAGCACCAGAGAGATGGAAATCTCTGCTCTAAAGAAAGATCTCCAAGGAAGGAAAGAAAGAATAAAGCTAACCATGAATACCTCTCTGAATACCAAAAGTTGCTGCCACCAGAGCTGGTGGGAACAGAATCAAGTTCTAAACTCATACGTGACCACCTTGCCATTTGGGAAGCCTGTGTCCCCAGCGGCCCAAGGACACTGCCAGGAGGCTGGCAAATAAAATGAAAGGCTGCACTGGTAATGCAGGAGACGAGGAAAGCCTTTTCTCCATGAGTATAAATGTGTGGATAGACAGATCCCAAACAAAATACTTCGCTCATCTCTTTTGTGAAGAGGATAAGAAAACCAATACATTGCATGTTGCATTTCAGTAGGCTGTTCATTTACTTCTGGAAACGTGAATATCAGAACCTGTGCAGGACCGGACAGGACAGGAGAGGACAGGAAATCTGTTTAACATATGCCAAAGGGAGACCTACACTCAGGCAAATATTTGCAGGTAATGCATCCATTTTAAACTGTACATAGTTACACATAATACAATTCTTCTAATCATAGTTGTCAGCTGGCAGTTGTTTAAATATACAAGCTCACACCTGGTTTTACGTGTAACCCAGAACTGCAGTCAGTGAATTTAAAGTGTAAAACTTATAGCATCAGCGTTGAAATCTCTACTGGTATAAACTGACAAAGCTCTACTCATTGCCATGAAATGAGAGCAACTAATAGCTGTAGACAACCTGATTTTCAGCAGCCACGCAGCTATCCTCTGGGAAGGGAAAGGAATAGTTCAAGTGTGGAAGTGAAGATCGCAGCTAAAAACCAAAGAGGAACAAAAGTGCAAGGTTCTACTGAGCAAATAAATTAGAAATGGATGTGCTCTTCCTGACCCCATCACAGTCACAACACGGCAAAAGCCCGTTTTCCAAAAAAACCCAACCCAACGTTTGCGAAGACGGCCCCAAAGTTCACGGCTCAGCAGACTAATATAAACCACTGTCCATTTAATTTGGCATTAACATGAACTAAAATTGACATTGGTTTATACTAGTAGGCCAGACTGGAACCTGCGGTGGCTGAGGAGCCTCTGTAAACCCCATGGAGCAGTCCCTCAACGGGAGGGAGAGGCTAAATGCTAACAGAGGGCCAAGGAGCACAGCTAAGGGCAGAAACCATTGCGGTCCCCCAGGCTAAATCTGCTTGCAAGGGTGAAATAGCCCAAAGAAGCAGGTTACTTAGTGCAGCAGGTTAGCCTGGAGTAAAGAGGAGTTGGGGAAGACCCAACTTGACTCACCCAATTAATTCATACCTGCCTTTACATTCACACCTGCTTCCTCACGCAGAGGAGATAACAAAAGAGGGTGCAGACCTATCCACACATGCACGTAGGCATTTACACCTCGTAGTAGAACCATGCTGTTAAAATCCTTTTATATAAATATAATTAGGAAACGCTCCTCGTTTAAAACACCAAGCAAGATCTGAAAGGGCTGTGTTTCACGTTTCAGCTTCTCACAGGGAAAATGTGCTAGAGAGATGATAAATAAAAAAATTACATGCAGATGTGGCGAGGAAAAGAAATCGTAAAAGAAATCAGCACACTCCCCTAGCAACAAGCCAATATTATTTGGAATAAAATGGAAACTGCATTCTGTGCTTGGAGCTAGAAGCCAAAGTAAATTATTACAATGGATCAAGAAATACATGGAATGGAAGAAAACAATACGAACAGATAGAGGTCTGGCTTATCCATGAGTACCACTGGAGGAAATAATGAAAATATGGCCTTCCACACTGTCCACTGATTAAGTAATAAAATAAATCCAGTGTTCATTCCCTCTGGTTTTAATATTTCTTTGTTGTTTTACCTGTTGAATCCATTAAGTTTTTCTTTCCAATGAACAGCTTGGTCCTGTAAAGCCCTGAACTAAACTGTCCCTTGAAAATTGGTGCAACAGGAGTAAATGAAGCTTCTCCAGCTATCAACAGCAGAAAATCTGGCACCATTATTTAACTTGGAGAAAATACACTTTAAATGTGGAAGATTTTCTGGAGCAGATCAGATCAGTGCTAAAAAATTCTTTTTTTTAAATTTACAGTGTAAATTGCCTTGGTGCTAGTTTACATCATAATTACATCACCGTATATAATGTTTGGTATTCTTTCTGGAAGCAGAAAAGGTTTCAACCCTTAGGTTCAGCACTTTACAGGGAATTGAGCAACGACTGCTTTTGTATCGATCAACTGTGCATCCAGCTGGATACTTCAGAGCACAATTTTCCTAAGTTCTCCTGCAAAAAACCCTCTTCTCAAGCAAAAAGCAGTTTGTGGGGGGGGGTCTCCAACTTGTATCTAAGTCCTCTGAAAAGTCTGCCCCCACCTTTTAAAGATCACCATGAAATGATGTACCTCATGATACATAATTAATCCGTGGCTGATGCATTGGAGCAAGCTATTCATTAGGCCAATATTCCCAGGCTTTGCTTATTTTATTCTTTAGATAGACAGAGTATCATTCACTTTAATCCTTCTGGACTAAGCATTTTCACCACTGTAGTTAACCAGTCTTTTGAGCATGTAAAGTCAGTATAAGCAGAAAGCATTAATATCTCTTTAAACATAGGAAAAGGTTTAATGCATGACCCTTGTTGTTAATTTCCAAAAGGCAGTCCCTAAACTAAAAATACGTTACCATACATTCCTGAACGATCCAACCTTTCCCCAGGCTTCCTTTACAAAAAGCCGTAAGCACAATGCTACAAGAGACGCAAAGATTCAAAGGGAAACACCGAAAGGAAGCTGAGCTGCAAAGTCCAAAATGAAAAGCCAGAAATAGGAAGTAAAAGAATCAGGAAAGTAAGATAGCAGCAAAGACTCCCCTTTGTATGATTTCTTTTCTTGTATCTTTTCAATGAATTGCTAATTACTCTTTGTTTCGACTGTAATGCAGCAAGTCAACTTTTCCCTGGTAAAAATAGATGCTTTGGGACATTTCCTACTTGCTGAAGGCAAGACACATTTACATCCTTTCTGCAGGCAGACGAGGTGGTATGCGCAGAGCAGGGTAGGCTGGTACCTACCCACAGACCTCAGTAGCTCATAGAAATGACTGGATATTGCGGGGTTATCTCCAGCGAGTCTTGGGAACGAGGAGTTGTTCTTTGTTTCAAGCACATTAAAAAAGTTTCCTAAAAGTACAAGAAAGCCACATATCTTCTCTCTGCTTCAGAAAACTTACTTCTCTAAATATAAAGCTCAGGTTGACCATAGACTCACAGCCCAAACCAATGCTTCACCTTCACTTCCCACCACTTCATCAATAGCTCTGTCAGTAGCTGTTTCTTTGGTGAGACCTCTTGCTCCCAGTAATCTGAAACAACCTGATTAAGATAAGCACTTTATGTTCACCTACGAAAAAGCTCCTCCACACAGAAAAAATTCTCCACTACTTTTCACAGGCACTGATTTCCAGGCACCTGCCAAAAATGCGTCTTTCAGTTATGACTGTCTAACATTCAGTTTCTTAATCAATAAAAGAAAATAATAGGTGAATGACGGTTCTTTGCATGTTCTTCTTAGATGCTCAGGTGCAAATATTCTGCCCAAAGGGTAGGCAGTTTTAATGCTGACATAATCTGAAAGATATTTTGAGTCTCTCTATTTGATACAATTAATTGATGTAGGAATATACATTAATTTCCTTATTGCTATGCAGTCTATGCTGTCAATAGTTCACTGCAAAATTGGAATAAAATATACCAGACTGGAACAAGCATTTTCATTAGTTTTGTCATGATATAAACGATAACACAACTTTCAATAACATGGCAAATATTGTGAATTTTATCTTTTGACTACTCACTGTGAATGGCAAATGTATTCTGACTCCTGTATCATCCCCTCACAAATAAGCCAAATTCCCAGTTGAGAAATGTTTATTCTTGACATCTACGCAGATTCTGGAAGTGCACCATTGCATTTTCAAATACTGGATATACATTTCAGGACTGGTGAGGAGAGGACCACAGAAAGCATCCTTTTGCTTGGAATCCAATCCGATTTTGATCTGCATGCTTTAAGGAAAAAACACATGCCATTTCTACAGACACTTTTTGCAATGGAACTATACCTCAAATATTAATGGGATTTCAATTCTTCTCTACTAAAGCATGTTTTTGAAAACCTTCTTACAAGTAAACTTTGCTATAGTCTTACAAAGTTTTGCAAATATTTTAGCTGTTTTTTATATATAGTTTAGACTTGACTAAGTAGCTACTTCCTGTAATGAATGACATAGCTATTAAAAGCTCAGCTCTTGCTGCACTCCATGGGATGCTAACAAGAAAGTTTGTGATCACATGTGTGAAGTATTATTACTTGTCTGAGTTAGGGATAGGTGTCATCATAAGATAATATTTCCCTGTGTTCTTTGTGATGTTATTGTGATAATAACCCATTGGCAAAGAAAAAGAATCTGAACTCATTTTGATATGTGAAATGATCAAATTCTTATCAATCATTATATTTCTTTAGGAAGAAGTCGATCTTCCTTTCCCTAAGTACCCTTTAGTCTTTGAAGTCTAAGCGATTTCCAGAATAATTAGATGATCCCAGCAAGGTCCTAAGAGGACTTCAGCATGTCCTAGGTAATAAAACTTCAGGGAAGAGTCAGCCAAAGGCTGAAAGCAATAAGGACACTGAGGGGAGAAGACAAAGCATTTTCTGCAGTGTTACATGCATTGTCTTTACTTGGAATGAGTAGCTGTTTTCATCCCTGCCTCTCCCTGCCACACAGTCTCTTCACCTCAGTCTTAAACTTCATTATCCTGTTTTTCTTCCACCCTGACATTTTTGTCTCTTTGTTTAAATGTCCTATCTCTCTTTGCTTTCATTTTCATGCAGCTTACTTCTTCACAAGTCTACTTATGCCCACAAAACACACCCTAAAAAGCAGACTGGAGCACAGATATTTCCCACCAGCCCATCTTAACCGCTTTCTCTAGCTCACAGTCCTCCCACTCAATCCATTGTGTCTACCTGGACTGAAGCCCCTCTGAGACCTTGGGCTAACTGCTGCAGAGCCTTCTTCAAGGAGATTTTTGCAGTTGGTCTTCAGGCATTTCCATGCTAAATGCAATTGATATCCAGTTCAGTGAACAGGTTTAGACGTGACCTGAATGAATACCTTGGCTCCCATGCAAAAGGGATACCAGACGCTAGGATATCCTTGGCATTGTCTACAGAGAAGTCAAGGTCTCCCAGAATAATGCACTCAGCGGGATCTAGCACCACGCTGGGCAACAGGTCCATTTATTTCCCCGTGGAGTTAACAGGATTTTCATGTGTGCACATGCTTCCTATGTCCTTTGTCCTTCGCTTCATTAATCATATGTCTGTATTTTCAAATATTTGAATATATTTTTCATTATTTTTGTTTGAGGGGGGCACACATATTGTGGGTGAACACAGACTCTGCTGAATAAATTGCTGGTTTGTCACTTGTTTCAGTGGGGCCACAATTTCACCCAATATTTTCAATGCATTATGATCTCTTCTGCTGCAAAGAAACCAAAGCCAGTTCAAAGCTTTATTTTGTGGTTTTTATTCAAAGTAAGTAAAAGAATGTTTGCAAACAAGACCTAATTAGACAGCAATGAGGGGTAACAGCTGCATGTTGCCTGTGGTAAGTTTGCTTTTCATTAAACAACAAAACTGCCAGACAGCTAAGAATTATAAGCCATCATCTTAAAAAAAGCCAAATCACTTCAAAGTCTTTTTTAGCTCATATCTCAATATTTTCTACATTCTTCATATATTCCTAAAAGTAAAGCACTCTTATAATCTAAGCAGTGTTACTAATGCAGAACACAATCTTGTGTCCTTATTCAGAAAAACCTGCCTTCTGCTTTGCTTCGGAGAGACCTGAGTACATTTGTGCCTAGCTAAAACCTGTTATATTTGTGCATAAAGTTGGGTTTAAGCTAAAGATGGATTTTTTTTTTAACCTGGTTAGTTATATGAAACAAATTTTGAATCCAAAGCTGCAAATCTCATTGAAATGGATGTTTTCTTACTTCACTAAAAATAATAAAATAAAAACTTAAGTATTGGCCTGTTGTAACTAATATTCAACAGTAGGTAAATTACATGAGAATAGATGAAAGCCACTTTAAGTGGGACTTCTCAAAAATTAGATAATTTATATGCATTTATATCAGTTCAACATGTTTGAGAGAATTAAATAAAATATGGTGAGTTTTATTGCTTGTCTATTCTATTCATAGATCAACCTTAGTTACTTGATTAAAAGCTTGATGTGTTAATTTTCAGTCATTTAATCAAATGCCCAGAAGCTTAATCCTTTAAGACAAATATCTGAAAAAAAGATCATTTGATTAAATGATTCAAAGCTGTAGCTTTTTTGCCAAATTATGAATGTGACAGACTGATTATATGAGTTCTCCATATTGATATTTTCTCCTTCTCTTTCTCTTTCTTCTGAATTATCAGAGTGACCTTGCATGATTTTAGATGCTTCCTGTCCCTCACAGAACAGACTGTTTAAGCAAGCAGAATCTTTAAGATGAAACAGTTCACAGTCAGACAGACTTTCTTAGATGATTTAATTAAAAGCAAATAGTTATTGCTCAGCAACAAGTCTCTGTATAGATTGTGTCCACGCTGTATGACAAAACCTTTTCACTGTGGCAGGCGTTGGCCTACAGGGCAATAGACAATGAATATTGGTCAGCAGTGGTTAAATGCAGGTTATCTCATCCTGCCTGTCAAGTAGTTGAAAAGGCGACTGGGGGGGAGGTCAGCCAGAAGTGGTTGTTTATAGTAGAAAACAGCTGCCGAAACTTTGGTACACAAGATATTCCCTGATATAGACCCCATGAGGCTAGCTTGGCCAAAATTGGGCAATAGGATCTTAAGTTATGGCTTTAGTGGCTTATTTTGTTTTATAAAATGAAAAAAAATTTTTTTCATTTTATAGAGCATCAGTAGTAAACAAGTAAGTCCATCCTCTACAGCCAAAATAGAGGGAAAGGATATGTTTTATTGTTTATTGCCTAAGATAAGTGCCTAAGACAGGACACATGTCTGGCTGTGCCCATTTCTCCCCAGTGAAACACGTTTAGAGTGAACCAGAAGTGTACAGATAGGTAAATGAATACTGGCCAGGATGGCTAAGCTGGAACTAGCAACCATGAGAAAAGAAACACCTGCCCCAGCACAGCTGATGGGGTAAGAAACCCTGCAAATAGTCACTGTCCCAGATCAGCATATGAGAATTGGTAACAGCTACCTTGACCCTGGCCTCAGTGACTGGATGCAGGACAGACAAGGAAAGGGTAAGAGGCCTAGAAGAGAAACATTTAAATATCCCATTAGAACTGAGGGGTTTTTTTTCACTATCTTACTATCAAATGTGCTCTGTTACCTAGTGCAGATACTCTCAATATTTTGGCACAATGCACCTCCTGGTAAGATCAGCTCTGCTGTCCTTAAGACAGAATAGACAATCAACTTTGCTTAATAATTCGGGGTCTGATGTGCCCTCCCTGCCAAATCGAGCTGTGGTGCTGCCTGGCTGGATGCCTCTGCCTGTTTCACAGCTCTGCAAACTAGTTCACATGCAGCCACCCGTTTCCACTCCCAGGGGAGTACAAGCACCACTCCCTCGCTAGCTACTGAGGTGACAACTTATGAAGCTGCTGTATCTTGAAGCATGAGTAGCAGAGCCCTGAGCTCGTTTCAGTGTCAAGGCCTCCTTTAGAAAACCTGCCATCAGAGCCCACCCCTTTGAAATATTTCAGCAAGAAAATGAACAATGCAGCAGTATCAGTTAGTTTACGCTCTGTCTTTGTGTGTGCGAGCCCTTTACTGCTGTGAATGTAACTGCTGCCTCCAGATTACTCTTTTTATTATGATGTATATTGTACATAGTAGGAATTCCTTTACAAGATTGGGAAGAGCCTTGGAAGATGGACCGCCTTTCACTGCCCCCAGCGATGGGAAGCAGTGCAAGCTTCTCCACCGTGCTCCATCAGCATGCCCTAAGGCGCAGTTCAAAGAATAAGTGTGTGCTCTGACCAGTTGTTACTTGCACTCTGCTAAGACCAGCGCTAAGACAGGACTGCAGGCTTTGGCACGGGGTGCACTTGTCCCAGACTTTAATCAATGAAAGCCACATTATTGTCCGCATATTTAAATTTTCTGCACAGAGAGGTCACTATTGCCATTTCAAAATGCCAGGGGTTTGCAAACAAACTAATCCACTGCTCCCCCTTCTTTTCAAGCATCTGCTTTTATCTGATACCAAGGGGGTCCAAAGGGATGTTTTATGCGGCTAAAGCTATGACAACTTGAGATGTAGATGTTCCAAGAAAGCTGGGCACTACATCCTGAGAAGTAATGTCCTCTACGGGATTTAAAGATAAACAAAGAACCCAAGCTAACAACCACATGCCATTTATTCACTTAAATGGAAATGGTTAATTAACAAGTCATGACTAATATTTTTTCATGAAAGTAGCTATTAAGAATGATTAAAACAATGTTTCTTTTCATTTACTGATCTTGTCACTGTTTTAATTATTGCTTATCTTATTTTTTATATATCATGTGGCTGCAAAAAAGGCTTAATAATTTATTGAAACAAAGGCTTCGTGAGAGTGTGTTAATATGGTAAAGGTTCCTGCCTTTTATAAACAAAGGCACATAAAAAGCAGCCTTGTGAAACTCCACTAGCTATGCAGTGAATCTCATCAGAGTGTTTGGAAATGGCCAAATGTTGTAAGTTTCTGGTTTACTTTTCTCTAAAATAAGGGCTTTTTTGCTCATCTTTCTAATGTGTTTTGCTCTTTGTTGTGATGAGGATGTGGGTATTGGCACAGCTTTTAGACTCAACCATATTTGGTAAAATTGGTGGCTTACTGAATTCACATTTCACAGCTGATTTCACAGGCTTTGAAGCAACCTATGCCATGTTTGACTTAATTACAACTAAATTTAACCTACTTGAAGTTCGCTAAAAATTGATTACTAATCAATCCAATTAACAGACTGATTAGTATTCTATCAAAAATAACTTCATCATATGATTGTGAGGTTATATACATGGTGGAATGGAGGTATCTGAACCACCTGCCAGATCATTAGTGAGATGAAGATAAACTTTTGAAACTGGTGAATCAGAATTAAAAAAATATATCAGACACATTAAAATTACTTGCTGTAATTTCTCAGCTGATGGTGAATTGACCTATTCAAACTTTGAAAGAGTCCTCTGAGTTTATCTTTAATTCTCCTTGGTAAGTATCCAAGAAAATTATCTTGAAAATCTAATGGCTGTGTTTGTTTTAAATGCTGTTCTCTAAATGTTTCTTCCTGATGCCAGACTGAGTTGCCCAAAAGGAAGGTTACTTTTACAGATTGCTAGACAGGCGGGTGGTGCTGTTGCCAGAAGATAAAACAAAGACTTTGACTAGGAGCTGTGGATGCAATCCATGCTTCAAACATATCACTTCTCTTTCAGGAAACAGCATCACAACATTTGTTGACAATAGATAATACCACCCTCTGTACTGAGAACCAGAAGTTTAAAAAAGAAAAAAAGATTCCCACATTGAACATACACTGCATTAGACGTACAGCCAAAACAAATACACATCAGTCACTACTGCCCAGACAACAAACTGCACAAAGGCAAGGTTGCAGGACGCGCTCTAAGGACTAAGCTAACTTGCATCTGTGACCCTGCACCGGGCACGGACGCGAGCTGCCAGCCCCCTCTGTCGGATGGAGCGCCGCTGGCCATCTGTCAGCGCCGTATCTCCGCATCAGGCCATACATCCTATGTCAGGGCCATACGCTGTGTCAGTGCACGTCCCGGTTAACCTTAGGGGCTGCCCTCTACACCCAGCTGTCACTGTGTGATAGGCACAGCAGACTCCTCAGCACGTGCTCCGTAAGAAATGTCACCTATCTGGAAGACCTCAGCAAAACCGGAAATAGTCGCAAACGTTGGACCAAGGAGCAAACTCAGCAGAGACCAGGCTGCAAAGTGCAAGTGTGGATGGGAGCCTGGCCCTGGCGAAGGCCAGCAGTCTCCCAGGGGCAGGACTCCTTTAATCCACTGAGAAATTCCTAGTAAAGGTAAAGACGGATGGCAAAGGGAAGCTGGTCTGATATGAGAAGCCAGTATTTGGAAACTGGGAAGTAATGTGAAAGGGGACACCTCACAGGCACCTAGAGATTAGTGCTGAGGTGTGACAGGTTAAGAGAGACGAGCTGAGGCTTCTCACACAGCAGGCACTTGGCATCGCGAATGCTGTGCTGCTGGAAACTGAAATCTGGAGTGAGCCCCACTGCAAGGTGCTGGATATCAGCTCCTCTCAGTTTTATAAGGAGAATGCTTTTCTAGCTTAAGCTTATTAGGCTCTGTGGGTGTCTGTTATTGTAAAACTGCTTTGTACCTGGAGTTACTTTCTACTGCTTTGCTGTTTCTAGCTCAGCTTTGAGGGCTGGCCTGGCATGTGGTTTCAACAGTGAATGACACTGGTGGTCACCTCATTTAGCCAACACTAACCCTTTCCTGGCACTTGGCTTACCCTCTATTGCATAACCAGTCATCCATCCATATGTACTTTTGTGGTTGTTAAGAAAATACAGAATTGCAGGGAATTTTCCAGTCCTGGTCAGCAAGGAGATAGACCAGCTGCAAAACTCCTACCACGCTACCTGGCCCAGGCTGCCTTTGTCACACTTGTCACGCCCAGAGGGGCTGATGGACAAGCACTCTCTCAAGACACTGTGATTTGAGTTATAATCACAAGGGGGAGGTTTATCACCTCGGGTGGGCTTACTGCCTACCAAACTTTTATGCATTTAAATTCAGTGTCAAGAACCAGACTGAGGGATGTTGGTAAATGTGCAGTTGTGGAGCTATTGGATGCAGGTACTGCTGGAGGTGAACATTTAGCCTTCGGCCTTTAGCCAGATATCCAGGCACTGATCTATCCAGGCACTTGCATGCAATCAGAGCATGCCGGCATTTCTCTGTGTTACAAAAGCAACCTGCCTATTACGAACAAGATGAGGTCTGATACTATGTATATGCACCTATGTGTGAGTGTGTATGTATATGAGACACAGGCGTACATGTACTACCAGCCCCCAGCCCCTCACACCGCAACCCACAGGGAATGTAAATTGATAAAGCTATAGAGACTTGGCCCTCGAGGACAGGCAGTAGCAATTTGTCACACATGGAGCCCTGCTTCAGCCCCAGAACGCCAGGGTCAAGTAGGTAGCCAAAGTATGCTACAGACTATAGTATAACAATATATCTTGCAGTGTAGTTATCCCTCTATGCTATATTGAATTATCCTACGTATTCCCACAGCAGCCACTTAAAAAGATTTCTCAGATCATTATATTCCCTGTGAACACAGCCAGAGCAAAATAGTTTGCAAGAAGTCTCTCTGCGACCATTAGCCTTTCCAATGTCTTTCTAAGCATGCTCTCTGTTCTTGCTGGCTTCCCTCCACTACCTCAGAGCTTAGCACAGTTTTGCCATATATTTTGCCGTGGCCAGACCGTGGCAGCACTGGAGCCCAGCACTGCTGCGGCGACGCGGGGCAGGGACTGATGGCCCCGGGCTGGGCTGAAATGGGGCCTGGGGCTGAGCAGGTGGAGGCCCCAGAGGGGCAGGGACAACGAGGGCTGGAGGTGCCAACAGGGCCCTGACAATTAAGGCCTTCCTTCTGCTACGTCCCCAGTAGAAAAGATGGTGTAAGTGAAGTGAAGACATTACAGGAGATAACACACACTTAAATCCCGATGTGGTATCTAAACTGGAATTAACATGCTGTGTTATGGTTTCCAGACTAGATCACTCATTATTTATTACCCACCAACAACAGTGAGATACAGGACCTGCTTGCTCAGTATGAACAAAATGAGTGAATTCTTCTCCTTTAAGAGATTAAATACCAATGCTATTGGGCTACAGGCTGTGAAAAATCTCTTGCTGCCGGAAACCAGAGCTGTGATAAGCCGATTAACAAACCTTATCACACTGAACTTGAAGGCAATGAGAGTTTGCCATGACTCTCAGATTAATCTTCAGTGAAACGATCACTCAGCTGGATGAAATGCTGTCCAAACATCGCAGAATGACACATGGAAGCAGTGAGAACAGGTCTCTCTGCAGAGCATGTGCCTCTGAAAGCTGAAAACACACCATCATATGTTGTGGGAAAGAAATTCCCCTTTATTTCCACTGGCAAGGTGGCCAGAAGCCATGGAACATCCCTCCCTGAGATAGGAACATCTGTCCCTCCAAAAAGCCTTATAAACTGCCAGCTTGCCTCCAGACTCACTTCTCATGTATCACTCACCACTTATGCATCTACCTGGCTTTAGTTTTGGTTGAGTGGTATCCGCGCAAAGCCGATCATGAAAGTTAGGAGACACAATGCATGCTGAAGAGCATTTTCATGAGCTTAGGAGGTGCAAGATCAGAAAGCAAAGGAACAAGTTGAAACAGCTTTGTCAATTTGCTAGAATAAAAGCTCTAGCCAAAATAAAACCTGTTGTATTGCTCTCAATTAGCTTAAATAAGTGGAATTTCAGAGATCCTCAGAGACATTTTATATCTCGCTTTTAACTGATCCATGATTCCTGAAGACCAAGGACTACTAGAAATGGAGAGCACATACATATAAAATCTCTAGGAGGCGACAGCTGTGAATTATACGACAGGAAATATTTTATCTGATGTGGTGCTTTTAAGAACTGCCTTGCTGTAGTCCAAGTATAAGATGAAATTAAAATATTCAAAGTTGATTATACTCAGAGCAATAGCAGAACCATAGCATTTTTGTGGAAGTGGAAGTTGTAAGTGCCCTGACAAAAGCTTTACAGAATTGCAGAATAATTTAAGTTGGAAGGGACCTCTGGCAGTTATCCAGTCCAACCTGCTCAAAGCGAGACAAACTTCAAAGTTAGATCAGGCTGTTCAGAGCTTGTCCAGTTGAGTTTCGAGTATCTCCAAGAATGGAGATTCCACACAACACACTATCACGCATGATCATAAAGTCCTGGGGCATAACTATCTGCACTGTGAAAAACATTTTCCTTATATCTATATGGAATTTCCCACGTTGCCACTTGTGACGAAACCTCTTTTCAGTGAATTATTTTCTGAGTATCTAAATTCCTCTTGCAGAGTGCAACATATACTGTATTAGACCCAAGAAAGGATATGAAGAATTAAGATGGTACAAATTCAAAAGGGTAAACTAAAAACTCCTGTTGAGCTGTTGCCTCAGGGACCTAAATGCCATACACATTTTTCTTTCTCTTGTGATTTCTTTTCCCCTCTGATTACCATATCCTTTGGTACAAAACGGCACAGCAATAAGCAGAAGTCCCTGACCTAGACTAGTGTATAGGCTGATGCTTCATGCTGTCCCACCAGAGCTTTGGGGCTGAGTCCCTCAGGGAATGGCACTGAGGTGTCCCGACTCAGGGTGGCTGTTCCAAGCAGCTGGTGGGCATCTCCACTGCTGCTCCAAGAGAAAAGTGGCCTGGATTCAGCCATTCGTGCTCCTGACACCCTCCACTCAGGAGAGGGCTCTAGGCTGCTTGTCTAAAATGGATGGAGACCAATCTCCGAACCTTTCAGCAAGGCACCTACTTCGTTGGGAAGGGCAGAATTTCCCACACAGCCCACTGATCGGCAGTCCTCATTGACTAGCCTGAGGGAACTCCACATTTAGCACAGCCAGCAGCATTCATATCCTTCGCTAAAGTGCTCAGCTCTTTCTGCACTCCGTTCAAGCGTATCCACTGCCCAGCACAAACCCCTCACTTCCATCCCAGACTGTCAAAAAGATAGGCACTGTAATGCTTAAGTGCATAAGTTCTTTATACAGCCTACCCAGTATTCTTCACTTTCCATCTTAAATTATTAGAGATTACATTGCTATGCAACAAATAGTGTCCCACCCCCATGGTAGGCAAGTAAGTACAATGCCCTTGCTGTCATTTACCTCACAAAAGTCAAAGGGACTAATTTCTGTTTGCAACATCCTTTGAGATGTCCAGCTGAAAAGTGTTAACAGCAGTATATTATATTTGGCACTTCTAAATACAGTCTGTATGTTTTTCCCAATTTTTTCCCACTTTCTGTTTCTGTTCCAGCCAATTCTCACTGGCATCTTTTAAGATCTTTCTACAACCTTCAACGAGAACTGGATCAAGCCCTCCATAACCTATACAGCCAGGTTTGATTATACCATTACAAATTACCAACCCACCTCTGTGACTTCCATTTGCTCCTTTCTCTGCATAGCCTTTATGAGCAATATTGTTGTTCTCAGACCAGTAAGCTGGCTGCTGGTCAGCGATCAAGGCCAGCACAATGACCTATTAGAATTATTTAGTTTATTGCCAAATTCATGCCTCTGTGACTTCCCAGACTTTACAGTATTCAATACACTAACACAATAACCAAAGGACCACAGAAACCCTGCAGATAGTCACTTCTAAACTGCTGGCAAAGACAAAGGGAAAATCTGAAGATAATGGGAACGCACCCAGCTAACTACAGGCTTATTCGGAAACACAGCAGGCTCCTCTGTTTTAGAAGTCTGACCCAAAGCCCATTGAAATCAAAAGTAAAATATCTATTTGTTTTGATAGATATTAGACAGGCACTGTATTAGAGAAGCATAGTTACTTCCATTACAATGAATATTTATGCTTTTTCAACAGATGCACATTGGAAAGGTGACATCATGAACCAAACTATGAGAAGAGATGATTTTGCTGGTTTGATCATGTAACTAAAAATCAAAGAAAATAACCTTTAAGTAAAAGAGAAATGATTTTTTTTCTCTCGTTTAACAGTAAATTAATTGGAAAATTGTTTATCTGCTTATTTTTTAATTCTCTGTAAATAATTTTAGTAAAATTAAATACTTTGTGATGCAAATTGAAATATTTGGATTTGAAAAAATGCCAAAATGAAATATTTGAACAATTAAGGCATTTTTCCTAGTTTTTCTCATTCAGCAGACATCTCATTCACTATCTCATTCACCATCAATGTGAAACTTAATTTTTCCATGAGTACACATTTAAAAATGTTGCCTCATCACAGGCACAACGAATAAAGTCCCTTTCCATCATACTAAAAAGTAGGGTGAAATCCAATACAAACTGTATTATCTAGGAGGCAGTTTCCTACTAAAAACAAGTAAACATCTGTACAAAAGGAAATATTTTGAACTGACCTCATAAAGCTGTGGTGTTCTTTGTAAAGCTGTAGAGTTGGGTGGTATTTGTGAAGGTAGCTCACTAAAACAGCATCATTTAATTCTATCACACAGCACAGTATTTGTTGAAACTGTCATGCCTGTCTCATGGATCTCTGTTAAGGGAAATTACTTCTTTTATCCAGGCAAGATATTTTTCATTCAGTCATGTATAAACTCCAGGCATCCTTCTTTTTCCACATCCTTTTCCAAAGGAAACAACCCTACGGCATCGACTGGCACAGATTAATGGCCCACCTGAGTCTCCCTAAAACACAAAACAGAAAGAACACCTATCAGTGTTTGTGTGTTGCTCTCAAGGTGATCATGCAGTGCCCTCCACAATGCATAGACACCTCTGGAAATGTTTCTGACCAGTTCCGACCTATGAAATGGATCAGTTGACATACGCCACTTCACAGGATTTGGTAAGGTGTAAATAGAGGCTGCCTGAGATATCCTTTGATATAAAGTGTTGTGGAAAAGCATGGTACTATAATAACACTATTTCAAAAGTTTTTTTTTTTTTATTGTTGGCATAAATTGATTCTCACTTCTTTAGCAATTGGCCCTTCTAGATTAGGCATAGAAGACATCAAAGGAAAAATTAAAACAGCACTTTTGAGGACACAGCTAATTTTCTACTATTCAAATGTGGATATCTGGAAAGGATCAGATGATTCAGACTCCAGATGTTCTAATTTCTCTCCATTAACTACAAGTAGAGCTTAAGGAGACCAGCTTAGCTGAAGACAAGTACCTGAAGTTAGGTGAGATAACCCCAAACCCAAATTCCCATACTCTAGATATCGTTTTGTCGATTGACTTAATTTCTCAAAGTTTTAACATTTCTTTTTTCACAGCAATAAAGTCTCTTATAAATGTAATTAAAAACCCCTTGAGTCTGGTCAGCCTCAGAAGTAACTAGTGCTGCTTTGTTCCTAGTGAAAAAGGAACCGTTGTTAAAAACACATCCCCTCCTGTTCATAACTTTGCTTCTCACCTGGCAAGCATCTCTCTTTGAAAATATGTTTTTGCCTCCAGCACGTAACATGTTGATGGTTATTTTCATGTGCTTTTTGTACTTGCTCTTGCAGCTTCTTCTGTCAAAGATTGTAACAGCTGTTTCCTGAAGACATGGTGATGGTTTTCCTGAAGATGTAACTCCCCAGCCAGCTACCTTGCACTTTCTATCAGGTTTGATATCTTCAACAGAGTCAGGCAAAGGCAAAAGCTGTACGTATTTATTCAGATTTGCAGTATCATTCAGCTGGAAAAAAAGGAGGGAAAAATGCTGTCTGATGCAGAAAATGAAGGAAATGAAGTCTGATCACTAATTTCAACTGGCATTTAGTCTCTTTTTACCAATACTTTCTCTTCTAATAAATCACGTTTCAATATTTAGGAATTGATTCTGAGCTTAGGTACACCTCTGCAAATCCAGAAGAATTTCCTTGATGTCAGTATAGCGATTCCATATCTACAGCAGCAATAGGGAATTCAAAGTCCAGCTTCCCACTGATTACAGTAGCAAGTGAAAAACCTACCCAGGAGTTAGGGTTGAATCTATGTCCTATTTGGGAATGTAACTTGCTATTCAAGTTTTTTGTTGAACCTGGACTCTAATCCTTAACTAACACACAGAAAAGTCCCAAACCACAGTGTAATGTACTCAGTAACAAAGATGAAAAGGAAAAGCTATGAACACTCAGACGTGACAGCAGAGATAAACTGGGGAAATAGAGTCTTGAACTCTTCGAACTGCCAAGTTTTTGCTCTGAGAGATTCAAACTGCCTGGAATGATCCAAACTGTGTTTTGTTGGCCTTTACCTGACAGATTCAACCTTCATCAGAGGACAGCTTAAGCCTGTAAATAAAAATATAGCAAAAGCACTAACATATCCTCAATACACTTGGTAAGGGCTCACAGCTACTGAACAGACAGTTGCTGTTTTGCACACAATCACTGCACCATGATTCATTTCACAAGGGGTTATACATTTTGCTGGATGGTTGTCAGTTAAATGTTTCTGGCTTTATACCTTTTGAGAGGCAATACAACAAATCACATTTATCCAACAAATCCTTGTGCTTTTAATATCTCCAGTGCTGGTGGAGAATTTTAATGATGAAAAGTTTATGTGCAAGACATGCTCCAAATCATTTAGCACTCCATTAAAGCAGAGCTCCAGTGATTCAGGTGAGTCCTGGGGCTAATGCTATCCCTGTTTCTGTATCAAATCCAGACAAAGGATTTTATGGTATCCTTGTGATGCTGGAACAGGGTTTTAACTTTCTGTTCTAGAAATAGCACTTCCTATTGATCCATTTCAATGTAGTGTTCATACTGGTCAAATAAGCTGGTGCTCCTGATAAGCTGGGCATGGCCACAGAAAAAATCAGTGAAATGAACTGGTCTGCCTTTGCCCTGAAGCAGATGGAGAGTGCTCACTAACATATGGAGAAAGAAGCTTCCCTTGTTTTGACAGTGGTGAGTCCCTGGGGCACTCATATCTCTAAATGCCCCAGCTAGTTCCAGAAAGGGACATTGCTAGTATCCTCTCTGTGCCCTTGTCAGACCAAACTGGTAATAACACTGAAATATGAGAAATCAGGTTCAAGTCTTCACTTCCTTTTCCATTTAATTCCATCAATTGTTTCAGAAGTGTGGTAATATTCATTATATACTGTGCCTAGTCACTTATTCCAAATATACATCTTGATCTTCCACATAAAAAACTTCTCTATTAATACAGGAATAACCTTAAAGCATTGCCTGAATAAACATCCATCCAAGATATCTCAGGGATATCTTGAAGTCATGATGTTTCTAAAGACATAGACAAGATGATGCACAAGCCTTGTCTTTCTCAGGGACTTTAAATTGGCACTGACACTGCTGATACCAGTAAGCCATCTACAGATTTCCTGCATAAAGACTGCCCTCCTTGTATTCAAAAAAACCATGGCCACCTCTGTGTTAATCTGAGTGTTGGATTAATAGAGCTGTCAGTGCAGAGACACGCATGGCATGAGCCAGGCTGAGCCAGGAACCAGTGCATAAGAAATTCTTATAGCCTCTGCCTCACTTAAAAATGCAGAATGATGGTGTTGGCTTGGGCATCTCTCCATGCCTCATCCTGCAGTGTCCAGACACTTCATTATGTGCCCATTCTGGACTCCAAGAGCTGAATTTATCTATGTCCTACATTATCTATAACTTTACTTTGTACAATTTTACTTTTATCCCAGATAATTAAGAATAGATTGCATCACTGTTTTTATTTAGAGGGGTTGCTACAATGAGCGGGTTAAAGGGAGTTACAGAGCACAGAATGGACATGAAATGTCATCCCTGCTTAGAGTGACCCTTTAACCTTATCTACATTACCACAACCAAAAGCAGAGCACCCTGTGACATTGTTAAGCTATCAAAACAATGTACTCTTTGATATCAAAGAACAGCCAAAATGATCATCAGCAAAATTCCTTTCATAATAATATAACAGCAGTTAACACAGTACCTTGAGGAGCATTATATAGTTTTCTTTGGAAGACCTGTTAAACTGAGGATTAGGAAAGTAGTGCATAACCCTAAATATCTGCTGTTTCTTTTCAGCTGTGGATGCTCGATGGGCTCCAAGAACAACTCTAATTTCTAATTTTCTTAATCTGCAATTTAAAGAAAGTCCAGGAAGAGAAGGTCACTACTGGACCTGAGCAACACCTCTGAAGATGATCAAAAATCATGTAACATAAAACTCACAATTTCATTTTATGGCAATATGATTTAAAAATAGGAAAAATATTGTTCATTTTAATGTTTTCACATGAGCTTATATTTTCTTATACAAAGTAACATTTCTTTAATGTAAATCTCATTTGGTGAAATAACAGTGATAGCTGACCCTCAGGTGATTACAGTCATGGATTAATTTTAAGAAAAAGTCTACTGACTTTATAGGTAGAGTCCCTTGCACAACGATTGCTGGTACTGATGCCTTTACATAACCTTTTCATGGACTTCAGTGGATATATGACCAAATACTGCAAAGGAGTGACACATGCCTAATAGCATACAGGTTGTCTTACTGACATCAACGGGATGTTAATGCACACGTCAATACTCGTGCTCAACATTATGCATATAGCAAGTGCCCTGCTACAGTGGATACCATTAATATTAGTAAGAGTTTTGTCCTTAACTAAATGCAGGATTCAGCCCATCAAGAAAGGAGAACAGACACTGTCTAGCCCAAGACATCCCTGTAGTGAATATTACAAAGGGAGACTGTCAAAATCCAAAGGGAGTTACATGTCCAATTCCTGCCAATAGACAGTAAGAGCTAAGTAACTCATTAAACCTCCCTTTCCCCCAAGCTCCCTGAATACCATCATAAATTTATTCATTAGTTTGCCTTTCTTCGTTTTGCCACGCTAAATGTAATGCAGTCCAGTAAGAAGACACTGCCAGAACACATATTGACGCTTTCCTGTGCTTTATCTTGAGACCTCAGACTCATTACACACAGGACAACTTACTCAGTTCAAAATGAAAACTTTATCCATCCCACCCCCCAAAAAAAGAGTTGTTTTCTTCACTTCAGTTATGGGTCACACTAAAAGACATAATCCATTTACTCATTTGTGAATTTTTGCTTGTGAAAGTGGACCATACAGACTGTACTGGAGCCTAAAAATTTCTCTTTTCATCTACAGAGAAGGCTTTCAGAGCAACTGTGATACAAGAGTCACAGAATTCCATCCCTGGAACTCTTTCATGTACCATCCCTTTTTTTCTCCCCTTCTCTGTCCTCAGCTTAGCCTTAATACACCTCTTAGATACCTAATCTTTGACCTGGAAGAGTTACCACATCCTTGCCCTCTCCAGTACAGGTCTCCTTCAGCGTGTGCTGAGCTTGTGGTTCTAATTATTTTTACACTGCTAACACTTGCCTGCATGCAATATGTAGAGTATTGGACTGCTGACTTTAATTCAGCTTGCTCAAGAATCAACAGAGACCACCAAATTCAGGTTGAAGGCCAGGTAAACACACAGGCACACATCTGTCATAGTATAATTTGATGACTTGGGAAAATTTTTCTGTTCTGCTGGACATCCCCCAGAGGTATAACTGCTGGACTTGCAGAAAGCCCAGACCCATGGGAAAAAAAACACTGCCACCTCACCCAGGTCTCTGACAGGTTAGTTGCAGGCCACATGGAGGTTATCACCACTGGATTCATGCTATTTCATCTGTAATAAAAATAGTTTCAAAAGTGGTTATGGGCACTAGTTCAAGAAAGGTTACATGTGCTGCAATTGCACCTCCTAAGAATAGTTTAGACATAGCATAGGGTTGGGTAGGTTTTGCAGGGGCAGCGTCACACAGCTGAAGAGAAGACGACCACACAGATACTGTTTTAGTTTGCCACTCAAGCTCAGCCCAAATTGATTTCCTTGTTAGAAAACCAAACCAGTGACCAGAGCTGCCATCCTCTCCATGACACTGGAGTCAACCACTGCCCTTCCCACTGGTCACTGAATAGCTTTCAAATCTGAGTTTTTACAACCGTAACTGACCTTGGACATCTCCAACCATTGACTGAAAAGACAAGAGACTCCACCTTCTGACAAAAAAAACCCTTAATTCCAAAGAGGAAGATTTGGGTTTTGTTTTGTAAATGTCCAAAAAGGTGCATGCTAGATGTGAATATTTCTACTTTTACTGTATTTGAAGATGTCAGGTTTGCACACACATCTTGCAATTGGTTTTAGTCTGCTGTTTTCTTTTAGTTACTCAAAATACAGAAAAACAATTGGAGAACCTAAAATATGATTTAGAGAACATTTTAACTAACATTTAACAGGAATTTTATTTCCTGACATGAACAGTAGATGTCTCCCTTACCCTGAGCCAGCTGTTCAACAACCCTGTTGGGGGATCTCTCACCTGGTGAAGGAGTGCTTGGTGACTGAACTTGACTTGCCAACCAGACAAGACTACTTGTCTTAATCCCAGCTCTGCTATTCAGTTTTTGTGAGCCCAGACAGATCACTTAAATTGAAGGGTGGGAGGGGAAATGGTGTTTCTATCTAATTTCTGCTTAATAACCTCATCTCTCAGGATGCTTTGAGGCTTAGTTCCAGGCACACAGGTAAAATTTTCTAAAGATAATTGCCATATATCTCCTTCTCCAAGATATTTCTGTTTCAGATAAATAAATAATGAACAGAGTCTTTTATCAGCATGTACTGTATCCTGTAACATTGGCAGGATCTGACTGTACACAATGCAGACCAGTAGTTTACAAAACAGCTTAAAGCAGAATGACAAGTTCTTAGATCAGGTAGTGAGAAAATTGCTGATTTAATCAATTCTTAAAAAATCAATATCCAGCTTGCTTTACTCACTGGCTTGCACGTTATGCCCCACCTCAATGAAGAGTTAAAGTTGTCGCAGTATAGAATACTTCACAAATAATACTTACTTACAGTGCGCTGCTGTCAAAACCCATTTCTTTGCAAGAAGAGCTCCTCAACTCACAGTTGAATGATCTTTCTGGATAACTGCCATAAAAGGCCAGGAATGGGGAAGCACAGGGTGTCCCCCAATAATGTCAGTGCAGCCATCTGAAATGCAACAGAAGTTATGTTATTTGCATATTATCCAGGAAAAGCAGGAATTTGGAACTTTTCATCCTACGAGGGCTACTTACTTCTTAGGGGTAGCATAACAGCGATGAGAGCAAGCAGGAGAGCGAGTAGGTGCCTTGTCACATAGCTCCACATTTACCTTCTTCTGATTTAAGACAGTGGAGATCCAACTAACAGGGTCAGCAGAGCCCTGAGAGTGATTCAGCTCACCTAAACAGATCCTGAGCAACTGATCCATTGAATCTCTCTGCAGAATCCCTTGACTATATTGACTAAACAGATTTCAGTGATTATGTGCAAGCTTAAACTATGGACACTAGGGCATGTGAGCTGGGGCTGGTTGATGTGTCAATGGACTGATGAGAGACTTGAACCCTCAAGAATCTGGAGGCCATGCAGATTACCCTGGGGTTTCTAAAATGGAACTAAACATCTTTACGTGGGCAACCGAAACAAGACTAAAATTACATGAGCTGAGTCCTACCGTGCAATCGGACATGTAGTGGCTTGCAAGGTTAGGCAGCTCACCCCAGTGCTCACAGGGGCAATGCTATGTAGAGACCTGGAGGGCGGGGGAGGCAGGGAGAGAGATCCTATCTTCTCACCACAACATAAAATGCAGTTTCTCACTAACACCTCTGCTGTGAGCTATGTTGTGGAAGTGGTTTTCTTGTTTCACAATCAGAAATGTCAAATATCCTTAAGAGGAGAAACAAAACCCACATCCTTTTCATTTAGATATATATTAAACAGTGGATAGGGGAGAACCCAGGCAGAAATCATGGGGGCTTTCTTCACCTTGCCCAGCTCTTTTGCTGTCATTCTCCTGGTAATTCCTGGAGGTAAGTGCCCCATTTGATCCTTTTGCTGGTAAATTGTGACATGCAGAGTCAGAGTTAGGTAGAACAGCATCAGCATAAAGAAGACACTCACTATTACTGTTGGAGTTCTTAGAGTTTTTATTATTGGTGTCTTATTATTGGCAACTCATGCACTCATTGTATGTGTTTGGCCTTTTCATACAGAAAAAAAAACTCTGAATGAATTTAATTAAAGCTGCACAGTGGGCAGAGGAGTTCAGAGGAGTTAACATAATCATTATCTGATCCATCTCTCCAGAGACATACACATGTATTAATCTCTTGCTTTTCTTTTTTTCTCAAAAACATGTTCATTTAATATGACTTATACTATATAGCCCCATTTCCAGGAGTGCACATAGGACACATATCGCACAGTGTTTATCTGGTGGCAGGTTGAGAGGTTCTTAGTCACAATGAAAGCTGAGAAATTAACAATGGCAGTGAGGTTCAGGAAAAGAAATCTGTGCAAGAACAATAATACTCTGGTGGTTTTTTGTCAAAGTTCACACCACTAATCTATTTTTTTTTCCTACTGAAACATACAGAAGTAGTAATGTTAAGCAATATTAAGTCTACCCTGAAGACTAGCATTGTAGCATATGTACATACTTGTGTGTCTATGTACTTTATAATTACATTAACTTTTTTTTCTAAGAGACTTGTTTCTTACAATATTCATTAGCCCTGCTGTATGCATTGTGACTTATTTTTATTCTCAGCTTTGTGTGTGGATATCATTGGAGGACATGAAGTGGCACCTCACTCAAGACCATTTATGGCTCTAATTAGCGGAGAAAATGGAGCAAAAATATGCGGAGGAGCTTTAATCAAGGAAAACTGGGTGTTAACAGCTGCCCACTGTGAAATGTAAGTTCTGAATCTGATTCAGAGATGCCCTTAGTGAGTATCTGGCATCTTTCTTCAAGCAGGAAAGTTAATATCCCTGGTGGTTTTGTGCATTTAGCATGAGCATGATTATCTTCTAATTACTGCATTTCAAGATTTATGTTGACAATTGTGAATTGGTGATTAAGAAGTACCATAACAAGGTGTACTGATATTCATTGTTCCTGAACAGAAACTTTGCAAGCATCTATCTGCATGCAAGCACAGACTAGCAAAACTGAAGTAGTGAATTTGGGGTAAAGATTTATGTCTGTTTTCTCAGTCAATCAGTACACTAGACCAAACAGAGGACTGGTCAGTCTAGCTGCTCAGAAAACAGAATTAAATTCTTGCCATTTTATTCCATAAAAGATATGCCTTTCACTGCAGAACGAGACAGCACGCAGATATAAAGGAGAAAAAAATCCTCCAGAGAGATGATAGATGTTTAGAGACCCCTACTTTACAGAATAACTGTAGGTTAGCCTGTCAGCCAGCCTTTCTTCTTCCTGTCTGACTCAAGATGCAAACTGTTTGGCCCAGAACACTCTTCCTCAGCAAGGCAAGATGTGAGTTTTAAATCATATGTCCCGCCCGTTGTCCTTGTAGGGAGGACTGGAGCTGCTGCTGAGCCAGACCTCACACAGGCTCTGTCAGCGGCCTTTCCGGGCCCAGTGAATCACTGGACTCTACAGACATCAGAGAAATGTATCAGTTCCTCCCATCACCATCCAAACAGGAGATATATCAGACCTACTACAAAGAGGGCGTAGGGCTCAAAAGCTGTAATATTAACAGAAGGCAAAGAATGATGCTATACGAGACCTCAGTTAAGAGAAAATACAATAAATAATTAACCAATGGAACCAAAGGAGTCAGTTCAGAGTCAAGCACTTGAGTCTTGTCTATGTTCCTGGGAAGGTGAAAATAGCACGACATGAATCTTGATTCAATGACTCAATTGGTTTAACTATATATGAAAACATGGCAATGTTTTATATTTTTCTAATATACTGTTGCTTTTCAGGTATGAGGCAAGAGGCCCTGAAGCAACTGGTCATTATAGCACCACATTTAATAGCAAGGATTTACAGACTTAGAGCAAGTGAATCCTATTAACCATATTGTCTTTCTTCTCAGGAGAAAAAGCAACATTATTCTTGGAGCTCATTCACTGCTAAAAAGAGAGAGAGAACAACAAGTTTTTCAGATTGCAAAACAAATTCCCTACCCATGCTACTCTCCTAACAGTAGAGAAAACGATATAATGCTGCTGCAGGTATGAACTTACTTAGACTTCACTTAAGGAATATGCATCTTCTATGATGTACTACTTTCTTCCTCCTTATGAGGAAAGGAGATGAGTCAAGGGACTTTCTGGACACTATTTCCTGGGTGACATAGTCTGGTCTGCAAATCTAGCCAAATGTGAACTGGGGACTAAGGCGTTCAAACTACAATTCCTGTAATGCATACCAATGCTAGAAATATAAAAATCCTGGAGCTTGGCCAAAATATGTCTGCCTCTGCCTTTTCAATGAAATAATAATTGTTCACAGAAAATGGCATATTTCACATATTAAAATAAGGTGGCTAAAAATTCCAATATTCTGTCTGAAAAAATTTTAATAAAAAATTTGATTTCTCCCAGTCTCAGCTTTGCCAGCTGCAGTGATTGCTGCTATTCTGTCCTAGCTAAAAGGCTCAGATTCACTCTTTTTAGGTTTCAAGTAGTATAAGGGCCAGAGAAGAGAAACAGGGGTTTTTTTAGAGCTAACATTTCAGCAGAAGCTGAATGGGTTTTCATGGGACAAAGGACATTCATTTCCCTAATTCCATCATTACCTCATTGATTAGACAAGTCCTGCTACAAACAATTGAAGTATCTCAAAAAAAGGATTGCAATAATCCTCCACTGTCTCGATGGAAAAGATCCAATGATTAACATTGCATTAACTATTAATCTCGTCCCCATAATAACTATTTTCCATATCTTCCACAGCTTAAAAAAAGGGCAAAACTTAATAAAGCTGTGAAAATCATTCCGTTGCCTAACTCAGATGATGATCCCAAAGCAGGAACAAGTTGCACAGTAGCAGGATGGGGAAAAACTCACAATAACCTGAAAAAAGGTTCTAATACACTACGGGAAGTCAACGTCACTGTCATTGATAGAAGAATATGCAACGATTGGAAGCATTATAATGGCAAGCCTGTCATAACAGAGAATATGATATGCGCTGGGGCTACGAAAGGCGGAAAGGACTCATGTTCTGTAAGTATATTTACTGGCTGTATCCACCTAGAGAATACTAAAAATAAAATATAAAACTAGCTTTTACAGTCTTCTAACTTCTGCCTATCTTCAGTTCAATAAAGAACTTTTTAAAAATGAGTGAATTTAGCAATGGTTTGTTTATCAAAGCCTTAAAATCAAACCTTCAAACTGATAAATTCACCTTCACAGACTTTAGATTTTGTATTTTTATCCAAGCACAGCAGATAGATATTCTCTTCCTCCACAAAACGATGCTTAACAGAAAAATCTCCACAAAATAACTTATGCTTAATGGGCACATTCTCCAGCAAGTACACTGAACAGAAGAATTTCTCTGATGTCAGAAGGCTTTGAAACATGTTTTTCTGATAAAAAGCATTTTCATTGGGCACCAAGTCAAATAAATAACTGTGTAAGAATAACAGCAATTTTAAAAGATTTAAGTATTGAATTAATGAAGTTACAGAAAAAGGTACAAATTTCCAGAAACTTTCTGTCTTTCAAGAGGAAAGTTTCCATTTTTTTTCATATTCAGAAACACTATATAACTATTCCTTAGCAGTGATCTAGACTTAGTCCACAGAACTCACACATCAAAGATCAGATTTAAGTCTTTTTCTTTTGGCTAGTGAAAAACTTACCTTCTAAATAGAAAAAAAACAATACCACTGTCTACATTTCTGCTTCTTCCTTTCTCTTCTGGAACGAGATTTAAGTAAGAGAAGGATTTTTAAGCTTTGGTAAATTTCAATGACATTTTTTCCCTTTTTTTTCCAGGGGGATTCAGGTGGACCTTTAATATGCAATAATGTGATGAGAGGCATCACTTCTTTTGGAAGGGCCAACAGGTGCGGTGCTGCTGACAGCCCTGGTGTCTATACTCGACTCACAAAGCAATACCTTCTATGGATAAGAAAAACCATAGGGGGAGATTTACAGACCGGATTTTGACCAGCCAATTTCCTACTTTGTTCTTGTGTAACAAAACCTTGTTACCTTGTTTTGCGATATACATTATAAAATAGCTTCGTGATAGTGGTAAAAGAGGTATTCCCATGCTGAGCTTTAGCAGCTTTATTTCTTTAGGGATGAAACTGCATGTCTGCTTTCAGAACAGAGGCAACCTGAACAGGGCCAGAACAGAGCACTCTACATTAACAGCATTTGTAGTTTATACTCTCAGGCATGGAGTCATTAGACAGGTATTTGTGACTCAGGCTTCCGGCATTCTTGTGCTGAACATTTAAACCGAGCTCTACATGGATAAATATTTCTGACCAAGAACCTACTACTCCAGCTGTTTGGGTCCTGACTGCATGTTGAGTACATATTGCATTCTTCTGTATCTAGACTTCTGCAAAACCCCCTGAAAGTAAATGAGGTGCAGGTACAACTCCAGATATCTGAAAAACTGAGTAGTTTCTCTGCAGCAGAACTCCTGATTTTACAGGTGGAAGGAACTGGTAAGCTTTAGGAAATGAAGTCTCAGCAACTGGACCATTTGGACAGTTTGATTGTGAGACAGAATAAGTGTGTGTTTTCTAACATGCATGCATTTGAAACCTCTGTCTTTCACACTTTAATGTACTTTGCATTTAATAAAGAATGGCAATAAAATCTACTGCCTGAAGCTGTCAATTTACATGAAACACCCTGCCTCTTGCAGTGCAGGTATTCTGTATACAGTCTGTATACAGTGTATACAGTAACATGTATACATGCTTTGGATGTGCTATATGTTTACAGACTGCACCAAGATCAGCAAGATTATATTAAAAAATTGGCTGAAAGCCATCCTCCAGAGAAATGACAGAAGGTGTCTTACCTGGAGTATCAGTATGATAAATCACTGTCAGTAAAGCAAAAAAACCACAATTAATTTCATGGTCCACTACCACTAATAAGCTAGATTTCATTGACAGACATGCAGTGAAATTTTTAGGTGTTTCAAAAACCACTTTTCAAACAGCAAACAGATCTATCATGAAAAATATTTCTCCACATGTCCATATTAACAATCTTGGGCATCTTTAATGCCATTAGTACCTCAAAAAGGGGTTGGTTTTATTTTGTGTTGCTTTGGTTTTTTTTTTTTTTTTTTTTTTTTTTTTTACTTAGAAGTAGGAGTTAGCTAACAGAGAGCACAGGGCATTCAAAGGGTGGAGAAATCTGGTACATGATTTTAATTAAAAAGCCATTGCTTAGTTCATAACAAGCAATTAAATATCACTTACAAACACAACATGGGAAAATACAGATTAAAACTTATTTACACCTCTGTCTCCACCTTACAACTTGTTGACACAAAACAGAAGTTTCATCATAAGAGGAATACTGAGGGGTGAGGAGGGAGAGGGTCCAAGCTACAGCAATCTTTACTGAAAGTTTTGAAGCTGAAGGTCTTTTATGTTTTCTATTACAAATGTTACGCAGGCAGAGCTTGCAACATTCCTCCTCCATACTCCTAAGGTGTAGTTTGCATGTTTGTTCTATGACTGATGGGCTGTAAAAAAGGCCACACAAAAATACAGAAGCAAAGAAATAGAAAAGAAAGAGAAAGAAGTATTCTTAGCCAAATAAGATTGCATCAGTGAAACTGAGAGCAGAATTTGCCCACTGACTGATACTGATACCCAAAATGGTGACTTCGATTCTGTCTTTATACACCCAAGGAATAGGTAAGAGAAGGCCAGACATTTTCTATTCGATTTATCACACAAACTGCCACACCACTGCTTAGGAAAGAACTGATTCTAAAAACTCTCAGAAAATAGAAAATCCTTATTATTCTAATGCAATATAGCTGATCTTCAAGCCAACTTATCATCTGGGGCTATTTCTCTCTCTCCACAGGCTAGTCTTACATCGTCACTCTCCTCTTTGCCCATCTTTTGCATTGTCTTGCTTTCACTCTGCTGCAGCATTTTCTTTATCTTATTTCTTTCTCTTTGCTCTGCTTCTTCCCCTTGCCTGGAAGTCACTGGCAGCATCCTTGTCATGGGAAAATCCTGCTGAAAGCCTATGATCCATTTTTTCTCCATTTTGACCCAAGTGTTGCAGAACCTTAGAGATCAGGGAAGTGAGGATCTGACTAAGCAAAAGTCTGCAGTACATCAAGAAATGTGCAAGGCAAAAGTAAAATAGATAGCCTTCCTCCTCCAGCTTGAAATTTAGAATCTATCCCAAACCAGCATAAAAACTTTTTTTTTTTAACCTGAATGTTATTTGATGAATTGTACAAAATCAGTCAGGTTCTTAGTGGAACTAGATGTAACATGATAAACATAACATTCAAGCCTCTGTCATCTTTGTCAGTGGTGGAAACCTGTGGGAAAAGCAGTAGGAGCAAGAGCAAGGAGATGGAACAGAGCTTCCATCTAAGCTGGGAATTTTTTTCATCAAGAGGCCTGAACCTAATCCCAGTAGAGCTCCACCACTACGGGATGGAGCCCATGCAATACTTACTGGTTAAGAAAAATGTTATGATCAGTCAGTGACATTTTGACACCCAGAATGCAACAATTTCTGCTCACTGCGAGCTTAAGGAACAGCTGAGCACCTTGTGAAAAGGTATAAACTGCATTGCACAGACTGATGCAACATTATCTACTTAGCATCAAGTGGCAACAAAATAGAGGAGAGTCTGCCAGGGACTGTTCAGTGCATTGTATGTGCAGAAACAAAAGAATTCCCTCATCTGAGTTTCTTTAATCTATTTAATTACATAACAGTCAGACAACCACATCATCATACTGGTGAGCCAAGGAACATACACTCCCCGCATGGGCAATTCAAGGTTCTCCTCTTGTAAAAATGATTTTTGTCCTGAAGTTTTAGATTCCATATGCGCTGTAAAGTGTTCCAGCTTGAACAGGACAGTGGGCATTACGGTGTAGGTTTGGGCAATGTAAATTCTGCTTATACCCTGTGTCACCTCCGGAGACTCGGCCATTAGCAGAGATGAGGTACAGGCCCTAGATGCAGAACAAGCTGACCTCTTCAAAATGGGTTCTGATCTCTGTCTCAGTCTGGGCCTGAACCATATGCCAGCCATACAACAGGCAATAAGCTAAAAATATGACATAATTTATAGGGAGGAGTCGAGATTTCACATTTTTCCCTAGAGTTTATGTGTTAAGACCTCTGCACAGGCAGAATGAGGCAGCTATGCAAGAACAGTGATCTGCTTTCAGCAACTGCACACTATACTTGCAAGTATTTGGTAAGATACCTGCAATACATTAGCAATGCAGATCCATGCTGCCTGTGCAAGTTCTCAAACTCCTATTCTCTATAGATAGATATTGGCCATGTTAAAGAGACTTGACAGTAGAGAAGCACATCTAGAAAAGAAAGTATATCTACAAAAAACACTTCAGTATATGTTTAATTTGAATCCAGATTATTCACTGATTAGTCACTGGCTGAAATTTAAATATATCCTTAAATGCTTTCTCAGAATGGAGACATCATCATAGACTAGAGCTCCTGTTCACACGCTTACAAAAGATTGTCTCATTTTAATAACGGGCTTTTGGCTAGTTCCACTGAAATCAGTGACTTCTCCCACTTTAAGTACTATGTTAGAATATTTTGGGGGCCAATATAGCTTGACCATTCAATAACGAATGAGCATAATTAGATGTAAGTAGTCAGCACTCCTCGGGCCAAAAGAAATGTGTTTTATTATTTTGATAGCTAAGCATCAAGCAAAATATGCTTAGCTTCATATTGACCAGCTCTTTCCCCATGACATCCCCCTATCCCACCCCGCATTAAACATCTGTTCCTTTATTTGGTAAACTAAGCATTTAGGTAACTTCTACAGAAAAAGAGGGAATTCGAAGGAGAAACACAGAAATCTATGAGTAAAGAGATGCATTCCACTACTATTTTCCCTTTGAAAGAGAAAAAAATACTTTTAACATTTTTTAAAACTTCTAAAGTAATTAAAACACTATTTTGAATATTTAAATTGGATTCTAAATGTCTGATAAAATCAGCTGCAACAAACATGCTATTATTAGAGTATACGTACTCTTAAAGTTATTTCCCATTCTTAGATATCAGCTTCTTCATAGTTGTGTCTACCTTTTTTACCTTGTCTTACATAAGACCACAAGAGATGACCACAGAAACCAGCAGCTTAGCAGCGTATTTATCGTAAATTAACAACTCGTTGGGTACTTGAGACATCTGAGAAAACATGAGTGGCCTCAGCCTTCCAGACCTAAAGTTAGTGATCACGTGATTTATGAACAGCAGAAGATGAGGTTTTAAAAATGATGAGAACCAAAGACATGACAGTTTCACATTCATTTCCAGAGATGCTTGTGCCCACCTTAAGGTTACCTATCTCTTTTCAAGCATTTGCTGATAACTGAATTTTCCACTGGCTGACACTGATCTACTTCCCTAATCCCCCATACTTCCCCAGGTCAGTTACAGGAAATATTCTAAATATATTTCAAACAGGAAAAAAAGAAGAGAAATTCAAGCAACATGATTTTCTGAGCTTACAAGGCTTTTAATGTACAAATACAAGACTGAATCCTTACCCAGTGCCTTTCTTCCAATGGTGAAAGCAAAGCTCCAAAGACATCTGTGGATAGGGCATGCTTTGAACAGCATCACTGAGTTGCATCTGAATAGCATCTGAAGATGAATCCTGACAGCCTTACTTAGCTGTTGACAGCATACAGGTCTTACTCAGACAAATTCCCATTAAAATCAAAGGGGTTGGGCCCCTGTGAGCACTAAAAATTCATAAAGAGTGCCAGCTGCCAGGTTTGCTGACACCCAGAATTAAACTGGCATCCCTATAGGATAAATGATCTAACTGTTGTGTTTGACCCAAACAGAATGCCTCTTTGACTCTGCTTATCAGGCTTATTAACCAGTTAATCACATAATTATGCACAGTAACAGAATTATTACACATGTATTTATATTTTCAAATATCTATCACACACGATAGGTGAGTTTAAGGAAACAATTCAAAATCCAGTAAAGGACAGTTTTCTAATAAACTCAGTTCTCATTGCTGCTATGAAGACAATAAAGAATTCCCAAGAAATTATTTATCTTTAGTTAGTTATGTATTTAGGCTGGGTCTTAAGAAATATTTAGACAGATTCTCTTTTGCACTATGATCTATGTGATGTATAGAAGATCCACTCCCTTGGGCTGGTCTCTGCTCATCCTGGCCCTTGAATGATTCAAGGTTTATTACATGAGGGGCATGTGTGTTCCCAGGAAATGCTAAGATGATATAAAACTACTTACAAGAACCATAGCTAAAAGCAGGACCTAAGACTTTATGCTGGCACTTGACATAGGGTGGATTCCACCCATGCTTGCTAGCTTAATGAAAATAAGTGTTATATTATTCTTCAAACTTACGATATTTTTCCTCTACTGCAAGTGAGACAAGCTACTAACATTCTACATGATTATGGACTGATGGGGAAAATTGCTTTCTCATGAAAACATGATGCTATTTTTGCCATGTTTCATTTGGAAGGAACATATATGTTCCTAATTATTGAATGGGCCAAATACACTTAATCACTTGCTTTCAAGGAAAAGAAGTCACAAGAACGAGCCCAGATAACCATCAGAAAAAGCCTTGCCAGTGTGTCTGCTCTCCCCAGACTCGTGGCATTTCCACACACAGGCTGTCCCATCAGCTGCCACAGAAAAGAGCCTGCTCTCATCTGGGCTCAGGGCTACATGCAGCACTCTCCCTTTGTGACCTGCAAAATAAAATATGTATATAAAATACTCAAAGATGCATCACAATTTTACACTGAGAATGCAGTGCACTTTTGCTATCCCCCACCCATGGTATGGATTGTTCTACTTCCACTCTAATAGCTCAATGTGCTGCATAAAACGTGTTTTTTCACCGAATCCTGCCTTATCTAGACAATACTTTCACATTAAGAAGCAATTGGAGGCAATTTTTTTCATATTAGGGACCAGGCTTTAACTGTAAGGTCTGTACCAAACTGAGAAGACTTTTCTGTCCAAGGAGAACATTAAACCTGAACTCTCAATTCTCCACTGCATTTACCATATGAATCTCATCTGCATTTGGTAATGTGTCTCACGGCTAAGCATTCCCATCTGGCTGCACGTGCTTTGCAGACAGTTTGCTGCTGATCCAACAACTATGAGATAGTGTCTCCAGTTGCAGCATTATTACTATTAAGCAGATCTTTTAATAACGATCCCTCTGAAAAATTTATTTGAATTGTATATTGAGTTTGTCCGTAGAACTTTGGGAGCTAGACACTGAAAGCCAGAAGCTACCCCAGTCTAGCAGCACAAAAACCTAAAAAACTCATTAACCTGGTTATGCAAATATCTTCTTCAGGATAAAAAAACAGCTCTGAACCTGACAGCCAAACAAGAATCTCTTATTAAAAAGAGATGAGTGAGACCTACGCTTACTTTACTGCTAAGTCATAGACCTTCTGTGTGACCTTGTGCAAGATCACACCATCAGCTTTTTAGGCACCTGGGGCAAGAGGAATTAAGAGCCTTTTTACCATAATTTACTGGCCATTAGCTTCTCTGTGTGGGTGGAGTTACTGACTTAATCATAGAGCTGAGTAAGTCATCCAAGGGCAAAACAGGAACTTCTGAGACACAGTGCATCTCATCCAAAGTAAACCAGATGAACCATACCCTGAAAGAAAGTACGAAGGTCTGAAGGATGTCTTGGACAACCAACTCAGATGTAGGTAACCTATATCCTCCATCCTCTGTGTTTCAGTTCCCCATGAATACAATGGGGATAGCAGCACTTCTCTAGCTCAAAAGAACATTGTAAGGATAAGCACGTGAGGAACTGTGAGGCTCTCTGAGGCTGTGGTATTTATCACAATGGTACCTGATGAGGATCCATAGCAATGCTGTAGATGGACAGTCTGCCCCACCTTTTGAAGCTGCTAGAGTGGCTCTTTGGACCCATAATGACTAAAAGCAAATCTCTTTTGTCCTGGTACCGAGTAACACATGTCCCACCTAGACTTTGAGACTAGAATTTTGACTCTATGACTAAGTTATTTTCAGCAAACATTAATTTTTCAAGCTTTCCTCCTTCTCAAGTTATTGAGGGGTACACCATTTTGTCAATATTGATGACCATGAGTTCACACTGCACAGAATTCTTAACATCATCTCCTTTCAGTGTCTGCAATGACTTTGAAGCAAGAGTCAGAGATGTAGTCTTTGGAGGCATCCAAAAATATTACAACGCTAATCGAAATTTAATAGTTTCAGACACAAATAAGTGAGGGAGGGGTGGGGAGAAATCAGAACAGTAGAAGTTATTCATTTCTACTGGAGAAGACTGGAGATTTATTTCATGGTTTCAAGATTACATTTAGCTACTTCTCAAAACAATTAAATGTTGTGTTTGCTTACATGCTTTCCTTGATCTAAAACAACTTTTCTGAGGGGAGGAAATTTAAATCCAAAATTAATTATCTAGCAGTTTACTCTCATAGCTCTACCAGAGCTTCCTATCCCAAAGATGGACTTCACGCTTTAAAAAGATTATCTTCCAGCTGTTCTATTCTGAATGTGCTCACTAGTAGGCAACCTCAATTACTAAAGCATTGAACAACAGCTGATAGTGCTGAGTTGTTAGCTGAGGTCTTCAGCAATTTGTAGCAGGATCCAATAATGAAATGCAATAATGGCAATTAATTTTTTTCAGTGCAGAATTATGTGGTATCTGAGACTGCTTCAGAGCCATCTTGAAACTATCACGGTATTTTTTCCAAACGTATTTTGATACACTGACAATTTTCTCCAACATCCAATTCCTTGGATGTTGCAAGAGTCTCCATAAGTAGAGATATTCATGTAGTAACTATCTGATCTTTTTGTTCAGGAAAATAAGTTTTTCTTGAAGATGTGTAAACTGAATAGGAAACAGGATGATAAGCAACACTCCAGCTTCACATTACTAATGCATTTGACTTACGTGGTAAATGTTTTGCACTACACGTTATTTGCAACAGTAAGAGCAAATCTTTTTATTGTAAGTTGTGCATTCAAGATTTATATGGATTTGAGGAACCTGAGTAGTTAAGTACCTACAGTAGTAAAGACTGAATGTCAAACGTTTTACATTTCAGGCGCTGCAGATGCATTGAGTCATTTCCCTCATGTCACTTTCCAGATCATTTCTCAGAGAAAGCTTCCTTTAGAGCTATACTTAAATGTGTAGGAATAAGGAAAGAAAAGAGGCATAGAGAAGCAGCATTACACAAGGATAATGTGTAATACACAATGCCCTCTCTCTCCCATCTTTGTATTGAGTCTTCTATGCTTTCCCCTTACAGGTTAGTGTTGAAGCCAAGTCCCTGGTTTCCAGAACAGCATATATTAGAAATTTAATCAGTGCCTTCAAATGCATCAATGGGGTGCAAAAAGTATTTGTAAATATCATCTATGTTTGTTAGGTGGAAAAATCAAAAGCTTCTTTGGATATAATCTTGTCAGTGAGTGCAAAAAAACTCCCAAACCTGCAAAAATGCAGCCAGTGCTCAAATAATTTGTGTTTTCCTTTAAATTCAGATGCTTCTGTTGGACTTTTCCATTAAGACTTAAACAAATGAAATTCAATGGATGGGAGTGACATCAAGCACCAGCTATGAGAAGGATCAATAGCAGAGAATGATATTTATATACAGTCTAGCACTACATCTCCATGGACTGATACTCAGAGATGCAAGGAAACTTCACTTGCTCTAGCTACCAGTACGGTATAAGAGAAAGAAGTTGCTTTACAATGCTTGACACAAAATCATTCATTAAAACCCAGACAGTTCTAAACAACATATAGAGATTTATTTCAAACTTATTGTGAAAGCTGCTCCAATATTGCCTGATGAGCTGCAATACTGAAGACCCACATCTAGGCTGTGCCATCTAGGAGGCAATCAGCCTAGAATATATGGAAGCAACTTGATGTTAACACACTCAGCCAAGCTCTAGTAAGCCTTAGGGAGAGGTGGGACTCCACATCCTGTTCCTGGTATGGCCTTAGAAATGATAGGAGAGAATCCCATCATTAAAACCAAGGCATTTTACAAAGGCAGCTAAAAAAGGCTAAGTAGTGGACATTACCTACATGCATGCATTCACACACGCCTGATGCATGGGATTCAAAGAGATAGGATGTGCGGGTGATGCTCTAACTTTATTTTACTTAAATGTATAAAGTATGTATTTGCAAAATCATATTGATTAGACAGAAAGATAGTTAATTGAAATAGTTAAAACTATTAACTGAAATACTTGCCATAGAGTTCTGATGAATTGATAAGCATAGGATACTTCCATATTACCATCTGATTTCTAGGAAGGCCTTGTCCAGTCATCAGTTCGCTGGTTTTGGGTAACCAGAGCAAGGAACAAATCTATTGCAATTTAAAAGTCTACTTTAGTTCTCAGAAAGGGTCTACAAATACCATTCAGTAGATTTGAAATTTGCAATGTTATCTGCAAATGCTTAAACAAGCTACTGAGAAATAGCCCCAGCAGAATACTTACTTATTTAGAAGGCTCATCTCATTTCTGACAATACTTCCAAGTACAGCTGCATCATCATCCTAGCTAAACACGATCATAGCCTACCACTATCAAACTAAAGCCCCTCAGACAGATCCTCAGCTGAATAAGTTGGCATAGATCCAGGAGACTCTACAGTTATGCTGCTTGACTTCAGCTGAGACTCTGATCCTCTGTCTCCAAACATTCAAACTCCAGAGACTGATGTTTGGCCTCTGGCTCTTACACCTCTCCCCACCCCAGAACTCTGGGAATTTTGCCTCCTCCACAACATTCTCTCCTCGTTTGAGTTTTGGCCAAAACCATCACTGCCAATAAGGAAAAGATGATGAAAAGTGTCTGGCTGTGAGAACACCTCCTCTTCAACCGCTTGAGACAGAAGTGGTCAATGAGAAACAAACTGCTTCCGAGTCCAATCACACACTGCAGTGCTGAAAGCAGCACAAATGCTTCTCCAGAGAAAATCCTGCTGTTCCTCTGTCTACAGAACTGCCCTCAAAGTCAGTGGGAGTTTGCCAAAGAAACACAGCTACACAAGACGACCACAGCCTAAATATGCAGACATTTCATCATTTCACCTGAGAATCTGTAGCTGCACTTTGGATGATTTTCTCACGATTTATGTCCCAGACACGCAAAATCCCATCTTTCATTCCACCTCCTGTAGCAAGGATTTTGGACTGCCAAGGACACCAGTTCATAGCCTAAAGAAAGCAGATGCCAGAAAGACTAGGACATTAGCTGGAAGAGAGGGGAATAGATTTTGCTTAAAAGCCAGGTTAGAAAAATGAACTGCAACAAGCACCCAGAATGTACCTTTTTCTTTTATTCACTGCACATCATTCTCTTCCTACACACATGCACACATGTAGGATCCCAAAACTCCAAATGCTGCTTCAGATTTCCTTTGCCATTGCTTCACAGTAGCCTACGCCATCTTCCTGTAAGCCCGTACTGACAGCTTCCCTCCCTACACTTCACAGGTCACAGATTCACACTTTGGTACCAGAAGAGACCATTAGATTACAGTCTGACTTACTGCCTAAACCAAGCCATCGGGGAACCCCATGCAATGTGACTTATAAGACTTACTACAGGCCTGGTTTCTTCTGAGATACATGCGGGATATGCCTGAGGCCCAGACTCTACCCTAAAGGAAAGCTAATGAGAACTGAATTCCACCTATTCAAACAAATTTTACTGACCCTTTAATATCAGTGTTTCAGTCCAGTCTCAGGCTTTTCTTGGACAGCTTATAAATGCTAGACTCCCCTGTCTCTCACTGCTGATATCCATCTTATCTCCCATACAGACTGGGACCTTATGAAGATGAGGAATCTAAGCTGTCCCATTTCCAATTTCTTACTTCGGATCCTTTGCTACCAACTATTATATCATGAAATGAAAGTATGGACAGGAGGGCAAAAGAAACTTTATATTTAAAATTATTTCAGCAGAGAGAATTTTCCGAAAGTCAGCTTCAATAATTGAAAAAGATCTTGTTTTTTTTCACTTGTAGGCATTGTGCCACCAAAGTTCTCTGTGCAAGACAGAAAGCAAGGAGGAGGATGTCAGTTTTATTTCTGTTTGGTATTATATTTACAAAGGCCTACTAATCTAGGAAAAAAATCCTAAATCAGTCAAAGCATTAGCAAACTTACCTGTGACTGGGAATACTGCATGGGGAGAACAGGTCTTAAGATTAACTGCATCACAATAAGGGGAGAAGAAACTAATAGGAATCACTGAGATAATCGGAAACATTTCATGACTGTCTACATCAGCAACATGACTTCATGAGAACAGACATAGAAGAGCAACTATTCCTTCTCCACATACCTTGACTCCTGAGGAATGAGGTAAGGTTTTCAGTGGCTGTGACTGCACTTTCACACCAGGGTCACTAGGCCAGATATTCAATATTCCATCACTAGACCCACTTGCCAGCAACTTATTGGTTAGTGACCATTTCAGGCTGCAAATGCTTTGCTTGTTTTGGCAAAGAGTCCCAACGTGGTGCTGAGCAACCCGAACATCGTGATGATGAATAGATCCTAACCTTGAACCACTGTAGATTAGAAAAGACAGCATGAATTTGATGTCAAAGACGACGAGCTACATTGTCACATTGATGTTTCTTCAGTGGTTTCAGAAGCAAACCACAGAGGGGAACATGTGTGCAGAATAACACTATTGAAGTAAGAGGCAAGACAAACCAGAGTATCAAAAGTGCACCCAGACTGTAGAGGTGGCTGACAGTGGAAAGCAGTCAAGCTCAGTACAGGCCAGGCAGAAAAGCTGTTCTCCATTAGAGTTTTCATTTCTCTGAAGATATATGGCAATGTATGATGCTGATCTGCACCTTGTTCAACTATTGGCCATTCAAACTTTTTCCTGTTTAACAAAAGTACTGTTTGGCAACATTAATTTTGCCAAGGTCAGATATGACTACTCCCAAAAAAGAGGCAGTGTATAATTGCATTGCTCTGAGAAAGGGCTTATTAGCCAATAACAGTGTCTTTGGTTCTGTCCTTCCTCCCTTTCCCTTCCTACCTTCCACTTTCAGGCTGAAGGAGAATTTGCACCAATCACCTCAAGCACCACCAAGCACCTACTTATCACAGTTTGACTTAGTCACACTAACTGCCTGTTAGGAAACGGATCCATCGTTCTACCTCTCCTGAGGGACCACTCCTTCTTCACGACTCAGTAAACAGAGCAGGAACTGTGGGTCCGAGAGGTTGCACTCTCCATTTGTGTGGTTACTACATCCAGTATCATCAGTCTGCCAAAGGAAGGAAGAAATACCCTGCTTGGAAGCACAGCTATTGTTACAGCTTAGCTCCTAGATTTTACACATCAATAGAAGAACTGAATTAGAAATATTGAAAGTACCTTACAGCACATAAATCTTTTCTTGTCTTTCTAAGGATAACACCTACATGAGATATATGACAAAATAAAAGAGCTTCCCAATGGAAATTCACACTTCTATCCATTATGATGACACTGAGAAACTTAAGATTATCACCAACTTTCTGGGCATCTGAAAACCAAATATTGCACACTACTGCAATATATTTATTAAAGCAATAATGACTGGAAATTTTCCTATACTAGCTCTTAAAGATCTTCAGATACAAGCTGAGTGATTTAGAAGCTCCAAAAATGCACACACAAAACTGACTGACTACGAGCAGTGTCATTCTATTGTGCTTAAACTGTACAGACTTGCCAAGCTCTTGAAACCAATGAAGTCCACAAAAGCATGAAAGAATCCAACAAACCAGTTTGCCAGTGAATATTAAGGACATCTTTATGGAAAATGTCTATAAAGATACATTGGAATATGCAAAGATGTCATCGCTTGTCTCCTGCAGATTCATATAGATTTTTCCTATTATATGATAAGCAGAGAAATCTAACCAACAGAAACAGATTTGAATTGCCAGTGTTGACCACATTGAGATTTTTGGTCGTTCTAGCAGTAAGAGTGGGGGGAAAAAAAAAAAAGAGTTTCTCAGAATCCTAGTTGGGTGTTTCTCCTAACAGAAATTTTTTGCTTGCCATAATAAGAAATCAGAATTATTTGCTTTCGACACAGATGACATCTGTTTTGCTAAAGACAGATTAAAACCCATAAAACTTCACAACAGGTTAATTTATGGTACTGAAATATATTGAGAGTTTCATGAGGATGTGTTGTTGGACTATCTTGACCACAAGCATTAATAAACTCAGTATAATCCCAAAGAGTCAATTGTCCATAGTGAAGTTTCTATAAGAACAGTTCGCTTATTTTAGCAACAAAGAATATTAACTCCATGTCTTTCTTTCTGCTTATATAAATATTTAGACTTTCATAATTTTAGAATGACTGGCCAGCTGTCAAACCAAGCACATTTTATAAACATTATCTCAACATAATCTATCAACAGTAAACATGATTCACAGGCTTATGCTGAATTTCATTATCAATTCTTATTCAAAGAGATTTGCAATTTAAGTTTCTGCTATTTGCACTCATTTGGCCAAGCTGAAATACAAACTGAAACTAATGCATACTGTAATAAGGTTATGCCACCTGGCATTAATAGGATGTTCAAGCCTCATCCTTATAACTTAATTCACTCAGAAGATCCACTCCAAAGGTCCCAGCATTTTATTAACTGATTGTTCAGTTGGTATCCTTGTACCTCACTCCACCCAGACCCAACAAAATCAAAAGCCACGGACTCTTACTGTGAAATCGAAACAAAACCACCCCTCTAAAGCAGTGTGCCTGTCCAGTGAATTAGTTTCATTTTGAGTTTAACAATGAAGTTCAAATCAGTCAACCGTTGCTATTAAGTTTAAACAAAACAGAAGACTATCACATGACGTTAAAATAGTAGAAATATCCATCATAAACCAGCCTCCCTTCAGCCCTTCAGCCTGAAACAAAGATATGAACCAGCAAATGCAAGAAAAAAAAATGAAAGTATGTTTAATCATTCTCATCTGAGGCTCCATATTGAAGTGATCCCTAAATACAAAAAGTTCACAAGCTAGTATAAAAACTCACCCTCAGCAGAGCAAAGGCCAATCACTTTAATCCTCACTCAGAATAGGTCTCAGGCTGTAGGAAGCAATGAATTGGCCTTCCCTCATAGCTACGCAGCCAGAGAGCTGTGTAACTTTATAGCAGCTGTGCCTCACTGTGCACCTGAAAGGACAGATGCAGCCTTCTTATCAATGGAGGGAAAGCCCGAGCTCCATGACATTCTCCACCTGGTACTTCTTTGGAGTCCAGATCCACTGGAGGCAACACCATTTAGAGCTCGGGCTTTGCATAAAACCAGAGCCACATTCTCCATATTCTAGTGAAATTCTGCAAGTGGTGACAGCTTTCTGGAAGGTGAATAAGAAAGAGGGACTAAAGAGGAGGTCCAATTCACTTTGGCTGCTTTCCTGCTATGCAGTAAATCTACATATGATTTCTGAGAAGGCAGATAAGTAGAGAGACAGGATAAAGCACCTTTAAGCAAAGCCAGAGAAAACAGCTAAAATGATTGGGACTTTTGTCTAAGTAAAAACAGCAGGACTTTTTCTGTTAATAGGTTGTACCACTCACCTACTTAGAATATAATGATTCCAGCTCAGAGCTCCAACTACAGACAGGTGACCAAACATATTTCTCAACCTCTTTTTCGTTTCAATGTCCCACAGCTGCCAAACCAAACAAAAACAAACAACCCACAAATTTAACAACAAAAAGAAAAAAGATTTTTTATTAACTTAATTTGTTTGCAGGTAAGCCGCCACTCAGTTCTGATTTGATATATAGATGGCCTCAAGATCACTCATTTCACAACTAAGATATGAATAAATATTTCCAAATTTTGGTCCCTATACCACTGATGCTGAAGTCAGCAGGAATTAAAGGCAATGTAGATATCTGAGTTTAAAGCTATCTATTTAAGTGCCAGTATTTGGAAATCCATGCTTGAAATCATTGGCTTGAATACCTTCAGACTGCAGACTGATGTAAACTGCATCAGGTAGCTCCTCATATTATCTAGCATCTCAGCCAGCGTCTCACTAAAATCTTTGGATAACAGGATTGTTCTATAATAGCTGGCTGAGATATGTTTATATAATCTGATTGAAGTCAAATTCTGGTGTGTGAATCCATAAGAAGAATTTTGGCTTGAGTTCTAAAGGCACCTGTCACAACAGTGATCTTAGCAAGAGAGTTACAACAGAAAATAATCTGTGCTGGACAAAATTTCACATAGAGGTTCCTCTTACTGGTGGAAAAATATCTAACCCTGAACAGCTGAATCATTAATTCAGTCATTACCTTTCCAGTGGTTTCAGAGGCACCCTTACCTATAAGTAATACTGGAGAGCACTAAGGCATTTCAGTGAGATATAGCATGATACAGGGAGATGCTATATATCTGTCTCCAGCAGAGGGTTTTTTATATTTTACCCAATCTTTTTGGTTTGTTTCCTTAAAAAAAAAAATCAGTATGATGCAAGTTGTCTTGTGGCGCTTTAGATAAAAATGGAAAAGACTAAAAAGGCAAATTATCTAGTACTTGCACTTCTCCATCGCTGGTGCCAATTGCAAGGCAAGTTCCCTCTTTTATCCAAGCCAGAGAGGAAATGTATTTGGAACTGGAATTCAAATCAATCCTTTCAATGCCTTGGAGAGTTCTTCCATTCCAGATGTGTGCTGCAGGTCCTAGCGCAATAGCAATGAGATTTTCACGGTTCCAGTCCAGTATGTTTAGATCTAGAACAAAGCTATTAAAAGTTATTGCAGTAAAGTTGTAGGTAACAGGATGGGGGAAAGAGGTGCTTTTTTTTGTTTTGGTGGGGGAGAGAGGGGAGAGAACATTTAAAAAAAAAAAAAACTATGGGACAACTTCAGGAGACTACTGCTACAAGATTACTACTAATGTTATTCAATGAGAACACCAAATTAGAAAAACTAAATGAAGGGGAGTACCTCTAACAAGCCAAGGTGTCTACCAAGGCAACCTCCACAAACTGGTAAGTCTGTAGAGCAGAATCAGACTTGCAGCTTCCACTCCTTAGAATTTTTTAATCTGTCACTCTTCATTTTGGATGGCCACATCACTCACGCTAATTTCTGATACCAGAAATGAGGGTCATCCAGCAGTAGCTACAGTTCCAAGAAAACCCTTGTTCAAAGGTAACTCATGTTACTAATACACAAATACAGTTATACATAGGAATGACTCTATATGCAAGAGTCTCTCCTACCTCCTCAGGCTAATAACAACATTTACCCTGCAGGTGATACAAGAAAAAAAGCAGAAAAGAATTAAATTAGGAAAACTATGCTCCTCACCAGCAGAGCACTGTGCAGCAAAAGTATGCTGAAAACACTGTTTCCACTGCTCCTGATGCTAGGTGCATTGCATTTACAGATCCTGGCAAGACTTATCACAGACTGAGTAGCCTCAGAGCAGCCTGCTATGTCAGGCCTGAAGGAGTTGGTATATAACATTTAATACCAATCAAGGATGCTTCCCCCTGTCAAGGGAAATCCTCAGCTGTCCATTTAAGGCAGTTTAAACATCACTACACCACCCCTGAAACACAGAAGACATTACCACAGGACAAAGTCTGACATCATGCTTTAGTATCTAAAGTCACTCGGAAGAGCAACTGAATGTCAGCTGTTTGACTATGGCCCCAGCTGTTGTAACCAGAAATAAATATTAAAAAAGCATTTCCATAGACTTCTGCTAATGCCGTTATTCTTGGGGCTCACCTGGAGTACAATTGGTGTAAATCATCCAGGTAAGAGTCCAGACTTAACCTGCATATAAGCAAACCTTTATCCTGTCCTGTCCATAGATATATATCCAATGAACACCTGCAAAGACATCTCACATAAAAACCCACAGGGGCAATTTCTAACACTTGCGTATACAGGGTTGTTAGAACTTACCAAGTGTTAAGACATGTATTTGCTCCTACAGAGTGGAGCCCCATGTGTGTTCATGCGTAACTTGTGCATGTTTAATTTCTGCCCATACACCAAAGACATAGGTGAGAGTTCAGTTCAGAAGGTATCTATCATCTAAATTGTAAACAACATCACTGATGTGTGACATCAGATTGTGATATGTGCAGCAGATTTCAAAGTCTTCAATAAAGGTGCCACTATGTTGACAGGTGCTAAGTATCCAAGGGTAAGAGCTGATACGTCCTTAGCTTAATTAAGCAGGAGTAAGCATACTGGGTGGTTTTGAAAGTTGTATTGAGATCCATAGATGAACATGCATGAAAAGTTAAACTGCATGAAAGTTAAGTATTACAGATTACTAGGTTTGAGCAATCATCACTACATCCTGGGACAGACAGTTCTCAAAGGTGCATACTTATAAGAAAAATGACATCATGTGCAAGTCCTGCAGGGTTTCCATTTGATCTGACAGGGACATACCCTGCCCATCTTTCTTGAAACACACATCAAAATTCCCAACCTCTGCAATAAGCTCTGCACAGAAATAAATAACAACTTACAGTAATCATCGCGCAACCCAGACACATGAAGCCTCACTTCTGGCTCCAATGGTATGACAGGCTTCATGGTGGTAACAGCTCTAAACTCATTCTGCAGCCCCTTTCGACATTCTGCGTTTGAAGATTCAAAGCACACAATTCAGTAATACAAATCACCACAAGCCTAAGCCTTTCACACTCTCACTACTTTTGTCTGTCCATGGTCTAGAAGAGGCCAGAAGAGTCCCAAAATGCAAGACACTAAGGTAGATGAAAGTTGCCTTTTTCCCATTCTGTCGTATCTCCATGGATTCGGTCGGCTAGAATATAGAATGAAGTCCACTATAGTTTAAATTATATGCATAACCTGTTTTGTTTCATCTTTTTCTCCTTAGAATTTGTCAGAAGTTGTTAGTAGCAAAACATGTCAGACATACTCTCCCACTTCAAAACCCCCTCAAAGAGCAGTTAAACTTTAGCTTTCTGTTTTTAATTTCCCATCAAAAAGTCTCCCCCACCAATACCTAACCACAGGAAAAGGTTTTTAAAGCACACCCGCTTTGATCACAGCACGCTAAGTTCGTGACAACACGTAAGTGAGAAACAAAAGCAATTGCAGTAAAATACCAGTAAGAGCAAGCATAAGAGTCAGCCTTTGTGGTCACTGTCTACGTAATGCTGCAAAGACCACTAAATACTGTAGAAAAATAACTAGACCATCAGCAACAAGAATTTTTTAATGTTATATGTAAAAAATTATCTTGCTGTAATGTGCAGAGCAGATCCATATTTCTACACTTTCCTTTGTGTTTTGACTTTCTCAAGAATTTTTCAAGAAGAGAGGAGTGTTTAGAACAAATAGCAAATGCTCCAGAGACAGAAGAATTATTTAACAGAATAGCTAACCTTCTCTAAAGACAAACCAACGCTGAATCAAAACACAATAATGGAAAAACAGACAAATTCACAAAAATCATGCCTAACCACTTCAGTGTCTGCAGGTATCTGTCTCTTCCCTAAGTCACTCACTTACATGCCTAAAATATTGCCTCCACATCCACTAGCCACTACCTTCTCCAAAGCCCACTTAAGTTTCAAACTGTGTAGCCCTTGCCAGATGCCTCAAAATAGTGCGTTCTGAAAGATTTTATTTAATACAACAATCATATCACCCACATAATAAGTGTGGCAGTGGTTGTTGGCTGCCTCACCCAGAGTATGAGAAATCTTACTTTAAGGCCCTTTTCATCTGCAACCTAACAGGCCAGAAGCCAGCCATCACCAGTACAGACTGGCCTAGCTGAGGGTGAACACCATCCTCTTGTACTTACTTGTCTATTGAAGCCAGGATCCTACAAAGCTAAGATGCAGAAGTTTTGTCACTGAAGAGAGAATAAGGAACAGAAAACCTGTGTCTAGTTTAACAGTATGGGCTCTTCCCTGAGACACCTGAGTGCTAGTTCTTACTCAAATTTTTGCTAATAAATTTTATTCAGCTAACCTTCAGTGCCTAAAACATGGACTGCTCTTCTCCCATACAAGAATCAGACTTCATTCTGGTCCATCTCAGGCTCCATTCATTTTAAATTCTTTGGAGAACAGTGAGCTAGCTTTCTCTGTAGTACTTCCTATGACTTAAGAGTGACCTTGCTTATCACGCTGCCTACTGTCAAGCCCTTTCCAACATGCTTCTTTATCCCTATTTACTGCTTAAGGAACTTGCACATCTTGTTCTGGTTTGTGAATTTTGCTTGCAGAGCTGGGCACCTAACACTTGATGACTGCAAGAATAAATACGGCAGAGTGACTCACTTTGCAAACTTGGAGTTGCAAACTTGTTGCCTAGTTCTTGTCTGTGTCTTCAAAATCGCCTTCCTATTTTTCTTCAAAGACTTTTGTCACACACACAAAACCAAAGAAAGCTCATGAAAGCCTGAGTAAACTCTGACCCCTCTCTTCTCTAAATCTGCCTTCACGAAACCAAGTATTTGAGATGTGTGTATTTGAGATGCAGATTTATAACAATACACACAGACTTCAGAAGCTCACAGGCATCTGTTTCTGCAGGCCCACAAGGTCTGTGAAGGTGAAGATATTCATTTCTTTTGCATCATGACCAGACATGGGTTTGTATATAAAAGGGTGGAGGGAGGAAGTTTCTCACTGTTTTCACATGGGCAGGTTTGAAGACGTGATAGGAAGGCACACCATCAGAGCCACACCCAGATCCTGAGTTAGAAACTGTCCAGGCCTGCATAACTAACTGTGTCACTAAGTGGTCCTCTTCCTCATAGTTCCAGAAGGTTCCATATTTATGGACCAGAAACAAAAGTCAGTTCTTTAAAACTACAGTAATAAATTAATACATTAACAGTGATAGAGACAGAGGGACATCTTCCCACCAGCTGCCTGAAACTAAAAAAAGTTTTCCTAATGTGAAGCTCACTTATTTTCAAGCACAGCACTCTAGAAGCAGGTCTGCTGATCAGCCAGATTACACAGAGCTGCTCCATCAGGCATGTATGAAACCATCCCCAACCAATGCACGTAGACAAACTCCCACTCACCACAGAAGCCTGAATCAGCCCCGACTGGCAAGAATCCAAGGTACGCAGAAATAACCCAACCACCAAAACGAATTGTCTGTCCAAAGAGAATACACAACAGAAGACTGTTCTGATATTTAATGAACTGTCTCATGCCCAAATAACTCTGGGAATATCTATATTATTACACAGTTTTGCTCCTCAAATCCTACCTGCTTCCCAATCCACTGATCATTCACATTCCCTGCATGGTAGATCATTCCCAGAATATATCTTCTGGAGTAAACCAACTCCCTGCCAGATTAAACTAAGGGCAGTACTAGAAAGAGTTTGCTCCAGCAGCCTTTCCCTATAGGTAGACTGGATTAGGTTTGGCTCCCTCCACTCATCCAACACTATCCCTGCATGTCTTGTACTCTCACGTATCCAACAGTAGGCCATACATCCTATGTCCAGTCTGCAGCACAACCTTGCATTATTTCAGACATTTGAAACCAAAAAACCAACAGGAAATTAATAATGATGTTTTAGGGACACAAAGGTGTCCCACAGGGCCCAAAGGAGAGTCAGGTAAAATGCTGGAAGTCAGCTACGCTGGAAGAGGTGTAGTACTGCATCTTCAGAGGTAGTTGCAACTCTAGGAGCAGCCTGAAGCAGTGTGGCTCTCAGCTACCTTGTATTATTCTGTATCACTTGCTGGAGTAGGTTTCTTTTCCACTGTAGACGCAGCCTGCTATATTTTCTTGTTCAGTGTACACAAGGGTATTTCCTATACTGGAACTTACCTTTCCAAATGCAACTAATATTTTCACAGACCTTCATGCCACCACTTTCTGCATTGCTATATCCAACCTCTTGGACCATCAGAAGCTGAGAAGCACATTTCTGCCAATAAATTGGAGCAAAAAACAGAGTGAGTAAAGGAATGTGTAGCAAAACATACTTAAGTGTTATGTATAACAACTCTCAAAGGGCTCAATACCCTTTACACAAAAAGCTTCACAACAGCTTTTTTCTTGGACAGGAAGACCAGTAACAAACATAAAATACCAGTGTTCAAATCACATGCTCTAACTAGAACCACCATCTTTCCTTTGATAAAACACCAATTCACTACTTTGATTTGCTAATGATCACACAAACTTCAAAAAAGCTTTATGAACAAGGACATTGTACCAACAGAGGAGGTCCTAGGGCTCTGTATGTATGCACGCACTACAATAAGTTATCTGCTGAATATTAGTGCCCTCTTAAATTGGCATTTGGACTAACTTCACTGTGCATGCAGTGCCAAGTTTTCTACATGCAGGCAATAAATCTGATGCATCAAACTTGCTCTATGAGGGAAGATCAGGTTTCTGGTGCGTACACCACAGGATCATTGATTTCAGTATGAGACCTACTGTGGTGGATGTCAGAGTCCTCTTTTAAGCTAGGGTAGCAGAGCCTGGACTCCATGAGCCCATTCCTTAAACCACTACTACAGTCTGAAGCCCCTGATGCTAAAAAAATGATAATAAGTTTTATATATGTGTATATATATAAAAATATATACACACACAGAGGAAATCTCATAGAAATAAGAATTTTTTTTAGATTATCCTTTCTTCGGGTGCCAAAGAAACAGATGAAGCAGCAGAAAAATAGGAAAACAGAGATCTAACTTCTTACTAGAATTTTTTTCCCCATCTTCAGAAAAAAAATAGCTTAGGCTTTTGGCCAAGATTCAGAGAAAGGTTCAGATCAGCTCATATGGGATATGAATCTCTTCACCCATCCTTAGTAATAATGCATTTCTTCATAATGTTTATTCACTGAGTTGAATGCTCTGATGACAGCCTGTGTACTTGTCAAGAGGTCAAGAAACTGTCTGTCTGGTCTGTAATTCCTTATTCAATCAGGTAGAAATGCAGCTGATGTTTTCAACAGCCACTTAAGATTAACAATATGTTCCTTCTCCAATGTCTGTGAAATCCAGTCTTTCCAAGCAAGCCCACTGTTGCTCTTCTTCAAAACCCTGTTGTAATAATAAGAAATGTCTCACAAAAAAACATAACTAGAAGTAGTGTTTCTCCTTTACATATCTCAGCTGTTCTATAGCAGGCTTTCTGCTCTGAGAGGCTCTTTCTCCATGATTTATATAGACAACTTGGCAGAAAGCTAATCAGATTGTTTGGATCTGTATCCCTCTAAAGTAAGTGCAGACATTTCTATGGAAAACTTATTGTGTACATAGGGAAGTAAACTTTATGGCCCACACAGAGACCACACATGTTCACTGGAATGTGAGGAGGTTTTATTTTCAATGCATCCCACCCCTTTATGATACTGGGCAAGACAAATTAAATAGTCATTAATTACTGTATCTGAAAAGATTAATAGATTTCCTTATGGTTTTAGGCAGGACTGACCATTCCAAATGGTCTTATGCAGGACTTGGGTTTTGGTCATCGCACTATGTCATCTCAAAGACACCCACATCACACTTAGAAGCTGTGTGGTCCTTGGTGTAGGACTCTGAATACCTTACTTCCAACTCAACTTCTGCTTGTCAATCACAGTGTAATTCTGAGTAAGTCACCTCATCTTTCTGTGCAAGAGTCTTTCATGTATAAAGTAAAGACAATAACATTCACTCATCTTTTAAAAGACTGATTTAAGGAGGGAAGAACATTTTACAATTACTTTAGAGAAAGCACTGATAACCTCACAAAAAGGTTTAATTTCATTTCTCTGTGGGGTAGATTAAACTAAAATTACTAAATCCATACAGATTATGAATTTTAGAATTATTAAAATACACAGACTCACCAATGAGACCATGGGGCAGAGTGGGGAGAAATGAAGAAAAAAGCATTGTTGTTGAACAGAGAATTTTTCAGAATATTTTGCTTATTAAGAAAGGAAAGTGATTACCCTAAGGACCAAGACTGCCAGAATGACATAAAAGCAAGGTCTTTTCGTAAGATCCAATGACCTTCAGCAGTACAAGTATCAAAAAATACCTCCCAACAATTTCATTAGGTCAGCTGTCCTGAATTACCTTTTTTCAGAAGTTGAGCTTGATATCCTCATTGAGTCTTCTCAGTAATACTAATGAATGAGTACTATAAACCAGCATAAGCCAGGCCACTGAGCATGAAACTGTGAAGCATCTCTACTCAGCAGCTATAGCCATTTTCATGTGATTACTTTTCTGCTTATCAGTACTGACCTTGCAATTGGTGCAATCAAGGAAAGGACAGCACAAGTCTGGATAAAGCATGGTCAGTGACTAGAAGTTTACAGCTTAATATATGAACAGTCAGAACAGTCACAGTTAGATACCATTAGAAGAGGGAGGTGTTTATTTTCATGATGTGGTAGTAACTTTTACTAACACAGACAGGCATCACTCTACTTCACAAAAGAAGTCAATTTTCAAAAAGCTAGTGAACAGAAAGTGGTGGGTGGTTGGTGCATAAATTTAAGATGACTAAAAAGGAAAAGGTAAAGCCTGGAGGAAAAAAAAAAGAAAGAAAAGAAGAAAGGTCAGTGTCCATTAGCAAAATGAAGGAATAAAGTGTACAATAATAAAAAAAAAGCAGTACCTAAATGCGAGGAATAGATTTTAAACCATTAATTTCATCTAGAAAGCCGTTAAAATCCAATGGATGTATTAGTCCACAAAATGCACCAATCAATATAACATTATAGGATCCATAGGTAAAACAAAGCCAGCACGCCTATCCAGTTGATCAGCACAGACTGTTTCCTTTCCTCCAATTACCAGGATTTCTCCCCTCCTTATTGCAGTCTGAGTTTTTAAACACCTCAAGCTCTGGTTTGAAGTTTTTGTTTCATATGGTAAGCAGATTCCATGTCTTCTTCCACCCATGGCCATGAATCATTAAGAGTTACCATCTGACCTTTCCTTTCCGTTGTCATGACATAAGATTTAATTCACAGAAAGGTACTTTTTAGCAAATTGTTCCTAGCATCTCATTCTGTCTACGTGACAGAATGAACAGCTACATCCCGCACAACTGCAGAAATGATCTTCACACATAGCTGTTATTAAAGCAAGTAGAAAACTGAGTCATTCATGTTTTTCATGCATATTTTTCACAATATATGTTTTCCCTCACAGGTAACAAATAGATCTTGAGGGCTTCATTAGCTTGGTTTCAATTTTAGTTTGTAGGACGATAGCTTGGAGGAAGTATACAGAAGCTGAACCAGATAAACGACAAAGCAATTGTTCCTGATATTTCTCTAGCAGATGTTTCCTAAAGGGACCTCCTCTTGTTACTGTTCTCTATGTTAATAAGGTAGCATGTACATAACAGATTCCAGGCCAAAAATGAGGTAAGAACACATCAGGAAAGCAAATATCCTACCTCTGCAACTGAATGTTGCATCACTCACCTGTCTCTTTCCCATTTCAGCTCTGCTGCTATTTCTCTCTTCTAAGCCTGCTACATTGTGACTGCTAGCTAGAGTCACAACAGTTTTCTTGACAGAGAGTTTGTTAGGCACCTGAGATGACACTGCAAAATCAATTTTAATGAAACAGTCGCTTAAAAAATACACAGGGATGTTTGTCAAGTACTTTTCAGAATAGCACTGATTTCACTGTAACACTGATTTTTATAGTAAAAGCAGATCTGACACACTAAAAGTGGGACAATATAAACTATGATATTTGAGCTGGTCACAGTGGTTTTCCTTTATTGTCAGTAGGGAGAAGTTGGCATTTCTATAGTACTATTCATCTCATCCTAAAAGGAAGGTCTAAAAAGGTCAGATCAGCCATGCCCTCTACAATTAAAGAGTACAGATTTATTTGTGTAGCTCAGATCCAGACTTACCACTGCTGGACAGATAACATAGGACTTGCTGTTACAGAACCTTAAGTAGGGGAGGATTCATTTTGTTTTAGGACTTCAGCTTCCTAGACCTAAACATGTGTTATGACCACACTGTTGAACAGCAGTGACACTCTGCTTAACAGAATAGAACCACATTTTGTGAGTGTGCCCAGCAGCCATGCCCTGGTAGGAATGCATCCTGAATACTAAAGAGCATCTTTTATCTGCTGTCTAAAGATTTCCATCATTAATGAAGAAATGGAAGCTTTGCTTAGTCCCATAGTTTTTCCAGTAAACTCCTCCATGTACATAGAGTGTGTATACCCTTCCCCACTTTCCCTCAGCATTGGTGAAATTAGGAGTCAGTAAATTCAAAGGCTCACTTTAATCTTTCCTCAGCTCCCTCTGCTGTTCTTGGAGAGAAACAGCCTGCTCCAGAGCCAGTTCTTCTCCATACCAAGTCAGAGTACTGAAAATTTGATCTGTGCTCTGAATGGCCCTCAGGAAGGGCTTCCCTTGGCAGACAGGACCTTTGTCAACACCTGAAGCCTGAGGCAGTGGAGAGGGGACAAAAAAAATAGGGCACATTTCTCCTTCAGTGGGTTATCTCTGAATTCGGCTCACGAGCTGAACCTTATAACTTGTGTAAAACTAGCACTAGACCTGTTGCTCCTGAAACCCCCATCTGTGTGTACATGAGAGCACAAACAGCCTTGTGTTTTCCCCAAATTCTCTCTGTACACTACATCACATCCAGGCATGCAGACTGGTCCAGGCTCTGCAGACATGACCTTGTCTAGGGTAGCTGTGTGTAAGAGAAAAGGAATGCAGAGGGAAGGGAAGAAGAGAGGCTTGCATGAACTCTCCTACCGTCTTATCAGCTATTGTCAGCTATTCCAGATATGGATATGCAGTAACACACCCTGTACACTGTTTTAGCCCACTGCAACTTGAATCCAGTTCAACACAGCCCCCATCTTTGAGGTATAGAAGTTGCAGGAGAAATTGCTTGGTTGGAGATGGGGTTTTGGCCTCTTTTCTTTCACCTTCCCAGACATCAACTCTGTATGACCTGCTGTGTCTGTCCTAGACTGTCCGTGCGCTGATAACAGGAACCTTGGGCCTGGCTTTCCTCTCACATCAGCAGTGTAATTCTACTGAGAGGAAGCTGGCCCTGAGCTCTCTCTCTTCATGATCGTCTGTACAGACTGCTGCTGCTGCGCACAACGATAGCCAAAGCTCCACTGCGACAGGTGAAAACACCATCCCACATCTTTCAGTGAATCCCCTCTCCTGATCATTTCAGAACCCCCTGAATGACCCCATCCCCTATTATGAAACTTCCTTTGCATTCTGACTGACCTGGAGTATTCCCAGGTGCATTGATGAGCCGAGGTGCCCCAGAAGCACTAATATCTGTCATCTGAGAGGCCCCGTGCAGCTCCTCTGTGCTGCTTCTCATGTGCAGCTGCTGCCATCTTGTGACAATAGGGCTACTTGCCACCGGCGCCCTGGCTGTCAGCTTCTTCTTGATGGAATTCTTAAACCTGGAGTACGAGGTCCTTCTGGATTCTGGGGTCTGCATAAAGGAAGAGATCCAAATCACCAAAGTTAGTCATGACTTAATATTGTTCTGTCCCTTTACACTACTTTGCCCATAAGAAAGCTTTGCTCTGCCACTCTGCATGGGCTTATGCCGCATTGCAGTGACATGTCATGAAAATGCACCTTTGGCTGAAGATGGCTCCAACAATTGCCTGGGTGGAAACTTTCTGCCCAGGCCAGCCCCTGCAAAGCAAGGGCAGCCCCTGTGAGGCCTTGGTCCCTGCTCCATACACAGGTGAGGGCAACTGCCATGCCCAGAGTTGGCTGACTTCTCCTCATAAATCCTACAGCATCAGGACATGGGAACACACCATGACAAATGAATTTCTCTGCCCATAACTAACCCCAAAAAGTAGAATCTGAATTGATCTAAATGCAAGTTCACAAAATTAACAGATATACTACTGAGGGAAATACCAAGCATGCAATGTTTGAAGAGCTCAAATGGGGAACTTTTTACATCAAAGGTGTAATTATGGGTGAATTCAGTTACTTGCATGCAAACTGCTTCACCTCAGGACAAGCTAAGGGACATTGTTTCCTGATGCAGTGAGCAACTGGACTTACCTGTTCCAGAACACAAAAGAGAAACAGCTACTCTCCTTGTGATACAAAATAACACACAAAAATTGAACAAAGCTAGAACTGGAGCTGAGTCACTACTTCCCGTTAAACAATCAGTAGGATATTTACCTAAAGAAGAACCTTAGATAAGGAAGTTAAAAACCTTAAGGATTTAAGCATAAGAGAAGAAAGGCAGTATATTAAAAGTAAGTGGAAAAAAAGAAACAAAAGATTAAATGACAAGGTATACAAACTTTTCTAGTCAGGTAAGTACCCCTGAATCAATGGGCAATGACCTCAGGTGAAGAAAAGAGAGAGAAGCAAAGTAGGGAAGGTAAAATCTTGGATAGAAATTAGGAAGCCTAAAGAACAAGCAAGACAAGGACATAACAAGTGGTATCATTGGTCCCTATCATCATAGTAATCAAAAAGTGAAGATTCATTATTTGCCAAGGTCACACAGAAAGCCTATGGCAGAGAATTAAACTAAATTTGGCTATTGCCAAATGCATTAGGCTACAGCATGGGCCTTTGAAAGACCCAATGCATTTTCACACATTTCACTTAGGATCCTAGGTCTAGACTCTCCTGAGAGAAGGGCATTCAGTAAAACCTGTATTTTGGCTGTTTGAAATCAGACTGCTCTTCTGATTTTTGCCCAAAGAAGGACTTCGCTCATTTCTTATCTCCTCACCAACAGTTGGGTTTGCTCATGTTATTTTTAATGTTACCTTAATCACAGAATGGTTGAGGTTGGAATGGACCTCTGGAGATTACCTAGTCCAACCCCCCTGCTCATGCAGGGTCACCTACAACATGTTGCACAGGACCCTGTCCAGATGGCTTTTGAATATCTTCAAGGAAGGAGACTCCACAATCTCTCTAGGCAACCTCTTCCAGTGCTCGGTTGCCCTCACACTAAAGAAGTTTTTCCTCATGTTTGGATGGAACTTCCTGTGTTTCAGTTTGTGCCTGTTGCCTCTTGTCCTGTCACTGGGCACCACTGAAGAGTCTGGCCCCATCCTCTCTACACCCTCCTTTCAGATACTTCTACACATTGATAAGATCCTCCCTCAGCCTTCCCTTCTCCAGGCTGAACAGTCCCAGCTGTCACAGCCTCTTCTCATAGGAGAGATGCTCCAGTCCCTTAATCATCTTAGTAGCCCTCTGCTTGACTCACTCCAGTAGCTCCATGTTTCTCTTGTATTGGGAAGCCCAGAACTGGACACAGCACTCCAGGTGTGGCCTCACCAGGGCTGAGTAGAGAGGGAGGATCACCTCCCTCGACCTGCTGGCAACACTCTTCCTAATGCAGCCCAGGATACCATTGGCCTTCCTGGCCACAAGGGCACACTGCTGGCTCATGGTCAGCCTGTCCACCGGGACTTTCAGGTCCATCTCCACAGAGCTGCTTTCCAGCCCCCAGCCTGTACTGGTGCATGGGGTTATTGCTCCCTAGGTGCAGGACTCTGCACTTGCCTTTGGTGAACTTCATGAGGTTCCTCTTTACCCATCTCTCCAGCCTGTCGAGGTCTCTCTGAATGGCAGCACAGCCCTCTGGGGTACCAGCCACCCCTCCCAGTTTAGTATCATCTGCTAACTTGCTGCAGGTGCCTTCTGCCCCTTCATCCAGGTCACTGATGAATAAGCTGAATGATACTGGGCCCAGTATTGACCCCTGGGGGACACCGCTATCTACAGGCCTCCAACTAGACTCTGCACTGATGATCACAACCCTCTGAGCTCCACCTTTCAGCCAGTTCTCAATCCACTTCACTGTCTGCTCATCTATTCCACACTTCCTGAGCTTGCCTATGAGGATGTCATGGGAGACAGTGCCAGAAGCCTTACTGAAGCCAAGTAGGCATCATCCACTGCTTTTCCCTCATCTACCCGGCCAGTCATCCCATCGTAGAAGGCTATCAGATTGGTTAAGCATGATTTCCCCTTTGTGAATCCCTGCTGACTACTCCTGATCACCTTCTTATCCTTCACATGCATATATTAAGGCATACTATATTAATTAAAATTAAATGATAGATTTACATTTCTTACTTTTAAATCCATTCATACAGGCAATCTCTAAGCAAACAAGTGTGCAAAAAACCTCTAAACATAAAAATGTATCAAAATTTGAATTGGAAGAGCCTGGATAATATCAAACACATTCAAATTTGACTTTTAAATGGTTTTTGAAGTCAGCAGAATTTGTCATACAGCTTTTTGACTGTAGCTTTGTTCATTTTAGCACAGATGTCCATGCCTGTTCTGTCCCCACCTCTGAAACACCATGGTTTTAGGCCTCATCGTCAGTCAGAGATCAAGCCTCACATATGCCCATATCAGAGAAAACACTCATACAAATACTGAAAATCAAGAGAAGTGACAGAGAAAGAGAGGGAAAAGCAAAGGGTCAGAAAGGAAAAGGGAAGATATGACCAACTATAGACAAAAAATCTGTTCTTTCAGTAACTGTGCTGTCACTACATGTTTATGTCTGAAAAGTCCCTTTGGATACCAAGAAGCAACAGGCAAAGACAGCAATTACTCTAGCATAGGGGAAAAGTCTTGGGGGAGAGGGTGGGAACAAAAAAAACAGGGCAAATAGAGAAGATGCCAGACTTGCACGGCTTTAAAGTTCAGAGTGTCTTTCAATTTCCTCATTAAAACGCCACTGGAGAGAGATGTCTGGCTTAGGCTGAGAATCTCAGCCAATTCCTTCTTCTCTTGTACAGAACCTTCATCTTCTCATCTCAGCAGAGGTAGCAGGTAGTTAGACAGTGGCATTAAGAAAAAGCCCATTTTCTATCATGAGTTCTACACTCCCTTTCCCTGTTGAAAAAAATCATTTGATTTTCTTCCCTCACACCAGCCCACAAACAAGGATCTTACTTTACCCATAATGCTGTAAAAGAGTCTTACAGACAAATCCACAGATGTTACCTGTAATCGCACAGCAGCTGATAACAGGCAGAAGAGAGGCAGTGCACAGGGCAGGTTCTGCCATACTGCCCTCTTTCTACCCAAAGAGCTGGCCCCAAACTGCTTGTCCTCTCTGATAACATAGGGGCCCAGGGGATGTGCTAGAGCTGCACTTACAGACCCACAAAAGAGGTCCCAGACAGTTCTCAAGACAATGTGCAAACACTGAAGCATTCCACATAACTCAGTCGAATAAAGCAATCAATATCCTTAGGTGATGGGAACACACTTTCCACTTGTTTCTTTTTTCCTAGTGGGAGCCATTTCTGTAATTTACTAAGTGTTCTGAAGTCCAGCACAGGCAATGCAAAAGGAAACGGTCACTTCTACAGCAGGAACAAAATGAGCAGCTTGTTCTTTTCAGCCGGAGCAGCATAGCTGCGAGTTTCATATTTCAGCTCCTCCTTCACATTCCAGGCCTGCCCAGGCTCCTCTCCAAAGTTTTTGAAAATGGAGCCTCTCACAACTACTTATCCTTTAAAATATTCCGTGCCCAAAGCCAGGGTCTTTGTTGTTTTTCTGTCGATGGTTTTGTGTACTGCAGTTCTCTGCCTATTGCAACTCAAATTTTTTAAACCTAAAATCAAAGATTTTTATTCTTTTGAAGTCAAGGATTCACGAGGAAGGATTGTTTCCTTGGAAAAGTACAGAGGGAAAGTAAGTTACGACTTCATTATATCTTTGTCTTGAATCTTTACTGAAAGCTATATCCATTTGTATGTGGCAAAAAAGTTTGGTTATGGGAATTTATGATAGAGTTTGTGCTAAATTCCTGTTCTTTAAAACATAAAACATAAGCTAGAGGGAAGTTTTACTTAGGCATGCCTCAATAATTAAGGATGAATTACAAATAAAGATTATTAAATAAATTACAATAAAGAAAGAGAATTTCTTTTAATCCATAGGGTTAACAATGGAATTTGTGCATTAACTATATTAGTCAAAAAGGGCAGTATGTTGTGTTGAATTTTTGAAGCTGATGTAACAAATATGATTTTAGTGCCTGTCTTAAATATATGCTTTTTGCATGCTTATCTTTAAGCGAAGCTGTAATTAGAAACAGTTTATCCATTTACAGGATTTTCAAAACAGGTGGTCTTAAAAAAGCAAATACCTTCAGCTGTTATCATTCTTACTCCATTTACTGAAATTATGGTCAGAGAGATAAGTTTAACCCTCCAGAAAGAACCACTGAGAATGTGGAATATGCCACTTTAAGACTTGATTGAAATCTCTATGCCATCTTTAGTTTCTTTCTAAGTATTCTAACTTTATTTCCCTGAAGGCGACTTTGGTTGTAAACGTGGCCAGTTACTGCCAACACACAGACAAAAATTACATCGCACTGCAAGAACTGCACAGAGAGTTTGGTCCCTCCCACTTCACTGTGCTGGCTTTTCCCTGCAACCAGTTCGGAGAATCAGAGCCTAGTTCAAGCCAGGAAATAGAATCTTTTGCCAAAGGAAACTATGGAGTAACCTTCCCTGTTTTCCACAAAATCAAGATTCTAGGATCAGAAGCAGAGCCGGCCTTTAAGTTTCTAATAGGTAACTATTTTCTTTCTGTATATTGCACCGCCTGTAACTGTGGTATCGTCTCTAAATTCCAGCCTGGGTTTATCAAGCCTAATTTGAGCAGTCATCGCAGTCTTCATAGTCTACGGAGAGAAACAGGCACTCTCGGAACACAATTCATCTCATTCTAATGCAGATATCAAAAAACCCCAAAACAGCAAAAAAGAGTAGTACCCTAAAAGCGCCCGCTTCTCCCCACTGATGATAAAAAAAAATCTACTGTGACTAGCCCAGCTAGAAACATCTCTTTCGTGAACATACAAAGCTGAGTGCAAAAACTCCCATCTACAAAATCCTGTTTCAAATTATGTGATATTTGTTGGGAAACAACTTTTCTTATGGAGAAAAATGTAACTATGGTTGCTAATTCTTCAAGTAATTATTAAGACAAACAGATGCAGATAAGAAAATCCCTTTCTTAGCAAAGAGTCATTTTATTAACTCATCTTGTGAGTTTAAGGTCCCAGCCTGCAAAATCCACTTGCACAAATATTCCAGACTCCTGTTACATTAGGCATTTACTGACTTAAAGCCCTCATGCTCTCACAACGAAAATGAGACTGTATTCAGTTGACCAAAACACTCACAGACACAAAGCCAACTAAAAAACCTCTCTGAATTTTCCTGAGCTTTGGTCAGGTCTTCATAAACCAAACACTGGTATATGAAAGAAAGGATAATTAGACCACAACCCTTCTCTATCACATCTTTTTTAACTAGAAAATAAGGTGTGAGAAGACCCCCTAACTATATAGCATCTCCCTGCCCCATTCAGGATCACAGCTACCTAAACCAGTACAACAGGTGCTTTCCCAGACTAGTACAGTAGTCATGACAGACTCCAAAACTTCCCAGTCTATTCCAGTTTGTCACAACTCTTCTTGTTAGAAAGATATTTGCACATCTAAATGAAATCTCTCTTACACCACTTAAACCCATTGCTTCTTGTCATATCCTCAGTGATGCCTCTTAGGTACTCAAAAATTATCACACCTCTCCTCAGTCGTTTCTTAACTGGTCACAATAGTCACTATGACTGTGCTTCCTCCCACCTACCTTTAGGCATCTCGTCAAGGACCTCAGGTAAAGTCTCGTTCTGAGTTGCCTCGATGTCCAGTGGAATTATTGAATTGCACTCTGGAGAGGCCTCTCCAAGTTCATTAGAGAGGAGACCAGGGCAAATAGTCACCAGATACCAGAGCAAATAGTCTCACTGTGCCTCACATCCTCCTCTTTCAACAGATAGATTATTTACCAGCCCCACATAGGATGATGACATAAGGATACAGAAGTGAAAAGGGGAACTTGGATGTCACATGCATCATTTTATGCCATCAGTACAGAACTAAACCTTGTTTCCATTCACCTAGCTGAAAACATTGGACTTTCTTTGTCCTCCATGTCCTTACCAAGGAAAAGGGTTGCACTTTAATGACAGCACAGAGGGTGTAAAGTTTAGTAGACTTTGACCAGTTGGCTGGCTAAACATACCTAATCCTACCCAAACAGAAACAGAACTACCATATTCACTCATTCAGTTCTTGTTTGACATATTGTTCATCCATAAAAAGGACAAAGATCCCCTGGTAATTAAATATTTTGAAATAAGACCTTTCTTTTACTGCATTCCTGTGCTTCACAGGAAATTACTGTGCATCACAATCAAATAAGTACCTCTCCTATATTTAGTTGTCCTGACAATCAGAAGATTGAACATTTTCATGCTACATCTTCTGCTGAGTGTGACCACTAGCTGGCATTTGTCCACCACTGTTAGATAGGTTAGTGCAAAAAAGGATCTACTGAGAGCATAAACATGGTGTGAAGGCCTTCACACAACTCAACATCCTGTTGCCTCCGTAGCAGTAAGGAGTTTTGCTGGTCCAGTGCAAGGTTTGTGACTTTGCCTGTCCTAGAATAACCTCCAGCTTCCTATGTATACATACTTACAGTTACTCATATACCTTAATAAACCCTGAAAGAACACTCAGACACAGGGTTATGTTACCTCAAGACTGATCCTAGATGTAACAACTCAAAGCTGTAATTACTAGCTGGGTCAGAGCCTCCATGACAAGAGCTTTACCATACCTATTGCTTGCATGAAGTCCTCTTACAGTCATGATATTACAAATATTGTAAATGGCAAAGTTCAGCACACTGCTTCCAAGGATCAGTGTAGGGCTCAGCACTGTTGCCCACTGTATGCCTGTCCCCTGGTCAAAATCTCCTGCAGTTTTCTTCTACTTCTTCCCTCAAAGCAAGACTTCCCCTCCCTGCCCAGGACTGGAAAGACTCTCCCAGGATAAAGGCAGAGTCAAGAAACTGCTTCTGTCTCCTCTGAGAGCCATATAGTTTCCTGATATTATTTCCGGAGTCAAGGGGCTCTCTGCCAGGCATTAATTACAGCGACGTTACCATTAAGGTTCTGCCTTATGGGTTGGAAGGAGCTGAAGGAAGCCACCACAGCCACTATGGCTTCCTGCTCCCATTTCTCCTCCCCTAAGCCCACATAACACTGGGGATTCCCTAATGAGTATGCAGCCCCCATATGATCCTCCATAGCAAGCAGAATATAGTAAAAGTAGAAACTTTTCAACGGTTTCAACAGAAGGTGAGAGTATCATGCACTTCCCACTTTTCAGATCATTAACACCAACCAGTAAACTCATGTCCAGAGTGCTACCAAAGAACAAGGAGGGATTAAAAGAAACAAATAGTTAACCAGCCACTGCTGGGTAATTAAACAATCACAAGCCTAAGCGAGTCATTAAAATGATCTGATGCCACTCTTGCAGATTCTTCAAAGAAAGAGCCTAGATGGAATTTCTGGAAATATCTTGTCAACCCCGAAGGTAAAGTAGTAAAATTCTGGAGACCTGAAGAACCCATAGGAACTATCAAGCCAGAAGTAGCATCCTTGATCAGACAGATCATCATGAAAAAAAGGGAAGATCTCTGAAAAAGCCATTCAGTCTGTGAATCCATTCAACGGCATGTGTGCACAACCTTAGTACATTCCTGGGAAATGCTGCTAGAAGCTAAACCATCAGGTGATTTTACTTCTCTTTGGTGTTAGTATTTTCAGCTCCACTGTGTCAATTAATGTTGGATTTGCTCCTGCAATGGTGCTCCTCCTTGAGCACCACTGAGGTCATCGAGAATGGCAAGGCACTCAGTACCTCACAGGACTAGACCTGCAATTCGCATAAAGTTTCTGAATGTTTCTTTACATTGCTGACCCTGGCTAGTCACAGTTGTCACCAGCAGGAATATGGCTAAAAACAAGAGGACCTATGCAAATACTGAATAACTTATCAACCAAGGAGTTTTGTTTCCCATCTACCAGTAACAAGTAGGTTTTGATATGCCATTAACACACAACTGCCCTGACTGAATGATATGGAGTCCAGAGATATCGTATCAGAGTTTTTAGAAACAAATGTCACTGAAGATATCAGCTTTGCAATATTAACAGAGGACATTTACTGAATTGTGAAGCTGTAAACCTGGTCCTAAAATAAACTGTACATAGAAAATGAGATTATTATTAAAAGGGAAAGAAAAAGTGACAAAAATGTTTCCTTCTCTGCTTTGTGTGTATTTTGGTTCACATTTACATTTCACCCTTACAGCAACACCTGTAACTTCATAAGACTTCTCCATACATTTGCACTGCAGTTTGAGCATACCCAGAAAAATCTAATGCATCCTTCACTCCTTCAATCTGACATATCCTCATTGCCTCCAACAGATATTATTTAACTATCAGCTTCTTGTTCCAAAATTTTACCTAGGAGTGCAAATATTCTAAATATACTAATACACACCAAATAGAGTCAGTGATTGGACATATCCCAGTTAGTTCAAGTTCTATCAGAAAATGCTTGCTTGCTGAGCACATACATCAATGGTTCAGTGAATATGTGCCATGCTTGAGGAACTGAGACGTCCAGAGATGACTTCCAAAACAACATTTATACTAGTAAATAAGGCCAGAAGCCTTTTTGTCATGTTCACATAGTTAGATTCTCTTCTCTCACGTAAGAGGGTGGCATTTCTCGTACTCCCTACAGAGAACAATTTATGGCCCATGATATAACCTAACCTGCCTCAGTCACTGTATGATGAAGCCAAAAATCACATCAAGTGTGCAAACAGTTGCACAGACAGATTTTGAACTCTGGCCATGATTTATTTACGTCGCTGGACACAGTTCCTGTTGCTCTGAAACAGCCTGTATGCGTGATCTGTAGTCCCAGCTCCCCGATTTCTCTATTTGCAAAGGAGCAATAAACGTTATCTTCACATCTGGACACATCCCTAGAGCAGAGTCACTCAGGATGAAGGACTCTGTAGAAGTGTTTCATCTCAGCCCTGACTGCAGCAACATCACCTTATAGCTCATCTTATTGCAGTCTGTGGCTCTAATCCGATACCACCACACATGCTTCACACCTCAGCACTACCTCGTTTTCCTGCTCTCGCCCTGCTTCTTGTCCTCGTTCCTGCTCCCACTTCTGACTGGATTTCTGCCCAGATTTTGGCTTCTTATCTTGACAGTCTGGAGATCTGATTTTTATTCCAGTTTCGTGACTGGTTCATGCTTCTTTCTCCTGCTTTGCTTGTTCTAGGTCTCTGTTTACCTTGGTCCTCAGTCCAAGGAATGTGCCCTTAGAGCAAGCAGAACTGCCTCCAGAGCCACAAATCCCAGGAGCTGTGGCCACTCTTAGAAATTGATTTCACTGAACTCAATGCAGTGGATGATTCTAAGGTTCTTTTATTTATGCCTAAGTGCAACCTGGAAGAACACAGTTCCAGCGTGGAGCTGACAAGCTGCAGAGAACCTCTGGTTCGTGAGAAATTTCTTTCCCTCCCCTCTTAGGCTCATTTTTGATCAACTCCTTGATCAAAGAATTTTCTAGTGAATTAGAAACCCTTCTTTTCCACCAATTCTCATTTCACTCAGCTTAGTCTGAGCTGAAACCACAGAATTCTCCTCCCACAGGATGACCTGCAGCAGTAAAGATAAAGCAGAGAGTTTCAGAACCATATCTGTGGTCCCACTGTTCTCCTTTTGATACCATCCATGAATGTTCCAAAGGTTAAGATGATGCCATTTAGCAGTGTAAGAGAAGCATAAATTCACATGGGGCCCAAACCTGAAACTTTTACTTGAGTATGCAATACATACATTAGTAGTTCTTTAGAAATCAGTTGGCTTATCTGCCTAATTGTGTCAAACAATTAAGTTTATTTGTATACCCTTCATTCACTTGGTTTGCATAAACTAGCACAGCTCCTTTCACCAGGGGAGCTAGGCATAGGTCCCCACACCAACTAAAGATCTGATGAGATATTTATAATCACATTCCTTATATTCTTGTCTCAACAGTGATGCAGTGATGTGCTAATGTGGTAGTGTAGTTAGTTGCTGGTGTATAAAGAGCAGCTAACTAACTACACTGCCTAATCACCACACACAACACTAGGATCAGCCTAATTTTGCAGACCTTCACAAAAATTGCTATTTCCTTCCTGAAGAGACCTTCCTTGGAGGGTTTGCAAGAATGGGATACATTCCTTACTTTGTCTGGGCGCTCCTATAACAACAGTTTTCTCTGCATTCTGTAAATAAGTGTCAAGATGAAACTAAAAGTACCACCATGTTACCTGTGGCAGTGTGTTTGATAAAAGCTTACAGTGTAATATGAGTCAAAAGGATCAACATGCTTCCAGCCTTTATCCTTCCAAGGTACAAATTATATCCCGTTAAAACTGGGTATCCTGGTAAGACTGCATGCAGTTTTTAAGCACACTGATATAGCATTCAGGCTGTTAGTAGAATATGTCATTTTAAGCCAGTTGCTAATTGATCAGTTTAAAATAAAATTTATTTTTGCCAATTATATAAAAGTTTAGATAAAAAAATCTTAAAAGTCATAAAAGTTAAAAATTTTTAAACTCTGCTTCTTTAAGAAAGCTTAAAATTGTTTGAGACCTGTTTAAATTATTTACCTATTTCAAGTGTTTATAAGCTTCCTACTACTTGTGTGTCTAACAGCAGATGAAAAACAGTCTAGATAACTAAAAATTTTCTTTCAATTCTTTGGATAACAGGAATATGAGATACAGCTATAATACCGAATACGAGCCTGACAGAAGGAAAAAAAAAATCCTCAAAGAAAACTAGTAGCGCTGCAGTTTGTTGATAGAGGTATGTGGAGCAGGACAGCAGCTGCATGTTAGCTGATGTCAGAATTTCAACCAGCTAACATACACTGCCATCCCATCACACACAGATGCACCACCCATATTCCTGGAATAGAGATGCCTGACATTTTCCAGGGTAACTGCCTTCAAACAGTGATGAGCCGGCCCTGCATCAGGTGACAGTGCATTAGTGACTGCTACATTCAAACAGAGCAGCCAGCTAACAGTACACTGCCTACCAGACACAGAGTTCATACATAATGAGATCTCCCACGAAATATCATGGGCCTGAATTTGAGAGGTCTCTTCTATTTTCTACCTGCATTCAGTATTGCTCACCTCTTGAGGTTCATGTTTCATAGCTATTCCACTTGAAACAGTGAACATTTTCACAAAATAAATGGCACAGAAAAAACTCTGATTCAGTAACAGACTTGAACTAAAGTAATAGTATAAAGTCCATGTGAAACGTGACTAGAATCAGATCCAAGACTGTCATCAAGGAACTGTAAAGTGTTGCAGCCAGTTTCTTGCCTTAGTTGTATCAGCACCAGCATGCCATGTATCACCACCAGGTTAATTAGTATCATATACACTTTATTTTATTCCTCTTCCTCCTTGATTTATGGTCATCACTGGATTCAGGATCTTGGGCTCGATGAACCCTGAATTTAACTCAGTTTGGTCAATTTTAGGTTATTTTGAAGTTATACTTGGTTACTCCATAGTGCAACTTACCTTCAGGTGATGTGCCACACTGCACCTCCATTTACAGTCATAAAATGGAGGATGCATAAAGATCCCAAGATTCAACCCCATTGATTTAGGCTGTATGGAGGTAAAATTTTACCTGCAACATCCATTCTGATGCAAAGCCGTTTGAAGTCATGCTTGAAGACAGCCAGAGTTAGATGCTTTGTATCAAAGTGAATGAGTACCAAATTTGAAACCTTTGCTTCTTAAAATCAGGTCCTGAATCACTTAAATCTTATCTCACCAGTCCTGAATTCTCAAAATAAAACAAGACACTAAAACATTTACTTGCCCTAGGGCTGCTGTTAGCAGCTACAGGAAAGCACTGGCTAATTGACTTCTGCTTGCTCCACAGTAAGAGAAGGCAACTTCTGAGTCTTCCACGACGCTTTTGAATGAAACGGTCTGGCGTGCACTTAGCAGCTGTTCACATATCAGAAACAGCCAGCTAACATGCACTGCCAGACTGATACATTCTGTTGAGTTTTGGCCATTAGCTCCCTCTCCACCCCTATCCCCACCAGATTTTTCCTATTCTAGACTCCAGTCATTACTCAGTTTAACAAAATAGCTTTTCCCACGGGATTACTTACATAAAATATTTACACGGAAGTGACATTCTCAGCATGCTGGTGACTACATTTCTGTATTGTGGTTGCATTTAAGGGTGCGCTGCTTATCTCCTGCTTCAGCATTTTCAATACGTCTATTTCCTTTTACATCTTTACCTCCCACTCCATCCATCAGCGTATTTGAATCTCACCAGAACGAGTGATACTCGTCAACTCCTTAAGGCAAGAGCTGCCTGTATTTTGCATCTTGTTTACTGTCAAGCATATTGCTGGTGATCAACAGGTATTCATCTGTGTACCTACTGTATATGCAAGTTTGTCATTAGTTCTTTTGCTCTTACCACCCTCTAAATATGGAAAAGCCAGCTTGCAGTGCCAACAAACAGACTGCTTCCTACATCCATCCAGTGACTTCTATCAAATCAGGTAACTCTGGATTTTAAATAGCAAGTACTCCCTCTAGTGCCAAAAGGAGGGAATGCCACGGCATCTGAAAGATGCCGTTTTGCCATAACTTGCAAGTTTTTCTAACATTTTATAGCCTGTAGCTAAGCAAGTGCAATAAGGATTAACAGGAGAGGAAAAATATCATTTGTCTATTCAAAGGTACTTAGATATTCTAAGTTCACCTCCTCTGCCTCTCAAAATAAGTATAAAAGGGGAACTCTAAGTGTAACACATGCAGAGAAGAGCGAATGTCTATGCATGCACTTACCTTAATTGCTTTCTGCAGGTTTTGCTTTCTGCTCCATTTAAGGTCTTTTCCAAGTGTTCTCATGACTTTTTCCTTTAAAGAGATACAGAGGCACAACACTTAATAAATGTGTGACTCTCACTGGAGCAGCAGTTTCTTCACCCTACATCACCCACCAGCCGAGCCCAGCCGCTGGCAAGACGTTATTGCCAGCCATGGCTCTCCCACGGAGGCCAAGCTCCTAGCTGCGATCCCCAGCACATCCCCAGGGCCGGGGCAGAAGATGGCAGCCAGGACCATCCTGGAAAGCACTGACCAACTGCCCATCCCCGCAGGGCACCGGCTGAGGGCAAACCCCAGCACAGTGCCTCACAGCCAACCCTCACCCCCCTCATCTTCCTCGAGGCACGTTTTTCCCCTTCCCACTCCAATCCTGCCCGGGGGCTACCGACCCCACTGCCTCCAACGGGGGGCCTCACCTACACGCAGGCCCCTAGGGCGAGACAACCTCGCAGGAAGGCGACCTATGGGCACGGTAACCTATGGGCACGGTAACCTATGGGGGAGGCAACCTACGTGCACGGCGACCGACACAGACGGCAACTTATAGCCGAGGCAGCGCGCAGGCAGCAGCGAGCCGCTGCGGCCCGCGAAGGCGGCACCAGCCAACCGCCCGCTCCCCGCTGCTGCCGCCGCCGCCCTTTAAAGCGCCGGTACGCGCGGCTGCCGAGGCGGGAACCCCCCGCCGCGGGCGCTGATTGGCCGCGCCGCGGGGGGTCCTTCGCAGGGTCGCTAGGCGGCGCCGCGGCGCTGCCCGCCCCGCGCTGCCGCCCCGCCGGCGGGACCCGGCGCGCCCGGGCGCGCGGCGGCGGCGGGACATGGGGCGCGCGGCGGCGCCGAGCAGCGCCGGCGGGCGGCGGGAGGCGGCAAAGGAGCGCGGCGCGGCGCGCGGGGCGCCCAACGGCTGTGGGGAGGCGGGAAGGCGGGGAGGGCCCCCTTCCCCCGCGGCGGGAGGCATGGCCCGGCCCCGGCAGGTGGCAGCCCGGCGGGGCCCGGGCCCCCCCCGGCCCTGGCGCGTCTCCGGGGACAGCGGCCGGCGGTCCCGAGAGCTGGAGCGGGGGCGCACCGAGGGTGCGGGGCCGCACGTTGCCTTTTGCACCGAACCTCGCTCTGTCACTTTGAGCTAGGCTTCCCGAAAGCAAAGCAGAGCAAAACTTAAAATAAACAGCACCGGGAGCAACCCAACTCATGGAAAAACACCTGTCACTGTTTAGTTCAATACGATAAAGACAGAAGTGTGTAGGAGGAAAAGCGAAGGATCGTTTTATCCTGGCAGGTGAACTGCTCATACGCTCGTTTTGTGGAGTATAGCTCGCAGGGGAACTGTACATAGCCCTTATTCGCTCATTTCAGCTCAGAAAGTTTGAGCATAAATTCGGTGGTAATAGAGTCGAGAATGTTTTTGTTGGCAGATAGGGTTTAGTTAAATCCAAAAAGACTGGAGATAGAAAATAATTGTCAGTACATATACCTTCCATATTCTAGTCAAAATCAGTTAAGAAAAAAACCCTTTTCAGCCTTTGTAATAGTGTCAGAATTTTGGAGTTACACCACTTGCTTTTTCAACTGGCAAAAGCTGAGAAACCCGATATATAAGAGATCCCATTTGCCCTTGTTCCAGCTCTTGGCTCTTATTAATCAACATTAGAAGTGTTATTTTCGCTGAGTAAAAAGTATGTCACTTTTGAAAATACATGTGGTTCCCAACATTTCCTTCATTTTCTTACAATTTTTTTTCTCCTCAAGAAGGAAAGAGATTTTTCTGAATTTCTTGTTAGAAAAGTATTATTTGACAATAGAAAATGTCTCCTGCAAAAATCTTCTCATATGAAGTCCCACTTTCCTAGTCAATTCTATTTCTATGGTTGCATATGCAACATCTAGAAAAGGACACCATGGAAGTGAGACAACAGAGGAAAATACTTACGCCTTAGTTCTAGGCAAAACTTGATATGACTGTTTTGCTGAATCAAAATGAAACTTTATTTCAAAAGTACAGTTTTATTTTCTTGCTATGTGTTTGTAAGGACAAATAGCTAAGGACACTCAATACAAAACATTTGAGTCATGCAAGATCATTTTAATACTTTCTATAAAACAAACATTACACTAAGCATTGGAAGAATTCCATCACAAAGGATTGTTTGCAACGTTTCAGATGTTCATTTAACTGAATAAGAATTCCTCATACAACAATAACGTTCAGCAAACATTGTCAACTAGTGTTACTCTGCAGAATAACTGCCTAGCAGCAGATGCTGGCATGCACTGCAAAACCAACTGATTTTAGTGCTCCATGCATTGGCAATACCCACGCAAAATGTATTTAACTGTTATCTATCAGACTGGTGTTTGGGCCTCTAATGATGCTTTTTCTCACACTGAAAAGTACCTTTCAGCTGAGCAAAACTGTTAGAATGCAATTTTACAGGAGACTAGTTTGTCTCATAGCGGGAGGAAAGGGCTCCAAGTCAGAACTCGGTGGTGGTAAGCTAGAATAAAAGCCAGAAGTCTTTCAAAGTCAACAAGACTGTGTCTGAGTGAATTAGAATTAGCATTAGTTAAACCTCCCTGGAGAAAATGTTTAAAAAATACATTAAAAAGGGTTATTCTGTCACAACACCCTTAATCCAAAATAATTATTATTCAGCAGTTCTCCAAAAGCAAATTCATTTAAAATATTTTTGTAACAATAACACAAAATGTTGATTATTTATATATTCATGCCTCAAAGAGAAATATAAATGTGCATCCAGTTTTATAAAAAAGGGATAGTTATAATTTAATGGGAAATTGTAAAACTGCTTTTTCTAGAAACCAATTACATGTTACCAAAAATCCACTGTTGAATGTGATACTGTTACTGCCATTTGCGGATACTATTGCGATGTATTTGTACTGTGGAAGCAACTCTAAGTTTCTTTGAGAATTTGTTGTTAGTCCACTATACACACATTTGATGAATGAATCATGGGCTAACACACACAAAAGTCTTGATAGCTTTCCCTATGCATGATCTTTCTCACAGCAAAGGTGACTTAGCTTATCTTCTACTGTAAATTGCTGCCTTTGCAGCCTGAGCTAAATAAATTAGCTATGGGCCAAGAGCAACACACTGGCGATTACCAGAGGCTGGGTGACACATGGTAACTTGTTAGGCCTCTTAATGATAGCTTGACTGTGTGTCTAAGAATCCAAGAGGAGAAAAGAAGATGAGATTAACGGAGCAAGGCATTAAAGAGTAAATAATGTGATCTAGCAGAATTAGTGTTACAAGCAGTGATTCCAGGGCATGAACTTTTAACTCATGCATGCACACCTCATGAGTGAGTTCTCAGGAAAGATCTGTAGGAGATTAACGTGTCCATTTGGAGGTTTTCCTCTAAGAGCTCCTTCTGAACACTGTGACTGGAAAATAGAATATATGCCAAGATATTATCTATTTGTTAGTAGCCTTAAAATCACTGGATCCTGAAATGAAGTCAATGGTAAAGAAAATTCCGAGATAAGCAGAAGTGCCGTGGGGAAGTCTGAATTGTTTGTATTTGTTAAGAATGATGTGCTGGATTATTAGCTAGGTATTATAAGATCAAGGATACCTTTAAAGCTCACTTCCTCCCTTGAAGTGCCTCATGTTTTGGAAATGATGTAATAGGTAAGAGTTCTGTTGTCACTTAGAAACTGTAACTGAATTTTAAACAGAAGAGGTTTCCTTCAGAAAAGCTGTGCACAGCTGAGCTTATAGCTTCTGAAATGCTTCCAGCATTTTACTAAAGTTTTTTCCAAGTGAGATTAAAAGGGCATCTTGATTGAGTGGCTTCATTTCTGTCTCACTGCAAACTCATTTTAGGCTCCACATTAAGGAGTCTATGCAGTCAGTTGCTCAGTTGTTTCACCTACATACTGTAACCCTGGGCTTCCAGTGTTCACTCTAGTGAATTTTTGAAGCTCACTGTAAAAATATTCCCCTCAGAAGTTAGTATGCGGCAACTGTGCAGTTTGTGCCTGCTGGCACCAGATGGTGCTGTATGATCTGCTTGGTACCTCCTTGAAAGCTGATAAGCGGATTTACAAGCGTATGTTAACTTCTTTTTTTCTCATCCATTATCCCTGAGGTCTTTTCATCCTACATTGTCCCTGTGGCCTGCACACTGCACACTAGATCTGAGTAAGATTTACCCAAGTTTTGAGTTGATATTTGAAATAGATGGGAAAGATTGTTGAACCTATTTTGGTGAAAATTTGTTTTCATTTTGCAGTTGATAAGTGAAGAGAGGTTTCTGGGGACAGAGGCTTCTAACCTCTCGTCAAAAAGAAAATGAGGTCCCAGCATTGTTAGAAGTTCACAGAGTAGAGGTCCTAAGGTATGGAAATGACTTTTTCTTCCTGTATTTATTCACTATTACCTCTAGCTTTTCAGCCAATGTCCCAGTCTTCTTGCCTGTTCAGACCTATCAGTATTGAGAGGCTTTTGAGTCAATTAGAGCAACAGTTCTCTCAGTGATATGGGGTGGACCGTGGGGCCATTCTAAGTAACTGACAATAGTAGTAGATGTTGTTTTCCATTCGTAAAAGGCAGCTTTGGCCCTGAAGTGTTTCAGACTATTAATGGCAGGCAGAGAAGGGATGGGGAAGGAAACAAACCGGAAAGGGAAGGAATTTGCCTCAGTTCACCTAGCTGATCTCTTCATATCATTTCATACTGCAGTCAACAGTCATTGTTTAGATTTCCAATATGAAATGGTGTTGACCAGCCAACTGGAATATTCTGGCAGTGAACCCACAGCTTCATTTTAGCTGTACAAAGCACGGGGTGTTAAGGCTTCCTTCAGAGGTTGAGGGGGAAAAAAGCTCCTGCTTCACTGGTGGGTCTTACCCTGAGCCATGGACTCAAGGTCTCAACCCAGCAGTCTGCTCATTAGACAAACTTCCATTTCATTTCTCTTTGCCAGCACAGCAAAAGTGGCCGTGAACGTGTGGGGAGTGAGGTCTGGAAACAACTGTCCGCTGTTCCTCCGCAACACCTCAGAGCTGAAGGGAATGACACCTCCTACATAACAAGGCGGCAAACACAAAACTGAACCTGAAACTGAAGCATACGTGCTCAGTTGTGTCACCCCAAGTATGCATGCTGCATTATCTGCATATACTGACTCACGAAAGATGGAGTCCCACCTTTATGTTTTTCTGGCTGTTGTCTGTTTGTACCACACCTTCTGCATTACTTAACCTCCTTTTATTTCCATGTTAAATTTAGCAATAATGACTAACCTACCTGGCAAGTGTGCATACATAGACTAAGAACCTCTTTAGCACAGGGAGAAATTTGTGTCAGCTGTCAGCTTCTGTCTTGTAAAAGGTTTTTTTATAGGTTTAAAAACAGAGGAGGAAAAAAGAAAAGAGCAAAACAATTTTTTTCTCTGTGTACCAAGTGTTAATTGCTGATGGGAATGCTTTTTAATAAATCATTTGACTTCTTATGTAGTATACTGTTAACTCCCAGGATTGTCAGTTTTAATGTAACCTTTAGCTTTCATAAAACAATACAATTCACAATAGATTTCTTCAGCAGCACACTATATGAGGGGAGACGAATTTCCCTGGTAAGGAAAACTAATTTGTGGTCCCTCATTCCTTGTTCAGGTGGCAGAGGAAGAGTTATCCTGCTAGGTCATCCCTTCCTGGGCCTTTCTGCTAAGTTACATTCTTCAGCGTGTACTGTCTTCTCCTGTGCACATTGAGAATCCCTTTTGGTAAGTCACTGCTACAAAGGCTGTCTTAATTAAGACTTTCAACATACCAGAATCCCATGCTGGCTTTGAGGACTGCACACAGCATACAGCTACATGTAGTTTGCCTTGGCTAAACTCCAACTCAACAACAGAACCTCTGAGTTTGTTGCCAGCTGCCATTTGTGTGCCCAAATAGCATTTCATCCTGGAATCCTGAGATTCTGGATTAATAAACTGCCAAAATGCCACTAAGAGATGGCTCTTTCCAAAATTTCTTTAGCAACTTCTACTGTTAGCACAATAATTATTATTTTATTACTAGTACCACTCTGCTATAGGTTATTATAAAATCAAGTTATGCAAAAAATAATATGACTTTTGAATAAATATGGATTGTAACAATATCCAAGGCTTGAGGCACCTGTTGCAGATGATTCTCGTCAGGTGGCCCTCTGAGATAGGACAAGATTAAATACTCATTTTAAAACCAATTGTAATTTCTCCTTGCAAGTATGCGTTAATCAAATAGTTGCTGTCAAGTCCAGCTCCACCAGCTGTGGTATCCGGCTTTTTTTTTTAATCCTTTTTCGGGCATTTTTATGCTAATGACTGAATTTAGAAGAACACCAAATTGGGGAATAGGAAGTCAGAGGTCAAAGTGGTTTATTTCAAATTAACAATTTTAACATCTATCTTCATTTTTGAAAGGGTGTGTTTTTTCCCCTATGTGTTCTCATTACCACTAGATTATTCATGTGTGCTCATGTGATTTTCAGTATGATATGGCACACCAGTCTCTCAAAAGATTTAAGAAGCATGGCCACTGAAAGAGCACAGTGAGAGAAATGCAGCTTGGATGGTCTCTTCTCCTTGTTTTCAAGTGCAGGAAGCATATTGAGAAGAAATGCACTGTTACTGCCATTATCATGTGCTATGAACTAAGCTGATAAAAAAAAAAAGAAACACTGAAGATGTAAGAGAGGAAGGATATTTACAAGCCTTTAAAAAAGAACTTTTTTTTGAAACATGGGAACTTACAGTTCTTTTTTAAGGTGCAGCTTTGACTTCAGTGAGGGCTGAACTACCACTACTGTGAAGGGGAGATGAGAGGTGAGCTTCTACCCAGTTGTGGACAGTGGTATCCTCTAAGGGACTGTCTGAGGACTCACCAGATTGGGACATAAAATCCAAACTGGCAGTGAAGTACAGCTGAGCTGTGAGGAAAGCAGTTCCATGAAAGCCAGACAAGTTATTTGAAATAATTTTCCATCTAAAATTGATTTTTTTTTTTTTTTTGCCAAAGAAATGTTCCTGAAACTATAGTGTATCTCCTACCACTTCTCATGGAAACAAGTCTCTGGGTTTAGTTTCAAAAGATGATATTTAGGGAATGAGGTCTGATTATATTTTAAGCTGGTTTTGTTTAAAATGTATTTTCATTTTTTCAGTTGTATACTACACTGAAAACAGGTCAGCAGTTACAACCACACAAAATATCACTCATCAAGATACAAACTTCAGTGAATCCATGGTTTAGTTACACAGTGTCAATAGTTTAGTTATGTATTGTTAGATGACTGTACTTCTGATATCTTGAGACTGTGTTCTTACAGTCAAGTACATCAAAAAGTTCATGTGTTGAAGGTATGTAATTCATACCTAACTAACTGTGTAATTCATCTATTTCAATTCTTCCAGCTTTTAATGCCTTTAAAACCCTTTCTTGAGATTCAGTGCATGAGTATAGGTTGAATTATCTCTGTCCAACCGTAGTATGCCAAATCCTCTCCCCTCACAGCAGTTGCAAGCCTGTTGCAGCTCCCTTCAGAGGGAGTGTGTCTCCAGTCCTGCAAAGACCTCGGAACAGTTGGATTCCTGAACCAACCCAAAGGCCCACTGAGGCAAAGGGGACCCTGTCTGAATGTCATGAGGAGAAATAAACTTGATAACGAAAAGGCAGAGGAAACATAATACAAACATATGTTCAAATGGGACTATTTTGGGGACTATCAGATCAGCCAAGAATATAATAGTAGAAAGCATTTATCAATAAATATGTCCATAGCTGTATGTATTAGTAACACCTTCCACACAAACTTAACCCAGGGTAAGAGGTTCACCTACTATTTTTAGCCTCAGCTTCTCCTGTCTTCCTTTTGCTTATATTTTGGGGGTGTGAGTCCAAAGGTCTGTGTCCTGCTAAATGCACTTCCGCATTTCACACATCTGAATGTCCTGGAATGTATGTGGCCCATTGCTGTGATAATGCAAATACACATTTGGTAGCTCTACTTAGAGTTCTGAAGAATCTTTTACATACGTGCTGCGTACATGCCTCTGTCAGCTATGCAGTCATCTCTAGAAAATTGACTAATTGCAAAGGAAATAACAGGTGGAAGTGTCCTAAGAGAAGAAGGAAATGAATCAGGGCTTTTAGAAAGCCAAGCACTGACGCATCACAGGCTAGATAGTTCCTTTGTAGCACTGTCTACCTCCCATCCCACAAAATAATTCAGAATGCCCCAAGGATGCAAACAACCAGAAGAAGACAAATTGAAATGTCTTAGAAAACCTCCTTCATCTGTTTCTTGCTAAACGGTAGCTATTTGAATTCAGTACTCCATCCCCCAAAATTTGGTAGGGAACCAGAACCAAAAGTGTGAAAGTGTTTTATAAAAGGCACAGCTCTAGCATAGATGGAACTGTTATGTTATAACAACAAGTGACAGTCCATTTCTGGACTAATATGATTGATCCAAGAACATTCCCATCAAATGTTTTACAGGAACCTGTCTCTGCTTGCTTTATTTCTTTCATACAATATAGTATCTACATCATAAAAATAACCATGGATAACAAGTATGAATCTTATTAAATTCAGTGAGATGGTAATGAAAATGCTAGTTAAATTGGTGATTTGATAGTTATGCATGACTAGAGAAACTTTAATTGCACTTGGCCCTTAGAATTTGATCCTGCACTGATCCTCCATATAATCCTGGAAGAATGAGATTATTCAGACCATTGCAGGATCAGAGTCCCAGTCCAAACCCTCAAGTAGAAATATTCTGAGGCAGTTGTGAGAAAACACCTATTTGAACTTCCCAGGGAAAAAAGTAGAAATCATGTACTTTGGAAGGTGATGATAGTGATTTGGTTTCTTCCTTCTCCTTTATCCTACCACATAAAGGTAATACTTAACTCCGCTTTTCAACTTGTATGCTTGATCTCATATGTGTCGGTGGATTATTGTTCCTTCAAATATGTTTCATTCTTGTTCGAGGAGGATGAAGAGAGTGAGAAGAACAGTATTTGGCCAAGGCGTAGTCATAAAAACAAGGGCTGGTTTCAAATGCGCTGTAACACTGCTGGATCAAGCAAAAGTACAGCACAGTGAACTTGGCCCTTTATGTTTCTGCTGAGAGACTGTTCTATGACACGAATGTCTTAGTGGGCCCATTTTAGAGCAGTTACCAGCAGGCCTGCAATTCTGAGGTGCGTATGCCTTCTCTATGTCCTCTGCACATGCAGCCATCCCGTAGGTCGTCTGCCTATGGAATGTGTAGCACCTTAGTCTGTGCCATGTGGCAGAATATGTTGTAAGGAAAGGAAGTTTTTCCACTTCAGTTTCCGAGGATGTTTGCCTGCCAGAACATTTCAGAGATCAATGGCTTAAATGAAGCATAGATTTTAAGCAAACCGCACTTTACACCATTTTTTGGTCCTATAGATCTATGCTAATTCATGCAGATTCTTTGTGATAGAAGCAGCTTCTAGCATTAACTCATGATCTAACTGTTGGCCCATCTTCTCATTTTCTTCTCCCTTCAATAGAAGTTTGAAATAGGGAAATAATACAAGGTTTTGTGGAGGGGTAAATGACATCTTTCATGTTGAGGTGTTATTTTATTTGCTAATAAAGACTATAGCACCAAAAAAAAAAAAAAATCACAAATCGCAAAATAGTGGCAAAAGTAAGATGAAATCTATTTACTCACTATGCCCTTCTGGGGATCTTATACATCTGACCTCTTCCCACAGGGGTTGTGGTGAGAAGTCATTTCTAGCAGCTTTCAGATTTGGGCTTAATTATTTAAATTCATGATGTTTGTGCTCCCAGTGCTCCCATTTCTAAAGCTCTGCTTACAAAGACAAGGCACATCTCATAAGCTCTGACTGTGTCCAACTCAGAATAGTCTTTGGTGTTTCAGAATCATATTAAAGTATTTCTGCAGAAATAAGGGATACCAAGAAACTTGAGTGTTTCAACAACAGAAACAAGGAAGTTTTCTTACTCTTTTATCTGTTGCTTAAAATTGCTTTTAGTATTTCATGGGTCTAAGATAGAAAACTACTTCAAGTACTTCTGACCTTGAGCTGTAACACACAGTACACAGACTGGGAGTAATGTTGGATGCAGGAAGACTTGGAGGGAAGAAAAGCAATAAGTGATAAGACAGGTAATCTATAAGATCAATTTAAGACATAGAAGTTGGCTTCTGTTTTTTGAAAAGATCATAAAATAGACACTTCTGCATTCATCAACAATTTGTCCTACTCTTACTAGGAAACAACTACGTTGTAGCTCACAAGGACATAATTTCTCAGTGGCAGATGAACCTGAAAAAGTAATGGGGCAAAAGGATGCTATGGAGCACCTCTTATCACATGCTCTGCCATACCCTGATGCGCTGCTAGGTACTATAAGAAGAAAGAGTAAAAACTATTTCCTCAATTAAATCCATCCTGGATTTCTTAATGAGAACATATCATCAGTGTAGAGGAAGTGGAACCAGACACTAGGTTGAGGAAAAGCTCAGAAGTAAAGTCCTTTGACTAGGATTTAAGAAAATTAGGGATTTATCTACCAAAGAGTTACAGGAGAGGAATAAAAGAGACTGGAGTTCACTGAAAGCAGAAGGAGAAAGTCACCCCAGGAAGCCTTGCTGCAACAGCTGATATTTGCAGTCTGAGTTGCTAGTGTGGAAGGGTGAAGTGTTCCTAATCTGCCACGGTCCAAAACTGCTATACTTCTTCTGGCAGGGAAACGAGAAGTGACAGAATTAATTAAAGACAACCACCTGAGTTAGGGAATTACAAATTACTTCTTTGTTGCCATAGAGTGAAGGCCATTTTGCCCCATTAAAGTGTAACAATAGAGACTGGCTTCAAGAGAAGATTCTTTGCAGTTGGTAATGTTTTCAGGCAGTCAGGATTGGTTTATATTAACAAATAGTACCATGAACTCCTCCTGAGATCCATTTAAAGTTAGAAGCACCAACACTTGAGAGAATTGATCTGCCATTTTTGAGCAAGAGGGCCATTTTTGCATAAGCAGTGTAGTTCCTTTTATTGCATGCCTCATGATTACTACTGCATACAGCAACAAAGTACTGAAATGCAAAACGGTGGAGTCACCATCTCCAGAAGTGCCTCCCTTTTTTCTTTTCTTTTTTTCAGATAATGCCTTCTCTTAAGCCTCCCTATTCGCATATAAAATAAAGCTTACATGGGCCCAAATCCTGAGAGGTCTGCACCTCACCACACAAGATACGCAGGCAGAGTCATCACATATATTGCATGATCAGGTCTAAATAAAGCCGTCCTGGTGAAGTCACTGGACCAGTTCACACGCTTAAGGTTAAGTGGATGGTTAAGTGTAAATGAATGTTTACAGACCTCAGGCTGCAAGAGTGCTCCCACACATACCCGGACTATTATAACATGCTCAGCTATTGTCCACCAAGATCTGGGACTGGATCCAGTAAAAGGCTTAGATATCTAAAAGTTTAGGGGTATGCCACCAAACACTCTGGCTGTGGACTCCAGATCCGGATACATGCTTGGGGCAAAAACCATTAATAGGCGAAGAACTGTATGAGTCAAATGCAGCAATACTTATTTTTGTAATGCATTTCAGCTCCTAGAAAGGAATCTAAAGCCTGGAGATAAGGGGTGCCTCCCTATTTTGTCCTCTAGCTGGCAGTCACATGCTGTCCCACCCACGTCTGCAGCAGCAGCCCCTTCGCCGCCTGGCCCAGGGTGCTATCGGAGGGAGGACCGAATAGCTGTATACTAACATGTCTAACATGTCTGAACAGCTACAGACCAGCTCAGAGCACAGGTGAAGCCCTTGCTTGACTTTCTGCCCCTCACTAAGTACATACAGGGCCAGAGCAGGGAGAGAAGTTTCTATCTGCCTCAGAGTAGATAGAAAGCCAAGAAGACCACACTAAGCTGCCCGAATGGTGCATTAAGCCCAGGGTGCTGCCCCAGCACCAAGGCAACTAACCTGCAGCCTTGAAACAGATGCTTCTAAATACACAAGATTTAAGGATCCAGACCCTTTCCTGAGGTCTCTTACAGCTGTTCCTTGCAAGGGCTGAGAAAGTCTTGCTATTTCCTGTTCTAACACAGCCAGAGCTGGTGCTGCCGTCCACTATCCACCTTTTATACAGAAGCCTCATGGTTAAAGCACTTCCCCAAGAAGTGGGAGATCCAGATGTCTTGCAAGCTAAACTGAGGCATTACAGTGCCTCAACCCCTACTTCTCTAAAGAGTGTCTAACCTTTGGGTGACAGGTTGTCTGCCTCCTCAGAGACCCTATGAAGGCTCCTGCTGCAGAAGGGGATGTGGGATTTCTTCCCGTCCTTAGGAACCTGAGGAAATCCCACAGTTAATTTGGGGGGAAAAGCAGTTACTTCACCACGTACTTTGACACTGATTTTCAAGTGTGTGGTTATGTGCTGGAGCGAGCATAGGATTTCTATGATCTGATCTCTTTACTAGTAGATTTGTGAAAGAGGGTGGAGAGTTAGCCCTCAGTTGCTGAACAGTCTTTCATGGAGCAGTTTTGGCCTTTTAGTATTGCCTGCAATCCTTTGCAGAGACACTGTATGTTATCATGCTCATTGCCTCTTTACAGGACAGCCTTACTGGGTTCTAGTAGTTCTTTAGTTACTCTTTAGTTGCTCACTAGATGCACTGATTCTTGAAAATGTGCTTTCTTGAAATCAAACTCTTGCTGTCTAAGCAGATTTTTTCAGGCACCTCCCTTATTGTTTTCATTCTCTCAGCAGGTGATTTCTTTCCAACCTAGATGCTTTCTCCTCTGCTTGAAAGCTCTGTTTTCTGGGTGAGAAAATAGTCCATTGTGTAATGTGAAAGTACCATTGCTGAGGAATCTTTGGTGAATGTGGTATAGTCTGGCTATTGCAATATTCTTCCCCAGCATAAATTGGTTATCAACTGAAACGATTTATTTGCACCAGTGGAGAACTTTGCTTTCTGCATTAACACTACGCAATTTTATGGAGTCTTGTGGTTACCCTGAGTGTAACCTTCTGGTTAAGAAATAAAACAGTGACACTGAAATACAGGTCTTAGATTTAGATAATTAGATACTAAAAAAATAGGTATTTAGATAATTCTGTTGCTATCAAAAGCCTTTGGAACAGATCCCGTCAAGGGAAATATACAGGCTGGAGACTACAGAGGGTGCATGCGCCTCCCAGAAATACCAGAATAGCTGCTCTGACCCCCAGGTTGCTGCTTTGCAACCCCAGGCCCTGCAGCTGTGTTCTTCCTTCATGTCCCTGCAAAAAAAGAGGTGGTGGATCACCGTGGCTATATGGTGATCATCCTCACACTGCTACCCCCTTCAACCTAACTTGCAGACTATCTCTCCATGAGAAAGCTTGCAAAGCTATCCCATAATCAGGACTCCATCCTCCGAGGGCAGTCACTTACCCTCTCCCATGCTGCTTCACAAACACATCCAGGCCCATGTGCTCAAGATGGGACTTCTCAGTCTTGCTCCATTCATGCACCAACATCTGCAGCAGCAGCAGAAGCAGCTCCCAGCTGTGTGTTTGTGCAAATAAGGTGATCAGCTGTTTGACCATGTTTACATACTGGAGTTGAAGTAGCTTATGTACTGCAGTTTAAGAGCTCCCAGTACAGCACATTTGCTGCACAGGGACCATGGGGAGATTTAAGAAAAAAGATAGTGAGTTCTCCATTCCCCAGAGAAAAAAAATTGGCCACAGTGCTAAGGCCACCACCTCTATTGCTGTCCGATGTCCAGCTGATCCTCTTCACAGAAGAAATGACCAGAGATCAATACATCTAACCATATGCTTTTAGCAATCCCTTTAAAAGTATGTGGTGTACAATAGTCCTCCTAAAACAGCAACAGCCTGAATGCACTTATTGCCTCTATTTATTAAAATGGAACTACAATCTTCTGTGCTACTGATTGCCCCCCCACCATTTGTCCCTAACTTCTGTCTTCACCTTTTTTGCCTTGGCTATAAATGCCACCTCTGTCATTCTTGCTTATTGTGCATCATCTCTCTTTGCTACTTTTTCTTTGTTCTATGATCTTACTGTTTTCTCACTGAAAAATACTTGAATATGAATGTTAAAAAAGCAGTGCAAATCCTCCAGTACTCTTCTCCATACATTGTTTCAATCTTAGTTTTTACTGAAGAACTTTTGCTTTGTCATAATCATGTCTAAATCTAACCTGTGTGTATTTACTGAAATGTAAACATAATTGGCAAATATTCATTATCTGGAAGTTATGACCCACTTGCTAATTTGCACTGTACTGAATACTAGTAAAATGCACCCTTGGTCACACAGGTATGTTTGCTTTGCAATAACGCATACTTGGATGTGTTTCATTTAAACAAAGTGATTCAATTAGATTATGAGGCAGTTTTCAAAAGCATCTGACAGCCCTAAGATTCGTTTGATTCACTAACTTCCGTATGTTGCTGAAGCCCTAGAAGCAGCAGCATCCTATGAAACAGAAAACCTGACTCACTGATCATGAAGACGGACGCAAGCGGTTCCACTGATGCCAATAGGATTACACAGGTTTAAAACAAAGTCTCCTCCTATAGTAGTGAATGGGTGAGTGCAACTGTCCAAACCAGTGAGGACTTGGGCTGAGAAGCAGAAAAAAATCATCTCCAGGACTAAAACCCACTTCTCATCCTTTTTGATGGATCCCCTGGTTGGCTACAAAAATTCAGGTCTGATATCTGTTTCTTTGCCTTTGTTCATTTTATTGAAGTAAGTCAGACCAATGTGTTTGTCTGCTTGCTTGCTTGTGTCTGTGCATGTGTATGCGGAAGGAAAGGAAAGTGTACAGAAAGGTTCCAAGTGGCTTTCTATTTTGTGGTACATCTCCATTTTCCTGTTCCTTTTCAGCTCCGTGCACTAAGATGAGTTCTGTCAGTGCTTTCATTCCGAAAAATCTTTTGTTGGCTGCTCTGATATTGTTTGACACCTTCCTGGGAGATAACTCAGCAGTGCAACAGTTTTATGATCTTGTTTTACTATCATGACTGTACTACCATGACCAGTACATAACTTCAGTAAAAGTTACACACGCTACACCAGATTCCCCCATCTTCTACAACACAGACTCAGGGAAAGTTGCATAGCGTTCCCTTAAGTACGTCCACAGCAGCAAGCAGTGAGGAGTGGCACGAGCAGAAGCGGCAGAGCAAAACAGCTGATGCTGAGACGACGCGTATAGCTGATGCTATACACGTTGGAGGGAGGAGCAGCTTAGAACCAGCTCTAGTCTAGTCATCCAAACTGGATGCCCACTGGCAGCTAAGGCAAATTAGGTAAGCTCCTGGAGAGCATCTGTGCTCGTTTAGCTTCATCTGGAAGGAATCCAGCTGACATGCTGCGAGACTACTGTGCAATACAAAACGGAGGTGGAGATGGTGGAATCAAGCATGAGACTCACTTCAAACATTCATTCTTGATCTGAACTAAAACAGTAATGTTGCTGTAGCCCTTGAACAGCAGAATATGGTCAGTGAAGGGCTCTGAGTTTCTGAAGGGCACTCTTCTGCACAGCAGCCCACCTTCCCCAGACATGCATCCTGGGATATGGAACAGGGGACACAGCTGAGGGTGCACAACAGAATGCAGCTCTATCTATTTCTGATTTTCTGCTGGAGCTAATTAGACCTGCATGCATTTAAGCTACTGACAATCAGTGGATAAAAACACACTACTCCCTCTATTTGCTTAACCAGGCTGGAACCAGGGTGAGTAGAGAATCTCTCTCGTAGAATTTTATTTTATTCCCCCAATAGATTTTGACACAGGCACTCCCATAAAAATGTCAGAAAAAATAAGATCAAAATGAAAAGTAATAGATGTCCGCTGTAGTTGTTTCCAGCAACTCAGAGAAAGCTTAAGAGAAAGTTTAATCGGTATAAACAAGGAAAACAGCCCTGCTGTACTCCAGGAGGTCACGCCTTCCTGCCCTGCCTAGCCTGATTCAGGCCCACAGATGGGAGTGACAGTCCCTTTATTGTTTTGAAGGGGCTGTGGCAAATATGAACAAGCCAGGAAGAATATGAGAGGACTTCCAAAGAGATCCAACAGGACCCTGGGGATTTCCCTCTTAATACGTCAGTAACTAAGGAGGAAACAAACAATTGAGACATTAATTATTTCGTAATCTTCATACTTCACCTTAGATGCTGAATGTGTCTTAACATGTATTAAAGAATTTGTGTAGGAGAGACTTTGCTCATTTGCAGAATAATTGGGAAAGCCTTTCTAAAATATCCACATCGCTAATTATTCTTCTCCAGTTGTTTGTTAAATTCTTCTGTGATAGGTTGGTTGTGATCAGTGCTCCTTGCACTGATGTCTTAGCCATGCCAGAGGCTCGAATTATGTTCAAAGGGATTCACCAAGTGCTAGAAAATGTTGAGAAAAAGTGTAAAAAAATTATTACAAAAAGACAGAATGCAATAGGAAAAATCATATTTAATACACAGCTGCCTGTGTTAAAGTACATTATTTTTCTCCTTTAAATTTTTGACCATGAAATTCTGTGAGTTTTCTGACACTTAAAGGGACATAATGTAAGCCAAAAGGATATACACTTTCTAACAGAGTCCTTAGGGTTTGTGGAGCACCCTGCACAACAGTACTCTGCTATCACATCTCTGGGCACTGTTGAACTATCAGCACAGCAAAAATAAAGTAAACAAGCAGACTTTAAAAGGGGAGGTGCAAGGGGAAAGGACAATCAATTGTCAAACATTTTTAGTTTAGTTTAATTTGAACTGCATTCTGCATTGAATGGAGGTGATGTTGTTTAGTGTATTTTGCAAGTGGGGTCTTGATAAGCCAAATTAAAGCCTAGATCCCAGGATTGTGATCATATAATTCAGTGGGAGTACGTAAAGCTGCAGCTCTGTCTAAATTACTGTATAGGTACCCATCACTGTAATAATCTGGGAACTCTGAAAAATGATAATTACCCTCCTATCCCCTCCATTCCTGTTGGAAAGAGACACGTTTCTGCCCATTACTCCTGTCAAGGCATTGCTGGGTGCAAGTCTGGATACAGAAATCCACATTCAGTTCAGAATGCTACACAGAGATTACTTACTCTTTTGCTTTTGCCACCTAAATCTATGGTCCAGTTTGCCTCCATTTTATCCCTGTGGGTGAAGATCCTCCATTAGTGGGCTGACAGTCTCCTTCTTCTGCTGGAAAGCAGCTTTCATGGGAGGCTGTGACTGCGGACGGAGAAACAGTATCTTCGGTAATGAAGAGTGTTTCTAACAAGGCGCTGTAAATCAGGACAAAGACAGTGAGTGAGCTACATGTTCAGTGAGGCTCCTGTGTGGAGAGATATTAGTGATTTTTGTTCTAGGAGATTTGCTTGTTACATTTTCATTAAGTGAATCATTCCCAAAATTGCAGTAACCGAGCCTGACATTAAAAATGCAGGGCCAGATATGGGATGTGGGGTTTTCTGGGTTTTTTTGCCTTTCGGCACTAGGCTTGTTGGATTTTCATGGGCAGGGTGTAATCTGGTAGGTCCCAGGGCTGCAGTCCGGTCTAAATACAGACAGGAGTGACTGTACATGGATAAGGCTGTGAAAAAAGATTCACCAATTTTTCTACCAGTCCCCTGTCAGAGACAAATTCGATGCTTTGGGGGTTTTCATGCTTTTAATTTTGCAAACTTTTTGATAATAAAAATCAAAACAGAACAGAGTAGTCTACTATTTGAATTCAGTCTTTGAGTTTTTTAAGTGCTTATATTTCATCCAGGAAGAAAAACGCATACAAGTGAGATGAACCTTACTTATTTGATAACTCCACACATGCCAGAAGCTGCAATTTAAAGTTCATCACTTTGACTGAGTGTCCTTCCTTTGTTGGACACTTGTTCAAATGCATTCAAAAGCCCTCAGAATCTATGCTGTAACTGGTGACTGAAAATAGTGTAACAACATACTGAGGTGTGTCTTTGGTACAATAAACAGGTTAATCTGGCTAAATCTTTCATTAACATGAAAGGGGTTTAGAATTGTAACATAATTTTTTATTACTTTATTTGAACAGCTCTATACTGTTCAATAAATTGCAAGGAATGTTTTAGGACTGAGGTGTAATTTTAATGTGTTAAATATCTCTTTTTACAGTAAAAAATGTTGCCTTACCTAAGCTTAATGATTATTAATGTAGCTTAGCAAATCTTTGACTGCCTGCAACTACAGCCCAGTTGCCTATTGCAACCACTCAAAGTATCGTGACTGTAGTGGGAACTAACTAGTTGCCTGTGTCCTCTACATCTCAGCTAGAAGAAGGTGAATCATAGGGAGTAAAATTCCTAATTTGTGGTACATTTGTCACCAGTATAGTAGACCACTGAGCATCTGCAAACATTTTTTTCCTAAAGGAGCTATAATTCACTCTATTATTCTGATAACATCCAGTGAAAAGCAATCACACATATAGAGACTACAATATTTCACAGGACCTGCTAAACAAATACATATAAATAACAATCCTCTCAATTCTGGGCCTTTACAAAAGTAAGCAGTGTTTTCAGCCAGCTTTTTTCTGATGATGTAGTCATATGCTCAATGCTTTTTTCTAAATCCAGATTGCATAAGAGTTCATACAAAAGTAACAGCACAGTATTTATAACTTTCTGCAGGTTCACAGTTCTTCATGTAGCTGTTGACTTTGGCCTTGACCCAATATCCCAAAATGAGATGTAAAAAGATTTAATTTTGAAGATATTGAATCTGTTGCTGTCAGGGAGTTCTACTTAGGACAAATATTTAATGTAAAACAAATACTTAGCTGCAGGTCTTGATTACACATGCTCTAAGATTTATTCAAATTTAAAAGGGATTTTTCTGTGTTATGTGAAGAATTGGAAATATTGTTCTATGTAATCATTTCAAAAGGCAGTACTGTACTTCAGGGGCTAAAACTAACATTATGATTGTACACTGCCGTACAGTCCATAACAAAAACACTAGAAAGCTTTATAGTTCACAACTATTTCCCTCATTTTTCATTTCCCTCATTTTTTTTTCTGCATTTGACTCTTCTGTGATGGTAGGGTTGCAAGATTTTGGGGGGAACAAGAGCTGAATATGGATTTACAGAGTCTAACCCAACAGTTTTGATGTCTATTTTGGGTTTCAGCATAAGAATACAACAAGATGAGACTTGACCAAAGAACAGGCACAGTAGGCTGTCTGAGACTAACTGTTAACACAGAGGGCCTGAAAGCCTATAAGTAAAGGGAAAAGCTTTCTTACAAAATTTCCACAATGACTGGCAAATACCATATTTCTATTTGTCTTCTATTTTTCACATGCTACCATAACCTTTCTGTTAGGAAGCCTTAGAGGCTTCGGGGTGCAATGTACCCCTAGGTTCCTGCTGAACACAATATTTATCTCTCAGCTCATGTAAGGGGAATTTCCACAGCAATTTCAATATTTTCTTCTCTGGCTGCAGCTAATCCCCATCATGTCGCTTCATTTCCCTCTTAAGCATATTTCAGGCTTCACAGAGAGGTAGAGAATACACAGAGAGTTTTGAGAATAATTGTCTACTTACCTGAGAATTACCAGTGGGAGTTCACACTTAAAATGTGTTTGGATTCAATGGGGATGTGAGTTTAACTTATGATAGCTATTCCTGAATAATTTCATATATGGGAAAGTCCTCAAGAACATATTGCAGACTGATCTGGAAAGAAAAGCTAAAGCCCAGTGAAAAATTCATGGATTTTTGTGCATCAAACAAACTGTATCAAAAAGCCTCTGCTCACTGGCCACGCAAGCGTGGGGGCACCTGGGACTAAGCCCTCCCATGTTCATCTGGGCTTGTCTTTGGCGTTGGCAGTTCCACTTGCGCAGGGAATGCAGAGCCGCCCTCCCCGGGCAGCAGGATGCCGAAGGGCAGCCCGGTTAAGCACCAAGCCAAGCTCAGCCTCCGCTGGCTCCACGTCTTGGGATGTATGGGGGGGCGCATGGCTTCAGCAAGCCCCATTCACAGCTGCACTGGGAGAGCACGAGGCGATGACCTAGCTCCACACCTTCCCCTTTACAGAGCCCCATAACTCAGAAATGAGCTGGAACAAGACTGTCCTAACACTGCTGGGTTTCGGACTTCTTCCCACTGTAAGCCACTTTTCTTTCCACCCACCCAAGCTGCTCTAGGGCCTCTCATGATACAGTCCAAAAGAAATAATGATAATTATAATATCAGCTTTGCAGTTTCATAGTGTGTTTATTCCCACATGCTGTGCTAAAGTTCTTTAAAATGTGCATTAAATATACATTTCATAGAGCACAATCTAGGCTGGGTCAGGTGCCTGTTAGCTTGTCCCACTACCTTCATTCATGGGTATTCCTCCTCTCCAAATTGCATCATACTCCTTAAAGGGGAAAAAAGGTAAAAAGGGGAATAAAAGGAGTGGGGAGGATTCTCCTTAAGACAGCTGCTTCATAAAAAGTCTTCTCCTACTCCCTCTATTTTCTGCTCTGCATACTCACATTAATGTGTGGTGAAGCTGAACTGAAAGGCCAGAGGAGTTCAAGAGGCGGTTCCCAGCTGTCTTGCATGTGTGACCTCCTCTACAATCCCTTTTCTTCCGGCAGTGTAAGAGCCCAGGGTGCTTTTTCACAGGTAAAGCAAGTTCAGATGGATTTCTCCCAGGAGCCACATTTTCTGTAAAACAATCCAAAACTACTTCAAATGGGTTATTAACTCATCTCCAAGCATTTTTAGTAATGCTGCCAAAGAAACAAAATTACATGGCCCAGACACTTCATCAGCAATAGTTAGGGTAGCCCAAGATCCAGATGTACAACATAAATCATGGGAACAAAAAATTCATTTCACAAAAAATGGACATTGATATACAAATTGCCAAATTTCTCTTTCAAATGCGGTTTTATTACTCGTATGACTATGAACACAAAGGTGACTATGAACCAATCAGAAGTATAACATCACATGAATTTAAAAAATAAAAAATTACAAGGGATTCCATATAAACACCTCAATTTTTAACTAAAGAAATGAACATAATCATGAACATAAATGACTTTTTCTAGAAGAGTTCATTGTTTTAAGTGCTTAAGATGCAGATTCTGGCCAACTTCTGAAGTTTTTCACCTGAACTATTCACTACAAACCCTACAATTTGGTTTGCAATAGGCTTCTTGTCCTCCTTCGCTTTCTCACACCCCTCTCCTTGCCTCTAACTCCAATACAGGCAGGGTACAGACCTCCTAGAGCAGTGCTCAGGGCACGGGAAAGAGACAATAAATTGTTATGAAAAGACTGGAACAATTTGCAGGAAATCGGGATTCTCTCTCTCATTTTGTCATAAACATATTAGGTGACCTATATCAAATCCCCTCATGCCTCTGTGCCTCAGTTTTCCACCTATACCCAGGGGATGAGTGGGTCCCCTTGCCCCCTCAGAGCACTTCTACTCATTCGGAGTCGAAGAGGCTCCAGGCGAGCCTTTACTCCGTGCGTGTGCTGGGCACCGCGGCACCGAGGTGCAGCACAGCTCACGAGAGCAGCCGCCCCGTTAGGTTAAAGAGGAGAGCGCAGAGCGGGTCTCCGCAGCCCCGCCGCAGTGGGAGCTCCGCCGGTGTCTGGGGCGATCAGGCTCTCACCACAACCCTCCAAGCGGTCACTGTTCAGCATTCACCCCACAAAGTGCCGAAAAACTGCTGCGTTGTAAGCTGCTGAACCAGCTGTGCGTGCGACAAACAGGCATGAAAGACAGGGCATTTCTACTACTTAAGCATACAGAAGAGAGAGTTATAGCCGTTAGTATCATTTATTTACATTAAAGGCCTCCAGATTTGGTCAACCCCAGGCTCAGCTTTCCCACTGATTCCTCCAGGGTGTGGAGGCTCTTTGCTGAGTCCAAGCACAGGTCATTGCACTGACATGTTCCTGGGCTGAAAAGAGGGGAGTGAAAAATCACACCACGCCAGCAGTACAGTCTCAGCATTGCCCTCATGTGCCAGCAAGGCAGCCCCCTCTGAAGCTCGTAGCAGTCCATATAGAGGTGTTCAGGGAGACTGGTGCAAAGGTTAATGCTGGCTGAAACTGCGAAGTATTGATTGGGGTGGGGTTTAGCCAATTACAAATATGAAACTCAATACAGGAGTCACTGTCTGAAACTGTAGGACCTATTCTGCAGAAGGGACCAGACCGTGTAGTGTAAAGGTCTTCCTTATGCTTAGTATCCGTCAGTCTACGATAGAGAGAGAGGTGCAGCGGCGAATGTTACGTACTGCCACAGAGCAAATGTGCAGACCCCTGCAGTAACTGTTTACTGGGTGAAAAAGAGAGTGAGCCTCCGACTTTCCAGCTACTCGATTTTTACAAGTGAGTGCTATTTATAACTGCGTTGCTCACATCAGTCCCGAATAAGCAGTCCCTGTACTTTACCAATAGAGATCACTCCATGTGAATAAACTTGAAGACATTTATTAATTTTGATTTTTCTTAGTATTTTGTTGAAGAGTATAAAGTAAATATTGAAAATAAGTAGTCATTTGCTACCAGAGTTTGAACAGGTGTTAGTTGCAAGGCAGACTTTAAGGCTGTTTCTCGTACACCTATGAAAAAGTTGTGCCAAAGCAAACTACAGCCTCTTTTGACCTCACTAGCTTTAGGTGTTTCTTAAGACTGTACAATGCAAAATGTAAACAACGGCCACGGACCAGAAGTAAGTCAATGTTTAGAAAAGATGAAGAGGGCTGCTGCTGTCATATAAAACTGTCTGTAAAATATTTGCCTTTTCCCTGAAGTCAGACATAGGTGTAATTTTCTTTATAAAAATATTCAAGAAAACAAGGGGAGAAAACTCAGTAAAATTCCATTTCTCTGCAATCACTGAATAGAAGAGCCAAAACCAATAGTAGCACTTTGCTATTAAGAAAGTCCTCCTTTGTAGTATTTCTTCTTAATCACACCGTATCTTGAGGTCTGGTCTCATGCTTTAATCCACCTTTAAAGTTTCTATCCAGTGAAGAACGCAGGTGTCTACAACAAGGCTCATGTGGAACTGCGGTGTTCATATTCAAAATACGATCCTTCAACCCTTTCCCTGGCGCCTCTCAGGTTAAAGGATATTGCTGTTTCCCCTCCAAGCGTCCCGGCTGTCCGCAGCTCTGCCTCTCCGCGTGCCCGAGCCACCCCTCGGAGGGGTCGGCGCCGCTGCTGCCAGCGCCTGCCGGGCAGCGAAACCGCCCGCCCCAGGGCCGAGCGAAGGCAGAGGCGGCTTTCTCAGCCCCTGCAGCACTAATGACGGGACCTGGGCTCAAAAAACGCCGTTGCAAATGCTTTATTTTAAAACCATCACTATGCAGGTGCTGCCTTCCCATCCCACATACGCCACGCCATCCCCGGGGCCAGACGCTTTGCTTACCTATTCCTCGTTAACCACGAAGCGTCTCAGGCGGGCAGGCCTCTGCCCCGGGCTGGCCAGCTCCCCTCACGCCTCGCGCGGGCCGCACGCCACCGGGGCGCCTGCGGAGGTCACGGCGGGCACGAACCACGCACCAGCGCGTGCGCGTGCCTCAGCCCGCCGCGCCTGCACCCGGGCCGGGGCGCGCGGGGAGCTCTTTTAAGTTAGCGTTGACGAAAGCGGTCGTTGAGCTGCTTTAATCTGTGCACGAGATCTGTCTGCTTTCTATGACGATCCTGTATGGAAGGAAAAGGACAAGCATGATTTTACAGTACACATTTATAGTTTAAAGCATATGTATGTAGTATAACACTAAACCTACAGTGTTACATACCAAACACCTTTTTCTTTTACCAGGTGTGTGTCCACATGTCTTAAGAGTCTCAGTGAGAAGCAGCTTGGTCTGATTAGCCAGCTATCAGTCTGTCCAATTAATAAGGATAATTAAAAAAAAAAAAAAAGAAAAAGACATCTGTGATCATTTTCTATCACTTTTAGATCACAACTGAAAGCTAATCAATAGTAACACTATGACTAACTAACCAGTGGAAACTTTTAAACAGGCTATCTGCAAAAAGAAGTGGATAAAAGTGTGCAGTTCTAGAAAGATTTGAAGTAGCAGCAAAAACACTAGTGATAATCCAACAAGGTGATTATTTTATTGTTGCACCCTACCAGAATTTTACAGTTTTTACAGGTCACTTTATTTCTGAGGAATTAATATGAGAATTACAAAGTTATACACACTATACATTTTGCATTTAACTTCGTGAAACATGTGGAGAATTGTAGATATTTATACAGGTTGCCTTAGTTATCAGTTTATTCCCTGTTGAATTCAGTGCAGCCTGAGAGGTTTTGCTCTCCTGTCCACTGCAGGACCAGAGCTTTCACACGGCTTTTCTGCCTCGGCGTTTTCCTCTCCTGGAAAACGAATGGCTCTGGAGCGGAGCCAGGGCTGAGCCGTCGACATCCCAGGCAGTGCTGCAGCACCTCTCCTAATGGAAAATGTCCATGCCACAGAGGCGACTGATGAAGAACCACCTTCGCAATCTCCCAAGAGCCACATGGCCACATGTTGTGCTGGTGACAAGAACCATTCGCGCTTTAATACAGCCTCTGCTTGCCATAAACACAACCCTAAGCGCAGGGTTGCAGCTCTCCTAAGTGACCTTCCTCTGAGATCATGACGTGGTGCTGCTCATGCTGTCACTTTAATTGACATACAAGTATATTACTATTTGATTGCTGTTAATGCACATGGACCTATGCAAGAATACTTGAAAATCTGAGTACTGAAAAGTAGAAAAACTGATAATTTCACGGATATAAAACTCAGCTAGGCTATCCTGAGTAGAGCATGGTGTCTTCATTCACTTATGTGCCACAAAAAAAGAAACTTCAGGTACTGTTTCAAGTATGGTGTCAGTGGTTCAGCTTTCAAACCAGCAGGTGCAAGTGAAATGTAGCCATTCAGAACATTTTATGGCGTCTTTCATCCTTCTCTTTACTTGAAATAATATCACTGAATGTTAACAGCAGCATGTTTTATTCTAAAGTTTTCTGCTTGAGCACATCGAGCAAGGCAAACTGTGTAGATGCTCGGCTTTTGCTATTTTCGCACTAACAAAAGCAAATACGCGTACTGATGCAAAACACTGCTTACATGAAATCAGTACAAATAAAGGACAACCTTAAGCACTATCTAATCATCACATAGGGTGCAAGAATACACCCACAGCTGCACACAGGAGTGACAGTAAGTGCAAGTTTGTAGACTTTCTAGGTTTAATATTCCATGATTGAGAAAGTGTATCATGTTTAATCTGTTTTGGCGGCATGGTCATTTTGACATGCGCCATCCCTAACCGCTATCCTATGAGTCATACTTTTCTACTCAACTGAGCAACATCTCTGCATAGAGCCAGGCAGCTTTTCATTTAAGGGTATCTCGGTAGTCACTACACTCATTAACAAATTATTGAAGGTGAGTTATGCACTCCAAAACCACAGCCCCGCAGAAAAACGTGCAGCGCCTGCAGCTGCGCCGCCCAAGGCTCGCGTGCACGAAGGCGGACGTCTCGGCCGCTCGGCAGCGTGCGCGTACACGCAGACCCACGCTGCCTCCCGAGGCAGAGAAAGCCCAAATACCCGTTTTCGGTGCGGAGCAGCACCCCGAAGGGGCGCGGGAGGAGCGGGCCGCGCGCTCAGCGCGGCACCCAGCGGAAGCGGTACCCGCCGCCGGCCGTGCGCAGGGTGAAGGCGCTGCCCTGCGGGAAGGCCAGCGTGCGGATGCCGCCCGCCTCCCCCAGCGCTGCCCGCAGGCAGCCGCCCGCCTCCAGCGCCTCCAGCGCCTCCAACACCTCGCTGCCGCCGCCGCCACCGCCGTGCAGCTCTGCATCCCGCCGCTGCCGCTTGGGCTCCGGGCCGCCGCCGAGGCTGCGCAGGGCGGCGCGGCACCTCTCCGACACCTCCCGCAGCATGGTGTCCACGCCGGCGGCCTCCCCGGCGGCAGGAGGAGGAGGAGGAGGAGGAAGGGCCGCCCCGTCGGGGCACTGCGGCTGCATCAGCTTCTGCCGGGGGGAGACAGCGACACCTCCGCGGGTGCGCAGCAGCACCCGCCGCACCGCGCCGCACCCGGCCCGGCCCGTGCTGCCCTCCCTGTCCCGCACCGGCCCGGCCCACACCACCCTGACCCACACCACCCCGTCCTCTCCTATCCCACACCACCCTGACCCACACCACCCCGTCCTCTCCTATCCCACACTGCCCCGTCCCGGCCCACACTGCCCTGACCCACACCACCCTGACCCACACCACACCGCCCTGACCCACACCATACCACCCTATCCCGCACCGCCCCATCCTCTTCTGTCCCACACCGCCCTGATCCACACGGCCCTGTCCCACCCTGCACTGCCCCACACCGCACCACCCCAGCCTGCACCACCCCATCCCGCACCACCTCGCGCTGCCCCTCCTGCTCACCCCGTCCCACGCTGTCCTGTCCTGCACCGCCCCGTCCAGCACAGCCCCTTCCGCCTGCCCCATCCCACCCCACACTGCACCTCCCCGTCCCATCCTGCTGTCCACCCCTTTGCACACCCACACCGCCCCAATCCCGTACCACCCCGCACCACACAGCCCCACCACCCCACACCGCCCCGTCCTGCCTGCCCCCCCACGGCCCAGCCTGAGGGGTCCCCCGAGGGGCCGGCCGGGCCGTGGGGCAGCCAGGCCGGGCCGGCAGCACTCACATCGAGCACGGCGGCCAGCTGCCTGGCCTGGCTCGCCAGCTCCTTCAGCTGCACATTGCTCTCCCTCAGCGACGTGAGCTCTTCCTGCCTCCGCGTGAGGGTCTCCTGGAGCTGCGAAGGACCAGCAGGGACAGGGAGGTCCAGGACAGCCCCACCGCCCCCGGCACGGGGGGACACCGCACACCAGGGCCACGCAGCCACCAGGGCAGGGTGCTGGGGAGAGAAACCTGCTCCGGGCCCTGGGCGAGCACTTCCGAGTCCTGACCTGGCTGTTTTCCTCCAGGGCATCTCCCAGCGCCTTCTCGTGCTGGTCCGCCACATCGCTCCAGTACAGCTCGGGGGGAGGCAGGCTCTGCAGGGCCAGCTGCGGCGGGGCGCTGCTCCCCGGCTGCAGGCCACAGGGGCTGAAGGCCACGTCCTCGCCAAGCGAGAAATCAAAGTCGGCAGAGTCCAGTGGCGGTGGCATTAAGGTGGATGTGTCTAGAAGGAAAACTCCCAGGCATTAGGGTAGAAAAGGTTCCCACGTCCTCTTCCCCCCCCCCCCCCCCCAGTCTCTCTACCGAGCATCTCCCCCGGTCGTTAGTCCAGGCATGCTGTCACTCCACCGCGGCAGCCACGTGCCCTGAACTCGTGTGAAGCTCATTTTACTTCTCTGCGGTTGGCTGCAGAGCAGAGGGATGTGAAGAGCTAGGTGCCAGCCCAGGTCCCTCTGCAAAGGACCACGGAGGTGAGCTGCCCTACGGACTGTCCCAGGGTTAAACAGATGTGCAGGTGCATGGGCATCCAAAACCCCAAAACAAAACAAAAAAGCATGGGAGGCGACCGAATGCGGCACCTGGACACAGCAGGACTTCTGATGCGCAGGCACAGGCATGTTTGGCTCATGTAAGCAAAAACATACTTGCCAGATATGAAATCATCCACAGCATCTCTGAACTCCTGAAAATCAAAGTCGGGCTCATCCTGCGAGCAGTAACCCTGCAAGAGGTGGATGAAACGTGCCTGTGAGCAGGGCCCAGGGCTCAGGCCTGCCGGGCCTGCACGCCGTGGCTTGGCCCGTGTTGGACGGGGCTGGACATAACCCTTACGCCGCCCGTGGCCTCTGCCGCTCTCAGCCTTGGCCTGGGCCACCGTGCGCACGGCCGCGACGCCCCGGGCCGTGAGGAGCTGCGGTGACTGCTCCTGCCCTGCCCGCACGGACACCCCGGGGCCACGCAGGCCGCCCCGGGCGCGGGTTCAGAAACGCCTCTTGCCCCTCGCAGCAGCGCAGCTGCCCGCCGGCAGCCCCGGCGCAGCGCCCGGCCCCGGGCGGCGGCTCTCGGGGCGGTGCTGAAGGAAGGGTCTCTGCCTGCGTCTCCCAGAAAGGGCCCCAGCACCGCCGCAAGGCGCCTCGCCAGCCCGGGCTACCGCCGAAGAGCCGCGGGACCGCACCTGTGCCCACTGCACGGCCGGGAGGCCCGAGGCCGGGCGCGGGCAGCGCCCATCGGCAGCGCCGGGGCTCGGCCCCACCGCCGGCGGCGCTGCCCGGACGGGGCGGCCCGGCCCCGCTCCTGCTCCCGGCGCGGGGTTACCTGCTGCGCGGCGGCGGGGAGGACGGAGGTGGTCGCCGCCACGTCCTGCCAGTCGCCGGGGGCGAGCGCTGGGGGCCGCGGCGGCGACGGGGCGGCGGGGCCGGGGCGGCGGGGCCGCGGCCGGGCCGGGGGCGAGCGGGGGCCCGGCGCCGCCGGGGGGGGGCCCGCCGCCCCGCCGCCACCGCCGCCGCCGCCGCCGCCCGGGGGGGCGCCGCCGAGCCGGGCCGGCTTCTTGGCGAGGCGGGCGGGCAGGTCCTGCACCGTGTTGGGGCAGATGCTGCCGAAGGCCCTGCGGCCGCCCTGCTGCATGGTGCCGCCGGGCCCGCCGCTGCGGCCGCCGCCCCGGCCCCGCGCTCCGCGCTCGGCGCCGCCCCGCGGGCGCGGGCGGGCCGCGGGCGCGCAGCGGGGCGAGCCCGGGACGGCGGCGGGAGCGGGCTGCCGCCCGCCTCGCCTCGCCTCGCCTCGCCTCCCCTGCGCCGAGGCGCGGAAACGCCGCCCGCGCCCGCGCAGCCCTTCCCCGCGGGGCCCGGGCCCGGGACAGCCCCTCCCGCGGGCAGCGGCTCCCCCCGCCCGGCGGGCCTGGGCGGGCGACGGGGCGGCGGCGCAGCGCGGGGCCGGGCCCGCTCCGAGCATCATCCTCCAGCCCCGAGCGGCCGCCGCTGCCCGCGCCTCGGCCCCTCCGAGGCAGCGCCCAGGCTTGATTTTTCCAAGCGTTTTTATGCCTTAGATAGGTGCATCTATGAAATGCCAAGCTTAGGGGGCATAAAAAGCATGAGGTGGGGGCAAAAAAAAAGGGGGGGGGTGAGTCCGTGGCACCTGGGCTCAGCTGAGCCGCACACTGGGAAAGGCTCCCGCCCGCTGAAATCAGCACCGAGGTGACGCGCCAAGGCCAAACGGCCCCTGCGTGTGCTGTGCCGTGCGCGCAGGCACTTTCCGACCAAGCGGTTTTGGGGGGGGAGTACGTTTCCCTACATTTGTTTGGTTACTTAAACCTAGATATTGAACTGAAACCAGCTTAGTGTGCGGTTCGCCCCTTTCGTGCTGCCTTGAAATGCGTGCAGCTTGGAGGACTACTTATAAATGGTACCTGTTTTAGATATTTATATGCTGTTTTAACGTCACCTCTGTGCAGAGATAAAAATGCAATAAAAATGAAGAAAAAGATATGTTGCTACGTGATGTGTGATGCCTTTTTTTCCCCTTGAGTTTTTCTCATGCCGCGGTGCCTTTGCAGTTATTATTTAACATTTTCTTGTCTTACATCGTGGTAACTTATTTTTTCCCCTCCCCAGAACCGTTGCCAGGACAGTGCATGTCAGTTTTAAATGGAGAACGATACCGTCGCGTGTAATTATTTTGCAGAGGCTGGAATTAACTGTGGAGGTCAACTCGTCGTGTGCCGATGCCTTTCCCCCCGGCAGATACGCGCGCGGCCCACAAGCAAGTAAACAAGTACAGGTGACAAGTGGGAAAGGGTTTATTAAACGTCCGTGTGGTTCCTCCACCTGTGCCAGTGCCGTTATCTGTATGAGCCATCTTCCAAATAGATAAGTAACACGGTACTTGCGCCTGTGTACGCTATTTACACGCTGGACGTAAAAATCAGTCTGTGAGTGCAGCCGCCGTGGAGCGGCAAGGCGCAGAAGGCGATCTGGCTCTCAGACCGCGCTGCCGGTGCCGCTGCCGCTGCCGCCCCCGCCGCGCCGGGCAGGCGCGCAGCCGGCCCTAGGGAGCGCCGCGACCCGGCGCGGCCGCGGCCGGGCGGGAGCCCGCGGCCGGCGCCGCCTTCCCGGCGGCGGCCCGCGGCCGGCACCGCGGCGTCGGGGCGTCGGGGCCGCGCAGCCGCGAGCACCGCTCGGAGAGGCCGGGGGGCAGCACGAGGGGCAGCGACTCGCCGTTCAGCGCCACCAGGAGCCGCAGCTCGCCCATGCAGCCCCGCAGCAGCCGCCGCGGGTGGCCGCTGAGGCGCAGGTCCAGCGGCGCCCGGTGCCGCAGCAGCCGGTCGGCCAGCCCCAGCGCGGCGGCGGCCAGCAGCGAGGGCGCGTACCGCGTGAAGGCGTAGTCGGCCAGGCTGAGCTCGGCGACGCCGCGGGCCAGGCTGCGGGCGTCGCGGGCCTCCGCCGCGTCGCCCCCGCGGGCGGCGACGCGCAGCTGCGTGAAGTGCTCCAGGAAGCAGCTGACGGTGGGCGCCGCCAGGCCGAACTGCAGCCTGTGCAGCACGAGGCACTCGAGGCTGCAGAGCTGCTGGCGGCTGAAGGCGTCGCAGCAGAGGGCGAGCAGCTCCCGCACCCGCGGCGGGTGCACCTCCACCTGCGGGGCACGTTGCGGGCGGGCTGCGCCAAATCCAGCAGCGGGGGCAGGCGCGCCCGGCCCCCCGGCTGCCCCCGCTGCCCCCCGGGCGGCGCGGAGCGGAGCCGGGCGCGCCGCCGGGGCCGGGGCGGGGGCGGGGGCCGGGGCCGGGGCGGTACCTGCTTGCAGGCGATGAGCAGCGCCGTCACCCCCAGGAGCTGGAAGCAGTCGGCGGCCACGGGGGTGGTGGCGAGGAAGCGGTCGAGGATGTTGACGGCGAGGCAGAGGGCCTCGAAGGAGACGCCGAGGTGCCGGTGCACGGGGATGAGCCAGCTGACGAGCCTGCAGCGCGCCTCCGCCGTCACCTGCGGCACCGAGGGCTCAGCGCGCCGGTCCGCGCCGCCCGCCGCCTCCCGCCCCACCACCACCACCACCACCACCACCTGCGGCTGCCGGGCGAGCGGCTCCCGCGGCTGGAAGCGGCTCTCCAGCCGCTTGCGGGAGCGGTACCAGCTCTCCCCGTAGTCGCGGAAGGCCTGCAGCTCCAGCGGGCCCTCCGGCCCCGGCTCCGGCTCCGGCTCCGGTCCCGGCGCCCCCGCCGCCGCCCGCCGCCGCTTGGCCGGGGGCCGCGGGCAGCTGCCGGGGCCCCGCCGCAGCCCGCCCGTGTCGCCGCCGCCGCCCGCCGCCGTGACCATGGCGGCGGCGCGGCCCGACGGCGGCGGCGGCTATTTGAGGGCGGCGGCGGGGGCGGTGCGGCCGGGCGGCACCAGCGCCGCTTGGGCGGGGCAGGGCGGTGCTGGCCGGCCGAGCCCGTCCCCGTCCCGTCGGGCCTGGCCGGCGGCGGCGTTGGAGCAGAGCGCTGCGGCCGCCGGCGCCAAGCGGGGCTGCGGGGCCGCGACCAGCAAGGCGAGAGGGAACCGAGGCGCAGCAAGCGCGTTGCCCCCCGAAGGCTTGTTGTTCAGTGTTAGCACGATACACCGCGTAAGCAAAAAAGGGAAGATATTATAAATGCTAGAGGTCTCCTGGGAAGTTGGAAGCCCAATTCCACTTCTATCTGTTGACTACATACATATATAACAGAGCACCGTTTTAGACAGCTGAGTGGAGGGAAATCAAAATGCTCCTGAGTGAACTACTGGTTCACAGAAGCAAAGTTGAGGCCAGCCATGGCTATTTTACCAGATATAATATCTGTTGAGCAGGTCGCCTAAAGACTGGGAAAGATTTGTGGAAGGAAATGAAAGACCTGGGCCGAATGAAGGGGAGAATCCAATGGGAAGGGGAAGAGCCAGCTTCAAGCAGCAACCGAACCAGATGAGGAGGAGCACTGGAGCAGAAAACGCTCTCCAACACGGATGCAACAGGCTACCTTCAAAATAAAATGCATCCCAAAGCCACTGTTGTGACTGTGGTGAGAAAGATGCGTTGATATCGAGCCAGTATCTGACCAGCGCTTTGAGAAAAGTAACAAGAAGGTGTTACAGAAGTATATATTCGATAAATGAAACCAAAGTGAGCGTTCACGCACCCGAAAGAGCACAGGCCCAAGGGCTGCTGGCATGCACCGTGGGAGCAGAAAGCGACTGCAGTCTTTGCAGTGTATCTTTAAAATCTTTAAGTGACTGTTCTTCTCTGTACACCCCAGTTTGAACCATTCCATGAGTTCTGTGAGCGGAAACCAGGAGAGTGAGTGATTTCCTACTTTTTACAAAAAAAAAAAATTAAAAATAACTCAAGAAAAACATTTATTTAAAAGATCACTAAGCCAGGCATGCTAGAGAAATGTGCAAAGAATGCCTCTTCCCAGTGCCACAGAACTTTGAATTTCAACATTACCATATGTACATGGAATAAAAAGTGTATATTCGCCATGGTTAAATAAGGGAGAACTCAAGTACACTGAAATATATTTCCAATCTGCATTTTAGAAAGCTACAAATAAAAGTCTTCCCCAGAACAAAAACTGGGAAAACATTCACCTAAAATTGAGGTGGGTTTAATCTTTTATCTACAGGTAATTCAATTTGTAGTTACTTTCTATATCTATGCCTCTGACAAGAAAGAAGAATGTGTCTAGAAGCAGAGTACAAAACTGGCATTTTAGGGTCAAAATGCATTTAACTGTTTAAGTTTTTGCTTTTGTACATGTTGGTATACTTTGTAATTAAAAAATGCACTTCCTGATGTTTCTAGAAAATCTGGCCAGCCACTAGTTTATCACAGTTCATAAAAGAATAACGAAGGAAATGTGATTAATTTTTCCACAGAGTTCTTAAGAAATCACTACCAGGTGAGCTTGCCTCTCCTGGAAGTGATTGTAGGATGATGTTTAGAAGTTGTTTTACATCATTTCACATTTTCCTTTAGTACAGCAGTACCGCTTCTGCTATAACAGTCTACCAGACAGCTCAGTGTATGTTGCTTGGTGTCTTTCAAGATCATGCATTTTCCTCAACTGCCCTTTCTGCCAAGATGCAAGAGCACACTATTAACCTCTGCTACATGCAATCAGTGCTTTTTAGATAAACAAATCTGCACTACACCTCTGCCTGTGCATACTGAGTTCATATGTTTGACTGATTGTTCCATGGCAAAAATAAAAAAAAAAAATTAAATATTCCCTATTCTGAAAATTGAGTTGGTGACATAAAATTTTCATTTCCTTGTTGTAAAGTACATGGAACATGAGAGCCTCTGGCTCATTACACTATCTGATTAGGGCTATTCAGTATAAAAGAAATAACAAGTGGTAAATTAAACATACAGACACACAAACATTAAGAAGCCATAAGGGAGACAATAACGAAGACCAGAACTCTTCAGCCATGGCTGATAGGCCATTAAAGGAACTGCTCCAGCAGAGCCTCAAAAAGGGTTAACCTGAACTTTATAACTGATAAGGGGGAAATGCAATCATGAATATTATGGGGTATTTGAGAGAGCTTGTGGGACAGTGCAAAATTTACTATAGGAGAGCAGAAGAGGTTTATAGGATTGCAAAACTTCTTACACAACATTTAGTGGAAGGGCCAAAGGTGGGGAAAGGAAAGGAGCAGGGTGGATTTGGAGGATCAGGCATGGGAAAACAGTGGAAGCAGGATCAAAGGACCCAGCTGCACATAAGCAGATGCTTGTCTGAGCCCTGCACCTGATCATGGCAGTCTATACTATCTTCTTAAAACCTTAAATTCTGCATAACCTCCATCTCTGTCCTACAAGTGAGCGCTGCAAAATACAAGTGCCAGCGACACTGGAGGCACAGGGCCCAGGGCTCTAGGTGGCAGCGGCCGGAAGAACCAGGGCACAAGAGACATCTGGGTGCCAGCAACTGGAGAAGGGACCACGGGCCATTAGGCCCATAGGCCTGGGTGCCAGCAACTGGAGAGAGCAGGTATGTGCTACAAGGTCTGTGCCAGCAGCTGGAGAAGGGACTGCAGGTCACAGCACACCATAGGTCTATGTGGCAGTAACTAGAGAGGCTGGGGTGTATGTGCTTGTGCAAGAGGTCCAGAGGCTACAATGAGAAAGACATGAGTGTATATATTTCCCCAATTAATTTAATCCTGTATGCACCTATGTGTTAAATTGCTAGCAAATTAGCAATATGGAAGAGACCCATATCTGAGTAGCTGGTAAGTGGCCCAGGGGCCAGGCCTGGATGTTGGACAAACTGCTAATACTCAAGGCATCCGTGATTGTAGGTGGAACAAGTATGTGAGTTTTGCTAGTGAACACGAAACTGGATTAGCTGGCAAGGAGGAAGAGACCTGTATCTCACATAAGTAAACCCAGGGTCCAGACATGGATATTAGTGTGTCATACTGATGATATACAAGAGAACTGTAAACTTGTGAACGTGGGGAGTGAGGACATAAGTGTTTTTGGCTAGTGAACTTCAATCACAATCAGCCAGAGAGAAGGAACAAGACATGGCTAGCTGTAGTTATGTTTAATGAGAGTTCTGGTAGCATTATACATGGGCAATGCTAAAGGCAGAGGTAGTGTATATGGCTGGCCATGCTGGTATCCTATGTGTGTGCATTCATCCGTCTGGCTGGAATACATATTCAGCCTTGCTACTGGCCAAACCTGCAAATGGAGACTGTGGCAGCTGCATCCATCCCACTAGGACAGAGAAACCTCCTGGGTTTTAAAATAGTGTACTTGGCATCAGGAAGGAAGAAGGCCCAGGTCCCAGAGTTCACTGATTTGACAACCCCCATGACACCCTTATCAAACTACTCAGAATAACGCAGACATATGTAAGATGTATTGCTTTAATAATGCAAATTCATAGCTCAAAAGAATTAGCACTTAGGAAATCCAAGTAAAAAAAAAAGTTTGTCTTCTGTTTGCAAACATCCAATGAAGTACTACCCCACAGAGATTTGAGACCCAATCTTGAATTATTAGTAGTGTCTGCATCACCAGCAATGGCATAATTACCACATTAAATGGAAACAAAGACAACTAGAATGGGACACAGTCATTTTTATATCGAAAAGAAACTGTTCTGTCTGCATCATTAGTATGCTCAAACAAATGGCACCAAGTGTATTGCAATGGCTAAACTTATTCAATGTTCACCTTTAAAAGTTACCCAGAAAGGTAAGTTTTACGCAAAACCATGCAGTCTTCCCAAGTCATGGCTGGTATCAAGAACATTAAGTGTTTAAATATTTTCAGTTAAAGTTGGAGTGCACATTTCCCCTGCTATTACTGAAGCTCTGTTTTGTTACTGATTTTCAGTTTCAATTACCATTCTCTGTTTTTATCAGTTCTTTGATGATGTGTAAAACCTTGTCATCTAGGAAAGAAATCACAAAAATGACAGTGAGTGGAAAAGAACGAGTTTAAAAATCTATTCCAGAAACAAAAACAAAACAACTCCCACTGAAGATGACTAAAACTTAAAGAATAGCCTGTGGAGCAAGTTAACAATATGTCCATAATATGTGACTGAGCATTTTTTATAAACTTTCTAATGAGTTGATTGTGTCTATTTCAACATTTCACAGAAGAGATGAAGAAAATGAAGGGTATATCCCCAGATGCATTAGCCTACTGGAACTCACATTCTTCCTCCCCATCCACAATATTCTCCTGAACTTCTGGTGTTGAGAGTCTAGATTATGCTTCTCTATCCCTTAACTTGCCAAGATGCCATTCCTCATCATTACCCTGCACTGTGAGACAACTCATGGAACACTTGAAATTCATCCATGCTTAAGAAGTTCATCGCACACACAATGTTATTTCTGTTTTAAGAAATGCACCTTACCATTACTACCACTACCAGGAAAGCTGTTATCAGGGATATCTTTAAATCAGCATTTGTGCAGATCCTCATATATTCCTACAGAATATAAGTAGGATCAGTAATGACTTTCTGGGTGTCTCTAAAAATAACAGAGCTATAGTCAAGTTATATAATCCCTTTTGGGCAAGGACGCAATGAACTAATACTTTCTCAGGATTGCCACAAGGTCTATATAACAAATTTCTATGCCAGTAGTCCAAAAAATTACCTTCAAGAGACATTTTAGGATTTTCAAGCTTCTTCTTTAGTACAGATTCAATGAGAACTCTCAGTTGTTTGAAGATTACTGCAATCTTCACAGGAGCCTGTAAAGAACAGAGAAGACAAATATTTGCATTATTGTCAAAGACATTTTGTACCAAAATATAGATTAACAGATTACCTCGCATACAAAAAGATATTCCTGCAAACATCATGCATATGCTTAATTTTAAGTACACAGAGAGCATACTCATGAAATTACTGGGCTTACATTATACCCCCTTATCTTTAAGCACCTTTTCTCTGTAGCATCACAGCCTAAAAGAACAGTAGCTCAGAATAGTAACCCAAAACATTTACGCACAGAACCTAAACAACCAGCACATAGTGAAATTATTAGACGTAAGTTAACAAATACCCTCCTCACTCAAAATATTTGTTTATATATAAATAAATATATATATATATTAAAAAAACACAAAAAACAAATCCACTTGTATTTAAAGACAACCTAGATATTTTTTTAAACTGGCATAGGTGGCACTTTTGTTGTCCATTCCTCCACTGCTTTATAACTACATTCTAGTTCCTGCTGTATGGGAACTCTCAGAAATTGATGGGTAGGGCCCTAACAAGTGGTAGAAGACAAATCTGAATCCAACCTTTATCATTTATATCTGAAACAACATATCTAGACCTCTGTCCTACCCCTCAGGAAGGTCTATCTGGTCTCCTGAGAAAGCAATTGCAAATCTCTCTTAAGCCTTGCCAGCAATTTTGATATCTAAAGATGGAACCTTCCCTCTCCTTCCCTCCCTCTTCTAGTCTCCTTCCAGCTGTATATTGTCTGTAGCAGAAACAGTAGCAAAAAACAAGCATAAAATGCAACATTTGTTCTGCTTAGCATCTCCGTTAAAAGCAGCCACATCATTACGAAACATTACAAGATGTAATGTGCCCAGCAACTGGACAACCTGTGGCCACCTAAAGACCATAAAGAATTCTCCTGTGAACACATAGGAAAGCTGATCTTAAAAAATTCTGGATATAACTAGTGAATTCAATTAAATGACTGTTTGCTTGCATCAGCATTTGGGTATGTAATTTTTACTTTACAGAATGCAGAAAAATTAAAATGATTTGTAGTTTATACTCTTCCTGGAGTGTAACTAACATAGGACCTACAGAAGTGGGGAAAACTAACCAAGTAGCTTGCAGATTGGCAAAAGCCAATTCTGCCATTTTACAGACTCTACATATGATTTTGGCATATGACCCATCTTAATTTTGACTGCTAAAATATACAAAGAAAGAGTTCTCAGTTTTTCCATTTCCAAAGAAACTTTTTTGTAAAAAACAAAACAAAAACCCCACAAAAATACCCCCCCCAAAAACACCACACACACACACGCAAAAACCCAAAGCACCTTCCCCCCGCCCCAAATACCAACGCACACGAGAATCCAAACCCAAATGGAAGTATTTTCTTCCCCCCCCCCCCAAGTAACTCCATTTGGGCTACAAAGCAAAAAATATTTAAGATAAATAGGTGCCTACACACTTATAAGATTGTAGCAGAGAGTAACATAAATTAGTACACTCATCTGCTTTCAGTACCAGCTCTACCAAAACAAACAAAAAACCCCACAGTTTAGCTTAAATCTATTTCCAATAATAGTTTTTCTGAAAGCAAACCGACTTCCTTCATGAAGATGGATGGAATCGATTTGTTACAAGCCACACATTATTAAACTATTTTTTCAAGTGTAATTGGCTAAAATTTCATTACATGCTTACCAAGTTTCCCACCATTTCCATTAATTCTCTCCCACCTTCATCCCAGGTATATAATGTTCTGAAACAAACTTGTACATCAACTGCATAACAAAAAAGTCAGGGAAACCACAAAGGGTAATTACTACCCCAATGCACCTGAAAATGGATCCAACCATCCACAGACAGGAGACGCTCTCGATGCTGGACTTCTATATCCCCACCAAAAAGCAAAATGGGAAAGGGGGAAATTAAAGTAGTCTCTCTCAGGTACACCTTAGCATACCTCACCTGCATATAAACAAACACGAACATCAAAAAAAGCATTCAAATTTGGTGTTGCTGATTTTGGGGCTAAGTTTAAAAGCAAGAGCTATACATTCCCCCCCCCCCCCCCCCCCCCTTTAAGACCTGATCCACACAAATCATTGCACAGAGAACAGCTGGCAGTCAACTGTCTGCCATATACCAGGTGTAAGATGAATAGCATTTAGACCTCTAAGAGGCAGGCTTAGGTGCTACTAGGATATTATCTAAGGCCACAACTATGCTCTTTTTTAAACTTAAACAGAAAGATAACATCAGCCCAGTGCTTCTAGTGGTAACTGGAAAAGAGATCAAAATTAGTAAATGTACTGAAGAAAAAGGCAGGTAAAACTCTTCTATTAGACATTCTTCTTGGCACCAGCTAGCTTGTCAACATATACATATGTCAATATACATACATGCTGGCACATGCATACACACATGTGCACGCATATACAAGAGTAAGTCATGGACTACACTCAGCATACGCTACTTCTGGTTTTGTGGCTTCCACAGACAGAGCAAATAGGATGGGAGAGGAAAGGAAACAAAAATTCTTTCTCCTGGTAATGAAGTCATCTATAGATCTATCTCGATTTACAGAGAGGGATGCACTTGAGCTTTACCCTGTATCTTTACATAGCAAAAGCAAGCTTTGTTCCACTGCTCATGGTATAACTTATTTACCTTAGCTGCTATCTTGCTTTTAGACTAAGGTTCTTGGGGGCCTGCAATATTTTCAATTGTTTGGAATAATGCTATCGCTTCATATGCGTTAAGAAGCGCAACGTAATCTCTTGCTCTTTTAAAGTTGGCTGTTAAGCAACTCCTGTCACATTTTTGTTGTATCAGAAGTTTATCTATCTAAATATAAACACTTGGCTTTAGCAAAGAGTTAACAAAGTTTGGAGTAGGGAGGAGGAGAAAAGTGACGAAAGTGAAATTCAGTTATGAAGTTCAGCAGTCAGTTACAGAATTGGGTATTTATACATTTTAAGTTAGTTAAGGCCCTCTCAAATCCATAATAATAAGTTTCAAAACCTTAGAACCTGCTTAGAATAGTTAAGAGGCAAAGAAAATCCACACTTTAAAGGGTTACTATTATGCAAGTGCGTATATCGCTGAGTAGAAGTAATCATCTTTAAAATCAATAGCACTGTATCAAAAAAAAATCAATGCTAATATGAAGTTAAATGACAGAGAAAGGTACTTTATGATGAAACTGATAGCTATAAATTAAACAGATTTGTCAGCCTTAACTTCTAGACAAAATTTCTTTGTGCTCTCTTCAGCACTCAGATGACCCATTTTTATTGGCTTTAAGGACATAAGATACTAAGAACTCTTAAGATGCTGTCGTGTATTAGTTTAACACTAGAGGTATAATGCCACTATCAACTACATTCACAGTCTTCACTTAGTTATCCCTTTGATATGGAGTCATAGGCTTACCTTCTCCTGGTAAAGAAGCCATCCATATACCTGTAAGTCTCGATTTACAGAGGAGGGATGCACTTGTGCTTTACCCTGAGCAGTTTCTACCATGCATGCCAGCTTCTCTGTGATATCCACAGACTTCGTGTATATGATTTTTCCTACGTTGTCATACAGCCCCGCAGTCAACACAGATTTAAGAAGAGCTATTTCCTCAAGAGAAGGGGATTGCGTAGCTCCATTTCCATCCCATCCACGTTGAGCTGTTGGTGCTGTGAAGCCTGCTGCTCTGACCACCCTTATGAGTTCTTGCTTCACATCCTGAATAGTAAGATATTAGTAAAACTCTGAATTAGAAAGGTACATACTCTAGTCCATCAGCAGGCAGTAGCACTCCATCCCATATATTCATGCTCTCTAAGGGAAAACCCTCTCACTTAAAAACACTTGTCATTTTTTTGCAACCATCTTTGCATATTGTCTGTTTCTGAGGAAAACATATGGAAAACAGAATTAGATACATACTAAACGGGCTGCAAATTCCAGATCTCCCAGTTGCAGTTAAAAACAAAAAAGCCAAACAACCAAAAAACACACACAGAAAACAACCAAACAACCAAAAAGCCTCCCACACACAACACACCCCAAAAAAGGCAATGTATTTGCATGAAGCATCTGCTCCTGCCAGGAGCTCAGTCAGTCAAACTTAACTAGGAAAAAACTAACTAGAATATTTTCTCACCAAAAAAGTTCCTCTAAGTAAGATTCTGGCTCATCTTTCAAACTAAGAGTGAAACACACCTACTTTTTGATATCAAGAATGACAATTTAACTATGCATTTTAATTTATAAGTTTTGATTCTCTGGTGAAAGTAAGGACTACCTTCTTCAATACAAGTGACTGCAAAAATCTATACCAATTAAGTGTGCATATCACAGAACATAAGTGGAGACAAAGCTACTTGGCTTGAGGGTATACCTTTCACCAATCCCTAATATTCCACCTGTTTTCATCTTGTCTAAATATCATCTATGGTGTACCACCACTTTAAAAGGGCAGGGCATTTTCAGAGGGAAATTTTAATAGATGTGTTTTGATTGTAGAGTATAATTATATGCTTTACCTCCAGAGTTAATAGCGAAGTCCTGTTAAGGAAATTTCTTCTGCAATAAGTCATTTCAGCACGATATCCTCCTTCTTGTCGAGCCTTTTTCCACCTAAGAGAAAAAAAAAATCTGTCTTACTACAGCAAAAAGAATCATATCAAGAGCATAATAATACAAAAGCAGTAATAAGTTAAAATACTGTCTTCACTCAGCATCTTCCACTCAAAACCAGAATTAACTGGCCTTAAGGAAGAACAACACTGTTGCTCTACTAGCATTCAGGAAAGCATACCTGTAACAAATTTGACAGATGCTAAGATAAACAAAAAGGCAATTTTTTCTTATAAAAATTACATATACCTATATCTTGACAGTTGAAGTGACAGTTGTGATTTTTGAGTCTTAGGGATATCATCCTAATGAAAGAAATTATATATCTTATATATTTTGTAATATTTGTACTTTATAAAATATAAAATATTCAGGTCAGCACAGCACAGATAGCAAAAGAAATGTTTTAAACACTAGGATAAACAGAAGCAAACCTTTATACATATGCAAGGCTAAGTACTAAGTAAGCCATCCTTTTGCAGTACTGTATTTGTAAATCTGGTATCACTCCGAAGTGAAAAACTTCAGATACAAGCAATTCAAGAGAAGATATTTAATAAGGAATCTAAGGAAACAACACTTCTTACAAAATGTTAAATTAAAGATTATCAGGACAAGAGAATATTATTTACCCAAGATAGGCATTGTAGATTGTTATATGGTCTGAAATTGCCACTGCTAGAGATGATTTTGCAAGATCTGCTTCATCTTTTCGACCAATTGGTGTAGTAAATGGGGATTTTTCTGTCATAACAGCAGCCAAAGTTGCCTGCAATTAATAAAGTATACATAATTCTTAAGAACAGTATTTTAAGAAGAGTCAACTTGCAAATTTTTCATACAAATAGCTCTAAATTTTCTTTTACAGCAATATTCATGATACTTTGTCTTTCATTAAGTCTCAATGAAGACCTATTACCTTAAAAATTTACTATGCAAAATTCAAAATTTACTTAAAGGTATTGCTTACATACTGCCTCACAATACATTGATAAAAAGTGCTTTCCAGCAATTTACTGAATCTCAAAACTCATACAAAACAGTTTGTCAAATGACAGAGAAATACCCAGTATGATACAGTGTAGGGTCCAAAGATTAAGTAATTGCCTTAGATCACACCAAATTAGCAAAAGAAATTGAGAGAATGAAGAATATTATTTTTCAGCTTTTAGTAGCCAAATTATCTATGCCTCTTCCTAATAAGCAGTAGTTTAGGATGAGGTAAAAATGTTAAGATACATTACAGTCTTTACATAAGTTAACATGTCAATTTGCAGTAGCTTTCCATTAGCATGTTATTTGCCCATACCATGTGCAAGGTAACCCAGACTGGCCTAACCCACATGTAAGAGGGCTCTTTCTACAAATGTCATGCTCCCTGGGATAATAGATAGAATTGCACACCAAAGTCTGACTGTTCTTTTGTGAGTGGCAACCATGAGCTTCACAACAGTTACACTATTCTCTCCTCCATGATACCACCTTTTCAGAACATCATGTTGCAAGAAAACCGATTAATCTTAGAGTTGACTGTTTCTATACCATTACTCTTAAAAATATTTAAGTAAAAGATGGCAACATTTGATAACTCACCACAGGATCCAAACAGCCAAATATAGCACCAAATATAAGCATTTTGCCAATTTTAACATTGACAGGAAGGGCTGCAAGGTGCTGGCCCAGTGGAGTCAGTTTGGGCTCACTTAATTGACAAGCCCCAATCTTCCTTAACAAGTTCATTGCATTACTGATTACTTGTAGCTGTGGTGGGTCTAATGCTTTGGAAAGGAAATCTTCAGGAGAACCAAGACTGCATTTCTGTGGATTGAATGGGCATATATTTCAATATAAAGCTTATTATAACGGAAATTAGCTAAAAACAAATACAACAATTTAACCAACTTTTACAGTAGCTACAAAAGAAACTTGAAAGTACTATTTTTGCATCCAAAAGCACACATTCCTCTCCCTCTAAACCAGCCCCTTGGTCCGCAGAATGCAGAGGCCTCCCACATAAGGTAAGAATAACTTATTGTTCAGAAGGGCTTAGTATGGCACGAGACTGATCACAGAAATGTGTTACCAGCGGCTGCACACGAGCGGGAGCCTCCATGAGAGATCTGCAGAGATGGAGTTAGCTTACAAATAGCTTACAAATGCCTTGCAATCCTTGAATGATCCTTGAATGCAGAAGGGTGAAATACCATCCTTCTGCATGAGTTTTTTTGTATATCCATGTATATCCTACTCACTCAGAATTTTGGGGGAGTGGCAGGGAAATGCTTCTTTAAGCAGAAAGAAGTTTGAAGAACATTTAACTAAGAGTTAGAATTGCCATTCTGAGTTGAATTAGAATAGTATAGTAAGCTGTCTCACTCAGCAGCACGTTCTGGATTTTCCAAGACACATAGGCACTGGATTCCTCACTGGAGGGAGAAACCCCACTAGCTGCACTGGATCAGGGAAGACCCAGCACATCTTTTTAGCTAACAAGGCCAAGATAATTCTAAAAGCAAAACCATACCATAATATGAAGGCATAATTCTTCCAAAGGCACACGTAGTATTTCTGGAACAGAATATTCCATGAAGCTTTCAAACCTGTAACATCAAAACAATAGGAGAATCATGGATAGTCAATCTAATGTTTGAAGTCAAGTTATAACCTCAGGTTTCACCCGCTTATTTCTTGCGGGAGGAGTACATGTTTTACTGCATAGGTAAAATGCTTGTCCTTTGATTGAGTTAAGGTGTGTGTGGTAGTTTGGAAGGCAGGGTTTTAGTGAAAAGAAAGGTAATAGGGCATGTATTTTCAAAACAAATACTAACGATGCATAGCTCTGGAACTGGAAGTTTTGCATGTGGCTAAAACGCATTCTTCACTGGTCACTTTAAAATATTCGCTTTGAGATAAAGTTAAGGTCAGAGTAGCTTCAGTCAGAAGCAGAAAAATCTTGTTCCTCAATTTTGAGTATTACACTGCAGTGACAGAAAGTATAAATCTGCTGTGATATATAAGTTGATCTTTTCCCATCCCTAATTCAGAGTTACCACTTCAGGAAAGTATAAATTTGTGTGTTAAGATGAAAATCTCAAAGTTCAGGAGGTAACGGTTGTGTATATCGTATGCCAGGGCAACAGATGTTATTAAAAACAGATCTTCTACAATGCTGCTACTTTCTTTTCATTTAGAAAAAAGAAAATTGTTTGAAAACCCTTATATCGCAGAGATATTAAGAATAAAGTTCATATTTTTAAAAAGTCAAGAAATGTCACGATCAGGACTAATACAGCACTATTTATTCATAAGATACTCAAAGTATCAATATTAAGAGTTGAATCTTTCTAGTTTGCAGTAACTAAATTAAATTTCAGCAAGAGTTTGTGGTTCCCCCCTCCCCATACAATGAAAAGAGGATACTTAAGCAATTTATAAAAGCTAGCTAAGTTCACAGTACCTGTCTCTTGTGTACATTCGGAAGCAGAAGCCATCCCTAACACGTCCAGCTCTTCCTTGCCGCTGCAGAGCACTAGCTTTACTAACAAAGGTCTCCTCCAGGGAACTCATTTGACTGCTTTCATGATACCTTAAAAATTGTAAAGTGCGTATTTAGATATCAGAATAAAAATTCTAATGCATAGTTAATATGTAACTAAAATATCTGTACATCTAGAATACCTAAATAATATTTGTCTGAAAATATTATGTTTAGTTTGGAAAACTAAGCATACCTCGTGGAAGCTGTACATCATAAAACCTTGGATACAAACTGATTAAAGTGTAAAAATTGGAAAGGAAAAGAATTACTGTAGTAGTTCAAGTCCATCTCCCTGCCCACTCAAAACTGTTCCTTCCAACACATTTTACAGAGCTTCACATACTTAAAATAGACAAAAAAATAACTCCTTAAAACCAAGACAAGAGGGATCTACTTTACTTTCAAATGAGTACTTAGCCATGACACTCCATATATATGAACAGCTCCCCTTGTTCTTTACATCATTTGAAAGAAGACTCCTCCCAAACTTGTATCTAAAGTGCTAGCCATTTGATGAGTTCGGTACATTTTTTGTCCAGAAATGCAGGTTAAGAAAGATGCTACAAATGTCTTGCAGTACCAGCCTCCACATATTCACAGTAATCAGTATAACTTAAGGGGGGGGGGGGGGGGGAATCAGGCTTTACCTGTTTTCTTTCGTTCTCCCAGTATCAATTACAAAGACAACATCTGGTATTGTAATGCCTGTCTCTGCTATATTCGTTGCCAAAACAATCTAAAATGAAGTAACGTAATGTAAATAAAAGTTACAGAATGTTTGTCTAATAATTTTATCCTTTTAATTGATATTTGGAATATTTTTGGTAAAAACTAATTATAATCACAGAACGGTTGAGATTGGAACTCTTTGGTTGATCTCTGTAGAGATCACTGAAGTCCAACCTGCCCTGCTCAAGCAGGGTCACCTAAAACAGGTTGCCCAGGACCCTGTCCAGACGGCTTTTGAAGATCTCCAAGGATGGAGACTCCACAGCCTCTCTGGGCAATCTGTTCCAAAATAAACAAAGTATTACTAAAATATCTTTATATAATACACTATTACACATTACAATTTATAATATCTATAATATATCTAGTACACACATTAATATATACTATATAATTAACATACTACATAGTATTTTAGATATAATATCATAAATAATGTAAATGTTCTGAACGATAACATTTATAATATTGAATATTATAAATAAAAATTATTTTGATAAAGTGTTTCACAGAAATATTTTCATTAATAATCTGACAAAGCATTAAAAACAACTGCAACTGTAGAATGGTTTAGTCTTCCCCAATTACTAAGAAATCATGAGTTAAGTGAGAATTTCACATGCTTTTAGTTTTACAATCCATCAAAATCACTAGCTAGTATTTGCCAAAACTGGTCAACTTTTAATTGACTTGTTTGGCAGTAAGTGAAACACTATTTGCTAGAAAAAAGCTACAATTACCTGGTTAAAACAGTTTTAATAAAGGAAAGCAACAATCAGAAAAAGTTCTTAGAAAAACATTAGTTTTAATAGTTTGCCTGATTACTTTCAAGGTTTTCACAGCATGCTAACTTCTATCTGTTAGTGAGCACCAAGCTAGAAGAATTATTTTTTGGAAGAAAATCTCAGGAACAACTGGTTATTGGGTAACTCTATAGGATTTAATTTAAAAGCATTCATAGCTGCACCCTTGCTCCCCCCATTTTTTTGTCTGCCTTCTTTCAGTAGTGAACTTTGTCTTTCTAAATGCATCATACCTTTCTAATGCCAAGAGGAGGTATTGTAAATGCAGCTGCTTGATCTTGAGTTGAGAGAACAGAATGCAAAGCTATCAGCCGGTGCCTAGAAAAAGAAATTACACTAGTCACACATACTTTATGATACACTATGAATAAGACCAAAATGATGATGGCAGGATGGAGAAAGAAACTAAGATGAACACTGGAAAAAGTAAAATTTCGTACTATTAGGTATGAAAATCACCTTCAGTATTTTATTAAGATATCAAGAAAGGATAACATTGTTAACACCATTACTTCATAGGGCTGTTAATCCTATTTGACAATAAGGCAGCAAAATCACTACTACTGTATAACTCTAGGTTAGTTTACATTGATAACATAGCAAAAAAGGGAACTAGGTGCCTGTGAACCTGAGTTCTTCACATTATGCTTCCGAGATAAGGGCCATGACTGAAACCATGTATAGAACTATAGGCACATGCAAATTCCACCTTAAGAAAGAAAGCCCTTCAGAAAACAGACAGACACAGAGACTTGGACTTTCCTTCACGTTCAGTTCTAGACCTTGACCTAAGTCCATCTTATGAACATTTAGAATTTGACTGCATATGTTCTTCCCATGTCATGGTGTTGCTAACTTGTAGTTAGCTGAAAAAAGAATGTGAAAAACCGTCCATCACTAACTTTATGCTGGTTTCCTTGGTAGATTACTGTCTCCGGATCTCTTAAAAAGTAGCTATATCCATGCATACAGTAAACTGGAGAAAACTATGTCCCAGATATGACAGCTCCTATAGTTTAAGGAGTAAAAATGAAGTAGTCGAGTGCTTTGTGATTATGTAAGTTTGTTCAAAAGTAGCATCAAAATAAAAAGACACAGTTACAACTGTGCAAGACTTAAGCACTTGTCATTTTTGCTTATATCATTTTTAGATAATAAATACAGGTTTGTAGTAAAAACAGTTCAGAGGTACAACTCTCAACAGTTTCCTTTTGAAAGAATAGCTGGTCTTAAATCCAAGAACATATCCATCAAATTAAGCAATCTAACTTTATAGAAAAAAAAAAAAATCTACATTACCTGTCACGCAAGTTAAATCTTCGGTCAGTTGAAATGAGGTCATACAGCTGTTGGATATGAGCAAGGCCTGGTAAAAATATCAGCACAGCACCTTCAACATTTTTGAACTGGGGACTTCTATCTGGAAAGTTAGAGTAGAGACAAGTAGTTAAAACAAACATGTATTTGTGAACAGACTCATTTGAGAACAGGAACTACTTCTGAGCCCTGCAGTAAACACTTTTAGGATGTTTCATATAATAAGAATGAAGTCAAACATCCTTATCGGTAGCAAGCATCAGGAAATAAGTCCAACAAAGGACATTCACAGATATATAACTTAAGTAGCAGACTGTACCTAAGTATGCAAGCAACTCCAAAATAAGTTCAAGGTTGATCTTGTAAGGGTTCATATAGCAGATTGCTTGCTGTGTTCGACTGCTATACTTCTCATAGTAAGGAGCCAAATCAATACCAGATCCAGACTGGATTGGGACATATTCCTAAAAAGGAAGAAAAGCAAAAGTCACATTCTCAATGTTTTCTTAGAAGTTAAAAGAAAAGGCAGATTTATGTCATTCACTTTAAGTTTTGTTTTTTTTTTTTTTAAGATAAAGATTAAGATAAAAGAAAGACATTTATGTGATTAACTTCCCATTGAAATCAGCATGAGCTAAGGTTCTAATCACACAAACATCTACATAACCTGTGCATAGGTATCTATTACCGATAAATGATGCTCTAGATTAAAAAAAAAAAACCTGAAGTCTGTGCAACCAGCACTATATAGTCTGTCTTATTAATGAAAGCAGTTCACAGGTCCATATCCAGCATCCAGTTTGTACCAGTTCAAAAAGGATGACAGCGTGGCTATTCTTCTTTCAAGACTGTTTTAATCTCTTGAGATTTTGGAGCTTAAGCAACTAGTCTCTCCTTTCTTCTCTCCCTCCCTATCCCAACTAACAACTGCAATGAAAGTTAAAAGAGAATCAGGCAGTAACTCCTGCAGCATTCTGGGCAAGGGTGAAAGGAAAGAAAGGGGGAGTGAGCAGAATGCACACACATTTAAGCTATCTATACATATCTCAGAGATACATACTTAACATAAGGCTTCCAAGTTAAGTGGCACCACTGCAAAATTATTTCATCATTAATCAAAACATACAAGAGGCAAGCTTGCCACCACATATCCTTCCGTACCAGAGGCTCAACAGAAACGACCCACAAAGATGGAGTAGCACCCAGAAGAGCACTTGGCCTTCAACTAAAGCACACTATGATCTATAGGGAACCACCACTCTAAGAGAGAGCAGCAGAGCACATAAGAGCATATTTTGGAGTATGAGCATCAGTGTTTGTTCACACCAAGTTAAGCAGTCCTGTAGATACCGCCAAAGAGCATGCCAGAACACTAAGAGGTGTCTATCCAAAGTATAAACAGCCTAGATGAATAGTGTAAGGAAGATGCCTACAGCTGCACGGCATTCTTACTCTCTTCCCTTCAAGAGTTTTAACCTAAAAGCATATACAGCTGTCACTCCCAAAAGTTCAAGGATTAACTGAGTTCTGGTGATCCAAAAAGCTCTACATAAACTGATAAAGACTGTCTTATTGGCATCCCAAGTTGGAGGATCTTGGTTTTACTAAGGAGGATATGGCTTTGCCTTTTCTGCTCAGATTCACAACTGGGGAGAATTCCTCAGGAGAGATGACTGAAGTGCTTTTCCCAGCTGCTGCTTATGGATCCAGAGCTAGGAATTTGCATGAGAGAAACAACAGAACCCAATGTGTCAAAAAACAGCAAAATCAAGGCAGCTGTGAAGGATTTGAAAAACACAAACATAAGGGTACTGATTTAATACGTATTTGGTTTACACTGTATAAATGCCACCGTGTCTGACTATGTTTACATTCACTGCTGAAAGAATATTTAATGTTATACAATTCAATCAGGGTTTTTTAATTGCTTGTATTAAGTGTGAAGTTTTCCAAACCTACACCAGAAATACCTGTTTTACCTGATACTTTGTAGTGCTTCCTCCTTTGCTAGTAACATTTATTGTTATTTCTTCCTCCTCCTCCAAGAACTTCTGACAATATTCCGAGTCTCTCTCCAGAACATATCCAGTTGCTTCAATTACATCTTCAACATGGAAAATCTACAGTGAAAATTCACCCAAAAAAATAATACAAGGCACGTATTTTTGAGCAGCATTGAATATTGAGTAGCTTTCTTGTTCTTTCAAGGCTACATACAAAGCTGAAGAAGACATCTCCCCTTTTAATGCTGTACTAGATCTTGCATATTTCAACTTGTCAATTCTTCTTACGATCTCTGAAAGCCTGAATTCAGAGCTGCTTTGTGTTTTTGTTAAGGGAGCTCTCTACATACTCACTACCATTAGTAGCTTTACCATAGCATATGATGTGCACAAGAAACACACAAGACTGTAATGAAAAAGCTGATGGGGGGGGGGGGGAAGAAATGTTCTTTGACACTTCTACTTCCCTTACCGTCTAGGTGGAACAGAGAGAAAAATCAGAACATCACTGTTGTTAGATGGATTGATTTTAAGCAAATTATAATAAGTCTCTTGGGAAAAAACCTGTACCTCAGAAAACAACCCTATACTTCAAATCACTAAAACCATTTTGTATTTTCAAAATGGAAAAAGGATTATGAGTCCTTGAAGCACAGATTTAAGATATTTTCTAACTACAGATATATTATATAGCTATATTTACTATAGATAAAAAAAACCTAGGAAAACATGGTATATGTTTATTGTTTGTTTTATATATGTATATGTTTATTGTTTGTTTTATATATATAATATAAAGTATATATATAAAAGCATCTAGTACAATCAAAGAAACATTTACCCACCTCAACAGGGTAACTCCTCCCTGAGATCCTTAAAATGGGACAGTGAGAGAAATAGCTGGAAAACTTCTCACTGTCTACAGTAGCGCTCATTAAAATCAGATGCAGGTCTGAACGTTTATGCAAGATCTCCCTCAGAATAATTAGCAAGAAATCAGACTGGACGCTTCTTTCATGTACCTAGATTTAGAAAAACATAATCTATAGTAAGGCATTAGTACGTGTAAAGTCCCAGAACAACTATAGTTTCTGCAGAATAGTAAGAGCTGATAACCTCATCTACAATAACGTGAGATATAGTTGAAAGAAGACCATCTTCTTGAAGTTTCCGAAGCAGAACACCTGTTGTACAGTATAGTAGTCTAGTGGCTTCTCCTGTTCTCGATTCCATACGGATTTGATAACCGCACAAGGAATTCTTAAAAAAAGTAAAATACAACAGAATTATGGAATGGTATTAAAAATACAAGAATAACTTAAAATAGCATACAAGCAAGAGATACTCAAAATGAAATTTAAGCATTGTCAGATTGAGACACTGCCCAGGTTGCTAGTTAAGTAGTACAGTGAATTGAATACAGCACTGTTTTTTCCACACATGCATCTTTCTTTGTTAAGAAATGGAAAATACACTGGAACCTAAAAGCTACAGTTTCTCCAGAACAGTAAAGAGCTGATAACTTCAGTGTTCTTTGTAGGTTTTTTTTGTCAGTCTTCAAACAAAAATAGTTTTGCAATAGAGGTATGTATTCCCTCTAGGGATTTCACATGAATAGACTGCCATAAAACACAAGATCTTGCTTTTCCTCAAATCACAGAATAACTAAGGTTGGAAGGGACCTTTGGAAGTCATCTGGTTCAATCCCTCACTCAAAGCAGGGCCAAGCTTGAAGTCACACTGGACTATTCAGAGCCCTAGAGTGGAGCTTTCAGTATCCCTAGTGATGGAGATTTTACAGTCTCTCTGGGCAATCTGCTCCAATGTTTGAACATCCTCACCATGGAACTCCCTTGTTCTTAGTCACTCTTTGTAAAGTTTTTTAGAAATCACATATAAATTCCCAGGGGTCCATATCCATAGATGACAATTTGAAAACAAAACAAAAGCCAGCTGACATTGCAAGTCTTTTCCAAGAAAAATAATACCTAAGTATTCAGTTGTATAAGAAATAATGTTTTCACTTGGATCCAGAATCCAGTTCCCTATAAGTCTAGTTGCTCAACACTAGAAATAAGAATCAAAAAGCACCTTACTTTTCCTCCAGGTCCAGATTCACAGCCTAGCTCTTCACAAACCCGGGTTGCCAGACTCACAGCTGAGATTCTTCGGGGTTGTGTACAAACAATATTACATTTACTTGATCCCTCGTCTAGTAACAAGTCTTCTAACAAGAAGTGGGGCACCTGGGTACTTTTCCCACTGCCTGTTTCACCAGCCACAACAACTACTCGATGTTTTTTAAGAGTTTCTACTATCAAATGTCTATGCTTAAACACAGGTAACTCCTGTCTCTCTTTCAGAAGCCTCTGGTATCTGGAGGAACTTTGCAACTTTCTGAACAAAATCCTTGAAGGTTCCAGATCATCTGTGCCGGGGGTCTCAAGGGAGAGATTGCTGAAGTCCTCATCAGAAACTAAGTTTTCCCAAGAATCTTCAGGATCCTCAGATACTTTGGGTTGGTTTTCAGACTGCAGCTGCTGCTGTTGTTTGAGTTTATTTAATAATTTAGCAATAAAGTTATCACGAGGTTTGTTGGTTTCTATCTTGTTTTCTTCTTCCTTTTTCTTTTCAATGTCACTCCATTCTAGCCAGACATCTCGATAGGTAGGAGGCAGCAACTGATGGACTGACTTTAAGCAGAAAAATCAGGAAAAGAAGTTCACTAACATCTTACATATAAACGAATTAGAGTGGTAAGAGATATAATCAAATGAAATATGGAGCTATTTCTAAGTACAGAACTATGAAAACAGTAATATCAACATTTACAGTACACTTTTCATTCTCAATCTGCTTGCATTCTTTCCAACAACAGAAGAACAGTTTTACTACAGAAATCCTTCCTCCCCATAATCTACAATGTGTATCTATGATTTTTGATAAAGACAGATGAACACATAATTAGAGCAAAGAACTTAACTGGAAATATTTGATCAGACCTGTTTTAGAAATTGGCCGTAGATATTACAACTAACAAGAGCAAAGGTAGATCCGAGGCTAAGAACAGTAGTACCAGGGAAAATCTTACCTGTCCCTTGGCTAAGCGATAGAGCGCCAAAGTAGCAGCCAGATGCTGTGCTTGCATACTATCTTCCGTTACAATTGTAGGACACACTGCCATTATATCATCAGATGATTTGGTAATCCTGACCCTTAAAGACAGATTTACACAGGAATTTTTCTTAGTTTTTCTTACCAATATAAACAGCATACTTTTTTTTGGTTAAAACGTTAAGAATGAAATTCAAGTAGAGAAACTAAATTAAATAAACTGTTAATAATATTTTGTAAGTAGAAACAGTAGAAACAGTTGTTAAGCTTTGATTAAATAACAGAAGACTTCAGCAATAAATTTGTGAAATTTCTCTTGTAAATAACACTGTCTATTTTCTCCAAAGTAGTGGAAGTATTTATATACATATAGATCACTGGTAAGGTTGCTTTGGAACAAGAACTAAATATCTGCGCACCTGTAACTAGTCAGCATAGTCTAGGTACTAATACGACAGTTAATAATCTACTCAGCTACAGATATCTAATAGATACATGCTAGCTGGACCAGCAGTAATAAGTTTAATACATTCTCAGTTAAACAGTTAGTAATGTCTAATATGGGCTAGGAGACAGGCTTTTAATTTCATTTGATTCCTTCAAAAAGCAGTGCACTCAGTGAACTGTACTAATGAACTGGGAGACATTTTATGAGATATTTCATGTTGCAAGTTACAAACTCCAGGAATAAAATTGCAGTAATTTGCAATGCAGTGTCCATTATATTTGTACATAATAATATTCCATTTTACACCACTATATTCTAGATTCATTTTCTAAAACAAAAACCTAAGTATTACTTGCACAGCACTGTATTGGTTACAAGCTTAGGGTAGCTATCATGCAAGTTTTTAACTTCTCCTTTATTTAAAAACAATCCCCAAAAGATTTTTGGCATTTATATGCCTAAACCTCCATACTTCTATATATTACTTTGACTCTGAATACTAGCAGTTAATAATCCAAATTTATCTTACAGAATTGTTTTTAGAATCTTTCAGCAGTACAGAATTAAAAGCTAATAAGCGAATCCCTTCTTTAGCAGATCTTTCAGGAGAACTTATTCTTTCTAGTGTCCAGCCTAACCATTACTTTTGCAGTTATCCAGATGGAAATACTTTCCTGTTGGACAAAAAAAGAACTTAAGTTAAGCATGCTACATTTACATATATCTGTATCTACACCACAAAACAAAAGTAGCCAGCATGTGTATTTTTAAACAAACCAACACCAAATTTAAAGTTCATGGGAAGTACATACCTACATTTCCAATATCTTCCAACTGGAAGTTTTTCAAAAGCAGGATTTGGACTCTTGGGAAAATTTTTTCTGCACCAGTCAATCAAGAATTGTTTGGGCGATTTACCAGTCCAGCTTCGAGCACTATAATCAAAATTTCTTATATCTAGTGGTTCTTTCTTTTTCACTGCAAGAGTAAAACACCACACATTTTAATTCTCCTAAAGCTTTTATTTTACATTCCTTTAATGTTCAGAAGGTTTTAACTTTCAACTGTATTTTTACCAGAAAGTAGTATTTTCCAAGATGTTCTGCAGTCCTATTAAATAAGCAGAGGGAAAACAGTGGGGCTGAAACATTATAGAAATCGGTTTTCCCAGAAAGATATCTAGCAGAAAAACAAAATTTCAACATTCCATTTTCTGTCTTTGATTACTCAATAATTTGAAAACCTTTAACCATTGTCTGCTTATTACTAGATAAAATAACAGTTTGAAGATTTACAATGAAAATTGTTTAAATAGAGGAGAGGGTAAAAATTAATTGAAACAATACAACTGACCTTACGACAATGAAAAAAATCAAGATTTTTTTCTAGACGTGACAATGTGAGGCAGAAACAACTTCTAACACTATATGCTTAAAAAAATACATATCCTTTAAAGCCAGTTTGGTCACTGAGGTAGTCCAACTGCCCCTTCCTGCAGTTGGAGCTTGATGACTCAGCACTGCAATACGATAGGACCCAGGCAACACAATTTTGGTGCTCCGAATTTGTGGTACACATTGAGTTTGTATTGAACAGTTTCTGACATACCTTTCTCTTCTTTTGCAGCACCCTCAGGTTTTTCAAGCAAGCTCAGATTCAAAGTGGTTTCCTGAGGTAAGGGAGTTTTTCTCTTTTCATTTTGTTGTTGGTTTGAAATCTTTATAGCTGGATTAAATACAGGATGTTCTTCAAGTGTTGCCATTTCTGTCAAAGGGAGATAATACAACTCATTCACACTAATTGCTGAGCATCTGCTCTTTAAAAAGAAAAGACTGGCTATATTAATTCACACTGAGCACCCAAAAACTGAAGTAGCAAAATTTGTCCCACACAAAATGCATAAATTCAGGAAAGTCTTCAATTCAGAGTGGTGCAAAAGATGCTAAATCAATTCAATCTGATTCAGAGTCTTCTTTGCCTAACAAATATGGAGGCCACAAAAGAAACACTTGCACAGTTTTACCTTGCTGAATTCTTCTTATTTTCTCTTGTGCTACCTTCTGGCCTTGCTTATCTTTGTCTTGCTTGGAGAGGCTTGCTTGTTCTTTTGCTTCTGAAAGCTTTGCAGCCAGATGTAAATACCTTTCATTCTATTCCAAACAGAATTATTAATTACAAATTGAATATTGTATACTTGTTTTGAATGAACTTCATAATAAAATGTATTTTTTTTTGTCCTTTATACCAAACTTACACAAAGGAGGAACAATTAATTTTTAAATACATAATGGTTAACACCCCCCCCCCCCCCCCCCGGACCTTGACAGCCACCTTCCTAGTCTCATTGAGACTCGTTTCAAGAATCTAGGCTTTTCTTTCCGGCAAAATGCATTAAAAATTTTGAACCCAGTACGAAATACAAGAGAAGAATAACTTAGAAAAGGAGAAGTTTCAACACATTTCCCCCCAGCAGTCTGCAATGACGTAAAATATAAAGACAACATAGGACAGTAGGCCAGCTATTCAACTCCCAATTTTTAACAAGCAGATCCACAACTTGCAGATACACAGTTTTTGCAAGATTTATTTAAAAAAAATACTATCTTACTGGGTCAAACTTTTCTTCATCTGTCTCTTTCGTAGACTCGTTTTTCTCTTCATCACTCTGTTGCTCAGCATATCGCAAAATCCATTCCTTCATAGTCACTTCTTTCTCTTTGCCCACATTTTTTTCCTAGGAAGAACAAACAAAATTAAAGCAATGGTAACAATACTTAGAAACACCAGTAGCTTTTTCAGTCAACATTTAGGAACTATTACTCAACATATATATATATATAAACTAAGTTAGACAACAGCTCGACAAAACCAATGGAGCAAATTTCTTCGACCAGGATAAACATCTCATAATATAATTAAATAGCTCTTAATACTACGGCAACTGCAGAAGAAGAAAAGGGAAGAAAACGAAAGAAGAAAACCTCCACCCTTACAAGACATCTTGCGTAAGATTCAATAACCTCAGGAATCAAAATACTAAAGCACAGAGGCAAACTTACATCCACAAAGATCAATAAAAAAGTGCCATCTATAAATAAACATAATGAACTAATTCCAGGAAAAAAAATCAAGCTATGTTAGGATTTATTTTTCCTCTTACTAGCCAAAAGTCACCACAAAAAAACAAACAAGAAATAGCCTTTTAGGCTTCACATGAACAACACTACCTTCAAATGACTATTCCACCATAATTAAGATAACGTTTTATATATTTATCTATATATTTATATATAACTATATAAAAAAAATTAACTCACATTAATGAAATTATTAAGCACACCATATTTTCAGGAGTCTTACCAAACAGTCTAAAAATGATGCGTTGAAGTCAATGCAAGTCTGTATTCTGGAAATCTCTACCCCCCCCCCCCACCAAATACAATTTAGTATTCTTCTGATTACCTTAGTTTCAGGGTTGTTTTCTTTCTTTTTGTTATCTACTAAGCAAGGTGGAGGTTGGTGTTGTGGCACAGGAGAAGAAAATTTTGCTCTAGGTTTCTGTTGTTGTTCCTCAAACTGCTGGCTAAAACCTTCAGGCAGTGCATCTTCAAAATAAAGAATCCACGTCATAACATTTGGCACCAAGAATTACTGAAAACATTTTTAAGTGCGCTGGGAACGAATTACAAAAACCATGAAACAAACAGCATGCTGAAATAAAATGAGGCTTTGACATTTACGTAAGTCAGCATCTGCTTCTTGGACTTTCACAAAACACCAAGTGGAGGAAGAAAAGTACTACATAACTTCACACACACACACACACACACACACACACACACACACACACAGAGTCACAAAACCAGTCAGCAGCAAAACCATGCAAAGAACACCATACTGGTCTTAGTGAAAAAATACATTCAATGACTACTATGCAGCACCCCCATGTAATAGCTCCTATTGCTCTTCTATCAAAAGATGTAGTCACTTCTCTGTCACCTTACTTACCATCTGGAAGGTTTAAACAAAGCCAGTCAAGGGCAGAGTGAAGATCACCACCATATAAAATTGTATTTTTCATTGCTTCCTCAATGTGCTCAGTCTTAAAAGAGAATCTTTGTAAAGCCATATATACATCCTACAAATAAATGGCAGTTAGAAAAAATTTAGTATTTAATCTAATGATCCAATATAGGCTGATAAACTCGTATTTCCCACATATCAGATTAAATGGTATTAAATGGATGTAAACAGCATAAATCCACATATCAGAAGGCAGAGTAGCAAATCTTGTTTTGAATACAGACCTTATAACCATTGTGATTGTAAACATGTATAAATATACACATGTTCCAGACTTTGAACAGAATGCATATGTTCTAGTTAGAAGAATAAAACTGGAATGTTCCAGCTATGATACAGAGACAAAAATGTATGAAGCATAACACATAAAATATTCAATTTTTGGAAAGTAAAGTTCTATTCTTGTATTCTGTTTGAAGACTGATTTTGGTTACTGAACACATGAGACATATCTTTCCCAATAAGCATGCTCATTTATTTCACTGGCTAATCATTAATGTAGTTATTGGAAAGTGTGGTACACCAGCTTGTACTACGTGCCAAAGTATAAATCACAAGAAAGAAACTATTTATTCTAAATAAACAACAGTCAGAGGAAAACATTTTAAACTCTACCTGTAGTTTCTTAGCAGTAAGTCTTTTGGAAATCATTCCTTTGTCATCATTTTGTTTTTTATGCTCATTGATTACACCAATAATCCTTTTCTCCAAATTATTGTTAATCATTACCTGCAAAAAGAAAATTAGTCGATACAAAGTAAAATATTACAAATTTTAGGACATATCTACTCTTTTACCTAAAGAAATGAGAATCCAGAAACCTCTCTGCCATTCAAATCTCTACTCTTCCAGTTTTCCATAAGTGTGGTAATCCTTTCTTATGAAAGGGGCAGACTTTTTTTTTTTTTTTTTTCAAGTTGTGTGCTTTTACCTGAAATGGAAGAATTCATTCCCTAATACAGAAAAAGCCCATGTACATCTTCAAGAAATATGGTATGTCAAAGGAAATAAAAGAAAAATCTCCACTGGAAACAACAGGGCCTCTCTTCTCAGCTTACAAGAACTAGTACAAAATAATCTGACCATCAAGATACAACCTGTGACATAGTCCTTCCTATCTGACTAAAAAAAATTTTCAAGAAATTCAGTCATAATAATATAATTACTTTTAACATGTACTTACTCAGCTAGAAGTACTATGAAAAACAAAGCTGTTTTTACCAAGAAGAATACTCACCTTAAGAACAGATTTATCTAGATTTGCAGCAGCAGCACTGGAATCCGTTGTTGAACTAAAACTGTAAGTTTTTGGACCTGCAAATTCCAAAAAATCATCAATAATGTAAGCAGAACACAGAGAACATTCTTTACGGTATCTAAAACAGACCCATCATAACGCAGGTTAGTGCAGGCAAACATTACACTGATTTCCAGTAAACAAATGAGCGTATATAATAATAAGAAGAATCAACAGTATAGAAAGGCCTTCAAACAAGGAATAGTAAAGAAAGGTATAACTCTTGGTGGATAAAATATAAAACCACGAGTAGTGCAACAAGAGGAAATAGGGACTAACTGCTCACTAGCTCTTTCAATACAGGAACAAGCAGTGCCACATGGGAAAGGCAGTAGCTGGCAGGTTCAAAAGAATTAAAAGCTACTGTTTTTTTAAATGACAAAGCATACAGTGATGTAGCAGAACTCTTTGCCACAGAAGTTGTGGACATCAGAAGCTTACATAGGTCAAAGGGTAAACAGGATAGTTTTATAAAAAAGAAATCCATTAATTCGGTGTCTTGTTTTTCAGTAACCGCCCACCTTCTCTGGCGGACGAAGTCCCTATGCCACAAACTGGTGGAGGCTGCAAGCGGATACTATGGAAATATCACTGCCTAGCTGACCTACTCTTACTTGTATCTTCTTTTGGTGCCTGTCAAGAAGAGGGTACTGGGTTATGCAGACCTTTGGTCTCACCTGTTATGGTCATTCTTAAATACTTTAATTCAGCAGTTGTTAGTGCAAAAATATTCATTCACAAAACTATTTACTGTCATTAAAGTTGTTTAGCTTTTCACAGCACAGCTTGATTTGGACTCAATATTTTCTGGCGTGCATATACCCTTTCTGGCACTGCACAGGTAAAAAGAAACCCTTTGAACAACTTCACAACTTTTAACTCCCTGTAAAACTGGCATGCAATGCAACATACAGAATAGCAGTGTACCCCAAGGAGTGCTGCTACCTTCGAATGCACCAGCATGCCATCATGCCAGTTGGACAGCTTGCCTGCACTGGGCAACCTGCAGAGACACTCCAGAACAGCTCATTTTTAGATCAGGACAAGTAGACAACTGCATTTCAGAAAAAGCTGTCACTTCTGATCAGGAGTTACAAACAGCCATCAACACTCACCAATTAATTATTGGTATTTATTCATTTGCTGTGCAACTCCACAGTACTTTGATTACACTACCTTTCTTTTTGCTTACGCTACCTTATTTTTCACCATGGCAAACAAACTAAGAGATAGGAAGCATAGTTTCTGGGAAGAATTGTGAGTATGATGGTGCTGGAGTGGGAGACATAAGAAATATAAGTATCAGAGTCCAAATTTGAAAAAGCACAGAGTGCAGTACAAGTATCAGGAAGTGTTAAACACCGGGTGATAGATTGCCAGACTTGATATTAATAAGCTGGAACATCAAATGGCCTGGTGATTGCACAGTTTGCTTATAGTCTGCAATATGAGCTGTTACACATATTATTAGGTATCTGAGGTACTTCTGATAAAGCTGGTTTATGGAGAAGACAGAGCTCACCAGGCCACAGAACGCTGGTCAGAGTTTTAGGTTGCCCTGAGATAGTCAGCCCTGCTGCTCGTCCAACACGGCTGCACCATCTCCAGCCCCGGAACCACCCCAGACTTCTGCATGACGCTCTCAGTGTGACATAAAAATGCCCAAATTCACAGTAAGCCTGTTTTGTGCACTTACAGAACTAGCGCCTATTTCAGCAAAGACCAGTACGAAGGGCTCACTACTGCGAAAGTGTCGTGCCAATAGCATAAGAACTGAATAACTGCACAAGAACTGGAAATAACCTAATAAGACACCGCACCGTACCTAACGCGACACGTATCCGTGCCAACAGGCGTCGTCTGCTCCGGAACTGCCCCGGCGGCGACGCGGACTAAAGCCGGTCCGGAGCGACTCGCTGCCGCCGGGGTTTAACGCGCCTCCCCCGACGCCCCTACGCCCTTCGCCGGACTCCCGCTCCGCGCCGGGGCCCCCGCAGGGCCAAGCCCCGCGCTGCGCTCCCCCCGCAGCCCCCGCCGCCACGGCCGGCTGGGGCACCAGGCCGCCGCCGGGCCCCGCTCCCCGCCCGCACCTTGCTTGACGCGAGGCTCCTTGGAGGCCGGCGGCGGCCGCGGCGCCGCTCGGCTGCCCGCCGCCTCCGCAGCGGCAGCAGCGCCGGCCTCGGCGGCGGCGGCCCGAGCCCGGGCGGCGGCGGTGGCGGTAGCGGCGACAGAGGCGGCATGAGCCGCGCCGCCGCCGCCCCGGTGCTTCTTGTTGCGGCCGCCCATGGCACCTCCTGGCCGCACGGCGCCCCGCCACCCCCTCACATCCGGGCACCGCGCTCGCCGCCTCCCATTGGCCAGCGCCGCCACGCGCAGCGACGCTCGGCACCCCCCATTGGCCAACGCCGCGGCGTGAAGGTGCTCACCCTCCCTAGCGCCCGGCCTCCTGCCTGTCCGCACAATCAAGTTCCGGAGCACGGGTCGTCCTGGGCCGCGGGGGCCTGCGGGACGTGCCTGCGCCCGAGGTGGCGGTGCGCCGCAGGGAGCCCGCCGCGGGGCCGGTGCCGCGGGGCCGGGCCAGGCGCGGGGCTCCCTCTGAGCCCGGGCCCGCGGGCGGCGCTCTTTCCCTTCCGAGTGTGGGGGGAGAGCGGGGCGGGGCGGCCGCGCGCGAGGCCGTGTGGGATCGGGGAAGATGGCGGAGGCGTTCGGGGACGAGCTGTTCAGCGTGTTCGAGGAGGACTCGGCCGCCGCCGCCGGCGCCAAGAAAAGCAAAGCGGGCGCCGCCGAGGGCACTAGGAAGCCGGGGTGAGGGCGCGGCGGCGGGGCTGGGGCCCGGCGGCTGCTGCGCCCCCGGAGGCGGCAGCCCGGGGGCCGTGTCCCTGCGCGTGCTCCCGGGCCCAAAGCTGCGGGCAGCCGTGGGGACGGGGTCATCCGGGGTGCGGTTTGGAAACCCGCTGTGGTTTTCGGGAATGGGGCTCCCCAGGTTGCGCCCCAAATGCGGTGTGGTCAGTGTTGCAGATAGGAGACCTGATTTTCTTTCTGAAAATACCCAGAATTGCTTAAGAGGCAAGCATCAGATCTGTTGTCTTTTTGTCGTACAGAAAACGATTAGAGGAAAAGTCTTCAGCAGTTGCTACAGGGAAATCCAAAAGGGAAGCAGAAGTCAACAGTGCAGAAGATGCAATTCTGGGAAAGAAGCCGAAATTGGAAGATGTTGTATCAGAAGATGTTAAGTAAGTCTCCTAGCCTAATGTGTAAGGGAATTATAGCAAGACTATATTATATTATAGTTGATTAACTATATTATATATATTTATATATATATATATGTGTAAGCTTTATTAGAGCTAATTAGCCATATGCTAGTTGTGAATAGTCTTTGTAGTGTATTAATGGAAAGATGGGTTTGTGTATGAGGTTGATTTTCCATTATCTACATAGGTGAGGGTGTAGTAGTAGCACAACTTTGGCACTGATGAGCACTGGGCATGTTTAGCATAGTAGGTAAATATTGCAGATAGGTAACTGCAGTATGAAGTGTTCATATTGTATTTATTGTTACTGTAAATGGATCAATGGTTATTGGTTATTGCCATCATGTTGATTTTCAGGCATGTAGCAAAAGATAAGTAGTGAGGCATACGAGAGGAGGCAGGATTGTGAGTGAGTACCAGCTCACTGAAAGAAATAATTGGCATGGGATAGAAGAAGAAAAATTTGACCAAAAAGACAGAAACAAGACTTTTTAGGCATATAAGGTTATAGCTGGAACAAATATTTGGGATCTGAATACAGACATGCTTTTAAATTTGAACAGGCATCACAGGTATCTGACATGGAGAGGGGGATAAGCTTGGAGTCATTGACAACTGGGAAGATGGCTGAAGGGAAGCCAGCATGCCATTTCTGTACTTTAGGATCTGCACGTCTCTCCCTCTTTTCTTTCCAGAACTTCATAATAAGTATTATGAAGGTGGTGTGAAAGCAGAGTGAAGGTACAGTTCAGGAGCTCCCTCCACTCAGCGTATCCTAAGAGATTGCTGGGAGCTCAAAAGTTTACATAGGTTAAGGAAATTAGGTTGGTTCACGGAAAATAGGATTAGGTAGGTTCACGGAATAAAAATTCATCCAGTGTTGCTAAATACAAGCATGTACTTTCTAGCTCAAGATGTAAAAGACTACTAGAGAAGTATAAACTATGTGCTTGCTGTGTTCTTGTGCTTTTCTCTGGGTGTCATATTATTGACTTCTGTCAGGCAGAATTGTGGGCAGGATTGTCCTTTGCTCTTATGCAGTAACTTTTCTTAAATTCAAGGTGAGTTTTCCTTTCAGAGTACTGATGAGAAGGCTGGTCAGAACATTGTCAACAAAGAGTGCTCGTATAGAAGCAGAGCAGAACTAGATCAGTTTCTGTGTTAGTGGTCTTCTCAGTAAAATAGATACTTGCCCACAGTAGCTTTGTAAAAATAAGTCTGTTAATACTGTACAGTGTGAGAAAACCGCTGCATTTTATATTGTGAGACACTAGGGCCTTCTTGTGGCCCAAAGAGAAGTAAAAGGTAAAGAAGAGAAGAGGTATCTCATTTCAGCTGCTGCTTGGGATGCTTCAGACTGTTGGTACTGGGTATCTTGATTAATAGCATGAATACAGATCTTAAATTTTGTTTTGATGGGTACTGACAAAAATTGCATTTAATCATAACTTCACATGAACATTCTTTTAGATATGTGATTCTAGTGTTGTTGTGTGATTGAAAGTGGAAGCTGAAGTACACTTATAAGATGGCAAAATTTTAGCACTTACTGGTATTCTTAGTACTGGTAGTAGTTTCTACCAAGGGTGCCTTTCAAGTTCGTGCATGCCTTTTTAGATGTTGCAGTTAAAGTAGAGGTAAAGTTCAACATTTTTCTACTTATAAAGAAAATATGAATTTCAAATACGTTTTTGACAATACTAACTTGCGTGTTTTTAGTCTGGCAGACCTGATGCCTCAGGTAAAGGTGCAAGCTGTGGAAACTGTTGAAGGTTGTACACATGAGGTGAGTGCACTGAGAATTCATATGAAAAGTGTAGACTTGTTTTATAAAGTTTTCTGTGTTCACTATGTTCATGAAGGTGTCTTGAGATGTATTATTGTCATTATATATATCTATTATTTACTGTTTCACATTACATTTAAGATGGAACAGGCTTGTAAAGAGTTTGAAGTTTGGACATGACACTGTGCATGCACAGTGAAAAAATCAGTGAAATATCTGAAGCAGTTTGAGTGACATTTACAAGAAAATGAGCGACTGTGGAAGACTCAATGATAATTTTGATAAGTTTTCATTTGTGAAATATACCAAGCACATTTTGAGTGCTGTTGTTGAAAAGAAGAATCTATTGATTATTGAAATAGATCTGTGTTCATAGTACAATATAACTGTTCAGCAGCGCGTTAAAATTTTTCACTATTCTGGTTCAAGAATGAAAGGCTTTCTTCTAAAGCTGATTAGTATTGAAAATGATATTCTAGTAAAGAGGAGAAATAATGCATTTTTATGTGAAAGCAAAAAAGAAAATATTTATTTTCAGATTGTGTTGATGCAAATTAATACAGTTTAAAATATTAAAAATCAGAAGTATTTAATGCTGACTTTTTTTAAAATCATCCCTCATTTGAAGATGTTTGTTAGGAAGTTTCTATTAGAATTACATATGCAAGTCATATCTTCCCTATGCTATTATACTTATCTTCTTTTCTGTGCTGTCTTCCAGAACTAACTCAGGTTAATTAGGGTCACATTCAGTGACCTTGTGTGATGACATATTTTTAATAAAAGACCTGAAGAATTATATACAAGTGATGATACAGGTTTTAAAGCCTGTGCATATGCACAGTCTTTGTTACACAGAGATATCCAATAGAGGTAGCTGAAGTGAGCTAAATATGTAATACACAAAATACATGTATATACTGTAGAAAATATCTAGCATGGATGAATATTGACCAGGAACAGGAACTTTATCTGCATATTATCATACTCCCTTTCCAAGGATGATGCAAGCCAAGTAATTTTTCTCATGTCTGTTGGTTAGAAGCCGTGACTATGTCTTGGCCTGAAGAGCTAATGTTCCAAGTAAGATAAAGCGTAAATACTACAAACCAAAGAGTGGACAGTATCAGAGAAATGAGAGAAGGTGTATTATTGGTGATAGGAGGGTAGAAACATTGGTTGAAAAACTTTGAGAGGGAGGAAGGAAACTTTGACATAGGAGCTCATAGAAATAATAAGAAATGTTAAAACATAGAAACATAGAAATGTTTAAAATTTCTATGTTTAAACATAGAAATGTTTAAAATTTGTTTTTATGCATTTTACATCTCCTGCCCCAGCTCTTTGTAGCTTGCCATGTCACTGGTGTGAACATGGATAATTCTACAACTGTTTTTGTTTAAAATATATTTTATTAGGTTGCACTTCCAGCAGATGAAGACTTCACAGGCCTGAAGCCAAGAACTGGAAAAGCTGCAAAAGTATGTGGTAGATTGAATTCGTTTTCATTTTGCATATGCTTTAGACAGTAGATGGTGGGAAGGGGACAGTGATGGACTTTGTCAGTAAGACTTGACAAAAAGAGTATGTTGAAAAGGTGGTCTGTCATAAATAAGATTGGTGTTTTATATTTTAAATTGAGTAAAATGACATGGTTGAATGGGGTGGGTAGGTGGTTGTGTTTCATTTGTGTTGTATGACATTTGGCAGTGGCTCCAGTGGTACACTGTGGCTTTTCTTCCTAACTTAGTAAATTATATAAAATCCAGTCAGAGGGGCTAGATTTTCATTTGACACGACAAGAAGACCTGAGCAAAGATCTTAGGGGTGTGTGTTTGTGTATGTGAGAGAGAAAATTATTTAAATACAAAGCCATTACAAAATATTGAATTAAGATCAGTTGAAGTTACAAGTAACTACAGGTTTTCACTTCTGCCTATAATTTGCATGCTAGGTCAGATCGAAAATCAATTAGCCGTAACAGTGTATGTTAAAATATGTAATGTGTTTGTTTTCTTTCTTTTTTAGGAATATCCATTTATTCTTGATGCCTTTCAGAGAGAAGCTATCCTTTGTGTAGATAACAACCAGTCTGTGTTAGTGTCAGCTCATACATCAGCTGGTAAAACTGTATGTGCAGAGTAAGTAATTTTCTGGCAGGCTGTAATAAAAGAATGGTGTGATGGTTTTACTTAACCATCAGTAGCTGTTGTGCATCAGTTCCTTAATAAAAAGTTTGGACCATCAGTGTGTTGACCTGAATTGACTACTTTTGTATATACAAGTTCTTTCATCTTGCTTAGTGAGTAGTGAAAGGATTAATTCATGTTTAAGCTTATGGGTTTTTTTTAACAATCTACTTTTTTTTAAGATGCTTTGTATAAACTGAAAGGAAAATTTCTGTAAATGATTTATATGATTTTAGAGAAATACCTTTCTTTTTTTCTAGCCCCTGGCTGTAATAAGGAGGTTCTTATATGTTTTCTTCACTTTTCTGTCAGAAACATTGGTTTGATTTAATTTTCATCTTGGTGTTTATCAGACAGGATATGTTTAAAAGATGGTATACCTTTTTGTCATGGTTTGTTCTAACAGCAGTGAGCCTGTGCTAAACTGAGATGAGAACTGAGATGTATGTGTAAATGTATTAGAAAATGGGTTCAAAAAATGGTAGTTCCCCCCACACACCCCATGTATTCTTAGAAACAAGACAGTGGCAATTAGATTTTTCAAATAGATTAGATGTGCTCTTATGTCCATCTAAATTGGTTAACTTGTTGTCAATGATTTGTCATTCTGCAAAGATGCATATGTAGTTGAGCTTAGATTGCACTGAACATGAACTGATAATCTAAATATGAAATGCTTCATATCATTGCTAGTGTTCTGAATTTATTTTTTAACTTGAAATTTAGAGGAAAGTAAAAAGATGTGAGTATCTTCTTGACATGTTTCATATGTTCAATGTTTGAATACAGGTATGCAATTGCCTTGGCTTTGAGGGAGAAACAGCGTGTAATATTTACAAGTCCAATTAAAGCTTTGAGTAATCAGAAGTATCGTGAGATGTATGAAGAATTTCAAGATGTTGGCTTGATGACTGGGGATGTCACCATTAATCCTACAGCATCTTGTCTGGTAATGACAACAGAGGTAAGATCAGACATTAGTTCTTGATCCATCTGTGTTCTCTTCTAGCTTGAGAAGGTCCTATATTAATAGATTAAAGTTATCATAATAAGACCAGTTAGGGTCAAAAGTGTTTAAAGTTCATTATGTTTGCAGCTGCTCTTGCCCTTGATTTAACTTTTGTTATTGCAAAACTTAAGTAAATCTCTGTAAATTCATGCTTTTGAACTATCAGTCAGGAGCTTTATTCTCAGGTGGAGAAAAACAAAACTTAGCTTTCTGGATGCTTAGGACACTGGGTTTTGTTTGGATAGATGTTTAATATCTGAAGTCAGCCAGACTTATTAAGTCCTATACGGTCAGTATTCAATTGTAACATGGAGGGAGTAGTTGAGCAATGTTCTGTGTGTGAGCCGCAGGTGCTATTACTTCAGGAATATAGAGCTTTTCACCTTTGGCAACAAAGGACTGATGGCACAGTTTTGTGCTATTTCTGTCTTAGAAATCTGTTTAGCTGTGAGTTGGAATTTTCCTCTATCTTCACCTCAAAACTGGTATGGAGAGATGGAGGTGGAGACACAGGCTGACTGACTTCTGACAAAGGATTTCCTCATAGTGATCACAGACAGGTATCTACTAGGATGAGTGAAGAAGACTCTGCAGAAATAGATCTGAAGTGCTGTGGTAATATGCTGCCCCATAGAAGTTGGGAGAAAAATATATTTTTTTCTTGTTCCTTCACTGTTCTTGCAGGGAGAGCAATTCATATCATATCATATATAAAATTTGTCAGTAAAAAGGAAAAGTGTTTATTATTGGAATCAACTTTGGAAGTCTTCTCAAAAACCAATCTTTAAATGCTTTTATTTGGTTTTGTGCAAAATGAGATTTCATAGTGCCGTATAAATATGAACCAAAGATTTGGGCAATTGCTTAGTGACATCTGTGTAACTTGTCACTGTTATTATTTCATGTGATGGATCTCTGTTTGGCTGCCACTTAAATTGTTCGTATTTTTTGTTTTTTACTCTTCTAGATTTTGAGAAGTATGCTCTACAGAGGTTCTGAGGTTATGCGAGAAGTTGCATGGGTTATTTTTGATGAAATCCATTACATGAGAGATTCAGGTATCCTATATTTACAATTTTTCTTTTAGAATCTTTTTTTTTCCAAGAAGAAAAGATTTTCTTTTAAAGAATTAAATCTTTATTCTCTTTATCTCTCTTTTAAAATAGATCATCTGTGTGCATAAATCATTCAGAATTTTCTTTCTACTGAATGTATGAAAGAATTATTGTGTGTTAACAGTCTCCATTTTCTTTGCCAAAGCAGAAGCTATTTTGAGGGCATACGTTTGTGTGTACTTGTGTAGGGGATGTTATTCTTAGTTTTTGTTTTATTTTGTCTTTAAAAACACTGTTCTCTGGCTTCAGAGCTGAAAAATAGGCTTTAACCACATATGTTTCCCGTATGACTTCCATTTTCAGAACGTGGTGTGGTTTGGGAAGAGACAATTATTTTGCTCCCTGACAATGTTCATTATGTGTTCCTTTCTGCCACTATTCCAAATGCTCGTCAGTTTGCTGAATGGATCTGCCATCTTCACAAACAAGTAACTTTATTTTCACTGCTCTATACCTTCATCCTTGTGGTCTTGTGGCATAATACTATGTCTTTGGTTGAGGAAAATTGGACTTACTAGCTTTCTTAATTGTATAATTATTACTTATTAAATGATGATCTGGTCACTCCTGTCTTACTTGGTTGTACTTCTAGCTTTCACAGCTATACTGGCTGTTGGTTCTACCTAGTGACATTAAAGATGTTTCTTTAAAGTTTATTTTCAACACCAGCCAGATTTCAACAAACATTATGAAATATGAACAAATACTATGAACATAGTATGGTTTTCAGAGACTTTTCAGGAGTTTAGAGGGCTTTGGGGTACTTCTAAAGGACTTAACACTTGTAATTTCTAAATACTGTATGGGTGTCCATTTCAACAAAGACATACTTTCTTGCACCTATGTGCCTTAAAATAGATGTACATCTGTGAGTGGGCTGAGGGCAACAGGATAAGTACCCATCAACAGTTTTTATGGGTTCTCAGAGTTATATTCTGGATAATTATGCTTGCTAAGTTCACACAAATTCCTAATTGTTTTTCCTGCTGTTTTCTGCTTCAAGATCATATGTTGAATATGTGGTGATTCCTTTGCGGAATGATCAGTGATGAATGATAAGCCTAAAATAGGAGCTAGCTAAATTGAGTTGATATGCAATAAGGCTTTATTGAAGGATTACAGCATTAAAGAGAAGAAACATGCAGAATTTCTGGAGAAAATCACACATTCCTACCACTATGCATAGTACTGGACAGCTGGCTGGCAAGTCAAACGGTCTTTGGAAAGTCGGGGTTCCTGGAACAGGCAGGCGGAGAGAGGGAGAGCTGAGCTGCTTGGAGCAGGCAGGCAGAGGGACGGGGTGGTGGAAGCAGGCAGGCAGGGCAGGAAAAGGGGGAAAGGCAGAGCAGAGGTCCTTGGAGTTGGCAGAGAGAGCAGGCAAGTATCCCATCATCATTCCATAGCAGTGATTCCCATGACAGTCCTTCCCAAATTCAAGATCTTGTCTTTCTATAAAACATTGCTGTTTCTAGACAGTTTTCAGCCTTTGGCTTCTGCTCCCTGTACTGTGTTGTGCACAATGCTGGGAGGTCTTACCTTCCCAAGCTGCAGCCAGGTGCCTTGTCCTGCTGCACTGTTCTTTTTCCCTTCCTTAACTTTTCTTCCTTATGTTTAGAGCAGTCTTTTCCTAGCTCCCAAAGTTGCATGTCTTCCGTGACCATACCTGACCATGAAGTTGTTGTTTGTAGTTCTTTGGCCTCCGTTTTCAAACTATGCCCATATGCAGGGCCTTTGGTGTTATACTATATTTAAACTGTACTTTGCAGGAAACACCTGGTCCCAACTCAGGTTCCCACAGCACGTGCTTATAACGAGCTTAATGCCAGGACTGGGGCCTTGCACAGTTAGCACAACACAGAGTTAGTGTAAGGCGTGTGACCTATTACTGGCAGTGGCAGTACTGATCTTACAGGGCAACTGGACAACAGTGTATTTTGGAGAACTCGGAAGGAAAGCCATGCTGGAATCAAAAGTAAAGTAATGGGAAGTAATACATACGCATACAAACAAAATGAGAGAGGAGGAATGTGACAAATCTATTCTGTCCCATAACTATTAAGTTAGTTCTTACTCTGTTTTTCAAAAAGTGCAAGGAGTATGAGAGTTAGAATTGTGGAAGTTAGTATCTACAAGAGGTTGCTCTGATTTTACAGATACCCTGAAGATCGGTTCTCATGTGGTTTGTGATGAAAAGAATATAACATAAGAGGTATCCGCTCAGGCTTGGCAGAAAACCTTGACTTTGTTTTGCAGAACACTAGGCTACAATTTTTAAAGCAGATTTACGTGATGTTTAATGTTTTAAAAGAAGTGTTGTGCTTTTTTTTTGTAAACAAGCTTTTCCTGTGCAGTGTTGGGAATTCATATAGCAATGAGAATCCGAGCACAAAGATAAAAAAGAATGGAAACTATTAATACATAAATATTACGAAATTATGCACATTTCTTTTAGGATTGATAATGCAAAGTGGCTTAAGTAACAGAGGAGACTCATCAGGTGAAATACAGTTTTTAGATTTGTAAGGAAATCTTCTGTTTTAAAAAGTCTACACTGTGCCTTTTTTGGGTGGTGTAAGTAGTGCTGCAGGATATTTTCCAATATAGAAATTAATAGGTCTTCCTTTGGTTTTAAAGGGTGTTAGGATTTTGAGTCTCTGTAATATTACAGAAGAAATCATAACCTGTCTTTACTTTTTTCTGTTGTATGAGAAAGATTTTGTAGCCAACTTGTGTTCTTCAAAAGAATTTGCAGGCTGCGAGTACAAAATCCATTTTCAGGAAAGAAAATCTATTATCTTAGTTTCTGTGAGTCTTGATTTCCGGCTTTTAGAAAGATTTGTTTTAATAGTAATATATTTGATTTTCTATCAAGCAAGTATTTTTACAATGCAGTTAGAAACCTAAAATATTTATGCATATACTGTTCTTCCTTTATAGCCTTGCCATGTGATTTACACAGACTATCGACCCACTCCACTGCAGCATTATATATTTCCAGCAGGAGGAGATGGACTCCATCTGGTTGTTGATGAAAATGTAAGGAATATTCCATTTGTTTGAAGACCTTTTTCCTCGCATATCAGTTAAGAGGTTGCAGAATTTGGGTTGGTTATATAAAGGATAGTTTGTATTAAAACAAAGTACAAATGAGTAAAAATGATCTCTGAATTACTGCTAAGTTTTGCAGTCACATAGAATAAATTGGTTTTATTATCTAATGTTGGGTAGTCAGATGAGGAATACTTGCTGAGATGTCTTAAGTGCCCCCATCCTTGCCTTCTTTTCTAAACTGTGTGCTGCTTTCTGTAAATCTGCAGTGTAGCTGATGTTTCTTGTACTGTTTCTCAGTTGAATTAAAAAAAAAAAAAAGGCAGAACCATTTGCATGTGACTTTGGTTAAAGAGGCAAAATATTTTTGTGTCATTAGGTGATTCAGAAATACTGACTTGTTTAAAATTCATCATCCATCTGCACAGCAGAAGCTAATGCCACTGACAGTGGTAATGCACTTGAAAATAGATCTTCATCGGACAGCCTGGTTTCATGTAGACATGAAATTCTGGCAAAAGTTAGTTTTGGTACTCTGTCGTTCAGCGTGTGTAGCACGGCTAATGATGTTGCAGGTAGAACGCTGAGTGGGTAGAGCCACCAGTCTAATTCTGAGCTGTGCCAATGACCTAGTAAAGTTGCTTGCTGGCTTGTGCATTGGTTTGTCCTTCTGCCTGTAAATGTGGGGTAACGATACTGCATATGTGAAGTGCTAAGTTAGTGTTTTTCAGTGGGCTGTATAAAAGAAGAGTAATTGCTTACAAAGGTTGTGTTTTATATCTAGGGAGATTTCAGAGAAGATAATTTTAATACAGCAATGCAAGTACTTAGAGATGCAGGAGACTTAGCAAAAGGGGACCAGAAGGGCAGGAAAGGAGGAACAAAAGGTGAGTTTGAATCCCATTCTTAAGTAACTTACATAATACAACTACCTTTAAAAAAACCAAATGCATGTAAGTTGCACTTGTATGTCAATTGTTCTGTAATTCTGTAAGATATTTTTTGCTAAAATAACTTTGAAATCAATATAATCTCTTTGCAGGTCCTTCAAATGTATTTAAGATTGTGAAGATGATCATGGAAAGGAATTTCCAACCTGTGATTATTTTCAGCTTCAGTAAAAAGGATTGCGAAGCCTATGCGCTTCAGATGACAAAGTTAGATTTCAATACAGGTACAGATAAGTAAAATATAGTTTTACTCCTAACTGTAGTTTGGGGGGGAAACATTTTTCTGGTTAGATATCTCTATTTCCTTTGAGACTTTTTGTGTGAAAACAGTTTGTAAGTCAAAGTGTGTATCACTTTTTCATTTACTGTTTTAATACCTTGGGCTATTTGCAGTAGGAAACTGTTGGAACACAGAGGATATTTGGTCATCACAATGTTGATCTGATTCTCTATTTTAAACTTCACTTCTGTCTCCAAAATCCTGTTGACTGTAGTAATAACAAAAGTTTTTAGAAAATTCTATCTAGAATGGGAGAAGAGTGATCATAACAAATGCGTTTTCCAAAATTTTCATTGTTATGTGCAGTAGAAGTTTGTGTTCTCTCAAAGTCTCAAGAGCTGTAGAACAAGCCATGCAGACTGTTCTTTCTCAACCATCCAGCCTACTTTTCCTTCCTTCCTTCCTTCCTCCTCCTTCTCTCCAAAGAAGAACCCAAACAATAAACAAATAAGATTTGTTTCATTTTGGATTAAGACCAAGCTTGGGAAAAAAGCTTAAGTTAATGGCTTCTTGGAAATGTTAGGAGTAATAACAAAAATAAGGGATCTGTTTATACGTAAACAGTTCACAAACATGAAATGGTATGTTGAGGGCAGACTTCTTACTTGCTTACTTGCTCCAAACCTAGCAACTGCTTCCCTGTTGAAAAATTATGTAGCCATTTTCTGTCAGAAAATATAAAGGTTTGTGTAGGTGTAGAGATACATGTTTATACTGTTTCTTCAGTCGTGCCTTTGAATATGTTATTGATATTTGTACTACTTAAATACAAAGTGTGTAAACTTTAATAGGCAAGAGGAGGAACCTATGTCCTTGCAGACAGGGCCTAGTAGATGGAAGAGAAACACTTGATGTATTTTCTATTTCATAAACCTCCAAGCTCAGGAAATCCCCTGAGCTTGAAAACAGCTAAAGTCTGGATTATTCTTCCAGCTTTGTTCTGTTCTTGCTTTTCCCCAAGCATCTACTTCTGGTCACTGTTAGATTCCTTGAGTTCCATATTCAAGTCTTGCTCATCTCTCCCGATGTGGGTGGTTTTGTATAGACTTCACAGTCTTCCCTTGCCATTTTTATTGTAAACTTTTGTAAATATTAAAATGCAGTGATGCTTTACGTAGGGTATTAGCCTCTTAGATTTTGTAATAAGTTACAATTTGTCTTTTTAGATGAAGAAAAAAAGATGGTTGAAGAAGTATTCAGTAATGCAATTGATTGTCTGTCAGATGAAGACAAAAAGCTTCCTCAGGTGAGTGGAGATTGAATAGGGGTAACAGCTGCTCTCCAGTTTTCTGTGACTCTTGAGACTGTTTTCTTTTGAACAGGTTACAAAAAAAAGCATGAGCTGGGTATTCTTACAGGTCTCCCTGCCTTTAATATCTCTTGCACTGCTCCTTGCCATTATGAAATAAGGACTCAGTGACTAGGATTCCTTCCAGTTGTGATTCCAACAAATGCTGCATGCCAAAATTAACCACGGAGTTGCTGTCCTCTGTTTTAGCTTTTCCTAACTATGTTTTAACTGAATGTGAGGACATGTAAAGAAGTATGTCTGTATTAAAACTGTCTGGAAATAGTACAAAGGAGGATGCACAGGCACTTTATCAGTTCTTGACAGCTGAGCCTTTCACAGAGTTGAACTGATGCATCTGCACTTGTAACTTACAGTCACCCTACTGTATCTCTATAGTAGAAAAATACCAGCTTCTAAAAGGACAGAATATTCCAGGATTCAGTACTTCTGTAACAAATACTAAAACTATGGTTAACTTTTTCCCTCCATTTCCCACCATTTATTTGTCTTCTTAATGTATTGATTCTTATGATTCAGTGAGTGTGGCAATTTCTCCCTGAAAAAACTAACCGTGTAATTTTTGGCTATGCCTACTCACTTCAGATTCAAACTAATCTGTTTTTGTGTGTGGATTTAAGAACTGAAAATAGGAATCCAATATAAAAGATGTTATGTGCTGTTAAATACGATGTTTTCAGCATAGCTTATAGCAGTGACTTTATGGCCAGGCGGACCGGTTTGGCCTCTATAGGCAATGACATCTGAAAAGGATATTCTCAGAATTAGGTTTGGGATGGTAATGAAAAGTTGATAGCTAGATTGTTAATTAGAATCTCTGTTTTCAAAGCAAAAATAAGCAAAGACAAAGCTAAGTTTATGCAGAAGTTTGTTTAAAGAACAATGTTTTTGCAATTTAAGAGATGATTTCAGTCATTTACAGCCTGAATTTCTCTGTGTAGCTCTCAAAGGAGCTGACTTCACTGTGTTACAGTATATATCAGTAAAGGAAATCACTGCAACTAAAATTCAACCAGAGTATCTCATGCATAGGAGGATCACTATTTCCAAAAATGATTTTGTATCACAGAGATTTTTTAAATAAATACAGACAAATACTGATTGCATATGTAAATTAGAGTGTAGCTTCACAGTTGGTCTAACCCAATGTAAGACTACTCTGCCACTGAAAAGATTGGTTGTTGGCTTTACCTTTCATCCCATTCCTAGCTGTAATTGAAAAACAATATTGAATGGGTATATATTTCATTGTATCTTGAATCAGAAAATGGCAAATTATATGAACACTAGGAGCAGTGTTGAGGTTTTCCATGCGCATTGAGTATATTAAAACTTCTTTACTGGCCTTGATACCTTTCTTCCCAGGTGGAGCATGTACTTCCTCTTCTGAAACGAGGAATTGGTATCCATCATGGCGGTCTGCTTCCTATCTTAAAAGAAACCATAGAAATTCTTTTCTCTGAGGGCCTAATAAAGGTATGTTTTGTGTCTGTTTAGGTTTTTCTGTATTATGAATGCACAGTCAGTAATCCTAACAAACCGAGAAGTGTATCTCGCCTCCGAATGTACGTACATACATTACATAGTAGAGATCTGCTTCTTAAGTGAAAAAGGGGCAAAGACTCATTGCACATGCCAAGTTGAAAAATACTTTGTGTCTTATATGTCCTTCTATGCAGAAGCATAAGGCTTAGAACTTTCCAGAACCTTTTCTAATACTCTGTTTACCAGTAAGCACGCTGCTCTGAAAAAAACAACACACACATGCAGGGGAGGACTTTGTTCTGTGGATCCAAGTGTTGGAGTCTACAAATGCATACAGCAGCTTTGGAAAGCTGGAGTTCTCCCAGCAACATAGCTTAATTGACGTAACTGGCTGCAGCTCCTTTCCCTCAATGTGCTATTGTGCTTTAAAAAATGTACAGAAAATCTAGCAGATGCCCCCCCAAAACCCCACAACTTTCATCTGTCTCTATTTTCTTCTTGCAAACTTTGAACATAGACATTAACTTGTATTATTTTTTCATTAACATAATTTGCACCCCGTTTAACTTGCATTTGTGCAAGACGTCGGTTTTATAGGGAAATGTACTCTGAAAATCCTAGCCTTTATATATCTGATGTTATATGGAGTATAGGTATATAATAGCGTGATCTAGTAGTGACAAACGGGTTCAAGGGGTGGGAGTGTATTTTGAAATCCAGCAAGTGCTATTTTTCATCTCTCTATGTCTCTTCTAGTAGTTCATATGAGGATGATCATAGGAGCTGGCAAAGGCTATTGACTCACTGAGAGAACAAATAAGAATAATCACTGGTTTTTTTATTTCTAGTATTTGATGCATTTGTAGGACTTCTGTTTTGTTTTGGCATCCGCATGGTCCCATCTAACTAGTTTTCATGTTTTTCGTAGAGGAAATAAAGGAAGGGGGTTTTTGGAAGGAGGAAATTCCTTTGGAAAGGAAGAATGGTTTTTGTTTGTGCTACCAAGACCGCACATAAGAAGGAAAATCTGGAGAAGCTTCATGTATCAATCTCTGACTATTTACATGTTTGGTTAAAAGCCATTATTTTTGCTTGTTTAACATCAGTCTGTTTATTTAGGCCTTATTTGCAACGGAGACTTTTGCTATGGGAATTAATATGCCAGCCAGGACTGTGCTGTTTACAAGTGCCTGCAAATTTGATGGGAAGGATTTCCGATGGGTATGTGAAAAAACAGGTTTTGTAGATAAACGACTGAATTGCACTACTTAAGCTCTTGTTAAGATTAAATTTACTGTTGATATATCCAGTTCAGGGCAGTAAAAAAAATACTTTTTCTTTTAAAAGTCTTTCTTTGTTCACTAAGTCATTTATAATTAATATGCAAATTCCTGAAGACAAGATTCCTCATAGTATGCATGAGAGATTATTTATTCTGGATACAATAAAGGGATGTCAAACACAGGCTAGAGCTGATCAATTAGCCTGAAAAACTTCTGCACAACTTGTCCAAAACTAGAAGAATCTGGAGAACAACTGGGCTTAGTATCATATCATGATGATCATGAAATTTAGGTTTTGACAGACCCAAGGAAAGAGATCATTTACTTCAGGAGAGTACTGATTTTTCTGTTACAGAAGAATAATTTTCAGTAGCCCAGAGAAAGACAGAGAGCGATGTGTGGAGGGAGAGACTGATTTTTAAATAGTTATATGTCAAATCATGTAAGAGTTTGAAGGCTTAATACAAGATCTCTGATTCACCTATAAATATTAATTAGGGTGTACAAATCAGGATACATCACGAAACATAGAGGACCAGTTATAGCCAGCTCTTGTCTGTGTCCCAGTTCTTTATCACTTTCTGAGTGATCGTCACCACTTTAATTTCATTAACCAGCATAGAAGTACTGTTCTTGCTGTTTATTAGTATTTTGATGTTGCATGTGGATGAAATGATACGTTATTTGAAGATAGTGAAGGTGGATTAAATTTTAGTAACCTCCACCATGCTAGCAGTCTTCCACTGAAGTAAAATGCTTTTTTTGTGCATATTAACATGATGCATTATGTTACAGAAATCCTTGCAGCTAGGTGTTGGTAAGTGTAGCCATGGGAGCATTGGTTAATTTATCCTGCTGACACATGTTATTCGTAGTCATGGATTTATAACTTAGTGATCAATTATGATTAATAATGAATTTGATCTGTGAAAAGTTCACGTCTGTATGTAACTTTGGTGTAACATTCCAGTCATTTACTGTATAATTGTAAGTAGCATTTTATATATTCTTACCATCTTTCTAATTTTTATTAAATCCTTTTTTTCTTCTTCTTCTTTTCCTTCTTTTTATCCTAGATATCGTCAGGTGAATATATTCAAATGTCAGGTCGTGCAGGACGCCGAGGTATGGATGACAGAGGAATAGTGATTCTTATGGTGGATGAAAAAATGAGTCCAACAATTGGCAAGCAGCTTTTGAAGGTAGGAGAGAAACTGATTTTTTCTTTCTTCCTCTTCCTCACTAAGGTTGTCCTCATTTGAATACTGCAAGTAACACATAAAATTATATATCTAGGAAAAGAACTTATGTAGATCACGCAGGCAGGAAATGACAACTCCAAAAAGGACTGTGGTGTTTTGCTGAATTCTCATTAAATCAAGAGTTTCTAGTGTAGAGCAAAGTTCAAAAACTAATATCATCCTTCTCTATGTCAAAGGAATGTCAGGAAGGAGAGGTAAAATTATATTGTCTGTTTTCTAGTGATAACGCAAATATTGCCCTATTCTATTTGTTTCTTGCTAACCACAGTCAGCTCAAGGGTATCGATGAACTAGAAAAGGTTCACTGAGCTGTCACAAGAATAGTTAAAGGGTTGGTTCTGTGGTGAGATAAAACTTTGATAATGGACCCTTCAGTGTAATAGACAAACTGAACAAACTCATGCAAAAAATTAAGTGCATGTTTTAATAGAATATTCTTATCCACTGTAAATATTTATAAGGAGTAATTGTATCAGTGACTATTTTAGAATCAAGAGTGGAGGATTATTTGAGAGATGATATTTTTATGGTTTTAAGGCTGGTATAAGTGCAAACCCGTTGGTGCATGTGTTATTCCTCTGTAACATAACTGAGAAAAGCAAGACAATTATCAATAAGCTTACTTAACTATGAGGAAATCCATAGTGCCTGTAGGAAACTTTCAGAGATTTGCAAATCAAAAAAGGTTGAAAACTGCTCTTGTGGTTGAGGTAGGCATTAGATTATAGTGTTGCCCCAAACCGTAAAGGAAGCTTTTATAGATGATGACAATATTTCCCTTACTTTATAAACTGAATATGAAACATTGTACTCATTCTCACTTTCATTTTAATTCTGTGGCAAAAAACACTGTAATTGAAGCACAGAATTGAAGCTATGTATTTGAGGCATACTCTATTGTGTGTATTAACTACACTAGGCAGCTTACATTAACTGTGTAAACGTGTAAAAATTAAACATTAGGGGAATTATTCTGCATACTGTTCAGGAGCTTGTATCCTTGGTGCGCAAACAGCATTTTTTATGTTCAAACTGTGTTTATAATATTAAATAGACCTTGTATAAAATTGTGTGGATCATCTTGAGTCAGCATCAGGGCATGTTAACAAAAAGTGTGTTTCTTTTGCCAAAGAAACATCAGATGCCAATATTTCTCTATTTTGTTCCGACAAGAATAAGGGGAAAAATAAGTAGGTGGCTGCTATTAGTTATGCAGATGTGGATACTTCGTGTTTTGTATCTTGCTCTGTTAATGCCGCTTGTACATACTTATGATGAATTAACATTAGATTCATGTTATAAATGGATGCTCTTTGCCTATTTAAAGCCAGAATTCTCATGAATGCTACATTATTGCTATAGCTAATCAGAGTGTAGTAAAATAAGAAACTTGAAAAATACTGGAACTCATTCATGCATGGCAACATTAGGCTTTATTGGATTTGTGTAAATTAAAAATTAACACAGCAGGAGATTTAAAAAAAAAACAGAATAAAAAAATACTCCATATAAACAGTATTAATGTTTTATACTTACAATCTGTCTTTCTGTAAGCAGTATCCTAATGAAGTTCATTTATATGAGCTTAGATAGTTTAGTGTAAGAAAAATGGATATTTCAATTTTTTATTGTGAGACTTTATGAGATTACTCTAGAAACTCAACCATTCAGAAGGTGGGTTGTTTTTTAAGTTTGTAATTTCAGTAGTTAGGGAGCTGTTAAACTTGGCTGGCATGAATTAAGACAAAACAAATGAAATAATAAATCCTTCACAGCTTTAGGATGCCATCTGTATTTTTTTTCCTCTAGATTTTAAGGAAATAATAAAGAATATTTACTTTATTGAAGCTATAAGCGCTTTGATCTTTTTTTTCCCTTCTGGATTACAAAGAAAGAAAAGGGAAAAATAATGGGAAATTTTTTACTTTCTATGTTATCGCTTGGTTATTTTGTGCTAATCTAAATAAATTAGTGAATTTCATTAATTTTCTATACTAATTCAGCTATGAGCAGAGATTGAAATTAAGACTTCTTTGAAAGAGATTGGAAAAGGCTGTAACAAAGGTACTGATGCTTCTGTCACTATTCAACTAATTGATGGAAAGGCACTAAAAGTAGTTTATATGAGATGAACAGTGCAACTTAAAAATACTTATTTTCCTTTTTAAATATAAAATATTTAGAGGTGATTTCACATCGAAACAGACCAAGGATGTATGCAAACTAACATCTCTTTGAATATTCACATTGATATATATGTTTAAATTACAATTTACTTATTGACCACTAGTGTTCATCCGTGGTAAAATCATGATCATGTCTTGCATTAGTATCTTCCTGCCACATTAAACGTTGTGGCTTTGCTCCGGTATAAGCTAGAGTTAAAGATTTATAGGAAAAAATTCATAGAAATAAATTAAAAACCCGTGTGGAGAATGATACTTGCAGTATTTCTTAATAGGACACTTTATTGTAACTCTTCAATCCAAGTGCATGTCTGATCCAAAGCATTTCCTGAACACTAGATTGAAAAATCTCGGCAGCTGATAATAATACTTCTTAATCCTGTGATCAGTGAAGTGACAACTTTGTATATGTTTCAGTACCAGTAGCATTACTGCAGCTGTGTTGTTTGGCCATGACACTGTTCATTGCGACATTGTGTACAGTACTCTTCTTCAAACTTAAATTCAAAGTTCAAATCTTAGATCAAGTTCTTATGATGGATATTTGTAAACATTTCTTAAACTCAATAGCATAGATTTGTCTTCTGCAGTGCTCTTAGGTTTTTTTGTTTATCCCTAGCATTTGTTTGACCACCGAATATTTAGTAAACTGATGACTTGCAGAAATCTGTGAAGCTAAATGCTTACAGTACTGTTGTACAGCTTTCTGAAGACAACAAACTGTAGTTTCGTATTTGCATAATAGTATGAAATACTTGACTTTTTAATTAAAATGTTCAACTTAGTTTAGGTAAGAAGTGAAACATTTCTCCTTGACGCTAGATGGCCTTTGAATCCAGGATCTCTGTAGTTGGAGTTTGGCCATGTTACAAGCGTGTATTCTTACAGAGACAATGGGGATACTAAATAGTGGTAATCTGTAATGGCTCTAAAAGTCAAAAATCTTAAGCTAATTATATTATGAAAATGAGTGATTGTATAATGAAAGAGAATGTGATGTGTAAGTAGGTTTCAGATGCTTGTATTTGAGTGTATCAGTGTTTTGCATCTACTTACTCCTTCCCAGGAAAAGTCAGATGCACTGAAAAATTGAAAGAAAACATTTATCTAGCCAGATAAAATATACGGTATTATGCTTTCCCTGTCATTTGTGTATGGAACATGAGGTGCCCCAGTGCCAAGCTGTAGGAGGTATGCCACTAGCTACATCTGGCTCCTTGGCAGGGCCTTCATTTATAGAATTGGCAGTACTGTGCTTATTTGGCCTGTATGCTGCTATTAGAAATCCATCTGGTCTTTTTGTATTTCATTTTGACTTTTAGGTTGTTTTATTACACTAGCCAAATGAGCAGTATAGAAGTTCAGACAGCTTAGTACATTTCTCTCTAATTTCCTGCCTTTTTACACAGCTTTCTTGTATGACCTCTGTGCAATTTGTTGTTGGAAAGTTTTAATTTTGAAGGAGCAAAAATCATTGTTCCACTGTAACTGCAGCAGCAGCACTAGATTTTTTGTTTTAGTTGTCTGTTATGTATGACATACAGCTCAGTCCCTTTCAGACTCCCAGTTACAAGGAAAATGTAGTATAAAAAGCAATATTTACATAAGAATGAATGGATTTAGGCTGCTCAGGAATAAATGTAAGGCTGGACGTGGTGGGGAGGGAATGAGAAGTTCCAGCTATGAGAGGAAGTTCTTGGAGTAGGAGCTATTGGGTAAAATTAAAATTGCTAGATGAAAATACTTTCGCATAAGCCACAGTTATAACAATAATAACCTTTTGGCACCAGTGTCATTGTGGTGGATTTCTAACTTTAAAAAGTGTAACAAGTTACTAAAATTCTTGCATGGGTCATGAGAAAATCCCTAGTTACGTGATATAATAAAAAAATTCTACGATAAATCAAAATTCAAGAAAACCAGTGGTTAAAGTGTAGGAAAGGTACTACCTTCTGCAGAAGCATTTCACTTAATCTTTCACTGTGAGATTGCTTGTTCCTCCTTTTAGCTTGTCTGGTATTGACTGGTCAGATAGGCCAGGGGTCTGCTCCTATATTGCTCTTTCTGTGTTTTAAAATAAATATGCATGTGTATGCTCCTGAATTGGCTTGAGAAATAGCAAAACATGAAAAATTAACCAGAGCAAAAGCATGGATTCTGTTGTTTGAGGATTTTTTTGGTTTTGTTTGTTTTAACTCATATTTAGCTATTAAGGTACTAGGTAAATTTAGGAAAGTTTGAAATTGTGATTAGTCTTTGTTACTTCTTTAAAATATCTCTCTATATACATTATCACTATACTCTTGCAATTATTTTGATGCGTTTTTGTTCAAATGACTTCCCTTAAGTAGTAGTTTGAAAATCTTCTGAGTGAATGAGAGTTTTTTTCCTCATTCTTTTCTCATTTTTCTCGCTCTCCCCCCCGCCCCTGGTAAGATTTATTTAATTGCATTGAGTTTTCATTTTGCTCTTACAAATTGTACTGGATTTTTACTGTATGGCCAGGCAAGAAGCCCAGGATGAAAGCACCAGCAGAGAGCCTTTTTGCAAATGGAATGCATAGCACTGTCTGAAGTGGAGAGGCTGAGCTTGGTAGCTGTGCACGGCTGCCACTGAAGGCAGAAACGGGGAGCTGGTGACAATGACCTTTGTCAAGTGAGCTTGAGGTACAGTCAGATAGAGGCTAGAGCGTAGCCGCTTTTTAGCACAGCATTTGGGAAAATCGGAGCACAGGCTTGTTTGGCAAGAGATGGTATCCTAATAGCTGAGTGTCTGTGTAGAATGTTTACTTGGGCAAAATGCAGTAGCCTGTATTGAAATTTGGATAGAAAGTTATAGCTGACTACTTCGCTCTTATGGAAAAGAAATCTGTAGAACCTTTAATACTCTTGGTTATCCATCCCGTTTAAAACTGTACTGCTTGCAAATTTTTCATTTGTTTTTTCCCAAAGGCTTTAATGGTGTTTCTAGAGAAAGTGTTATTTCAGGGCATCTGCCATTACTTGTGAGTGAGTAGTAAATAACAGGTTTTCACTTAATCTAATTTTTTGGGATTATATACAAGATAGCCAGTTAAGTTTTCTAGTGAGACTGTTTGTCCATGAGCATTCAGTCCCTCTAGAAACATCGGCTTAACATTCCAGCTTCATTACAGTATTGTACTTTGGTTTGACTTAAAGCTCATTCATGTGAAAATAAAAATAAATGCAGCAGGATTTGAAAAATTTACCAGAGCCTAGTTTGAGAGAGAAATAGACTTCAGCTGGAGGTTGGCATTACTGGCTTGTTGGAAAGTCCATTGCAAAATCTAAGGAAATACATTTATTGTCATGAGTAGTTAGAGGACAGTATAATGTTCTGTCTAATCCAAAGTTGTGACATAGCTGAGAATCTCAATGAAAAAAACCAAATTTTGGCCCTTTTATCAAAATCTAAATAAAATAAAAAGTACTTTTATGTATTTCTTTTAATTATTTTTAAGTGCCAAGTGTTTTTTTTTTTTTTTTTGTTCTTACAAAGCTTGCACTGGGGAAATTTTCCAGGCTCCAGTTCAGGAAAATACTTAACTTCCAAGCTTAATTTAAAATCTGCTTGAAATCAACAGGATTTCAATGTGAAATCACAGAGAGAATTCAACTGTTTAAAGGAAGACAGGTATTCACATGCCATCCTGAATGGGGTCATAATTTTGCAGACAATTATGCAAGCCAGCAGATAGAAAAGAAGAGCAAAGAGTTCTTCGTGATCTTTGCAGCCAAAATGTGGGAAGACAGGGCACATAAAATGGTTAGTCACTTTTGGACTTTATTTCAGTCTTTTCCAGAGCCAGTAGGACTAAGCTGACTGGTATTATTTATTAATTGTGGTTGCTGCTTGTTAATACCACAAGTTACTTCAAGTTTTATTAGGCCAGTCTGTGGGAGGCACTTTTCCCCCCTCTGACAGATTTTTTGAAATTTGCTTTTACTTTGGTAAACTCATCACTGCAAAGTATTAAAAATGTTAATGCATTTTGACTGATTGAAGTAGAGGGTTTCTTTGTCTTCTTATAGTTAAAACAAGAAGTATGAGATGAAGACAAGACAAAGTTCTTTCTTTTTAATATTTGTGTTACGTTTTATAGAAATACACAGTCTTTAAAGCATACATTTCCTTTAAATTAAAAATAGAATACTGCCTATTTGCTGCAGTTCTAAGTTTGCCACACCACTGACCTACTAGTAGTCTGTAATCGCAAATCTGAAACCAACGTGTGTTGAGGAACCAAGCTAGCTTTTGACTGCAGATACAGATATCATTTGGTTTTTTCCGTTTCAGCTTGTTTTGAGTTCATCCAACTTGGATGAAGCAAAATTACTGCCAGGGATATTATGCAATGTTGATGTTACCAGGCCAGCTCAAATCCAAAAGAAATGTTGCACAGAATGGTGTTCAACCTATGTTAAATGCCCCCCCCCCCCCCCCCCCCAGTTCATTTGTATTCTGTGCAGAATGATTCATGTAGCAATACTATGATCAAGGTTTTTGGAGGGTCTTATTAGCTGGGAACAACCTCACACACAAACAGTGACACTTTACATTTGAGTTGTCTTGTAGGTTCGTGTACAAACTAATGGGTGTGTTCTGGAGCAGAGGATATAGTGCAAAGACACCTGAGCAAGCTCTGCAGAAGCTGCTTTATGTCCCCTTTGTTTGCTTGCTTGTTTTTACTGTTTCAGTAAATCTAACTTCGGTTTTATTTAATGGCTAAAAACAATGAAAAGCAATGATGTTTCTGTGCATTTTTAAATTGAATACTGATTTCCATCGAGTAAAACATGACAAATTGTGAATAAAGTTATTTGCAAAAAAGATACGTAATTTTCTTAACACAAGTAAGAAGAAAATATTAATAAATGCATGTTATGCTATATAATTGCATAAGAGACTTTGCATAGGTGTAGGGTGCTCTCCTTTTGATGGGGCACAAGGGGCTGTTATTTTCAATATTTGTAACTAACTTTAGGAAATCAGCATTTTCTTACTCTCAGTAATCAGGTAGAGTAATTTTTCTTCAGGGAAAGAACACAGAATAAAAATAAAGACTTCCTGCTTGCTAATTTGTCAATATTTAAATTTTTTTAGTAAATTTTAAGTATAATATTTGTGTCATATAACAGTTCTAAATACTTGCTTCAGAGTTTTAAATATCACTTGATTAAATCAGCATACCTTGCTACAAGCATGTAGGGGTTTTTGTTTGTTTTCCCACGATCAGTTCAGAGTGAGGATGAAAGGCTTAGTGGCGGTGCAGAATTTGGAGTGAGCAGCCTGAAGTCAAACTAAGGGTGATGGTGATGGTGGGAGCTACTGTGCTGGGGAAAGTGAGTGACTCAGATGTTCAGTCCTTCAGGACTGGTTTCAGGAGGTGACAGTAGCATAGGAGGGAACGGGACACTTTTACCTTTTGAGTCTCTTATTGCAACTGATGTGTTTGTGGAACCAAAGCCTGAGGTATTTTCATCAGCAAAAGCAGACTTTTGCCACCCACGGCGGCCTCTGTTTGTGTGGGTGCAACTGCTTGTGGGGCCATGCAGTGAGCCAGATTGGTAGTACATTTGTGCTTAAAATAGTCACCTAGCACTGTCTGTTAAAAGCAAATCTGAAGAATGGGTTTTTATGTTTTTTTTCAATTATGCTAATTTAGCTCAAGATGATCCTGTTGCCAGTATAAATACTTAGTCTTTGTTTGATGTTTCTCAGATCTTATTATTAATGTGGAAACTATGTAATTGATATGTGGAAAAATGCATGATGTTGAATAATATTTCACTTAAGTTATTTATTTGTCTTGCAAAAGTATGAAGAAGTTCCTTTGGTTTCTTTTCTTATAAATTAGTAGTGATGACTATCACAGACAGCTAAGCATACATATTTCCCCCTCATAAGGAAAAAGAAAAGAGACCTTGTAATATCATCGAAGCACTCTGTTCTTTGCTGTTGCTATAAAGCTGTTTTTTTTTTCTTTTTTGGAAACTCAGTCATTCAGCTAATTTCTAGAAACTCTGGTAAGTAAATAAAATTGTCAGCAGACCAAATGGCCTGAAGTATGTCCTGTCAAGTATCTGATTTGTATCACTGTGAAAGATGCTTTAATGTTGCTAAAAGTTGCCTCTTTCATCTTTGTCATTTTCGGGCAGTCTTTGCCGTCCTATGTTCCCTGTAAAAGCTTTGTGCACGTTTCCTGTGAGAGGCCGGACAGCAAGGAAGTTGTGTGCAAAATTCTCACGTCTGGTTAGACAAGGGCTTCCTAGTCTTAATAGTAATAAAAAGTCCAGTGAAACTTATTAATATCAATTCTAGACACTAATCTTCCTCCTCCCCAATCTTTTAATCTTTATAATTTATGCGGGCAAGAAACTGTAAAATGAACTGGTAAGTGCTCAGTGCCCTGTTTGATGATTGAACTGTGTAAGAAGAGGCTCCATTCTGAATCTCGGGCAGTTAAACGGCACAGTGGAGAGCTGTTATAATTTTCAGATAACTCTCGACTTAATTATTTGCGTAGTGAATTGTTTATGCTCGTGTTCTGGGTTTTTAGCATTGTCAGCTTGTATCATTCTGTTCTAGCCCCCTCAGAAGACTGGGAAGCATGCTTCTGGCAGATTGGCTTAAAATGTATTGAGATGAGAATACTTGCAAAATCATTCTTTTTTTTCTGAAAATACTCAGAAATAAATCTGTTGCTACTATCTGTTGAAGATCTGGGAGAGGACTGCTCTCTTCGAAGGGTCAAGAAGGAGGATTACTTGCAGAAAGCAGGACGGAGTACTTGGATGGTAGTTCTCCAGCAGCAGTGAGGTCACGGGCACAGCATGGACTGGGAGTGACTTGTCGTTGCCAGTGGAGGGCATTCTTTCCCTGGAGCTGCATTGCAGCACTGAGCAGCTACACCTTTGCCTGACCTGCGTGCGTGGTTGGTGGTGCTTCCTTTCCCTATCTGGAGCTTTTCCTCTGGGAAGGAGGAGCAGGCGTCCCCGCAGTCGGCCCCCCGAGAGAGCTCGAGGCCGGTGATTGCGTACCCTCGTTTATGGAAGATGAAGTGCATGTAATTGTGGCAGGAGGATCTCTGTGGCAGAGGGTGAGCTAGATGTGTTGTGCACTTGCTTCACAATATATTTAAGTAGAAAAGGGAAGTAATCAGTCTGGGAGTTGGTGATCAGGGCTTGAGCAGAGCAAGGGATTGCAGGAGGAGTGAGCCTTCATGAAGAAAATGTCATTTAAACTGGTTTGTCCTTTACTACCTTAGCAGCAAACAAAATCCAGGAGGCTTGAATGCCTTACACTGTGTAGGAGAGGAAGCAAGGGGCCACCTCTTCCGTTTTCCTGTCAGCAGCATATCTCGTCTCTCCTCCCCTCCTGTTATTCTTCTTTTTTCTCCACAATCTGAGGAGTGTCTTTACATCCTGTTTATGTTGGTCCTCCAGTAGTCATGCCCGCCTTTATTATTTGCCAGGAAGGGGTGATAACTCTAGTCATGTTTTGTGTGCATTTAGTATAGAACAACTGTATTTTGCTATATGGTTTCCTAATGCAGATGGATACTCTGTATGTCGTTACTAGGTCAAAAAGAGGGAATCCAGGCAGGTGCTGCCCACTAAGTGCAGGTCTGTTGGTTGCCCATGGGTGATCAGTAGAGAGTGATACACCCTGCAGAGCTCACTGGCTGTGCTAAAGGTGTAATATGATAAGGCTGCTGCAGTTGTGTTTGGTTTGGAGAAAGAACAGTTTCAGTTTTCAGAAAAAAAAGCTTCTCGTAACTATTTTGGACATAGTATTGCCTTCAGAACAACACTGAGAAAAATGAGGATTTCTGAAACTCGGAGAAAAATTGTTTGTGAGATGAGGGGGGAAAAAATCCTGTTTTGGCAAAAATCGTGAATTGTTTCAACTGCTTTGTCTTCATAATATGATTTTATTTTCAAATTGCAAAAGGCTGATCATGTGTTTAAAATGAGAATTGCCACATCAGCAGTTGGCTTAAATGCTGCCTTTCAAATAAGTCTGCTTTATATAATCTTTGAAATAGCTCTTTTTTTCATTTGTTTTTGAATTACTCCCTCTTCCTAGCTGAACTGTGCTAATTTGGGAAAGCCTTTAAAGCAAATCTGCACAAATGGTAGTTAATACGGTGCAGTGGTTTTGGCTGCTTTGTTTCTTACCTGCAAAAGAAGTTTTGAAAATATTTTATTCTGATTGTGTTTGCCCCAGTAAAAAGATTCCCCATCATACATAAGCCATGAATTCACACAGCATGCTTGCATTTTCTGACAAAGTGTAGGGAAGGAAGGCAGGAGTGGGAAGGGGGGCTCGGCGTGAGCAGAGCCCCATTCTGCCAGGTCTCTGCTGGTCCGAACATGTGTCGGTGGCTGTAGCTAGCCAGTGGGTGCATTTCAGCTGCTTAAATTTATGCCTGGGCTAGAGCAATGAATGTTGGTGTAGGAAAGAATCCGACCCGCTGTTAACTGATACTGGCATAACATCTCTGTCATCTTCAGTAAATGCCATTCTTTAAATGGCATTCTGTGTTACGGGGAAGCAAGCTTCGCAGGGAGTGGTAATTTCCCTTTCCTGGAACAACAGATATATTTAGAAGACACAAGAGCTTAGGCACGTAATCCTTTTATCAGATCTAAGAAAAAAGCATTATACATTGGTTAGCATCAGCAACAGAACGTCTCTGACCTTCCCATTTGATATGTCAGAATCGAGAAACCTGTAGAAACTTGAGCTTTTCTTTCAACCCTTCTGCTTCACTGTTAATGTCGTGCTTATTGACACGTTTCTGTTAGTAGGAGCCCATTTGTGGTAATTTCAGAACTACAAGTGTTGTTTTAAATAGGCATTTCATGATCTAATTGAAGAAGTATTCTTGTTCTGTGGTGTGTCTCTTAGAGGTGAAAAGCCACATGTGTATTTATGATCTCCTCACGAATATAAGCTAGTCTGATTAAATGACTCTGTAGCCATGGAAGGCAAAATATTAGGTTATGTGATTTGTCTTAAACTTGTTTTACATATATTCCTGTTGTTACTTTCTTAGTACAAGCATACGCTGAAGGCTTCTTTGTAATAGCTGTTGTTTTCTGAGCTGAAGCAATTACGTGGTGATTATGATTGTAAGGCTTGTAAGGTAATCTTGTAAGGCTTTGTAGCTTACATAAAGCAAATGGGATTACAATACACGTGACTCTCTTATATGTAAAGGAGTCTTAGATTCAAACTGTCTCTGAGTAAATCTGATATACATGCATCAATGGATATAACTTCAGAATTCCTGACTGTACATGTAAACTGGAAAATGTCTGTCTTGTGGAAATGTCATTTTAAATCCATTAGACCTAGCTTGATCTAGCAGAGCACTTGATCTCAATTTCAGCATTTGCATACATAATCTAATCATCAGTTAAGTTGCTTGATTTTTTTTGCCTATGCATTTTGCCTATGCATTTTTTATTAAGTGTAATGAGGGAATATCTCTGCTACATACCTTATTCTATGTCAAAAGGCAAAGGAATGTGTTTAGAGAAGATAAAATAAAATTGGTTTTAGGTAAGGCAAATCTTGAGCCCAAAAGAGTATAGAAGAGCATGTTTTCCAGTGTCAGCCCTCTCTGGGCTTCTAAAAACGGCTGTGTTAGACTGTGTTGCACTTCCGATAGCCATGTAACTGCATGAAAACTATTGAGAAATAGTTTATTGCTGATTACTTAGAAGCATATACTTTACTCCTTGCGGAGTTCTGCCATTTTAGTCTTAGGGTTTTTCTTAAGTTTTGATATGGGCTGAAATAATGCACTTAAGTGAGTTTACCAAGAGTATAAATCAGAATATTTTAGGAAAATATGTCTTGAAACATCTTCATTTTGTTTTTATCAATTTAAATTCTGTTATTCATTTCAAATGTTCAGTCATAACTGAATTTACTTATACGCCTTTTTGAAATGACAGCACTTGTTTAGTACAGCTTTTTTAATTCAAGTATCGGTCACTCTTTTAATTGATTTTAAGTGAATTTTAAACTATTGCATCTTCTTGCTGTATGCTTTTGGTTTATATTTCATTTGCCATTTTATTCCTCAGTATTGAACTCTGGACGGCTAGTGTGCTCAGTGATCTAGTAGTTAGTATCTTTAGCAGGCTTTGTTTTTCTATCTGTGCCTCTTCTAGATTTCTTATAAATAAGCTTTCTGAGTCCCCACTGGAAAATTCGTGGTTTTGAAAAAATCCCAAGTTGTACTGTTCTTCTGGCTAGTAATTCATAAGAGTATCTTTTATTTATTTATTTATTTTAATCCCTTGAAAGTTTAATTATTTCACTTTGGGGATGAGGAGTGTCTTGTCATAAGCTTTTAAGGAATCGAGTAGGTTTGATTATCTTTTTCCATGTGCTTGCTAACACCTTCTGAGAACTCTGAAAGATTTGTGAGATCCAACTTTGTTTTATGAAAAACCGTTCACGCTTCCGTTATGCTGCATTATAGCCAATTTTTAAGAGAGTTAAAGTAGTGGATTGCTCCTTGCATTTTTAAGAAATGCATAAGCTTTTCATCTAAACTAAATAAAATTGTATTTAGTCTAATTTATAATGCTGTAATATAAGTGTAGGTAAGATGAGACACACAGACATATAGGTACTTTTACAAGTTGAGCATAATAAAATTGCTTCGGATTTGACGAGAGAAGTAGTCTAAATTCAGGACAAGTTACACTAGCCATCAAAGCAATTCCTTATAGGAAACACTGGATCATAATTTATTTGATATGTTCTTATATGCTGTAATTAATATTTTGCATTGGATGTTTTTCTTGAATCTTTTTTAGGGTTCAGCCGATCCCTTGAACAGTGCATTTCACCTGACATACAACATGGTACTGAACCTGCTTCGAGTAGAGGAAATTAACCCTGAATACATGTTAGAAAAATCCTTTTATCAGTTCCAACATTACAGAGCTATTCCAGGAGTTGTAGAAAGTAAGTATTACTGCATGTTATACTCATTTATGAGATTCAGTATGAAAGATGTGAGATTGGGTAATTACACTTCAGTATGCTTACAATGATAGTATACCTGTGCAATTCTCGTCGTCTCCTTTCTATCACCAGTTGTCACTGTGCCACTTGTTACTTTGTTGTAACTTCAGGAAGAGTAACTTCCTCTTGTTCCTGGGACCTGTGTTGATCAGCACTGTCAGTCTTTGAAGGGAGCTTTCTCCTTCTGGGTCAGACAGGAACGGTTGTCACATTGCTGAAGTGTAGGACAGGAAGAGGGAAAAATAATGAAAAGATTCTTGGGACTTGTAAGATGTGCAGGGAAGAAAATTCTTACTCCTTTTTGATATGCAGAACTTAGCTAGGAGAAATACAATTTTAATATCTCATTACAATAGCTAAAAAGAACTAAGGCACACTGCTTCCAGGGTATCTTTAAACAGTGTGTTTTCCGGAGCGCAGGTCAGTTTCCAAAGATGTCAGCCAGGGTTTGACAGTGAAACAGCGTCCAGAACTAAACGCAGAGAGCACAAGAGGTATCCGCTTCCTTTGCCATGGGGAATGAGCAGCTCATCTGTTCGGCTGTTAACTGGATAGCAGTTGTGTATGTGTGTGTGTGGAGGGTTAACACGCATGCAGGTTTTTTTTTATTTTGCTTTGCAGAGTTTCTGTTGATCTGCAGGGGTAGTATTTAAGATACAGAATGCATTTCCTGAGAAACCACCTGCTCCAGTTAGCATGCCTAAGTCTTTATTCTGGCATTCCAGCATTGGTGTTTAAGAAGAAATGGAGGTGGAGAACTGTCTTCATATTTCTTGGGTATTTCTAGCTTAGGCACCATACTGGGCATTAGACTTCTGTAATCGCTTCAGTTGCAGCTAAACATCCGGAGCAAAGAAATGATTGTCCAGATCAAGGTGCAAATTATGTCATGGACATGAATTGCTAGTCTTTTTCTTTAAAAAGTTGGCTGCTGAAAACGGGAGATACTTCCCTGAGCTGTTTCTCAAGCCCTACTGAAGTGGATTTTTTGTGCCGTGCGTATGCATTCAGATAGCATGCAAGAAGGTGGGGTGGTAGGGAGGAAGACAGACCTTTATCATCTGCCTTCTGTTTATTTTTGCTAGTGGTATTGCCAGTTTCAAGGCGAGTAACATAGTGCTTATAATAAGAATTGGTTTGCCTAAATAAGGTGTGAAAAAGAGGAGGGAAATGAATTTTAAACTAATGAAATCAGAGCCTTAAACAGGTTGAGATCATTGATTCTCTTGAGGGATGTTGTTAGAAGAAGTCTTTGCAGAACCTTATTTACATAGACAGGCGTTAGAAGAGTGCTGGCTGGCAGCAAATCCCTTCTTGCAAATCATCGTAAGTCTTTATGGGACATATGTGGAAACCTAAATCAGTAATTCCTGGAAAATGGAGGTCCAGACTCCTCTATTTTTCTCAAGCTTTATAAATTGATATTTTAGTTTTTAAAAATATTTAATTTCTATTATAAATAAAATGTAATGGACACATTTATAGATCTCCAGCTTTCTCAAGAATGGATTATTGTAAATAGACAATGTATCTTGAAAATGGTGCCAAAATACTAGTTATGTAAACTTTGAAAGTGAAATGTTGATTTCTAAATGTGCAGAGCTATTCATTTCCGTGAGATTTTACTGGTTTATTACTTTTTATCGTAGAGGTGAATAAATTGGAAGAACAGTACAACAAAATAGCAATCCCAAATGAAGAAAATGTGGTCATATACTACAAAATCCGACAGCAGCTTGCAAAACTGGGTAAAGAAATTGAAGAATATGTTCACAAACCAAAATATTGCTTGCCCTTTCTACAGCCAGGAAGACTGGTAAAGGTAATTAAATTTCTTTTCTTTTTTTTCTTTTTTCTTTTGTGGTCTCTACCTACCCATGAAATTTTTAGAGTTTGTAGGTCTTTGCCAGTTTACTTTCTTGAAAAATTGCATGCATCCCCACTAAGCAATGATTTTGACTTTATGTTTCCTTGTTAAACATTCAACAATGAAAGAGAAATAAATTTTATTTTAATGGTGAATAGTAATCCGTGACTGCTGTTTTAAATAACAGAACTACAAAAATATGCTTGCTAGGATATAATTATACATGGATTAATTTATAACATCTTTTAATATTTTCAGGTAAAAAATGAAGATGATGACTTTGGATGGGGAGTGGTTGTTAATTTCTCTAAGAAATCAAACGTTAAGGTAAAATACACATTGTCTCCTTTAGCAAAATATGTACCTTACTGTCTTTTCTGAAAAGAAGGTTAAACTCCTATTTTCATTTGTGTTTTTCAAAGGCAAAAAAATTCACCCAAAAATTTCACCCCAAAGTTACTAAAAGCTCAGGCCCAGGCCTCCGTGAAGTGAAAGGGTGAAGAAGAAAGTTACGGAAGTTGGGACCAACCCTAAATCCTGTGTTCACTGTTTAAATGCTGGCATGGTGTTGGAGCAGATGTTTGCTCAGGTCTCAGATAATTAGTTCAAAGGTCCACACTGCAAATATTTCAAGCTACAGATATTTAGTTTGTTTCTGAGATACCCCAGCAGTGCTATCCTAAGCCATTCATGGGAAAGATGCTGTTATCTAATCTCAGAGATCTGTAGAAGCTGTAAGTGAGGGTTGGGAGCAAAGGGAGACTGACATCTTTCAGCGCTATGGAGAAGGTTGTGTTAGAGTAGGGAATTTTATCTCGAGTCCTAGGCTAGTACCTGAGACATGGGATTACTTGTCCTGTGAAATGTTGCTGTGGAGTTGAGGGTTGGAAAGGTAAAATACAAAGAAAACAAAAGAATAAAATGGTTTCAGGGAAAGGTGGAAGCAAATACTGAGTGCAGTGCCCCGTGATACGTTTGTGAAACAGTGGAAGTCAGGTTTGGTTTTCCTTCATAAAATCCATTCTTATAGTTGGTCTCTGTGTAACTCCAGAGATCACATTTTAGTCTCCCTTTCAGAAAAGTCTTGACAGGCTACTCTACTGCTTGAATTAAAAACTAAGTTTAAAGTATATTTTTCTGTGGTAGCCTTTTCGCTGTAATTTTGGCAATAGAGCACTGGGGTTAATTATTAGGTCTAAATGGGAAGTTGTGTCTTTGTCAAGTTCTGGTAGTGCCTGTACATTGCGGCACCTTTCGGTGCTTCCCTAATGTATGTTCATTAAAGAGGAATGAGAGAAATGTGTGCATACAGAACATATTAAAAGAGGTTTGGTTTGGTTTTTCAGTCCTCCTTTTGAAAGTTGCTTCTTTCTTTTTAAGCTGGAAGACTATGCTGGAATAGCCTGTTACGACTATTGCTTAAACTTTTGATTCTGGACTGTTTTTTTTATTATTATTATTATTATTTTTATAGAACCACTTGAGCACTAAAACAGATTTCCCTCTCGCCTCCCCGTTTTATGCAAAATTGCCAACTTCGGTGTCACTGGAGGCATTTCTTCTATCTGTATCAGATTTTAGCCGTATGTATTTTTACCTTTCCTATTTGGCCCATCTCAGTGTTGTATAAAGCCTTTAGATTTGAATGTTTGCTTTGAAATTATGGTCGGTTCTGAAGGAGACAACTCTGGCTCCAGCAGTACTTTTTTTTTTTTTAGTTAAGTCATTCTAGCAGCTGGCTTGAATTTTTCCTTCCGAGTTCTGTGGAAAGAATGACAATAGGTGCTGAAAATTATGGAATAGACTTAAAACTATGCAACTTTTAAGATCAGTATGGTAAAACCTAGTTTCTATGAGCGGAGACAAAACAAATGACCTCTAAAAGCAGCTGTTATTTTCTTATTTTAATGTACCTATTTGTGCATCTTCATCCTGGGATGTAGATGCATTTCCACATTAGCGTTTAGTGTAGTAATATATCTAGTGAGTATTAGGTATCACTATTAAACCTTGATCCACTTGCATTTTAAGAACTAGGCTGTGACTGTTTGTTTGGATTTGTTTTCACAAATGGTGCTGAATTCAGTCTTTATTATTAAATTTTTCTTCCCTGTATCATAATCTCTAATGTAGTCCTTTTTCTAGTTAGGAATACATGTAATTAAGATTGACATTTAGGGTCACAGTATGTTTAACATTCCACTGTTGGTCACTGCAATTTGAAAGTGAGAGTATGAGTCCCTGTTGTTTATGTTTGCTGTTAATGACCCTGAATGTTTTTTCAGCATAATTTCAAAATGCAGTGTTCCACAAAATTGCAAATGCAAATGATACTTTATTCTGGATTACGGTATGTAGAAGGATTTGTTTCAAGCAGTGTTGCTTGCCGTATGTTGTACAGTATAGTAGGCAGCAAACCAGCTCTGCATTGGAATCCATAAAAATTGAAAAGTGCTTTTGAGTAGGAAATTATATTTCCACTACATTGTGCCTACAATGCACTAGTATTACCGTTGTGCTAGTTATAGTTCACATTCATCTGATGCCTGATTTCGGACGTCCAATTGAATGAATTTCAAATTTTTAACAATTATTGATGTTAAAATTGGAGATGCTGCAATTTGGCCCTCCTTATTTTAGACAGTTATATTCATAATGTTTATAAAATAAACATATGCATTTATGTACTTACATATTTATGTGTTCATATGTTAGTGTTTACTTGCAATGTTTATGATGTTTACCACATAGACATCATTTTTAGAGTGCTACGTCATGGTCATTGAGTTTTCAGAAAGCCATATGTTATTTATCTGGGAATCTGAATTTCTAATCTGAGCCACATTTCTTGATTTTGCAGAGATGATCAGCTGTCTAATCTTGTTTTGTTTCCAGGCATATGAAGTAACAGATGTTTCAGGGCAAATGCTAAAATCCTTGGAATACGCCTCCCTAATCATGCAGTGTTATGCAAAGGGGGCAGAATTTTATCCTTCAAGCATATGTATTGGTGCAGTGTGAATCGAAGCATCGTTCAGACTTGAGATTGCAGAGTTCTGTGACTACTAACAAGTTTTCAGTGTGTTCTAGGCTCCTTTTACTGCTACATAGAAAAACCTGGCTCTTCCTGTTCAAGTTTTTAGTACCTAAAAACAGTAGTTACGGAAAAGGAAACCCATTGAAGAGAACAGTATACATTCAAAAAACAATTCTAGATTAAGTAATGCCTGGTCAGTATTTTCTAAAGGCCGTTGGTTTACTTAAGGTTATACAGAGTAATATTAATAGTAGATGCTAGTGACATTTACGATCCTCCTCTATACGTAGGCATATAATAGTTTCTTATATCAATAGAAATCTTTTTTTTTCCTTCATAATTTCCTAGACATCTCCAGTTTTACTATTTTCTTTATCATGTACTTGCAGTTATTAGTTTAGTTTCTTCTTCTTTCAAGTAAGCATTCTGCTTTCCAGAGCTTTGGCTGGGTACTGTTTTGTTATGTAGGTATGTTATTTTCAGATATTAATTCAGATAACAACAGTGGATTATGTGTCCTGTACATGGCTTCTGTGAGTCCTTTCTGTAAATGTTGGACAGAAGTCAGAGGAAGTTTCTTTCCCCAGCAAGTAATTACATTTCTTGAAGAAATTATTTAGCCTGTAGAACAGGATAAGCCTGGTTTTTTTGTTTAGCTGTCTGACTTCTGTTTTAGGCCTGTAATTTAGCTCTATTAGAAGTCATAAAAATATTTGCTTACAGTAGAGTATATGTGAACAACATTAGTGCACTTTGATCCAGTCCAATAGCTTATATCAGTTTTGTTTGTTTTTTAAAGCAACCTAGCAGAAAGGTTGTGGCTTTGTTTACTGAAACCTTTAACCACCATAGCTGCATGTTTGTATGTTTTAAATAGAAGATAGATATTAAGTGTGCAGTCTGGCGTGTATAAAGACTTGGCCTGCAAGACGTCACTCCGTGCTTGCTGCAGATAAAAGCTGTTATACTTGAAAGATTTTTCTGTGATCGTTACTGGGGGGGAATACAGACTTGTAAATCTGCAAATGCAACAGACCTCCCAAAATTTTGGTGAAAAAAACGTAGCAAAGTTCAGTGTTGCTAGCATCAGATAAATATTTTGCATTAAGGTTACAAATGATGTTTGCTTGCTCGGGAAGAGCTCCATGTAGAAAAAAAGGCAGAGGCATCTTAAACAGCAGTTAGACTTTAAATTACATTGCAGGGTGTGAAGAAATGAGTAGTTTTTTAGTGTGTGTTATTTTCTGCATGAGGAATCTTTCAATCGATGCTCCTATGATTCAGTGGATTTAAAAATATACTGAAGCACTGAGCTGGCACACTGTTAAGAGTAGTAGTTCATTTTATACCTTTAATATCAAATAAAGTCATGCTTTTCTTTCCATTTTCACTCATATTTTAAAATAACTGGTATGGACCTGTTTCTCTGTGCCCTCAACAGCCTAATTCTGGTGAACTAGACCCGCTGTATGTGGTTGAAGTGCTACTGCACTGCAGCAAAGAGAGTTTGAAAAATTCTGCTACTGAGGCTGCAAAGCCAGCCAGACCTGATGAGAAAGGAGAGATGCAGGTTTGTTATAAATGTTTATCCTCAATAATTTCTTACATATGTTCTAAAAGAGTCTATTTCCAAAGCATTTGCAAACTATGGTAAAAGAAGGGATTGATGTATTAAATATGAGAAAGAAGCTATACACCTAACTCTTGAGCAGTTGCAGGTTTCACCTTAGAGAAACCATATTTCAGCTGAGAACAAAATATTTTTTTATGTATTCGCTACCGCATCAGAAGTGCTTCGAAACTTGCTTACTGTCTTGTGAAATACTTCAAACCAGCGGATGAAAGACAATAGTGGCTATGTGAATGTAGTTATAGAAATGACCTACATATAGATCTGCAGATAAACAAATGACTACAAGCTGTTTTCTGTAGGATACTTATGCAGGAACTTTTGGGTAATGTGCACCTTTTCTATTAAATATGAGAATTTAGTTAGAAGATTGATAATCCTTGAGTACTAAATTTTCCCAGTGCTGTTTGGCAGGTACTGACTTTCCTATGGATGCCTTCTGTTCTCTGGGAACCTCCATCTTTTCTGATTTCTTTTTTTTTCCCCCTATTCAGACCCCTTCAGTTTTGCCAGTCTGCTCATTCTAAAAGGAAATTGAAATTCTTAGTTAAAATACTTGCATTACTTGAAGAGTTCAATCAAGACAAACCATTATAATTTTTACATCTGAAATAGCAAATATTCAATTTGTACAGATGGTTTCCTACAAATACTGTTTGAAGCTCAAGATTCAGTACTTATTCTTCATGGTTTCTCAGTTCTTTTGATGTTAATGAATATGTGTTTGCTCATTTGATGTTCTCTATTGTTAACATTCCTAGTTATGTGTCTAACAATAATTTATCTGTTTTGGATTGTAAGAGGTATTCCAATAGGAAACAGGCAAGAAAGAAACAGGCAAAAGTGATTAGAAATCATCATCCTTTAAAAGCTAAATACGCACATAGAGTCTCCCTCCATATTCATGAAGGACAATTCAGTGCTTTATTCAATGTATTTCAATGAAATACAATTAAGGAATACATTTCAGTACAGGCTCAGTTGTTATAAATCTTCAGTGAAGGTACGTGTTCACTAGATACACCTACCTCTTACTACATTGGATTACAAACAATAGAAAAACTGAAGTGTTTTTTTTCCACTTAGACTCTCTCCAGATATAGAATTTTGCCATTTGGTTGAACTGATTATTCTTTTGTATTAAAGCTTTATCTCATTACCCACATCTTCCTGCTTCCTGATATTCTTTTATCCATTACTGTGTTCTTGTTTATTCGATTTTCATTTTTCTTTGTAATAAAACCAGATGTAAAGGAAATCTGAGAGAATGCAAAACTCTCCCCCTCATTCTTCTTCGTGTTGTTATTTTAAAACTCAACATCACAACTCGTTTACTGCTAGCAGTTATATGAATTGAAATAAAAAATAATCTTTACAATGAAACAGTAATAATAAATACAGATTTATCAGTTACTGCGCTCTCTTTGATAGGTTGTTCCTGTTTTGGTGCATCTCCTCTCAGCTATCAGCAGTGTCCGACTTTATATACCAAAAGACTTGAGACCTATTGACAACAGGCAAAGTGTGTTAAAATCTATACAAGTAAGTTTCACTAAGACTTAAAAACTGTCTGCTCTAATCAGTGCGATACACTTGAACACAAGACCACTAGTTCTAAATAAATGTGTCTAAAGTGTGTGTCACATCATCAGGATTCTTAAAAGGGATTGGAAACCATTGATACATGTTAAATGTTTTTCCTTGTAAGCAATCAGTCACTTTAAATTGATATTTTAAAACTGCTGAAATCTCACATACCAGGCTTACACTACTGCTTTGTGTGTCCCTATATTTGTGCCAGCTGATTTGTGAAAGTGTATTTTATTTTGCTTTTATTAATGTTACAAAATATATTTCTTTCTTTTTGCTCTTCTTTTAGGAAGTACAGAAGCGATTTCCTGATGGAGTACCATTACTAGACCCTATTGATGACATGGGCATCAAAGATCAAGGACTGAAAAAAGTCATCCAAAAAGTAGAGGCATTTGAGCATAGGATGTATTCACATCCTCTCCACAATGATCCCAATTTGGAAACTGTATACAAACTTTGTGAAAGAAAAGCACAGGTAAAAAAAACCAAACCAAACCAAAACCCAGTATCTATATTTAGCTGAAGAGAGAACTGGTAATAGTTCCCTTCTTACTTGCTTTTCTTTTTACGTGCAAAGCCCAATTTTACTCTTCTTTACAAGCAGCAATGTGTGGAATCTCACTAACACGCTGGCTGTCTCAGCGGTGTGCGCTCAGTTGGCTGAGGGATGTGGTAAAGGGGGAGGTAAACCTGGTGAGGTGGCTCTGCCGAAAAAACCACTAGGGATCAGAAGATTACTCCAGTGCTGCTAGAGTCCTTAGTCACTGAATAACCGTGGCACAATATAGTGTGGATAAAATGCTCAGTATTTGAAACTGATCATTTTTAATATGCCTGTGTGGAGTTAAGCTGCATTGATGGGGCTTATTAGCCTGGGGAGAGTACCATACACATTACAGCACGGCTGCTTCCTGAGCTGCCTCCCAGCCTGGAAACAGTGTGTTTATTTTGTACAGAATTGTACCCTGCAAGGCAGAAACCGGTTCTGCACAAACAGCTGCCGTGTTTCTGTGTTGCCCAGAAAAAAAGTTTCTCTGACAGTCTTCTCGCAGAATTCTGGCATGGGCAGCACCAAGTTGCGTGTAGTAAGACGTGCCGGACCAAGCAAGCTTCTGCAAGGGTGTCTGGACTGTGCAACCCGCCATTCTTCGTTCTGCTCGTCTGTATGCAGATTGGACATGAACTGGTTCTGCCTACTTTGTGCTTCCTTCAACATCATAACTTGATGTGCTCAAGTGTAGGAATAATTGAGTAGCTGTGTAGGAATCAGCTTGAGTCCAACTGAGCGAGTTAAATCTTGCTTTGCTCTGGCCATGTTGGACCTGGATTGTCTTTTCTTTGAGCCACTTTGGGACTCTGTGGCCACGTTCTGCAATATGCCTGAATTATGTGGGTTTTCCTTCTCTAAGGCCACCCTTCACTGTTACTACCTTGACTAATGGAAAGTTGAGGGGTTTATAGTGTAGAAACGTTATAAAAATAGCTGTAAAGATATTGTAAAAGTATCTGAAATAGTGCCTGTTTGGATTTTTGTGTTTGATATGACCCCACAGAAGCTACATGCCACCATGTTCTGTTAAGCTTATCTTTGCTGAAACAGCGGAGTGGTAAGGGGCTTATCAGAAAAATGTAGTGGCCTAAGCACAGAGAAAAGCTGATACAGAGGAGGCGTGGTACTACATGTTAAAGCTTAGTATAAAAATCCAATAAATTAGTTAAACTATGTCAACGAATATCATATTACCACATGGACTGAAATTCTTAGCCTAAATAGGAAAAATAAAGCATTAGGATTAAGCCACCAATTATGTGTCAGGATGTTGATAGTGACTGTGATAAACTATAAGAGACTGGAGAAGCTCTGATGGCAGGAAATAATACATTCAGTTTATATTTGATTGGATAGTTGGGTAGCTGAGGCATAGTATGGGTCTTGGAAAATGAGTGCTCAGTTCTCAGCCAAGGATTTCCTGCATGATTTTTTTTTCCTGGCTAAATAGCATAACTTCCCAGACTTGCCAAAGTTCCCTGGGGGTGAATGGAGCTGTTACTTTGAGAAAAAAGAAAAAAAAAAAAAAAAAACAGAAAGTTCTGCTTAACAAATTTAAACAAGTCAGTCTGAGGCCTTTATGCGTTAGACAGTGTCTTTAAAATAGTAGGCACGGTCGCATCTGTTAAGCCAGCAATATTTAATTTCTCTCCTTTTGGCTCCCACAGATTGCTATGGATATTAAAGCAGCGAAGCGAGAACTGAAAAAAGCCAGAACTGTCTTACAAATGGATGAACTCAAATGCCGTAAGCGTGTTTTGCGAAGATTGGGGTTTGCCACATCTTCGGATGTTATTGAGATGAAAGGGCGGGTTGCTTGTGAAATCAGCAGGTAATTGGTTCCTGTGCAGAGTGACTATTGTCATGCGTACACATGTTGCTGTCCTCATTGCAATTAACCTGTCATGTCATTTTAACATAACCATGTCATTTTAGCGTTCTCAGACCAGTAGAAGAAGGGTTCTTCTGAGACTACATGATCTGTGTCAGAAAGGGAATATACTGATTAAAGCGGTAAAGAGAGTATCCTAAGGACAAAACACAATAGCAGTTAAAACTAACAATAAAACGTGGATGTTAAAATGCCAAAACAATGGCTATTTTTAGCAGCCAACAGCTTGGGCAATAGTATGTGTTTTCATTCACTGAGGATAGTCTGTTTCTATGGTTCTGCTTCCCAGTATTCTTTCAGAACAGGCTCACTCACAAACATGGGTGTAACAGTGGTTATCAACACTTACCAAATCACTGAGGGGTTTACAATACAGCTTAACTGATTCCACACAGCTGTTGGAACAAACCTATGGAGGTGATGCATTTTACTGTAATACATTTACCAGGTATATATATATTAAAACGTATCCTAAAGATTCCATGGAAACTCATGCATCAGACTTCAGTACTTCAGAATGTAACTCAGACTTCAGGAGAAACATGTATTTTTAAAAGTCATTGCAATGACTACTGTAGTACTTGCCTTATAGATGCTCTGAAAAAATTTATCTGTATTTGTTCTTTCTCTTCAGGATTATCTAATAACCTTTTCTTCCTGCAGAATTTAATAGGAAATGGAAGCTGAATCATAAATTTATTAAATTCCTGACCTTCCAGAATTGTTAGTTGATGAATTACAGTCATCTTTGTAAAAAGTATACAGTTTTTTTCCCATCCTGTGCATTTTTCTGAAAAACTCCAAAAATAAAAATGTAATTTTATTAATAATTTGACATTATCCAAATAATATGCTTGGATTTTATATCAGGATTGTGCATTTCCTTTTATAACTCATGATTCAGTCTCTGTTTTTTAATTAAATTAAAGCAACTTTGTTTCTCTTCTCAGTATCTTGGAAATATCCAGATGAATCTCTTTTTTCAGCAGCTACAGCACAAATTTGAGTCCTTTTTATAAGCTGCCTAACTCTCTCTGGTTTTCAATCTCTTGATGCTGTATATGTTAAAAACTGACTAAAGCAAACTGTTAATAATAACTCTTATGAATTATCCAGACAGATTCTTTGCAGTTCACTAAGGCTTAAAGAGTTTTTATTTTAACTCCCTTATTTTCTTCTTCCTTGGCATCCCCCTCAAAACATTAGTGTTTGGTGTACCAGTAAGTAAAATTAAGAAGCTGTTATTTCTTGCATATATGCAGTTGCTTCACAAAATAGATTAATAATAGTTCATTAGAAAACATTTAAGATTTTAATGAGTATTTTCTCTAAGCTTTCTTCTCTATTTCAGTGCTGATGAACTACTCCTGACAGAAATGATGTTTAATGGTCTCTTCAATGACTTATCTGCAGAACAGGCAACCGCACTACTAAGCTGTTTTGTTTTTCAAGAGAATGTGAGTTATGGCTTGAATTTTTGAATTCTAGCACTTGGTGCTTTTAATTCATTTCCAGAAATTGGTCATAGCAGTACAAGCCATCCTATTTTTATCCTTCTCGAAGGTGTTTCTGGCATTACCTCCCTTTGAACTAATCAAAAGTATTGCAACCTTAGTGCTACAGTGTATTCCCTCATGACTAACATGCTGAAAGTGGAGTAAAATTGCAGCACTTGTGATGCATCTCTAGCTGTTTCCTTCTTATGCAATGAAACAATATTAACAAAGATTCTCAGCACCCGTGTGCTAGTATGTAGGTATGTACACACACATCTGCGCACAAACATCCTGGGAATTCAAAAGGTAGAATGATTTCAAAGCAGAAGCTTAACAATATCTGCTCCTTACACTGTGGTGAGGGTATTTTTAATTCTGAGACATGTTCATGTTATGTTATTCATGCCTGTTGATGGAAATGGCAAGATCACGTAGAACTGATATCAAAAGAGCTGTTAAAAAGACCATATATTATGAAAAGCAAAAATATGGGCATTTACTTCTGATGCATTTTTTTCCCCCTTGCAAGCTATATGAAAGTAGTAACATCAAGAAAACAAAAAATATATAATAAGATATCATTGCAGATGGCTAGCAGGATGTATCACTCAAGTTGATTCTAAAGATGGAAAGTAGTAGATGCTAATATATTGTCCTTGGCTAGTGGAGGGGATGCGTATGTATGCCATTGTTCCTAAGCAACAGAAAATTAAATATGAGAATAAAATACTGTGGTTCACTCAACAGTAGTACTTAGTCTACACAGGTAGGACACAAAAATGTTGCTGTGCTTGAATCGTCAGTCTTTCTTTTATAACCATTGAGATTTAAGTTATTCTATTAAAAGCCCTGCTTTTTACATTCTTAAAAAAAAAAACTTGTAACACAGCTAAAGCAGCAGATGAGAGATTTCCTTCTAATTTTGGAAGTTCAAAACTCCCAAAGCAGGTAAATAGAGTGAATTTTGGTAGTGTTCAGAAAGCAGATGCTTTTTTGTTTGGTTTCTTACTGTTGCGATACTGTATAAAAAGATTTGTCCTTTGCTGTTGTTTTGGTTTGAGAAATGAGTGTTCTTGTTTTCAGGGAACCCAATAAATCTTAGGGTGTTTGATACCAGGTTTGAGAAGTCATTTGAATTGTTTAGGATGGCACTAGCACGTTATAACTTTTCTTTTTGCATCTAATCTGGTTTAGAGCAAATATATGGGAGTCCAGATGAGATAATTTAATATTTTCTATTTCAGTCCAGTGAAATGCCCAAATTGACAGAACAGTTGGCAGGACCACTTCGTCAAATGCAGGTAATCCGTCCAATAGAAATCTTACCAAACTCACTGTTAATGCTAACAGCAATAAAGCATGCGTATAATGAGTGCAGGATGAAGACTTGATTTTCAGTTATTAGTAAATTTGGCTGGCACCGACTGCACATGGTTTTGCAATTTTTAAAAGTGGGTTATTTTGTTTGCAATAAACCGTTATGCTAATTTAGAACATCCTTTAAAGGACTTTGTATAATAAGCCTGCTTACTACACTAAATTGTTAGTGCAGGCAGGCTTAAATAATAATGTAAGCTGTGGCTTACTTTCTGTTTTTGGAGAATTTCACACAGAAAAGGAAAGCTGATCTGGTATGTAGTACCTTTTCTGATGATTAAATATTTAATCTGTTTAAGCTTATTATAAATTTAAAATATTTTATTTTAAAGGAATGTGCTAAAAGAATCGCCAAGGTCTCAGCTGAAGCAAAACTGGAAGTTGATGAAGAAAATTACTTAAATTCTTTCAGACCCAACCTAATGGATGTTGTATATACATGGGCAAATGGAGCTAACTTTGCTCACATTTGCAAAATGACTGATGTCTTTGAAGGTATGTTACTTTAATCAAGTATTTTTTAGGAGGTGTGAGATGATGGTTGCATACGATATATGAAAATGTCGTATTTGAGTTCTGCATAGCCTTACAATAGATCATAATTTCTTAACTCAGATGTATTCAAGTATCCATTTCTTCTGTGGCTGAAATGAATTGGGAAAAGCTTTGTATACTAATTTCATATATCTTAATTTGTAGTTGCACTGTTGATGATTTAGAATCTACAGAAAACTTTTTAAAAGGATTACATCTAATTTTTAAAACTTTCTATAGAACTCAGAAATCCTAAGTATTGCAATAGGTGGTAATGCTCGTCTTCGCTAGTTAGAGCATAACTACCCTGTTCAAAATGCTTCACATATAAAAAAAAGTTCAGCTCTTGCACTTTGTTTTCATTACAGTTAAGTGTTTTATTTACTTGATATATTGAAAGTTCCTCATGCTGTCTTAATGATGACAGAAGTGAGAGGTGGTAACCAAATCTCTGTTTTGGACAGGTCAGTATAACAGTGCAGTACATGTATTTGAAAAGTCTACCTGTAACCTGGCACTTGGATTAATTTGATTCATAAAGGTGGAATACTACAAACTGCCTCTTGAGGATTGATACTTAAGACTTTTCTTTATTTTAAAAAGTAGTACCACTTAGAGCTTTTACTTCCTAAAAAGAAAAAAACATTCACCTGAAAGTCAGGTTAGAATGAAAAACCTAATTTGCTCTTTTACTAGGATGGTAAGATGGGTGCACTAGTTTTACAAGTCTGGTGTGAAGACTGATGTTTGAAAACCGTTTCTGAAGTTATTATTGTCACCCTTGTTTTGCCTTTCTCAGATGCTTCCTCCATGTTTGCACAGTTGCAGATGGGAGCCCTTAAACAAGGGAATTCATGCATTTTGAAAATCCAGTGCATAGACCCAGGCACTTTCTAAACCAGCTTTCCTGTGACCACTGGGAATTCTAGGAGTCTTTGATTTTGCATTGAGCAGATTCCTCCTAGTGAAATGAATGTCTGTGACTTACGCTGTTAGAAGAAATTTTATCTACTGCAAGGCATCCTAAGTAGAGGAAAAACAAAATGGGAAGCAGTAGCTGGCTTTTGTTTTTCTGTCATCTCTTGATTGTTTGGAATACACAAAGACAGTAACATTTTCCATTTACCATATTTTGGTTAAGACTAGTCAATCAGCTTTGTCCTAGACTTTTTGGCATGCCTTCTATTGCTTTGAACAGTGCTAGCTCCCTCAAAATTAAATCTTACGAGCCTATTTGAGAAATTCAGCTTTTGTGGCAGGGGTTGATGCATGATTATTCCTTTCACTTTGCAACAGGCTGATTTTCTGTACATTGTCCAAAAGGAAGGAAAGCACTGCAGACTTCCAGTGCCAGTTACCCTTACCTTAAATGCAGTGTAGTGTTACAAAATTCCATGTCAGTTTGACATAGCCCTAAAGATTTCAAAACAGATTCCGAAAACAGAATTTAAAAAAACCCTACATATTGTGTCCTTATATGGACATTCAGTACAAACTTTCATTTAAGGTATTAATGCTTCCTGTGTAAATTTATGATGTGTTTGTTACCATGTGGTGGATTATGAAAGCCCTAAAAGGAGGTAGATTTTGCCTTGTGGGCAGTGCAGAATTACCAGTAAGGACTTGCTGCTTTTATAAGAAGTCCAAACTTAATTGTTGTGCACAAATGTAATTAAGTAGGCAGAAAGCTGTCCAACCTTTAGAGGATACAATGGAAGCTACCGGACATTTTTTTGAAACTAGCTTTTCATGACCCCCCCCCCCCAACCGATTAAAAGTGCTTTCTGAAAAACTGTGCTCGTCATGGCTGAGAGACTGTTGTTCAGTTTTGTTCTGCTTTCCAGGCTAACGGGCACTAGCACAACTTTTTAGACAGACATCCCAAGTCTGATGGTGTGCCTCTACCATTGCTAGTGAGGAGGAAGCCTTAAAAATAGACGGAGCTCTGTTGTATTATCAGTGTTGATAGTGAAGTGTCTGAAACCCCTTTACGTTGCAGTAAAGTGCAAAAGCTTGTATTTGTGCAAGTAAGTGCAGGGTTTCCTTTTCATGTTGTAGCATAAGGCTGAGTGCATATTTGCTCCAAAAGAAAGCATCCTTGCTGCAAATAGGAGCAGTGTTGGTTGGCTAGTGAAAGTGAGTTGTCATTAAATTGAAATTTGTGTTGAAATTTGTGAAATTAGAACAGCTTTTTAAAGCAGTAGGGCAGAATGGCAAAACGGAACTAAGTACCCTATTAATCAATTCCTGAATGATGACTATGTTGCTTTGTGGAAGAAAGTACAGCTAATAGTAAATTATTCCCAAACCTTCAATTTTTTCATGTGCAACAAAGTTTGTCTGCAACAACCCCAGTTATGCTGTCTGTAAACAGCGTAGCTGTTTCCACTGGAATGAGTGAGTGTCAGGGTTGACCTTTTAAATGGAGACTAGCAGGAGCTTCACCAACGGAGTCAGGGCCTGCCAGAACGCAGCGTGGCTGTGCTCAGGGGAGCTGCCCCGGTTCACGCGTTTTGGATTTGTGTTTTGTGTCCAATAAACTCCACATGGTTTTTCACCTCCTGCCTTTGCAATCGTTTTTACAGACAGTTTTCCTCATACAAATTATTCTTACCGTAGAACGTGACATAACATAGTGGAACCATACGAATATTATTTTTTAGAAGTCTTTTCTCATGGGACAGGAACATCCTAACACAGTCACATCGGCTCTGTAGAATGGTCTTTGTATAGCCAGTATTTCTGCAGATACTGTGCTGTGTCCAGAGCAGGAACTGAGCCTATTTTTTTAAAACAGTTGATGTGTATTTTAGTATTTGGAGAGTTATTTCACATTAACTAATTTGACTCTAGCTGTGTGATGATGCTGGACAAAATGACCAAAGAGCATCCTGATTGCATTCCAATGTAACAACTTAAGCATTATGCTCATTGCGTGCCACTTGCTACAGTACATTGGGCTGTTTTGAGAAGCAAGTTGGAAAAGATGATGAATAGTTTCAAGCAGATGTTTTTAACTGTAGTAGAAATTAAGGTGAGAACTGCATTACAGGAGATATTTCAAGAGTGAAATTGTATGTACTTCAGTAAGCAGTCAGTTAACTTACTTGTATAGCAGCCCAAAAGATCAGAATGGAGAACTCAATTTCAGTTTAGACTATTAAGTACTTTCTCTTAGGAATTACTCTTAGACCTATTTTTTATTAAAAAAAACAGAAGTTTTGTAAACTGAAAGGGTAAGCAGGATATCAAGCCTTCATGTACCAGAAGGGTAGCAAAAGTTGTAACTTATTTCCCATACAGTTAAAACTACAGCTGTTAAGGTTTTTTTCAGGTAGCAGAGCAATAGATGATGAAAGCTGTAGTTTAGCTGTCTGGAATACTAGATGCAATCCTGGTGCCTTTATCTCAAAAAAAAAAAATAAAGTCCTGTAACTAGAGAATGCATGGAGGATGACAACAATGGTGACAGGCACAGAATTACTTCTGGAATTACTCTTCAGCTTGGACAAGGGGCTGGACCTGAGTAGGTACAGTAGTGGTCTACAGATTCCTGAGAGGTACAGAACAGGTATATAAGGTAGACTGTTTACTGCCTCTTCCAACAAATGGACTAAGGGCTATCAAAAAAAGCCATGAGAAACTAAGTCCAGATGGCCAACACAGGGTGATTCTTGAAGCAGCAAACGCAAATCTGAAACCTACATGCATTTGAGGGAAGTCTGGACAAGTACTTGAAAGCAATCCACTGGGAATTACAAAACAGACATAGTAAGCTCTAGGCTTCCTCTGAGCAGAAAATAGTTAGAGGCTGTGAAAATATTAGCAAAGAAGTAAGAACAGGACAAGCACATGGAGATGGCTTTAAGAAAACGGCTGATGGAAAAAAGAGTATTGTTAAGCAGAATACTCATCTAGATGGAACTTGTTTAAGGCATAGGGCTGTTCTTACACTCAGCTTCTAGAAAAATTCTGCAAAGCACTGGACAGAATGGTGAAGGAAGTATGGCCTTGGTCCAAACCAGGCCTAAGTAACTGAAGAATTGTGACCTGATGCAGTGGAGAACAAAATATGATCCCTCACTCTTTCTCTACAGGTAGCATAATTCGTTGTATGAGACGGCTAGAAGAACTGCTTCGACAGATGTGCCAAGCTGCAAAAGCCATTGGAAACACAGAGTTGGAAAACAAGTTTGCAGAGGGTAGGTATTGTTGACAACAACACACTTTTTGTAAAGAAAGACAACTTCCTGTTTTTGATTTCTAATAACTTAATGGAAGAGAGTATCATTGTTCTCTCTGTAAACAGCACCGATGTTAAGTCAAATTTACCTAAATAGGTATTTTTTTTGCTGCATGCTGACATGTACCATGTTTGTGACTGAAAACAGATGTAGAATGACTTCTGTTCAACTGCAGTAACACTTTCTCTGTTACAAAAAGGGTAGTTGTCTGTAACTATGCTTATAGCATATGGAAGCGATTGTTCTAGGTATCATTGGTGGACATTAATATCTTTTCCTTTTTGGTAGGGATTACAAAGATCAAGAGAGATATTGTGTTTGCTGCAAGCCTTTACCTGTAACTGAAGGTGTCTTCCAAAAACTGTACTGGATCAATCCCCACTCTCCAGCTGGAACAATTTTAGAGTTCAACTGGCATCAGCTGTGCACCTTACTTCCATCTCAAGTCAAGACATTTAGTTTTTAATTGTGTGTATTTAAACCATAACCATTTCAACAAGGCATGTACAAACAGCAGTATGTAATGTAAGTGTTACCACATTTTTAATAAAAAATTTACAGTTTGAATAGTTTTTTTTTTTAAGCAAAAGCTTGAACCAACAGATATTTAAAGTTTAGATATACATAATGGTGGTAAATGTTACTATATACAGGTAAAGTGAGCATCCAAGAGCAGCAGCAGTCCCTTAAAGGCATTTATTTATATTACATAGAGACTTTTGGAATTGTTTTCTTTCAGAGAGCAAGAGAGTTGAGGTGGATCTTTCTTCATGGTTGATGATTGCTACCAAAGTGATTTCCATTTGTTGGAGTCTCATGTAGGGTTGTATGGGAATCTTCTTTTGGTTGAAACGTACATACTCTCACTTTGAAGAAGTCAGACACGTACACAACCTAAGTGAACAAATCAGTATTAAGCTTCTGCAGTTGTAAATCTAGAAACAATGGGCAAGTGCTTTTGTAGTAGCAGAAAGATAAATCCCATGCTCAAAATCAAAACAGATCAGAATATTACTTTGTTTCAAAACAGCTAAGAAGTCTCATCAAACTTCAGCCTCTCTCCCTTACAAAAGGGCTTCTTCTCCAGCTACCTGGTATCCCAGGTGACCACTTAAACAATTAATGGCTAAGCTGAAACCAAGGGTTGTGTTACTGCTTGCAACTGCTTTGTCAATGTCAGGCATTACAATAGTTAAGAGTTTGAATGGCTTTAGATTAAAGAGTAAGATGCACCTGGAATACACAGTTAAATTTATTCCAGAATTTGCATAGCACAGGGCAGAATGCAGACAGAGCTATTCATTCAGCTGAGCAAGAGTGTTCAGTGGCCAGTCACCATTATTCTCACAAACATCATTCTTGCTTGTGTTTCTTTTACAGCTAGTTGAACTAAGCTTGGATTCTTCTCCTCAGCAAGTCCCACAGCAGCACAGTGGGCTGACAGCATGTGCTCACAGCAGGCCCTTGCACTTGCCAGCCCAACTCTATTTTACCCTTTCCTGCATTGCTTTGAACATACCACCTCACTTCATCCTCTGACTAAGGTGCCTTGCTCTGCATTGCAGCTCTTGCCATCCTGTCTACTTCACTGAATCATATTACTAGAAGTGCTGGGCAAAGTAGTGCATGAAGTGCAATATATACGGGACATCCATGAAAGAAGGGCTATGTCAACTCTTCCCCTCCCACTTCAGGCCTTGGAATTACAGGACACAGTTTAAGGAGACTGAAGAAGCCATAGTCTGTAGTGAGAGCTGATTAACCTGCATGTTCCTTCAGTTGCATTAGATCAGTTTCAGCTTCCACTTGGAGCAGAGTTGAGTGAATTCTGCATTTATTTCCAGTTGCTTCCACCTCACCTCTGTATCTATGGGTATGCAAGACTCCAAACCTCTCAGACAAGTGTTGTTTTCATTGTGCTCATTCTTGCACTACAAAACATCCCTTGTAGAAATCCTCTGAATTGCCAGCACCCTTCACGACGCTTTTCTTAATGATGATGTCCTTGTTTCTTCAATCCCTGCCCTTTCTCTTTCCCTGCATTCTTCCTGATACGAATTGATATTGTAGCAAACAGGAAGTCTTCAGTATCAGTACCTCTATTAATTCATATCTCTGAACCAGAAGTCTCTCTTCCTTGATCTGTCACTTCCCATGAATAAGTCAACCATGGCACTCTGGTGACAGCTTGCACAACTGCTTGGCTGCCACTAAGTGAAGCAGGCATGCAGCTCCAAATTTAGTTGGCTTTCTGTTACTTAGGATAACCTCCTGGACTCAGCAGTACTGCTAAGAGTCACATGCTGATTGTTGTGAACACCCTTTAACACCCAAATGATTTACAAAGAAGGGTGAAGGGTTTTAGTTTCCCCATCAGACAGAGAAAGAAGAAGGGGGGGGGGGGAAAAAAGGGGGGAAATCCAACAGTTAAGACTATAGAAGCTGGCAGCAGACACCTCCATGATGTCCTTATCCTTAGCTTCTTTTGAGAGCTTACTGTGCCTTGCTTTCTTCACACACAGCTCTCCTCTACTATTATACTTGAGATTTAGAATTTGACTAGAAAAAGTTGTTGGTATATAAAGGCTACCCACCCAGGTGCTTTTACGCAGTTGGCCGTCTCCATCTCAGTTATCTGAATTCAACTCTTGCATAGGAACAATTTCATATTGTCTAACAGCATCTATCTCAGCATTGGCCAGGAGTCCTGCTACAGTATCCACAGTACTATTGCTATACCCAGTTCAAGGAGTTTTGTCATCCGTCTCCCCCCCCCCCCCCCCGCAAGAATTTTCAAATCTTTAGGAAGACAGTAATGCTTTCCTCTGAACAAAGCCTTTAAGTCTAAGTTACTGCTTATAAAAGCAACATTTTGAAAAGCTCTTAATGAGTTACTTACAATGAGCACAGCTACCACTGCTCCCTGAATGAGTCCTGTCAAAACATCACTCCAGTGATGTTTGTAATCAGAAACACGTGAAAGACCCACATAGATAGATGTAGCAACAAGACCAAATTGTAGAGTAGGACGTACAAGTCTTGCCCAGTCTCCTTTCATTCTGGCCTGAAGGTAAAGCTAAGAAGAAAAGAAAAATGGTTATGAAATGCAGTAAATGCAGAAGCAGTTACGTAAAATTGTCTCAGGTGTGTTCAGACAGAGTTGAAATAGATATTCAGAGATGTGATTATGTCCACAAATGTTGTAAATGCTATGTTTTTGCAAAATTATGAAACAACTAAACAGTTAAATATGCTATGGCAGACTTTGATAGTCATTATTAATCTTGTAGTTTTATATAAAACTACTCAACACTATCATATTGATCCAGTATAGAAAAAACGTACTATATTTGTACTAGTGTGACAAAAGGACTATTTTTTTTTTTTAGGATAAAGGAATGGTAATAAACAGAACTATTTATGGCTTAAAGAAAGAGATCAAACCATTATCTTACCCCTGCATTGATTATAGCTACACATCTTTCAGATACAAAGAATAGCTGGCAACTGTTTAAATGGACAGTCTTCCCAATATGGATACCTATCTATGCTCTAAAAGCTGGAAGCACATTAGCAGCTTGAGTATAGTAAAAGTTCACGTATACTATACATAGAGCTGATGTTTTTAGCTGAATACTCCATTCCAGCTACCTTTAGTAGTATCAACTTCTAGCACAGTATTTTAGCTGTAGTTGTAAAGCGTCACAACTAACTTGTATTCAATTACTGATAAACTCTAGAGTCATGCTCCTCGGTTGTCATTGCTGTGTTTCAGGTTTAACTTAACAGTCTATTCCTTGTCCTTTCTAGCTGCATATTAATATAACTTGAATTAGGCAGTAATTCCATTTTACTACTCTGGTAAATGAGTGGATGTATTAAATTCCCATTCTTTTCTCTCTCCTCAGCCATGCTATAGCTGTATTCCATGTATATCTATGTTTTTGCTTATGTTGATTCGTAAACTTATGCCATGACACCACAAAACATAATTTTATTACCTTCCCATCTAATCCAAAATGCTTTGTCTGCTACTTTACTCTGTCTAGGACAGAGACCTCGTACTTCAGCTGTAGGAAAAGCTTTTCACAGTCTAGCTGTCTACATCAGTCTACATCGTTAAATTTATTCTGAAACTTAATTGTCACCAAAAAAGGCAACATAGTTACCGTATTTATCAATGGGAACAATACAGTTGTAAATTATACTTAACATTTCAAGTATATCCTTTCAGTACCATCTAGGAACTTCAGGTCTAGTACAAGACCTTAACTGACAGTCTTGCAGTATCATAACAGCTAACTAAAACACCGGCTTCAGGCACGAAGACAAACACACTGAACTTCTGGTAAATCCCTCCATTGCCAACTTCAAAAGCCATGGCTACCTTGAAGAAGCATTACATTTACAATGTCAACACATGCATAGAGCATGCACTGTACATGCAAAGGTGCTACTTTCCAAAGTAAAACATCTGGGGAATGTTTAGTTGGTTTCTCAGAGTAACTTACATCATAATTTTGGCATACAGAATTTTTCAGCTATAAATGGAGTGTCAAAAAGATCAACCATACCCATAACTGGTTCCCTTTAATAGCAAGGTCAGGTTGAAATCAGACTCTGAAGAAGCTACAACTAAGCCTGAACTGGAAGGTAAACATTTCCTGTAAGTAGTGGGCACTCTGCATATATCTGGGGGCCTTAATTTCACCACTGGGGCAAAAGGGAAAAATACTGTTTAGCCACCTTAAAAATTATCTGTCATACAGTTCTTTCAACTTCTGTTTGGGAAAAGGTGTTTTAAAGCTCTTACATTGATATTACCTCTGGCTTTACTAACAGTAGACCAGAACGCTGCTGGCATGTGTGATGGACCAGAAGTGGGTCCTTGGAGCACATGCTGGTGGTCTACAAATCACCAGCCAACTCTTTGATACTGGCTATTCTTTCCCCTTTCCCCTATTCCCACTAAATTCTGCTGAAGACAGCTGAAAATATCTTGCTGTAGTAAGTTTTTTCCACGTAAGCATTTTTTGTAGTTGGCAAAGACATTTTACAGTCATATTAAGAAAACAGTTATGTAACTGCAGATAGATAGATGGGGAAAATGGCTTTATTTCTAAAGGAGGGAGAAGATGGGGAAAGCTTCAAAAAAAAAAAAAAACTTTTGAAAAATCTGATTCATAGAGACTTTTATTCCACATGACAGCCCACAGAAGATCTTTGAATTCCCTTAAGCAGCACGTATTCAGGGCAAACTTCTGAACTTTTTTTCTGCCTGATAAAGCTGCAAACAAGAAACCCTGATGTAATATCTACATGAAAATTTAATTCCTGCATTATGAGAGTAACCTCTGTAGTCATAGCTAAGATCTGGAGCTGCTCTATGACCTGTAGAAGGCATGCAATTAACTATAGGCTTTACACAATCCTAGATGTTTCTTGCAGACTTGCACAGCATCAACTCCAACAACTCTGGAGACTCCTGAAGCCTTTCTTGCACCCTCTACCTGTAGGCAGATTTATATTGTTCCAAAAGTAAGTCTACAGAAGGGTGAGAAATACCACAGAAGTGTCAGTGTGACTGATCACTGCTGTATTTAATTTCAGAAGTAGCAGCTGTTCTTCTAGTTACAATTGTGTTTTCTGATACTGCTTGTTAGATTGAGTCATTTCTCATAAGCCAGCTACTGCAGTGGCAAATTCCATGGTATTTTTAAGCAGGTAGCTTCAAACTGATACTACTTTTAATAGGCTCAGGCCTCTTGCTCCCTGCCCCAAAGACTCTTCCTGCCACCCTGACTCACTCATAGAAAGACAACAGCAACAGCTCTGGGTTGAAACAGGCCAGTAATACCGCATAGGAGAATAAAGCAGTTTTAAAGGAAAATAAAGAAATCAGCTCTTGCCTTATAGCTCCATTAAATATAAGGCAAACTAGATACCAGAAGTATGACCAAAAGAGTCCTTTATGTAATATTATATGCATAAGGTAGCTTAACACCAGGACACATGTATTAAACATATTACTATTTTAACCCTACTGACTAATACAGGGCAACAATTCCGGACCATTTAGAGAATCCCTGCCTCTTTATGAAGCATGCCTCTGCTTTTCAAGCCTCATTTTACTCCTCTTTGAAGTCACTTACAGAGCAGGCATCACCAAGGGAAACAGAACCAAATCCCTACTGCCCTCACCTCGCCCCCAACCCCCCTGAGTCTCTCCACTAGAAAGGAATAAGCTTCCCAACTAAAACCTTTGAACTACTGAAGCAGCAGAACCATCACAAAAAATCATCTGGTAATACTACTGTAATGCCTGTTCTCAAGAGGATTCAGCATTTCACTTGTTGCTGAGAAGTATTTGTGATGCTATCAAGTTTCCTTGAATATAGTACAAGTGTCTAGAGCTGTTCTGGTAATAACATGCTTCTATCAAAGACAGTTATTTGACCATACAATCTTCCCTGACATCCTGTTTCTGAGAAGCTCTTTGATATTTTAGAAATAGTATCCTTCAAATACAGTCTCTTTCTTCACTCTTCATCCATCCTCCTGTTTTTAATGTTTGTTTTAAAGAGTACAAATAGACTTCATAGAAACTTTCTTGTAATAGGATAAAATAATTTCCAGCATTTTTTTCACCAGCTAATGCTTACTCTATAATGAAAGTATGTTCTCTACACCACACACATCCTGAGCACAAGTTTCTTCTTAATCTTATGGTCTAGTAGTTCATTTCTAAAAATACACATAGGAATGGAGAGAAACTCTCAGCCACTTTGTGGCTTCTAGCAAGAAGCCACAGACATGAACGGAAGGGTCTCTGCAATTGCAGAATTATTTGCTACTCATAAGTTTCTAGCATAATTTCAAGTATTTGCCCTTCCACCAAAGCAGTACTAATATAGGTATGCACATGCCTGCCTATTTAATTTTAAAATACAGTGTCCTCTATTTCCTAGACAGACTTTTGGGGGTGTAATCATGTGGCTTCACAAAAATTTCCTAGCAGCTGACATCTCACATCCCTACCTTAAGGGTACAAAATTCTATTAAATCTACCAGAATCTATTCCGCTAACCCAGGTCATATTTTTAAAATTTAGTTTTAATACTGAAAACTTGTAGATCATTTTTCATTCAAAACCTTCTCAGCTTTTTTTCCAAACAAAGCTCTATTACTTTAAAAGCCCTTAGTTTAAAAAGATTTTGCCTATTAGGGTATAGGAAGTCCTCCTGCACTTTCAGTCCTCTAAGATGTTTCAAGAGTAGAACTCCATAGGTAATTTTTTATTAATATTATTATTATTTTATAGGAAGTTTTACCTTTAATACCTATTGATTTGCTCTGTGACTGTTAAAGATTTGTTTTAATAGGATTTTATCTTACCTTATTCTGAAATCTTCGATAATTGCACTTCCTACAGATTTCCTATTCTGTCCAACAATTTTCCCTGGGAGATTTACACATTTCTCCCTCCAGTTTTTTCTCATCAATCCTACTATGTTCACAGCATCATGAAGCTAACAGCAAGCCAGAGAGAGAATACAGTTTTCCTAGAGGAAAAGCTCCCAAATGGCATGGGGAAATCAAACAGCACTTCTGGGATTTGTCTCAGTACAAGAGGTCAGACTCCAGAGGACAAAGGTGCAGAAGATCACTTCTCCTTTGAGATAAGCCCTACTCTGAGAAAAAACAGCAGTCATACAAACTTTGAGAGAGCAAGTAGATAGCATATCTACCTAAGCATATGAAAAAAAGCCCTGTGTGATTTCTGGTGTGCTCTTTTAAAAAGCACAAGATTCTACTACAGTTATAATTAGTATCTGGATCCATAATTGGTTACAGCTAGAAAAGCTTATACTTAAAAGCAAGTCAGTTGACCCAAAGTCTCAAGAGCCCACAAACAGCAATCAGTGCTGCAGAAATCCACTGTAAGGATTTTTCCCAAACCAAGAAGCTCAGAAATAGTAAGGCATAAGCCACCTCAAGTGTGTGTACACATGTACGTGGTTGGCTTTGGGAATTTGGCGTGGAGGGAGGGGTTAGGCAGTAGTGTGTTTTGATTTTGTTTTGTTAAATGAGGAAGGGGTGGAAGGAAAAAGGGAAAGCACAGGAGGCATCAGCATTGCCCTTCAGACAGAATATCCCCTGAAAAACCCCAAACAAAACAAAGATGTTGACAAAACCCCCACAGCCTTAGATTAATATGTTAAAAAAACATGGAGCAAAAGTCTCCAAGAGATCTAGGGATGAGAATAAAGATTGAGAATCCAGACAGTTGTAGGATATAAAGTTCTGTCTCTGTGGATATCCCAAGGACACCCTTACTGGGCACAGTCCTCCTCACATAACTGTACAGTCTTCCATTAAGACGCTGAGCAGATGTACAGGCAGCCAGAGAGACTATCCACCCTACAACTCCAGCAGTTGCTGGATGCAGATAAAAGCATCACCTTTGTGGGGAAAGGGGACTCCAACAACAACAGTACTACAAGCTCATGAATTATGAGCTATGGAGTTTGCACACGAGCATCAGGGATCTTAACATTTTTTTCAAGCAAGATCCTCCAAGAGAATGGAAAAGCTCAGAAACACCACATTCACCCTGGGACTCCTGCATAGTGCTTGAGGCAACATAAAGCATTTAGAAGTAGCAATGATCAGCCATCTCCCTGGACCTGCTGAACCACAGACCTCCCTGTTCCATTGCCAATCAATAACCTAGCAGCATAGACTGAAACACCAGTGCCCTGTTAGCACTAGGTAACACAGGAGAGAAAAGCCCCCTTCATATCCTCCAGGTCTGTCCCCCCCTTGCCCCAAGAAGGCTTGCAAAACACCTACTCCCTTTTTGCATGTATAGGAAACTTAAAACAGATTCCTTTGCATAAAACCCATGAGCCACTTTGTATTTCAGCTAGCACAAATGCTGGAATTCAACACAGTTCAAGAAATTTAGGAAACTGAACAAAGATTGCAGTTTGCAGAACAAAACAATGGCCAGCAGCCACAAGACTTGCTGAAAGACAGCATAACTGTCACACACACAACCTTGTTTATGCAGGTATTACATAATGTAGAATACAACAGCTCGTTTTATACCTCTAGCACTATATATATGAACAAACAGAGCTCTAGGCATGAACTAACAAGACATGGCCTGCAGACTAGAAATCAACGTGCAGCCTTTGTTTGATGTGAAGCTTTAAGTTAACATGGATAACGTATCCTCCGTCATTTTCAACAAACTCACATCAGAACAGGAAGCTTTATTATTATGCACTACTGCACCATGGAAGTGTAGCTGAATACATGACTCAGTCATTAGCTGAGGTTCTGCAAGAAATGCAGTTTAAGAGTTAAGTTCTCAATCTCTCAGGTTTATTTTGCCTTTTAAATATGAGATCTTATTTTCTTAATCACGTTTATAGTCTATTATGTCTGCAATATTATCTTCACTTCAGTTTTATTTTGAGAGGGCAGAAAAAGGAGGAAAAAAAGCAATGTTTCAGAATTTGCTTTTCTTTCACCAGAATGGGAAAAACATAGGTCTGCAGTTACTTTAAGATGGAGATATGTGGGCTGCTGTTGAAAGGGACACCTGTCCCTCTGACCCTCTAACCATGAATTCCTGCTGCCTGCCCTGTGCCAACTCTGATGTTTGAATAGCCATATGGTGAGCTGGAACAAGGAACTGGCCCATTCAATAGATGAATTAAAAAGTTTGGCCAGACTAGGAAGAAAAGGCAGAATATTTACTAAGCTAGTCCCTTTAAGGTAAGTGCTTGCTCCTGTCAAAAGGCAACTGAGGTTGTGCAAGAGCTGTCTCCTATGCAATGGAGAAAAAAAAACTGTCTTTTACTAGGTTAGTAGCCTAACTCTCTAATCAATATTAAAGTACATTGTATTCAGTGCAGACATTTCCCACTGGATTAAAAATAGTTATTTTGTTTTTAATTCTCCAGCCTCATTAGGGCTGTACATTGCAGAAAGGATTGTTTATTGATATGATCTTACCATTAAGTAGGATAAACAGTAACTTTTTATTCCACTGCAAATGCTAACATTCAGCCATTTTCTGACAAGAGAAAAAACACAGATGCATTCTTTCTAGCTGAAGGAAATAAACTTTTCTGTTGCATCTATCAAGTCACAGAAATCTCCAATAAAAGATGCAATCATTGCAGAGTATTGCTTTCTTCTCAGTCCTACAGGAGCCAGTTCACAAGAATCTCATCACTACTAACCCCCAGCCATAACTCCAGGCACTCTGTGGAAAAGTAATTTTGTTTAATAGTAAGCAAGCCAAGCAGTCTAAAAACTGATATTAAATGAATACGAGGAGAGCATGCAAGCAGGAGAAGCACGAGTCTCCATCCTTGAGCCTCACAGCATGACTAGTTATCCTGTATTTTTTCATCTCTGCTCCAAGTAGCATGCTTGGTACTGCCCAAAGCTACAGCCAAATAAAATATCGTTTCCAGTAAGAAATTTCTTTTCATTAGCTTAAGACTCTCTAGTCCAACTTTTAAGCAAGCAGGAATATATTAGGGACTTTTTTTTTTTTTTAAGCTCTAGCCAGTAACACTTGGGAAAGCACAGATACACTACCATGCAAGTGGACATACCTAAGGTGCTGTGCTAATGCAGGCTCTTACTTGGGTACTGTCTCACTCATCCTCCAGTTCCAACATAAACAATTAAAATAAGAAATTTCATGAGCAAAGCTAGACTGGCAAAGTTAGAAGCATGAGTACTAAAAAATAGCCAAGGCCCTGCTTTCCTTTATGCTTTACCCTATGCTAGTTATGTCCTCTCTGCAAAATGAGCAGGCTGTCAGCCCAGGTCACTGAAATACCAATGTCCCCCAATTCTTTTTCTATAATTTCCCATTTGCTAGAGCACACAACATGTTCTTTCCCAATGAACTGTGGGACAGCTTCAGAGCAACTCAAGTTACATATTACAGAGATCCGTCATCCCCTTTCACCCCAGGACTAAGCAACACAAGCATGCTGCAGTCCCCAGAATAGCACAGCAGCTTGGCTGCGTTTGTGCAGCACGGTCACTCACGCCAGGCTAGGCACAGCCAGGGAAGTGCTTAGGCCAACTACAGCAGAGATCTATTCCATTACAGCAATTTGATCCTCAGAGCTGCACTCGTTTCTGCCAACTGAAACAGTTGCAAAAGGGTCATTTGCGCTACTGAAGACAAAAGGCACATCAACATTTTGATTTACTATAGCTTTCACACAGAAGTGAAAACAAACAAACAAACAAAAACCCCCATACAAACAAAAAACAAGAACACACGTACCTGGGCCTAGAATTGTGAATAAGGACAGAACCTCCCCCTCAGGAAGGAGCGTGGGTTTTGTAGAAGGGACATTGCTAGAAGACATATTCAATTATGCTCGTCCTCCCATTCTCCAAGTCAAGATAAAAACTGGTTTTGTTGATGCAGAGAACTGGTCAGCTAGATAACTATAAAGGAAAAGGTGCAGCTTGGGGGGGGGCTCTTGAGGAGGGAATAATTTTCTGGAATCCAGCATTGTTATTAGGCCACAAGGTTTCCAGACACCACTGCTGTGCAAACACCACACAAAGCTCTGTTGTTGGTAAAAATGTCCTAACACAGAGATAACAGCTCAGTCTAGACCCAAACTGACCTGCCTACCTCTGCCAGATTATCTCAAAACATATTCTCCACCACAACTTCCTGGCCTGACAGTCCCGCAAGTGTGTTTTTCCCAGGGTTCAGTCATTTCATATATTAACAAGGGAGAAACTAAAAGGAACTAGAAATCTTGCCTAGAAGTAGACTGAAAACCCAGGCTTTAGTAAACTGTTCTAGCTAGACATGGACTTTTTGACAGGTATATGGTATGGCAACACTCAGTTAAAAAAGCAGCAGTGATCTCTGTGCAATGAGTGATAATAATATATAATACTGATTATTTAAATAGCTAGTTTAAATAGGCAGATTAGATAAGCTTTTTAATTTAACATTTCCTAAAGCTACTCAAATGGGTATTTCTCTTACTGTACAATTCTTTTAGAATTTTGTGGTCCATAAAACATTTACCAACATGTACTCTTCTCCTTACTTTACAGGGTCTCCTAAGAAGACAAGTCCAAATTACATGCCAAGTAAATATTTTCATACCTGAAGTTATAGTTTAGTTCTACTCTCCAGTCCTGTCTCACAAACCAAGAGACAAGCCAAGGAGAAGTGCTCCAAATTCCCAGATATATGCTTGCATTAAAACTATTTATTTTGAATAGCTCATGTGGCATGATATTCTTCTTTCACATTTCTTTAGCTCTTCCTATGTGCACAGTTTTTAATCTTAATTAAATTGATTAAATCCTAAACCTTTCATCTCCTGTCGCTCCTTCTGCAGTGTTCAGACTGCTGTGTTTTTCAGCCAACGCTTCTGCTCTTAATTTGCCAGTGATCCATACGCTGGATCCCCTGTATACGCTTAATTCACTTTTGAAAATGAGAGAAGAACACCCGTTCAAAAGCCTTGCTTCCAGGGTAAAGAAGCTTCCAAAATTTGAAGACATTGCAAAGACAAATCAGAGGAGTGAGAGGGAGCAGGAAAAAGGAGGGGGGAGAACAAAAAAATAAAAAAAAAAATAAAAAAAAAAAATCAACCAACCATGCAACAGCTACAGCTTAAGTAGTTTTGGTCAACTTCCTTCCCATTAAATATAAAGACTGAGCTGCAAGGTGTTTCCGTATACCCAGCCCTCACTGTGTAACGGGACATTCAGCACAAGAGTATGCTTCATAGCATTTTTTTCCTCCCCATTCAAGTCCTCTTGATACCAGAGCAGCAGCGTAGTTCATTATGTCAGAACTCAGATAGCATCATTTCCACTGAGACTTGTGGAATTTCTCACATCACTAAAGGTTTAAGCAGTGCCTCCCACAAAATACTTCTGCACACTTATAACCCCAGCAGAAGTCGCCACTGTCAGTGTATAGCACATTTCATGCCAGTCCCTCAGCTTTCTTCAAATCTGATCCCCAGCTAACCTCTGGCACTTAGTCTTCCCTTGGTAGGGATCATACAGATTATTGTAATAGAGAAGTTTCCAAAGCCCATTCATTTATTATTAGGAATTATCATCAAAAATTTATTATACAAAATTTCATACGGAAACTCCATTTGATGACCAAAAAGAAAAAAAGAAAAAAAAAAAGGAAAAAAGGACATCTTACATGATGAGACTTCAACTCAGGCTGCAGCGTTTTGGGTTCTGTCAATATGTAAGAATCATTAATAACATCCCCCCCGCCCCAGCAGATTTTCACCCCTCTTAGAGCTGAGGAATGCAAAGTGTAAAGCAGAGCATAAAAGCTCAGTAGCTGAAATCAGGACTAAACAGCTAATTTTTGTATCAGTCTACTGCAGCTAAAAGAGAAGCTTCCTCAATTCAATGTTTGTTCAAAATGGTGACATCTCACTAAGTAGGAAGTTTCACACCTTGAGGGATTATTACTCCATAGACATTACTGTAGCAGTTACCTGCTGGTCACAAATCAAAGCATCTAAAAAATTTAAAAATACTAATAAACCATTTTTTACCCACCACTTGCAGATGCAACTGTCATGGTTCATTCTGTATTAAATTTGACATAATCTGATGCCAGTGACCAAATTACTTAGTAAGAATATCAGTATCTTTGCCACATATTCTTTGGATATGGGGAACAAGCCAGAGAAGAATGTACCTTTCCAATGATGCAACTCTCTTTATAGCTATAAGGCTATATAGTTATGTAATCATTTCACTTTTTAGTCAAATCTTCAACTGAAAACCAGTAAGAAGTGCATGCAAATTAGGCAACAGCTTTTAAAAAGTAAAATTCTGAGATGCTGTGTTATCAGGGATGCTGCTGTGCCCAGTCTGGTCCTTGAATAAGACACTAGACCACTTTAAGTCTATTTATTTAAAAACAAATACTACTTTTGGTTAAGCCTCAAGTTTCAAGAGCACTCCCTCTAAGCCTCAACATGCACAGCTAAGAGTACCAGTTCATTCTGGAGATCGCACCTTTGGGATTTTACTTCTACCATCCAATTGGCACGCTAAATGCAACAAACGTGTGGCTCCCCACCAGCTCTATAGGAACTGTGTCACCCAGAACAGCTTCACAGGTTTTCAGTATGTTTTCCCCCTGAAACCAAAAGGCACCAAGACTAGCAAGAATCAAAGAGATGACTTCCATAAGCAGCATGCAACCTTGACCTTCAGTTCAGTTTACTGATAAAGTGGTACCAGTTTCTGAATAATGTTTCAAGTTCGTGTGATCGCAAGGTCAGTCACATTTAATATTACAGAACAGGAGGCAGTTTTCTGTTTGTTCAAGAGCTGCCAACACTGGGGCCCCTTTTTTCTAATAGATATGTGAGAAAGATACAGAAAACCAGAAAAACAAGGACACATTCACTTCTTACTGAGATTTTATTTTGTTTAACTGATGTGTTCAATATACACACTTGCTTATCTTCCCCTAATCTCCTCTTTGGTATCAATTATAAGAGCTGAGCCTTTAAGCTGCTTTTTTTGTTTGTTTTTAACCGTTCTTTTTCTTCTCACCTTAGAGAGACTAAGTTAAAACCCATACTTGACGAATCGTCTATTGAAGCACTTCTACTATCACCAACTTGTATGAGCTAATATATAAAGCAAGCTTCAGATTATTTAATTGCTCAAGCACAAAACAAAGTGTAACTGTACTTTAACCTTGGTTTGCGATTCAGCAATTCTGCTTTAAGTAACTGAAGCTGCAGAAGTACTTCAATACTTTGCCTAGTATTTTGCAAGATGACTTGATTTAAGCCACATACTTCAAGATTGTGCCATTTCATGGTTGCAGTTCTTGTGTGGTCTGTGGCAGAGATGACTTTCCCCCCTTCAAATACTCAAAGTGTTCCCTCATTTTTGAAATGCATAACCTGATAAGGTACATGTGTTCAGCAAGTAACATTTAAATGTGTGCTTTCTGCAATATGCACTAGTTCAACTTTCCCAACATATGGCAATATTCCTGTAGTCCTTAGGAAGCCAGCACTAAGTGTCTGGTTATGATTAACACTGCCTATGAGTAATGCCACATGTTAAAGACTGTCCTGCTCATGACTCAGACTGCAGCTGGAATAAGTGTGCAAACAACAGATAAAGCCAGCTTGAGAGTTCAGTTAAAGAACAGGTTATCAAATGCAGCAGGTTTGGTTTAGAGCCAGTAGCAGCACTCTGCCTTGCCACATGGGCAAGGGGGAGGGTTAGAAAGTGATTTTCCTCACCATCCTGTAGTAGCTGTATGGGTGGGTTTTTTTTTTTTTTTTTTTTTGGGGGGGGGGGGGGGAAGGAATGTCTTTTTCCATAAAAAGACCAAGCTCAGTGGAAAGATTGATATGCAATAATGCTGTGCTAAACAACAAGAAAAACATCCTGCACAAGAGCTGTTAACCTTCTTCAGATGTCCTCCCAGCAGTTTCTGGCTGAATAAACTTATTACAGAAGAGGACAGAGTGGAAAGTAGAAGTCTAATCTCCTCAAGGCCTCTTATTTATATTGGACCATAGCTCAGCAGAAGATAACACAAGAAACTCGGGTGGAGAAAGAGGGAGCATGCCTTCTCCTCTGGCCAGAGGTGTGGCTACTCATTGTCAAGTTTCATGTCAGATCAAAAAGCATTCACTGAAATCAGACCCTGTCTGAATTCGTGGTTTACCTCCTCAGATGTCTCCTTTTAAAATACTGTCTCTATTATTCAGCGTGCTTTCGTTTCTGAGCACATCAGTAGCAGAAACCTGAGGGTTTTCTAGTTTTCTAGAAACTAGAACTTTTCAACAGAAGGTGTCTTGCACCAGCCACTGTAAGTCATACATTTGGCCAGACAGATCTGACCCAGATCTTCAGAACACACTTTGGGATTAGTTTGCTTTTCAGTTGCTTGTAATTTTCAGAATGCTTCCTCTAGTGCCTGTAATTCTGCTCTGAACATCTTTCTACCATGCCTGATTGATAAACTGATCTCCAATAAACCATTGACTGTTTAACAAATGTGCTAAAGGAGCCAAAGACCTTCATATCCTTACAGTTTAAGGTAGCTGAAGTTAAGTCATGTTATCTTGCAATTGCTACAGTCCTGAAAATCTACAAGGACAGTTTTTGTAGCAGTATGCAAAGCCACAGCAAGTTTGATTACACTGCTGAACTAGGACCAACACTAGCTCTGGACTTACCAGCATTGCAAGGGAGTAGAGGATGGAGTTGAGTCATCCCAACCCACCTCTCCCACACACAGAAGGTTGCAGAGGGTGAAGGACGCATGCACACACATGCGCAAAAATCAGATAGGTAAGACATCTGCATATATCTTGACTCCACATTTTTTACATTGTACTTTATAGAAGAATTTTATTACACAAGTAGTTTTCAAGCATCAAATTTTAGAATTTGCAGGTTGCTGACATGATCAACCTTCACAAACTTGACGAAAAAAATCCATGCTTATTATATATAGGGCTGGTGGTAAACTTCACGTAAATTTTCAATAATTAAAAGAAAAATCAGATGTTGAGATCTATTTCGACAAAGATGCATACTTTTTGCCTCCTCAGAGTCTCCCTAATGCACTTTTTAAACACAAGTTTGTAAAAATCCATAAGCACTTCCTTAATTTTTCCTAATATGCTAAATAATATTCAGGAACTCTCCAGAGAGGCTCTTTGCATGAATTCCAAACCACGCCACAGGCAACAACAGAAGAGATTTAACCCACATGGAAAAATTACTTTCTTTAAATCAAAGAAATCCCTCGATTTTCTTGCCAAAGACTGCATTTTTTCAAAATCCTAGTAGTCTAAACAAACAGGGTCTGAAGACCAAGGTGCTCATCACAACTTCCACCGGCATATTCACACTGAAACTAAAGGTAATCTCAGTATTATATCAACCAATCGGGGGGCAGAGGGAAGGATTTTAGTTAGCAGAGAGGCAAGGTCCAAAGAGAGAACTCCTTTCTCTCAGCCTGTACCTGGCTGAGAAGTCCTCCTGGCCACAGCCACCTCCCCAGGCTGCCAAAGCAGTAGGCAGGATCTCTCGTTACGTATACGTGTGAGAGAGCAGAGTTCCAGCAACTTTTCCAACTCCTCCTCTTGGCCCATCAGCATTGTCCTGGTAAACTGAGATTCAAATCCCTGCCAAGCAACTCTAATCCAGGTAGTATAAAGTACAGTCATACACCTAGGAAGTTTTCTTTTACCTCCATGTTTTTAACTCAGAGGTGGCAGTATCACATTCCTACCTTGCTCAAACCTATGCACAGAAAAATTAGATCAAAAAGATCCAATTGGGCAGAATGGTGCAAATCAGTATTAGGTTGCTACATAATAGTAACTGCTTCACAGTACTGTGGAAATAGTGCTTTTCAATCCATGAGATTAACTGCAGAAACAGAAAACAAGTGGACCTATATAACTTTGGAGACTGTCAGTGATAGTAAGCAAGTCAGTTTTTTGGGGGTTTGTTTCGTTTTGTTTTTTAAACAGCTGACAAATGAGGGAATTGGTATTATGTTATCGTTAAAACCAGGACATAATACAACTACCAAGCCTTCAGATTCACAGTAGAAAAAGACAACAGATAGATAAGTGAGGAGAGAGGAACTAAACAGATTTAACTATAACCATCACTGCAGTTTACTGAATACTGAGCTTTCCAAAAAGCACAGCTTTTCTGTGTAAAAAAAATAAACAGAGACCCCCCCCCCCACGAAACCCATCAAGTTCAAAAATTTATGCCATCCTAAAAAGCACATAATTTGTTTAAAAAAAATAATTTTGAATAATCTCTTTATCTGTTGTGGATGTTATGCTACTGCCAAAAGAGAAACAAGATGAAAAACGCAGTCAAGACAGAAATGTGAATTGAGTATGAGCTCTCTGAAGACTCTAGCAAATTACACCCAGGACAAGAGCTAAATTTCACAATTGGGTAACAAAAAATTTGCAGAAAAAAATTGTTTAATACTTTCCATATTACACATCAGCAGGGAGAGTGTAACGAAATCAATCCTCCAGTGTTAAAAAGCTTAATATAGGAGTGGAGATAATTGCCCTAGATGACTTGTAACAATTCCGACTACTTAAATTAGAGCCTAATACATTTTCTTCAAATCCTCATATACACTAATTATTGGTGAAATGATCTTCTCACTTGTAGTTACTTCTACTGACTGATTCCCCTCCCCACCCCAAGATGGGGGAGTCAATTAAGAGCAGTATAAAATTAAAACTAATCTGTCATTTTGTTCTTACAGGCCCACCCATGTTGGGACAGGGTTTAAATTTAGTTTCTTTATAGGCTTTGCACATTTCATTAAGTCAGACATATCTTATTACACATTTTTATATGGCTTGCAATACTTTCAATATAACCAAACTTCAGTAGCGGCATATTTTGCAAACTCGCTGTCACCAGGTTCAATTGAAGCAACACACAGAAGCCAACTACCATATTAAATGTTTTTAGGCATACTGAACGTAAATTCTGCCACTTCTCGCTCCAGTATCAGTGCCCTTCCCTTACAGTTCCTAATGAGCAATCTTTAGTTCAGTTATCCCTGAGACGAGCATCCTACAGAAGCAGTGTCCCTTGCACAAAACAGCCCAAGCAACTGCTGATGTAGCCAATATTTCAATTTTGCACTAGATAACCAACAGACATGTTTTACCAAGCAGATGGAAAGAACATACTTACTGCTAGAAACAGCATGCAGTACATGGAGAACGAAGAATGGCCAGAGTAAAATGATAGCCTGAAAGAGAAGAAAGCAGACATTTCATTCTGTTTCAATTGCAACACTCCACAGTCTACAGTGAGATTAAGTTATCTTTAGGTAAAATGCAAACATCCCTCATTTTTTTCTGCAGGGAGACTATCCTAGGCAGGAGTCTTCACTTGCATCTAACCCAACAGCTTTTGATGAACAGCATGTATCTCAGTCCAGCAGCTATCCAATGTCAGTATTCTTATAGTTGCTACTTGATGCTGGGATCAACTTAAGTCCTTTGTCTAAAGTTTGAACATCACATGAACACTTCCTGAAAATAAGTAATCAAGGGTCCTATAAAGCAATGTATTTGTTTTGTCTCCTTGATGAATATGAAAAAAAATGTAGATAGTATCAACAAAGAGAGCTTTTATCTGATAGTGAACATCAGTAGCCCAAAAATGATTAGTTACTGTTGTATATGGTCTCCACCAAGAGGCAGTAATTACTCTTACTCATATTTAGATGTTTATACCACATGTATTTATTAAATGTACTGATTCATACAGCTCATGAAGGTGAATCACTGGGGGGGGGGGGGGGGGGGAGGGCAGGAAGAGGTTCATCCCTTTGAAGCCAGTTCACTAGCTAAACACAAAAGATGACACCTAATCTAACATCTGCAGAAGTAAATGAAATATCCAAGTATGAATCTAAGAGAGTGGCATCATTGCCTTCAACTTTTAAAGGCTTCTAGGAGGTCCAGACTGCAGCAAACTGACAATTGATGCTGACAATCTTCAAGACCCCTGAGAGCACCCTAAGAGCTCCTCCTATACATACGATTTCTGAGAGAAACTGAGTAATGAAAGAATTTTGACGGAGGTTCCCAAATCTGAGGTAAGGTATGCGTAAAACAGAAATCCCATCCACTTCTTTATCAGGAAGAAACAGCAAAAAGAAAAGATGTTTCTGATAGAATCTGAAGTGAAGAGATGAAAGAAACTTAAACTACATATGCTATTTAATGCACTGCCATTTATAACTGTTGGCTATTTGTACCTTATTCATAACCTGGGAAAGTTATTTATCTTAACCAGGCTTCAGTGTGATTTAACTATATAACACACCATTCCTCTCTTAAGAGAGAAGGACATACACAAATAAGCACAACATAATAAAAAGTACGGCAGCTCTCCAGGGTTCATATTTCAGTACCTCGGCCAGGTAGAGAGCCTGAATCAAAAGTCAATGGAAACACTTGTACTCTTTGGACCAAGAGCAACGAAGGCAGCTCTCTAGCATGCAGTAGAACAATAGGATTCATGATTCACTACTCAAATACCATAAATAGGGCAATAAACAATCTTGTGCACAAGTAACAAACTACAAAACTTTCTGCATTCACTGTTATGCACAAAGTTAAGAAATCCTACATCAGACACTGGAGAGAAAACACTCACATTTCAAGTTTCCCCTGTAGGTTTTAGAGCTCTTGGTTTACATTTGATTCAAAGCCTTGTCAATAGCTCTCAGTTTGAGAGACGCTAAATAAGCGGTCTGAGAAGACTTTTCCATATGTAGTTATCAGATATTTTTCAATTCAGTTCTTAAACAGAAAAACTGCATCAGTGTGTTATCTTCAGATGTTTAAAATTCAAAAACATTAAGTTTAAGATGACAGTTTTGCTCATTACTAATAAGATAGTCCTTCTCCACTTCTGTACTGCTTAAATCTCTCCGCCAGGCAAAGTGTCTGGATAAAAGCCTATTACAAAAGCTAATAAAATAAGAATTGCAAAGAGCTCTGTCTCTTTCACACAAGCACGTCCTCTGAGGCACAAAAGCAGAGCAAGCTGTTCCATGAAACAAAATATCGAATAATTAATTCCTGACTCCTATCCTATTCCAGTATTTTATCCACTGACTTTGAGTCTACTACTGTTGTCCATAAAACAAAGTTTCCTGCAATTCCCGAAGGCAACATATTGTCAAATGAAGAAACCCAAATAGCTAATGAATGAGAAAAGGAATAAAGATCCTTAAATTTACTTTGAAATTCCTATACCATTTTATAGTTCTTGTTGATTATCGCCATTATTGATTTTAGGCATACATTTCCCCAATAAAACACTAAGAATGCCTTGTTCTAGGTTGAAGATTACAAAGTTTAAATGCATTCTCCTGATCAGGCATAGATAAATGTGCTCTACACGATTGAAAATTTCATGCTTGGCACAAAATATTGCCAGAAATGAAACTGGGACAAAGTATTGATCCAACTTGCTCATTGTGCAATCCCAGTGAAGTTTCTTTGGCAATATCACTGTCTCAACTTCTAAATAAAAAGCATGCTTAAACAAAACAACAACAACAACAACAACAACAACAACAACAACAACAAAAAAACAAAAAAACAAAAAACCCCCACAACTTAGACTTTAAACATCTTAACTGAAACAATGCAAAAATTTCCTGACTATTGCTCAGCATGCAAACACCCTTCTTCCCAAAGCCAGCAGAACATCCTGTCTATCAAACCAGCCAAGTGGCTGCATGGTGCAAGCTTCTTTGTCATCGTACTGAGTGCTGGCTTGTCATGAGCCAGCATTTTCAAAAAGCAGCATTTACTAATCGAAAAACCACAAAAGTATTAGAACAAAATATATAAACGAAATGCTATGAATAACTCAAACCCTATATTTTGCTAATGAAGAAAAGAACAAATGATCTCAGTAGGAATTGGCACATTAGGTTTCATGACCATATCTTGTTCAAATAAACATTAGAACAGTATCCAGCAAAACTAGTATCATAAAACAAAATCGGAAAGTGCAAAGTCTCTCATTTTAATTGTTTCTGTAATGGTAAAGCCTGACATCAAAGAGCAGCTTTGCCAAGGTCCGTGCCTTTTAATCCACAAATATTTACCTTAGTGTATCACTCGATGCGAGTTGTAAGGCTTCATTTAAACAGGAAAAAGCATAAGCTTTAATTATTTCCACTTATTCCACATATTACTACTGAATTACAAGGAAGCCTTAAGAATTAACACCAAACCAGATCATACCATCACTTTCTGGCATATACAGTTGAACAAAAATACCTAAAAAACAAACTCCACAATTACAGTTAATCACTACAGTATGTTGTTCTAAGATTGCTTTTTGAAGTACTCTTTAAAAGTACAACTGAAGCATGAACAATCCCTGCAAAGAAATAATTGAAGTGGATACTGAGCCATGCAGTACTTTTAACCAGACTTCCTAATTACAGACAAGCAAGTCGACGTGTCAGATCCTGAGAAGCAATCCTCCTTACAACCACTTCATTTCCCTCTGTTCCATTGCACTCACAGGGGGCAATTCAGTCTAGAGAGTAGGACCTGGGTGACAGAAGGCACTGTTTCTTGAATCATGTAAGCCAGACAAAAAACCTTGCAGTAAATAAACCAGACTCTCTAGTCTCCTTTATTCAAGCTTTTTTACAAGGAAATATAGTAAGGCTTGAGGAAAAGAGACTTTCCTAGCAAGGCCCGAGGTTGGCTGCACTATCTAGTGGAGCTGTACAGTGCCGCGTCCATAATTCCACTTAGGTCTTTACAGCATTCACAGCAGTATAAAATGGCAAAACATAAGTCTTACCAAAAGAGATCAATATGGTTCAGACAGCAAAAAGCATCCACGACTCTCTCCAAATACAAAAGTTTGTATTTTGAGACCTTTTGGCACCTATATAGTCTATATATTGCCAGTTTTAAACCCAACCCAGTTAGAGACGCTACCTATTCTCAGGGTTCACAAATTAAGCTGTAGAAGATTTTAAAAGTTATCATTGGGAGAGCCAACTGCTGTGAAAGCACTAGTTCCACAAGTAGAGTAATTCTAGTAATTACAAATCCGTACATGGATTAGTAGAGAAAAGGGGGCATAGTACACAACACAAGAGGAACATTTGGTTTGTGCTTTTCACTGGCAAGAAACAGCATGTTTTAGTAAGTTTTGCTTGTCAATGTTTTATAAAGTGAATTATTAAGCAAATGTATTAAAAAAAAAAATCAAAATATATCCTGCATTTGGAGTTCAGTAAGCCATTTGAAACCACAGCTCCCTACAACTTGTTTGCGAGAACTGAATGTACAGAAACACTCAAGAAAAGTGCACTCCTCTGCAAGAGTCTGATAGGAAAATGAATAGCCTTAGTGAGACAAGAGATTAGGAAAAGACCTAAAAAAAAAAAAAAAAAAAAAATGTACAGCATGGTGAGAAATTAAAAGACAGTATTAGAAGTTATACTAGAATGGGATAGATCAAGAGAAAATTTATTTTGTGGTGCTGGAATAAATCTGATAAAGGCTAAATGGTAAGGGAACCTTCCCAATAGAGAAAGAAATGAATTATGGAATGATCACTCGGAAAAAGAGAGAAGGAAGTCCAGCAAACATTATAAACACTCCTATTTCAGCAAGAAAACAAGCAAACAAAACACCCCACTTTGGATTAGCCAGCTAGTCTTTTCTATCCTCAGGTTCTCAGGAGTCAAGTCCGACTCAAAGCTTCCACTGACACTTGCATTACACAGTCCATTAATCTGGAGACAAATAACTCTCAGACAGAGCTGCAACTAAGCACGTTCATTTCAAGTAAACTAAACTCTACAAACTTGAAAGGGAAATATTCCTAGCATTTTAATGCAACGAAGACTTGATTTAACAAGGTGCAAGTCCTACACGCAAACTGAAGTAATATATTCCTTAAGAACAACTACCTTCACATTCAGAAATTATACAGATTTTTTTAATTTTTATTTATTTAACAGCATCCGCTCTCCACTAAAGTGTTGTGGACTTGTACAACTACAAATTTCAAGAACACCAGTGTGGGTTAAAGGTTTTTATGGTACTTTGAACTGAGGCACTTCTACAATTATTGCCAAGAGATGCTCCAATAAATGTATAAGCAAGTCATCTATTTAACAATATTAGCAACTACTTAGAACTCAAATCCATTTTTAAAAAATAGTATTATTGCACTTCCTCTCCCCCTCAGTAGTTAAATCCATACTTAAGATCAAGGCCTTTCACTTACAGAGGAGAGAAAACTGCCAGAGACTTCACAATTCAGTAATCCTTATATGGACAGTTTTACTGACAAAGTATTTTCTCTGTGAGACTTTTAATAAGTGCTTTGTACAATTTCCTAGTCATATTTGGGGTGGGGGAAGAGTCACTCAGCTCAGCTCACTTTAAGTAGGGGCAGATACAGAGGAAGCTTAGTCATTTTTGACACTTAGTGTTTCATGAGAGCATGCCTAGCTTTTTGAAGATGGCCTATAAAAGAAGATACGTAGTTACTTGTCTAACCATGTTCCTGTTCTATGAAAATTAAATCATTCTCTGTTTAACCCACTGACATAAACCAGATCTAGCAAGGTTCTGATAAGAAATAGGTAGTCTAATTTCTAAATACCTTTTCTCCTTCATCCTTCTGGAACAAGCCCTGCAGATAAGCCAAGAAGTAAGGGTAGAAAGTAACCTTTTCCTAAGCTCAGGATGAAACATGAAGTGGTTTAACTCAGCTATGTGTACCACAAGGCTTGTCTTCATTGCAAAATTGCAGAGATTCTTAAATATCTGTAACAAACTTCTACTGGCTTCTTTGGGCACTGAAGAGATGCGAACATCACAACATACACAAGCATGCAGATATCATGTAAAATGGGTTTTGTTTTTACAAAAATATTACACACTGATGGAACAATCTATTTGGGCAATGACTATTTAACTAGCTATTCTGCATCTGTCAACAACTGTATGTACCAGCAGCTAATGGAGGAATAAACTTTACTGTAAGATAATCTATAAGGAAAAATTTCACTCCCCTATTATCTTTTCTTATCAAAGAGGCAACAGCTAACCTGTGTCTTGAACCTCAGAATATTCTTTCTTCAAAATTCATCTGGGGAACAAGAAGTTATTTAGTCCTAAAATTCTTATCATGTACATAAACATGTAGTATGTGCTGAACTCTTGATAACACAAAGTTCAGGAAACTCATGTTGCAACAACATTCCACATATTTAAATTGCAAAGTCACCACGATAAAGTATTTTCTTTTGTCAGTTTTGACTTATCACTCAATTGAGCTCAACGCACATAAGGAAAGTTTAACTTTCACCTACATTTCTAAGTTAGCCTCCTCCTCCTCCTCCAAAAAAAAAAAACCCCAAAAAACAAAAACAAAAAAACAAAACAAACAGAACCTTATTTGCTTCTTTTCTAGCAATTCCCTCAGGAAAGTTTAGAAGTGTTAAAATAGCAGGAAAGGGGAGGAGGAAAACTCAAGCCAACATTTCTAAAGACTAATGTTTTGTTCTCACATGCTTCAGATTAGAAGCTTCTGTTCAATTAGCCATGTCTGCACAGGTTATCTACATAATACTCTCTGACTCACAGGCATGTTATTACCATTTTACATAAACAGAATGAGAACAAGGGTAATTCCGATCAAATCACAGGTTTGTTTATCACTCAGTTTTTAAGTAAACTGCTTTGGGCACCAAGCACCTGGTAAGAGCTCAGACAGACAAAAAACCCAACAAATTTCTGCAATCCTGAGCAATATGGGGTGCGGGGAGGAGGAATGTCAGCATTAAGGGAACTCAGTCCCCATGGTACGGTTTCAGCAATATGCAGTTACATACAGGCCTAAAGTTTTATCTGAATATTATTTTCCCTTCTACTGACCTGGACATGAAGCTTCTCATTCTTGGCAGAATTGCAGATTGAAAAGATGCACCTACCTACTCCATTAGCCACAGCTAGGTTCCAAATAATTTTTATGGCTTACTGAACACAAGTGATAAGTTTTGAGTGCTAATGAATTTAGAGTGTGATAACAAGCTTATGAACCAGTAGATAAAACCTTTTTAAAAATATATATTTTTCAGGCTGACATTTGTCTATATTTTTAAACTTAGAAATGCATTTAAGAAGCCAGTTCAGTTGCTCTGGAAATGCAGTACTGTAGCTTACAACAAGAACAACAGCTATGAAGTACAACATATTACCCTTCAACAGGGTATTATACCTATGCAGTGATGCACTGGAACAATTACTGTTCACAGTCCAAAATGCAAGAGATTGAAAGCATAGCTTTCTTGAAAACTGTTCACCCTGAACAGTTTTATTTTCAGTCATGATGAATGAAAGTGAGTGCTATCCCTCACTGCAGGAAAGGGCCAACTCACATTATGCCAAAGTAGAGCTAAGATCAGAAACTTGATCCAGATTGCAAAACTGCATCTCAGTCGGTTACAGCATATTTATCTTTCAGACTCAGTTCTCCTTACTGCCACTTAGTTTCTACTGAGCAGCAGCTCTTCACATTTCTAGATGAATGCAGCTCCATTCCCTCATCCACTGTAGCCTAGAAGTTTTTGAAGTTTAAATATTTAAAGATAAGCTCATTCACTATCATCATTGACCTTTTTCCTTCCACGTAAGCTTCCAGCAAACATTAAGCATGGGCTCCCTGACCAGAAACACCAATTTTCTGAAGTAGTGGACAATTTGATTAGGACTGGAAGTGTTCCAAATCAGCCAAGTTACACCTTGAATAACAGGAGTGGGAAGTATTTTTTAAGGAAGAAGTTTTATTATTTGAGTAGAAGTACATGTGCCCCTCCATTCATTCCTCCGGCTGCTTTAATGTCTAAACTTCTAGTGAACTTTTTGGCATATACATTTTCAGGAGCAAAAACTACTACATCAGTTTGATGAAAACTCTAAACTTTCCAAAAAGTTTCAGTATTGCAGAACACCTCTTAGGTTAGAAATTCCATAACACGAATAATCAGAATGCTGTAAACAACATACCAGTTTTCCCTCAGCCAACGTGCAGTTAACAAGTCTGTAGAAACTCCAGAGACATTTCTGATTCATGATGCTTATCAGAAGCTGCCAGATTAGGTAAGTAAACCTTTTAGTTATGCTTCAATGATAAGTGCAGTTTGATCTCTGATGAAGCTTTAAAGACAAAGTTTTAAAACAAAGGCTGTATGAAGTATTCCAGTATTAAGTTATTTTTATATAAAGAATGTTTGGTCTTGAAAGTAATGCGGGAGGGGGAGAGATTATTTAAACTGAGATATATTATTTAATCTGAAGCAGAAACCCACAGTCTTTTGGGTTATATGTTTAAGAACCAAAAAACAGACCACTTGCAAAGCTTATCTAATGAAAAAGCAGGGGAAAAAGACACCTAATACTAGTCATTAAATGCAAGAGTAATGTACTACAGTTTGTTTTTCTGTTTGTTTGTTTTTTAAACAGTTACAGTTTTAGAGGCATTTTTAGTATGTAGTAGAAGTGTAAGTTTCCAGAGTTTATGTAAACTTCAAAAGAGAGGCAGGTTAGCCCCACATCAGCTGTCTGACACAGGTGGATAGTTACTGGAAACTGTTCTGAGTGATTTAACTTTATCCACTAGCATGCATGTGCACCATCCGTGAAAGTGCTTAAACAGCCAGCTCTAAACAAAGTTGAAATAAAATTCCTGGCAAATGATTAGTAAATGGCAACACCTTGGCAACTATGTTGAAATAAATTATCAAGGTCAAAACAGTCAGCTGTAATTTCCTAAAGACTGCTTTGAACATTACATTTTGAGTTTGAAGTGGCAAACTATACACAACTTGTTTCAAGTGCAGGCAGCACGTTAGCAATATTTCAACCTAAGTAGGAAACTGATATTTTTCTAACAGACATCTAGAGTTATGATATGAGTCTGTACATTAGTACAACCACCATTATTATAAAGAGGAACCTTAACAGCTTTGTCACCTGTATCACAAATGGAAGAGAATGAGTGGAATTAGAGACCACCTTCGACGATCCAATATTAAACCAAACGTCACAGAAAGCATTTCTCACACATATATCCCTGCTAGCTTCACTGGTCTGCTTTAGGGTAACAAAGTGCAGATTGTGCATCTGAGTGCCTCCTAAGTAGCTAGATTTGAACAACGTGGATCAGTACTTATCACCTTAGGATCAAAGGTTCTGGTTGTGCGTATGTGCTCAGTGAGCTGAGTAATACACCAGAAGGGACAACTTCTTGGACCTCACCAGCTACTGGGTCTTAAATGTACCTACCTTCAAACCCAGGACTCAAGGGACTTTCAGGTTCTGCCCCATCACCCTACCCAGATACCTTTTTTTTTTTTTTTTTTTTTAGGACCTTACTAACAAAAATATTTAGAGGTGAGCAATTACAATATTAAGACAAACCTGCACTGCACAGCTGAAAGTATAATAAATAGCTAATACAAAAGACTTGTAGTAAACTAAGGAAACATGAGCAGGTAGATTAAGTGCCCTTTAGCACACATCCAGAACTATTACACTGTTTAAGAAGGTGTGTTGATAGAAACAAGTTTAACTAGTGTTAAAGCAATAGGATAGATTGGAGGACTGTACTGTACACTACAAGCAAATCTAGCAGGACTAAAAGAGGTGGGCATTAGCAGCCTATGTGAACATGCTGCTGTCCAGGTCAGTTTTCTAAATCAGTGCCACTGCTCTCTTCCCCCTCCTTTTTATTCACCTGCCCTTTTAAGGGAGAGAATGGAAGAATAAATTAAAAAAACCTGTCTGTTGAAATTTTCTAAAACTAAAGCAAGCTCAGAAAAGCGCGCTCAGAATTTATTTCCGGCATGACTTAAGCTTCAGATACAAAAGAAAACAAAAGTCTTAACAAAAGTCACAGAAGCTTCCTTTTAATATAGAATATAATTTAATAGAACAGAAGTAGGGCAACCACTTTGTGCAGTATCAGTAGATGTTTAAATACAACCATCATCTGCACTAATTTTCAGATCACCTACTTGCATTTTAATCTAGAATTTATACTCTCTACCCTCTTCATTCAGAAGCGGCGGTTATGCAAAACTGTGTTTATGTATGTGCATAATATGCACACATGGACACACTCTTGGTTAGCTAAGAACCTGCTACCATAGCTAAAATTATTTGCTTAAAGGCCTAACATATCAAAAAATCTTTAGAGTTACATTCTCTAGTATTCCCTGGAAAGGAGCAGAAAGCCTCCGTTCCACTTCCAGCTTTGCCATGAAACAGCACGTTAATCACAGCAGAATGTGTTATGCCTTGTGCCTCCTCATCTGCAAAATGGAAGTAACTGCTCCGTATCTCACTCTGACAGCATGGTAATTAAGCATTTATACATCCCTGTAATGAAAAAAAGCAGATTGGTTTGTGTGAATATTATAGTATACTGCTACAAGTGTGCAAAACATCTGTTCTTTAAAAGAAAGCAGAGAAGAAAGGGGGGAGGAGGCGGCTTGCTATATATATATATATATCTCAGACTCCTATGAATGCTATCGCTTCCCTTTGCGAAGATTCAGCAACCTGAATTGCTATCTTGGTACAACACACCTCTCTTTGGTTATGGAGCTAGTAACAATACTTCAGTTTCAAAAACTTGCAAAAAGCTTTTGAACTGCATTCAGGAAGACTTCTAAATTAATTTTAGAAAAATTGAATCCAGTGACTACACAGATTTGAAATTCAATCCAAATTTTTCAAGTGCAATCCAAAAAGATAGTACAATTCCATCACAACAAAGGGATATATCTGGCAGTTGTGAAGTCCAGACTCTAGCAGATTTAACATGTAAACAATAAGCAAACCTTTTTCCCCCCCTCCCCCAAGCAAACAGGAAAGCACTTGCACCTATCTTTCCATAAGAGAACAGCAACAAGCCAGTAATAGCCCAGTTGCAAATGTTTTGAAACACAGGAAGACTGGAATATGTCCAAATCTACAGCTTAATTGAGTGCTCATTTATTGAGCTCCTAAGCAAAAGCTGATAGATTGAAGGGGTCAAGAAACTTAATATTTTGACCCTTTTCCTTTTACATCTCACCATAAGATACAGCTGGAGATGAGTAAAAGGAAGCTGCTGATCAGCTCAAAGAGCAAGCTGGCTAGACATTTGGAGGCCAGTGTTTAAGTCCTTCCCAAGACTGAAGAAATATGAGAAGTTACTAAATCTTCCTCTCAGGCTTACTAGGTAATTACCTAGTGTTGTATACAAAGCAGGGCAGGGGGAGAGGGAAGAGCAATGCCAGCTTCCCTGGGTCCTCACTCTTGCCCCTTTTTGAAGGCTGAAGAAAGCAAACATCAATCTTCAAAACAGGCAAGAGTGAGGACCCAGGGAACTACAGGCAGGTCAGCCTCACTTTGATCCCTGGAAAGGTGATGGAGCAGATAATCCTGGATACCCTTTCCAGGCACACGAAGGACAAAAAAGGTGAGCAGGAGTGGTTAGCACGGATTCACAATGGGGAAATCATGCTTAACCAACTTGATAGCCTTCTACGATGGAATGACTGGCTAAGTAGACAAGAGAGCAGGGGATGTTGTCTACCTTGACTTCAGTTAAGCTTTCCACACTGTCTCCCATAACTTCCTCATAGGCAAGCTGAGGAAGTATGGTCTAGATGAGCAGACAGTGGGGTGGATTGAAAATTGGCTGAACGGCCAAGCTCAGAGGGTTGTGATCTGTGGTGCAAAAGTCTAGTTGGAGGCCTATAGCTAGTGGCATACTCCAGGGGTCAATACCGGTTCCAGTCTTGTTCAACTTATTCATCAGTGGGATGATGCGACAGAGTACACCCTCAGCAAGTTTGCTGATGACACAAAATTAGGAAGAATGGCCGATACATCTTATCACACATCTTATCAAAGCGTTTAAATATGTGAAGGGAGGGTGTAAAGAGGATGGGGCCAGATTCGTTTCAGTGGCACCCAGCAATAGGATAAGAGACAACAGGCACAAACTGAAACACAAGAAGCTCCATCTGAACATGAGGAAAAATGTCTTTACTCTGAGGATGACTGAGCACTGGAACAGGTTACCCAGAGAGCTTATGGAGTCTCCATCCTTGGAGATATTCAAAAGCTTTCTGGACAAGGCAGCCTGCTCTAGGCGACCCTGTTTGAGCAGTGGGGTTGGACTAGATGATCTCCAGAGGTCCCTTCCAACCTCAACCTTTCTGGGATTCTGTGAACTCCAAGAATCTACTAGTTAGACTAGGCACCTCTAGCACTGAAATGTAGATTCACATTTCTATACAGGCAGGAGGCACAGGAACCTAGATGTCTCTTATCTAGACCAGAAGTGTAGCAATCCTACAGCTGAGGCACAGGATCACCTACACTTCCTCCTTCCTAGCTTTATACATCTAACAAGTAATAAAGATTAACCAAAACTCACATGCTGTTACACTCAGCTTTGCAAGTTATTTGAGACTGACTAAAAAATATTCACAAAAGAAAGCACATACACTTGTGTGTGTGCTTGTCTTATTCAGTGCCACATGTTCCACCTCCCACTTTACCAGGAAGATTAGGAGAGTCCAAGACAAAGTTGTTCACAATCAAGAAACGATAGTCTCCTTTAAACAACTGGAAGAAGCCTCCCAATTGCCAGTTCTGCTTCTCAAGGGGGGCTTTAACTGCCTCAAAGTCTGCTGGAAGGGAAACACAGCACAGTGCAAGCAAGTCAGCAGATCTTTGATGCAGCTGCTGGAGAGGCCAAACAGGAAAGGCACTCTGCTAAATCTGTTACTCATGAATAAGGAGGAACTAGTTGGAGACACAGCAGCAGCAGACTTGTTTGTAGTGACCATGAGATAGTAGAATTTCAGGGACAGCCTCTTCAGAGTACAAGAGCACTGCATCCCGTTGTAGAAGATGACAAGAAAGAGTAACTAGAGGCCATCGTTCAGTGATGAACACCTGGCTGAGCTCAAGCACAAAAGGGCATGAGAGGTGGAAACAGGGATAGCCTACCAAGGACAAATATCAAAGCATTGTCCAAGCATGCTGAGAAGGAATTGGGAAAAAGTCAAGGCTGAAGCTGAAGCTGGTGAGGGATGCAAAGGGCAACAGGAAGAGTTTCAGTTGGTAAGTCAGCAGCAAAACAAGACAAAGTATTAGTACTCCTCGTACTAAGTACTCCTAGTACTCCTAAAATACTCCTTCCTGTAGCACCCTGGAAGCCAAAGTGAGGAGGCATGGATTGGATAAATGGAGTACAAAGTGGTAAACAACAGACTATAATTAGGATCAAAAAAATAAGGGTCAACAGTTGAAAGCCAAACTGGCATTCTTCAGAGGTCAATACTAGGACTGATACCATTTAGTGTCTTCACGTTGGACATATATATTCCAGGCAGTCTGTGGAATCCCCATCCCAGGAGCTCTTCAAAATTTGACAGGTCAAGTTGAACAAGGATATCCAAGCTGCAGTTATTTGTGCTTTAAGCTGGAAGTTGGACTAGAAAACCTCCAGAGGTTCCTTCCTGTATATACATCTGACTTTCTACATGCTTCCTATACATCTAGCCACATATCGGAAGTATCTAAACCATTCTCACTAGCTATTGTAACAAAGTCCCCATACTCTCCAAGTTTATGTGGACATTAAAAGACTTAGGCAAGGGAAGGAGGTTGGGCAGGGAAGAGGAAAAAACAGCAGTAAAAAGGTTCAGTGAAAACTTCAGAAGACAAAGATTAATACAAGTTTAAGACAGCCCTCTTCTAGCTGTTTTTTTACCCTTCTGAATACAGTTCAGAGAAGTCAGCGTGGTGTTTATTTCCCCTTTACTGTTTTAATACTATTTTGTGAAATATCAGGGGAAAAGTCTATAATTTTCACTATCATTTGTAGTTAATGCAATCATACTGAAATACAATCATACTGAAAAATACAAATCATACTGACAGATACAATCATACTGAAATACAGTATTACAAATACAGAATTATGTTAACCTCCTAACCCAACTGCCAGGTATTCCTCAGTTTTGGATCATCTGAATTGAGCCTTAAGTCTTTGAAATGAAAAGTAATTGGGATCAGTTGATTTAGTGGATAAAAGCCTAAGTCATGATCACTATAGCACAAGCAGCTAATCATGTACAGTAAACACGTAAGTAAATTGAAACTTAGAAACAGAATATATTGGTTAAGACTTTTGCCTTTGAAAGTTATAAAGAATTCAGCACAGCATTAGCAACACTTGTGCTTCACACTCCTTGCCAAATTTTGATGTTACAACCTACTTTTAAATGCTTCTCTCCTGTATTACTACAGGAAGTGATTCTAAAACAGGAGAGTTAGTTTCAGGAAAGTAGGTATACTTTAAAAATTTTAAAAGTTGTAGAGATGCCTCATTTGCACCAGCAGTAACTAAAGCTTGCAGCCATTTCCTCCCTAGTATATTTTTGTCCCTATAAAGCACACTGTAGCACGAAGTACACAATATCACTCAGTTTCTTCTGAATAGTCACTGGCTTTATATAACAATGTTTATTCTTAACATTTCCTGGATTAAAAAAAATGAAAGTTTAAATAGCATCAGACTCAGTATACCTGACCTTTATGCAAAGCTTTAATGCCCTGTTTGCACTGCCAAGTTTGTAACACATGATATACAAAACCAGCAGCACAATCCCGAATTAAATTCTAAAAATACTGTAAGCTATATATAACACCTCCTACATTGTTTTAGAGTTAGAAAAACTCATTTAAATATTCTTTTGATTACATATAACACTTCAAATACCAGAAGTTTTTGTTCTTTTGTTTTACAGTTTTCACCTGCTTGCAGAAAGAATACCTAAGAGAGAGAAAACTTACTGCCATTACTAAGTTCCCATCCTCCTCCAAAAGGATTGACAGAACCTACATTTAAGCCATATTTATTATGTTTGCGATTAGACTTCACATGCAATAAAGCACACCTGTTCTTAGACTGAAATAATACTCAAAGTTTACAGACACAGAGCCTGACCATACTTTCCAGGTCCAGCTGTTCAGGCTGGCCTCCTTAAACACGTCTGCTGGATTTCAGATCCTGCCACCTATGGGTTACCAACGTTCTTCTGCACAGAGGAGACTGACGCAGAACTAGAAACTGCCAAAGTGAGCGAATGGCAACCAGTTAGCATCTCCACAAAAGTCAAAATAATCTAATAACATAGCCGAGAAGCACCCAGCCAACATCTTGAAGCCGTAAGTGAAATGCATTTAAGCCTAAGTGAACAAATGGCTTTGGAAAGATTCTCTTTTTTGTACAATAAGCCTTAAAAAGTTTTCTAGACCAGTGAAGTTATATACACTAACAACCCGAAGATATTTTGAGGTGTAGAAGACTTATTTCACAATTCACATACTAGAGGAAAAAAAGAAGCTCTTAATGTTCTACTTTGTTATTCTACTAGACATTCAAGTTTTATTGTTAACTGATTTAAAACAGACTTAGCTAGCAAGTAAAGCAAAGTACACTCAAGAGAGGAACAGTAAAGACATTCATTCGTAGCTCCTGCAGGTGAACATCAGTGGTTCCTCTTGGCTTTCTCACATTTAGAGGAGTTAAACAACGTATGAACAACCTGCCATGGGTTGAATATAGCAGACTACCATAAAGCAGACTTAGCAACCACCCATGTCCTTTCTCCCTAATCCTCTCTGAGGAATTTGGCATCTTGCAAAACCAACTTCCAAGCCAGGTAAAGGTAAGTAGCAGCAAGCCAAAAAGAAGACAGACTTGAACAAGAATGGCAGCCGCAGAAACCAGAGACCAGAGATTGCTTACACCGCCAATCATACAGTCTAGCATTCCTACATATTTTACTTAGCCCTACTTTACTGATTTGAAAAATTAAACAGGCATTTGGCAAGTCACTAGCTTTATAAACAGTGAGTAAAGTACCTGAAAGGCAGTTCAGCAGTATTAAGGTATATACTGATAAACTAAGATGACCAGCATGCTAATTACTAGTACTAGTGGCAGAAGAGCCCTTTGCTTTGTTTTCTTCTTTACTCATAGACAGTAAAACTTCTACTGGTAGTACTGGTACTGAACTGGTATTTCAAACTTACTTGTCCAAACCACTAAAACAAGTCTCAAGTTTTGTACCCTTCTGCCCAGTGCAATTAAATAAAAGAGTTGAAGTGTATTACATACTGCTTTAACTACGAACTTTGCTACTCTGCTACCCAAAAGGCAAAAATCACCTTCACAAGCAAAGCACCCTCAAGGAGTTGCTCTTCACAGTATTCCAGTTAAAAAATAAACATTAAAAGTTCTACACACGACTAATTGAAATCAAATTTAGCAATACTGTCATTAAAAAATAACCAGAATGCACTCACATTTTCAGCATGATGCAAAGCATATAGGACACTTAAGTCAGCAAGACAATCAAGCATAAGCTGCTTTAGCATGAATATAAACCAGTGTATACATGTGTGTATAGTTTTTTTTTTTTTAAAAAAAACTTGTTGCTGATGAATAATATGAGGACTAATGGCTATCTTTCCCACAATTTCCCAATGCTGTAATATAGCAGACAGGCACAGACAGTTGCAAACATCAGATGTCCAGGAAGCAGTAGCAGAACAACATATGCAGTCATGTTTGCCCAAAACACTCTCAGTCCACAGCCATAATTTATGGACTTCCTGAAACATCGGTGTTTGTCTTGGTTTTATTGTTCTGGAAATCCATTCAAACTGCTTTTTCACCCACCTATAAGTCTACATATCCAGTACTGCAGCAAAGAGTTCCACAGCTTAGTTTTCTTAATTTTTTTTTTTTTTTTTTTTTTGGGGGGGGGGGGTTCCACCTATTTGGAAGGTGTCACCTTCCTGTTTTATCATTAGGAGATAACATGAATGATTGCTCATTACCCAATTTCTGTGCCACTCACTTCAGAGACTTCTGTCTTATATCTGTCCCCTCAACATTCTCTTTCTCTCTGGCCTGCAATCTGATGATGTATGCATATGAAAACTGTTTCCTATTTTGGGTGTGTGTGTTTGCGGGGAGAGAAGATAAGGAAGAGGGACAGATGAGAAAGAACGAACAGAACTTGATGTTGTATGTATGATGAAGTACGCATGGTGCAAGTACATAATTCATTTTTATATTGGAAAAATGATTTTTGTTATGAATTTAGAAATAAATACTGAATAAAAGATTACTGAGTATAGACATCTGAAAATACCAAAAAAGTCTATAATAGACTCAAATTCTTTTACCATACAGGAACAATGGGTTCAATTCAGAACTTATCAGTTTGTATGTGACAATATGACTGTCTTGTCCTCACTCTCAGTACACCTATCTGCATATTTTTTATGCAAATGAGAGGGTAGATGGTAACAAGTTTGCCTCTGATAATTTTATCCAACTGATGCAGAAATGCATCTCTGGATTACAGCTTGAGAAGGTAATGACCCCCCCCCCCCCCTGCAACTTGCTGTTGCACTCACTGCAGTCAAACTCCTTTCTATTTTGGTAGCTCATTAACTGTAAAGTATGTAGACACATGACTGAGGAGCATTGAAATCACCTTCTCAAATGTAGGGCCTGCCTTCCATGAGAAAGTTACAATGATTTGGTAGGTCACTGCATCTATGGCATCCATGTCTCAGTGCAATGTCTCACCTACCTTTGACTGTTTATTGCCTTAAATTTCTACTAGTATCTCTTTATTTACAGCTTCCCAGGCATGCAAAAGCCTCAGAATTGAGACTGGGAGCCGAGAAGGTGAGTTTGCATTAAACTGTCATCACTTCAAGGCAATTTTTGACCAAACAGGAGAGCCTGCCTGACCTCAACTTCAGAATGAAATTACTAAACCAAGTGTAAACTTTGGAGGGGAAGGAGGGGAGAGGGAAGACTGAGAAAGAGGGAACGAAACAAGAACTGGGAATACAAGTCTAAGAGCTCAGTTTGTCAAGAGATCGCAGACAAACCTTGCTTGCTATATGGAAGTTAGTGAGATTTCAAAGCACTAGACATACAGGGAAGAATAGAAGCTAATGATCACTCAACTATGACTTCCTTCCCCTCTCCCCTGTGTAACTGCCACACAACTAAATTAAAAAAAAAAAAAAAAGTTTTCATGTTTGAGGATAAATTATCCTGGTTTGTTTTCCAGCATGCAAACATATGCTTAGACTTATTTTTCATGGTTGCTTATATATATATATATATATATATATATATATATATATATATATATATATATATATATATATATATATATATATATATATATATATATATATATATATCTACACAACTCAAAAGTTCAAATGCAACAATACTACAAGTTTTGGAAACTGAACAAAGGCCTGGTAATATACAGGCATAATACCAGAAGTGTACTTAATACAGTTAATACTTTAAATTTAAAAGTTTAGTTTGTAAAAAAGTTTACGTTAAGATATTAAAATGGAAAACAAATCTTTTCCACATCTTCATTGATCAGTTAACTAACCAGGAGACCAAAAAGCAGTTGTCTGTAGACGTTAAAATGTTTGCTTAAACAATCTAAGGTGATTCCACATTAGAATATTATTCTTGAAAAGATCAATCACACAGCTTTCTACATTACTGTTTAGTCAAAAAAGGGAAACGTCCAACTCCAGAGGTCAAATACCTTTAAACTCAATCCTAAAAACTGCAAGATGCTAATACATCCTTTCATCCTTCTGCCAGCCAGCTTTTCACTAGTACAAAAAAGTACTTTTGATGACAAAAAGATAGATTTACACTATACATAACTATGCAGTCTATAGGGATGCTTTATGGAACTTCTCAAGAATCACACATAACAACAAAAAAAATCTGAGTTTAACCTCATCTTAAAAGTTATGATACTTCTACTACAGACCAGCCTTCTCAAAAATCAGAAAAGTTTTATTTCAAGACCGTTTTAGGCATTAAAAAGAGCTCAGAAACCCCCCCCCCCTCCCTTCTCCCACTTTTCATTTGAGAAGTCTTTTTAGGGTCATTCTGAGCAAGCAGAAGTTTAACTGAAGACTCAGAGCTATCCCAAAGCTGAATTTGGATCCCACAGTTCCATGCTGAAAGCAGTCCAGTTCTGAGTTTCACAAAACACCTAGGGATGCGTAGCATTTTTAACAACTTACTCTGTTTGAAACTTGGACAACTATCTGTCTGCATTGCAGTGCAAAACTAAAAAATAAAAAAATACCAATTTGGGAAGCTATTGTTGAAGCAAAGGTACAAGAATACCTTAAATTGAGAAGATTATAGGAAGAACATAGCCTTGCTTCATCTGAACACTTTGACATTCCTGTCTCCGCTTCCCCCTGCCACAATATAATGTGCAACAAAAACCTATATTCTTCCCTTCATGTCTTATAAACTGCCATTTATCTTCTCTTGCAGATTTAATCACAAAAGAATTCATTTTTGGCAGTTACTTCTGTTAATTCACCACACTAAAATCTGCAAAATGGACAAGATACCAAGACATCTTCAACTTAAAAGCATACTGCCAAAGTTTTGCTTCATTTCCTGGTTAGATCTGACCTGTCTAGCAAATAAAATTCTAAGGATTTTTTTTCTTTTTTTTTTTTTGGGGGGGGGGGGTGAAGTCCAATTCAGACTTGTTCTACCACAGATCAAAGGTCTTTGAAAAAAGTCAGCAACTTTAGTGTTCAAAAATTCTTTATATTGTATATTTTCATGGAAATTCTCTTTGGCTTACGCTGCCTTTTTCCAAACTGAAGTTGACAGTCACAGAAAGTGAAGAATAGGTTTTATTTAGAAGTAGATCACATGCTTTCCTGGAACAGAGGAGATAAGTGTTGTATCTGGAGGATATTCTGACTCTACAGGGCTACTCACAGACAAGGGAAGTCCATCTAACAATCTGTTTGTGTCTGGAAAAGGTTAGAATGTGTGTTCAGGAGAGATTCTGTTCACTATTAGCAGCATTAGTAAAAGAAAGACTTGATCATGAAGCATACTCCTCTACATTAAGCTTTATCACAGAATAAGCTCTGATCTGTCCATAAAATATTTGCATAAAGTTTGCTCATTTTAGGATCATATACTATACTGGTTGACTATTTATCATGCACTTCTACCTCCTACCAACAATCCTTCAGAATATAAACTGCTCCTGGAACATTTAAACAGCTGCTGTGCATGACTTGGAGCAAGACCTGGTCCCCAAACCAAATCAATATGCAGCATTTTTCTACAGCTGCTAAGGAATATTGAAGATCAAGAGGGGACTGACTAGAAGTGCCAGCAAGCAGACGAGAATGAACAAGACAGACAGACACACACACACACACTCTGACTCTCTGTCACTGAAGAGTTCTCTAACTACAAGGATATATAGGTCATCTTGAGATCAAGAGGAAGGAGTTTCTCTTAAAATAAGCTTCTAAGGAGTCTAAGCCATTTTAACACCAGAAATTATTCTGAACATGCTTTAACATGTTCATTAGCATTCAAATGTAGTTTACACTACAGGGATATGACTCAAATGCATCAGGTGACTCATTTTTGTTTCTCATTATCTTGCTAGCTTAATTGCAGCAATTAAATATTTAAGGTAAACAAAAACCTAATAACAAGCAAACTGAATACAGTGATTCTTTTAACAGTCCCACATATTTTATATAGCTAAATCTGATTTTTTTTATTAGCTTCCATTTTAAATCTGAATTACTTGGCTTCCCAGTCCACATCCTCTTTTGAAAGCAAATTTCAAAGTCTTCTCTTTGTTAGGATATGTAGAGACTTTAGAATCAAATAAACAGAATCCAGTCAAAACTCAACTTGTTACTCACATTTTGTTAAAAAGCAGAGTTGTATATAGGATACTTTATGCTTTCTTCTGTACACTAAGAAAAGAAATTTCCAAAGAGTAAGAAAAAAAAAGTCTCAGAGTCCAAACAGTATAGGCTCAAGACTTAAAATTCATTATAAGTTTATTCTAGGAAAAAAAAAAAAAAAAAAATCATGAAACATGCAGTAGATACCAAACTCATCATTCCAGGTCATTTCAGAGGTTTAAACATTCCACACAACAACATTCCACACAACAACAACTCGCAGCCCTCACAACCAAGCATATGAGGTTAGTCAGACTCACCTTCCCTCGTTGATTCTTGCTTTGTCTCCTTGACAGGAGAAGTTCTCAATGTAGCCTAGAGTGCAGTTGATTCGCGCCCAGTCAGGCTGACACACAGCTAGGAAGTGAGGGCGCAGTCTGCCTATGGAGTACTTGGCAATGTCCGTCAATGACTGGCTAGCAGCTGCTCCAAAAATGAAGGTCCCGATGGCTTTGTAAATAGTGGCTACGTAGTTATTTCTGACAAATGAATTTGAGTGCAAATGGTTATAAGAGACAGACAGGGTCTCTCCTAGGATTATCTGAAAAGAGAGAGAAGGACAGTAATTAAAGAAACTTATCTGCTTTAAAAAAAAAAATGTTGCTCTATTGTTGTTAACACTTTGACATGTAGTTTCAGAACTTAATTTTGTAATCATTAAGCTGTAGGAAGAATTAAGGAATATTCCAGGAGTCAGCGTAGTAACCATTTCCAAATACGTAAAACTTTTTATGTGAAAGAGAAGCCTTCTTTCCTTATCCTGCTTCCTGCTGAACTGAAGTATGATTTTCAGAATATCTATTAAAAGAAAGCCTGCTCAGAATAAAACATTTATCCATATTACTTGACATAGTCCTAATTAGAAACATTTTCTCTAGTATCACATTTTATTCTACATATTTTTTTTCCTCTAGCTAAACTTCTGCTGAGCAAGTTCTATCTACTGTATCAGAAAGTTGTTGATTTTTGTAAAGCCAGAGACTCCTCTGAAGGGTCTAGACTTGATTTCCAGATGTGAAAGGACAGTTATTTAAAGAAACCTCCTATTGCTCAGGAAAATTAATTCTTTAGGGGAGAAAAGAAAATAATAAAATAAGAGTACAGAAGGAAAAGACACTACTGAGGATTTTAAGTTTTTTCCCCCCCTGCCCCCCAAACCTTGCATGTATAAGAGGTATCAAAGTCTATCTCAAGTGTTCACAGAAAGACAGATTTTTCTTTTGTTTTCCTCTCATTTTTGTCTTTTGCATTTTTGTCTTTTCTGAGTACAAAATTTCAGCCTCATTTTTAATGCACAAACAGGTATACCCAAACAGGTTAGATTATGAACCAGCCAGCCCCATCTTTTGGGGAAAGGCTCCACTCATACAGGTTATCAGATAGGTGCAGGACTGTATGCATATATGTAAAAATGACCTTTAAAAAAAAAAAAATCCTGTAAATAGCAAGTGATGGCTCATTCTGTCACTTAGATTAATTTTTTCCTGATGGAGGAAGCAGCAGGGAGATAATCAAGTTTCCATGATCCCAGAAAAGTACAGCTTGCATGAATGAAAATGCATTAGACATTCTGACACAGTGGGCAAAGCCGTTCTCAGCAGCTTTGCAGGTGTAAGGCAAAGGAACAATCTAACCAGGTGTATGACAAGTTTTGCACTTTGCACCATGCCATAAACACAGACTGAAGCTGAGAAACCTAAATTTTGGATAAAGTAGAGGTGGTAGGCTCTTATATGGAATCTATCCCAGACAGTAACTTCTTAATGAGCACAGCTGAACAAAACTAATCACAGCCTTGATAACATATTGACGGATAGATGAAGAATCCCTTTTAACAGTGCTGCGAAATTTGAAAGAAGACTATTCGCCATTCTCGCCCACATGTATTGCCAAAATTGGAGAGCAGAAGATACAGCAGTGAACACAAGTAGATTAAGGATTGTTCTTAAAGCAGACAATAACCCAAATTTCTATGTCAGAGAGCCTTTGTCTTAATTCACTCACTGACTACAGATGAAGTGCTCTCTCAGCACTTAGATAAGTCTCATGTATAATGAATTAAAATTCCTTTCAATTTATTTCTTTAAATTTAAGTTGTTCTTCATATTACTGATGATGATTATCAAGAGAAATAATGTAGCCAGTATGTGCTTTCATCAAGTTACAAGTATGGTGAACTAAGACAGCCATGATGCCACTCTCATCTCAGTTTGAGGAGGGAGATGTCAAATGGAGCCACCTCACTGGATCCAAACATTAGAATAGTTATCCTTTGTTTAATTTGAAGGCATTCAGGAAGAAACACCAACATTTCCTTTTATCACTTGACTTTTAAATCTTGCCAGAAAAACCTGATTTCATTACTAAGAGAAGGTCCCTGATGTTACAAAAATAACATTGTTAGTTAAATGTTTATGAGAGTCCATGTGGAGATTAGACAAATTCAAAGGAGAGAAATCCATTAAAAGTTATTATATTCACTGAAGCCTTCCCTGACTCGGGAAGTTCCTGAGCTGCAGATGGCTGCTAGGAAAGCACTCGAGGCAAACACCACTATTTGCTTGATCTATTCCTATGCTCGTCTTTACATATCTGTTTTGACCACTGTTAGAAATGGGACGCTAAGCTAGATAGACCTCAACTGTGACCAGGATGATTGCTCTTATGTAATACCAACTACTGAAGTTAGTCCAAGGTGAAAAAAGTAGTCCTACCTTAAAACTTACCAATATGCTGTCAGCTTAGACCATTTGCCAGTTAAACTCAAAAAAATGAAAAGATTTTTCAACTCCAGAAGTATTTTTGTAAGGATCTTACCTTAAAAATCCAAATGCATGTGCCTGAAGTTAAGCAAGAGTCATGCTAATACATACCTCAAGCTTCCTGCTACCGATTATGCAAGTCTGTCCTTTGACCATCTACTGCAGTGGCTTATATAACAGCAATAGGGCCACTGCACTAAACAGGTTTTAGGTCTGGGACATAGTTAGATGGCAAGCTACAGCAAAGCAAGGAAGAGGCAACTAAATGTCAGGCAGCCCACTTCCAGTCAGAGGCATGGAAAAGGCCAGAAAACTGTACTGCCAATGGATGGAATACATGGCTAATCGCAGTGACAGCATACAACAGGCATCAGAGGTACAAGTCTTACTCAGGTCTTCAGAGTGTTTTTGAAAGTTTTTGGAAGGCCAGTTTTTCCAAGAAAATGAAATTAGGCTGAGTCACAATTTTCGTTTCTAGTCCCACATTTCTATAGGGGGTGGGGGGTTCTTGGTTCCATCCAAGAACAACTATAAGTACAAACTGACCTTAATGTTGGAACCTAGATAAAAATCCATGCCTCTTATACAAGAGAGAAAGTCAGATGACCATAACATCCCTCCTGATTTTAATCCATTAGCTGAGGGAAACAGCTGGACAATGCTTAGCTTCACATTTAACTGCTCCTTTTTCTGCTTTTAATTCCTGAAGTATACTTGGTTAAATAGTTATATACTTTAAAACCTGATTTGGCATAATAATTAATAATAACAATAATAATAATAATAATAGTTCTAACTCTGCTCAAATTGTATCTGTGATGAGCTTAGATGTCACCTAAAGATGTGTGTGGGCTGAAGCTTTTTAGCACATCAGAGCAGGGAATCCGAAATCCCTGTGGAAGGGTCATTGTTAGAATAAAGTGCAGTTTCACAAGATATAAGACACCCACAGCTACCTAAAGAGATCCTGCTCTCCTCATATGCCTGACCACATGTTCCTGCCACTTCTTGTAGCAGCACTGCTGCTTCTCCAATTTTTTCCATAGCCATTTCTCTCAGTAACCCAGCAAGGGGAAAGAAAGGAGGAAAAAAAGGCAGCAAAGCAATGTTGCACCAGGCTAAGGAATTTCACTGGCTTATCTTGGTTCAGATGACACACTAGTGGTGGCAAAAGACAAGGCAGTAGGGGAACCTTCCCTTTTGTCAGTAGCAAGCTATTCAGTTTGCTCGTAGTGATCCTTACCAGAACACCATCTCTACTGCTTTAGTACCTGCTCTTAGGGCATTATTTGAAAGTCAAGACACTCTAGAATACAGTTTTAGGAATCTGTTTTAACAGATGGGCCCCTCCTCCCTCTCCCCATCCCCGTTGAAATCAAATGCAATGAAGAAGAGTTTGACTTACAACAATTATACTGAAAGGAACAATTATTCCTGCTAACAACTTATAAGAAATGGTGTCCTCTTTGTATGGATATCGGATGGATTCATCACTACAGAAAACTCCTCTCTGGAAGGGGATACGTCCTGAATTGAGAATTGCAAAAGGCAAGCCAGCTAGCAAAAAGGAATAAAAAAATACATTACATAAGCAATATTTAGACTCCAATGATGATTATACCCCCACATTTTCAAAGAAAAGTGCATAAAGAGGAGAAGACATGCAGCAATTCAGAAGGGTATGCACTTTATTTTTCCAATGGCTGCCTTCTTGTCTTTGCAGCCCTCAGAAATTGCTGAATCACATATACTTGCATGGGGAAGGAGAGCAGGACAGAATTTCTCTCACCTTCACCTACAAGTCTGTGTGCACATCAAGTATGAAAGCAGCCTAAAACCATGACCGGGTGAACCGTTTAGTGACAACCACAGAGTTGCTCAGTCTGCCGCTACTGCCATTATTGTCCACTACTCCTTTGTGTTCCAGCGAGCAGCAGCTGCCCCCTTATACCCTCTCTGGCCAGCTTTGAGTCAGAGAGAATAAATTGCATTTCACCGAAGTAGAAAAGGGGGGTTCTTTAGGAAGTGTGAGCGTAGAGGTGGTTCAGAAAGTGACACAGAAAAGAAAGAAAAAACCCCACCAACTTAACACATGCATGCGATTCTCTTATTTGCACACACACTGGGTAGTTCCCTGGAACAATGTGGTCACTGCACATGCCCTACAGCCTCAGGGCACGGATTTTATTCCCTTCTCCACCAAAAGAGGAAGTCTTTGGCTCATTTTAAGCTCTACAGAATACGTAAGGTTAACGTGCACAATGGCTTGTGCTATTCCACCTCAGACTTGCAACACTAACTCAAGGAAGTAAGCTGAACAGCAGAGTTAAAAAGGAGTTCAAAACAGGATACAAATAAAGTCACATTTTTAAACCCTGCATCCTCCACCCCGAAACACAAGCAGAGTCTACACAATCTGTTTGAGTACAGGGGTGAATATTCTAAGAAACAACTGTATGGAAAAAGAAGAAAGAGGAGACTACCAAAAACATCTAACAAAAAAGAATGAACATCATTAACTTCAGGATATACAGCCTTGCGGAGTTCAAGTGATTAAGAGCAGTTGATCATGAGCTCAAAATTCAGCAACACCACATAAAAAAATGCATACCTATTTAGAGTTAGACAATAAAAGTCATGAACCGGACTCAAACATTCAGTCCCATTCCCACAGGAACAAAAAGGAAGAGACATTCCTAGTCTACCAGTAGGGGATCAGAAAGATAACTGCCTCCCTTTTTCCTTTCCCCCAGAGGAGGATGTAGTTGTAGTCACAAGTCTTTCCTCAGGACTTCAGTGTCAGGGCATGGCCCACTTCTTCCTTTCCATATATGTACCAACCAGTCCCAAATAGATATCTGCAAGCAAAAGCAAGCATGGAGAGGGGGAAAAGAAAAAAAAAAAAAAGGCAAGGAAAAATAGAATAAGCAAGCAGTAGGAGAACTGGGAGGGTCACAGTCAGGATTAAAACAATCCAAAACAATAGCAAAACACACACAACAAGCTTCAGAGCCTTTGCAAATCTCTTTCCCTTTTCGACCTCCATGGACTGTCTTTCAAACGAAGCCTGACTCCCGGGCCAGGAATGAACGAGGGATACTGTTGTTCCATCAGAGATTTGCTATGAATTTTGTTCTTTACTTCACACAAAAGCGATTGCTTAACCAAAGCTTTAGTCTTAGGCAAGGAAGACCAAATAATAAACTAATAGCTCATATGGTAAAAATTTCAATGAAGTGGTCTCTTATGAATGTGAAGCAGCACTGACTCACAACCCAGTGGTTAAGGGCTTGTAATAGTGCCCAAGTAGTCCAGCTAAGCACCTTGCATAAAGGATCAAATATGTTCTGTGCCGTTACGGTCATAAATCAATAGCATGCAAAACCTCCCCTCTAAAAACAGCATAAGAATTTGGCATGGCACAGTGGCGGTATTTCCAGTTCCATGTCAAAGGGCCAATTCAGAACCTCTCCAAGGGACTGAAGCATTCAGACACCAGCCAGCTCAGAGCCCTGCAAGCTGTACTCCACAGTACAGTGCAAAGCTTAACCATTCCTATTAGAAACCTGGAACCCAAAACAGTTTCTTCTTTCTTGGCAGGGGAAGGGAAGGAAGAGAGTACAAGCAGGGGGCAGGGAGGGAAGTCAAAATAAAGGAAATTTTTCCTTTCCAACAGGAAGAGGAGCGGGGTTTTGAAAAACTCTGCAGTCCAGCCCTGACTTCTGCCCTCTCCCTGTGCTAGTATTATTGACAGCGTATCTATATGATCAGCTGTTTAGCTTTTAGCTAGATAAGTAGTAGTGCAAATAAAAAACAAATAAATAAAATTGGAAAAGCAGTAGTGAGCAGACAGAATGAGGGGGAGTGATTTTTGTCACCATAAATGGTGTTGAACTACAGCCTTACTCTATAGTGAAAAATACTTAAGTGAAAACTTCATCCTTTTTTCTGCACTTCTTTACACCAAGATTCAAGACTACTTATTTGAGAAGGATGTATTTTTAAGGTCTCCAGAATTAGAGAATGAGGCATATGCAAAATAAGAGCAATTCTCCAAATTATTTACTTTAGAGTAGGCAGTTTTAATTGGCAAGGTGAACCAGTTGCTTGTTTAAAAAGTAACAACTTCAGCATACAGGCACTAGTACTTGCTAATTCTACCAGGACCTGCCACTGGCATCCTGTTACTGGCTCTGCATCATCCTCTGTGAAGATCTGTTCTACGAATAGTGATATTATAGCTTATTCCTCATTTCCTCCCACCCTCACCTGATTGTTTCAACTTTTCATGGAGGGGGGGGTTGGGGGAGGGTGGAAACTGCCAGCAAGTTTCCAGAGTGCTGAACTCTTTTTTGGTATGTAATTACTGGCTACTAAATCAGAAATGCATAATAATGGCATATGGATCCAGGGAACAGAAGTCCCTGATGCAGTGGACGACAAGCTGTGCTCTAAGCAGATTTGCAAGAAGCTGCTGGAAATGTGTGCTCACTCTTCAGCAATATTCAGATTATTATGCTGGAAAACAGAGTCTGGAATTACTTGCAGTACCTTCATACATCAAGATCATGCAATCAGAATAGCTAAGCAAGCAGCCTAAGGTCTGTGTTTGTTTTGCTTTTAAGCAAGAATGAGCTGAAATAAGTTACTAAAATGCATTCTCTTTCAAGTTCATTCTCTTTCATAATTCATTTCCATCTAATTTAGTCTATTTGAAACCAATACCACTTTGCTCTTACCTCTAAAAGGAAAAAACAAAAACCTCAATATTTACAGGCTCACTGTCCAGTACACCTTTAACTTTTTCCACCTGCTTTACTGTTTTTCTTTTTCCTTCTCGAATGCATAGTTTTCAACATTTTTAGGATTTGAGAGTTGTTGTTCTTTCTCTTCCTAATATTCTCACAACCCTTTTTAGATCAAAGGACAGTATCTTTGCATTGTCTGCGCTAGAAAACCTACACTGCTGGTTACTACTTCCAGGAATAAAGTAGATTACAGCCTGTTTCCAGAGAAGAACTATGGCCTCACTGTCTGAGATGCATCTTCATCTGGTTAGTCTTCCACAGACTACTCTCTGGGTCTACCAAAACTACAAACAGCATGGTTGAAAAACTTCATTTCACTCTGGAAACAAGTAAGTTTTGAATAATCAGCTTAAACAACAAACAAAAGACCCCCTCACAACATCAGGAAGGATTCTAACCTTTCTGGAATACAACTCTTTAAAGCTGTATCATTGAGAGAAAATAAAGTATTATGCTATCACTTGTGTCTAGCATGGTATGAGTGGCCTACTGAAATACCAGCATTGGAAACGAAACTATAGGATGAGTTTGTTCCAGAGAGCTTGGAGGAAAATAGTAAGTCTGTATCTGAAGGTCATCTACTTGTTCACTATTATTCCCAATACTAATACAACCTTATAAACAGTCTGCAGAAGTCATAACCAGCAAAGCAAACTTGAATATGTCAGTTGCAAAATTGAGTATAGCATGATAAACATGATCCAGAATTTAGGTTAGAAAGCATAATTTCATTGAGACAGTCTGACAAGTTCTAGATATCTACATGGCTGGAAGTAAAACAGCTCACTGGAAGATGTGTGTGCACTTCAGTACAACACTGCTAAAAAAAATGCTTGCACAGTTAAACTAAGTGTTCTGCAGCTTCCCCCAACTGCTTTACAGATTTAAGGAGTAATTCCACTAGTCATTTCTTGCCTTATTGTTGCTTAAGACATTTCAGTACTGAAAGACAACCTGCTGTATGAATCCTTGAAACAAAAGTTTTAACTTCTGGAACTTCTAAGAACTTCTAAGCTACATCATTTCTTATTTACCATTTGCTCAATCCAAGGAAGTTGACAGCCTGAAAGGCCAACATCTCAGTACTGGCTTTTCATGTCTTTCTGATGAAAAAATTCTGAATGTAAATGCTTGTCATCCCTTAGAACATGCACCATACAACAGGTCTAATTTACTAATTTTAAATGCACATAGATTGGCTTGACTGTTAATTGTTTTTTTTGGGGGGGGGGGAAGGGAAGGAAAAGTTGCACAGAGAGGCAGCAATTTATAAGGTTTCTGGCACATATAGGCATAAAGGAAAACTTATAATACTTTTTTAAAAATGATTCAGCAAGTTTTTTTTTTAATATATATGTTAAAAAAACCTTAATTTTGAAGTTCAAATTCAAGTATTTCAAATATATACCTTAAGTATTTTCTGCAGTGCAAGCACCCACTCATCTCCCCACAAGGTAATGCAGCTGGGGAGAGAGTATAGAAAGTTTGGCTTTTTCATCTCAGCACAAGTGGGAAAAATGCAAGCAGAAGCACTGACGTAAGTGATGAAAGATGTAAAGCCTCCAATCATAGGAGCATCCCTAACTTTGTATGTTACTTATTGTTACTCAGAGATATGATAATTTCAGAGGGCAGCACTGTAGCAGATTTCCTATGATATCTCCTACACGATAGGACTGGGTATCACTGAAAATCAAGTCATATTTGTCTTCATAATGGCACAATCATTAGTGTTAAACTCCCCAAATACAGTCAGTCAGAGAAGAAGTCTTTACAGTGGTACAGAGATTTTATGCTTCCTAGCCAGAAGACCTCTCCACATAAAGTCAAAGTAATTTCTCTTAAAGAAAAGTAGCAAGGATATGCAACAGCTAGTTAGTGGGGAAAAGAAAAAAACGCTACTCACCTTGCATATCAGTCATACATTGCCTCTCTATAAATTAAAAGGAAGGGTTTGCTTTTTCTACAAATAGCCATTTTCCCCTAAACAAGCTACAGTTTCAGAGGGCAAACTCTGCAACATCAAAAAGGAAAGTCAGATTTGTATACACAAGTGTTAAAAACAAACAAACCACAACATTAGTGGAGTGAAGAAGGCAGATTGTCATTAAAGGCTCAGTATTAAGTACTTCCCATATGATAATACCAAAAAGCATCCCTGATATGAATCCCAAGTTAGGTTCACTTGTGAACCCGAGTGAACTGTAACATGGTGAAGAAGTTGCCTGAAGGGATGATGAGAACAGGTATGTTAAGGGAGGAACTATAAGGCTCGGAAAAAAAGGTTACCAGTAGGGTAATCACTAGGATCAGGTCACCAAACAAACTTTATTCAGTGAATATTCATTAGTGATTCTGGCATAACTGGAAGACATACTGCTGACAAAGGAGGCAATTCCTTGACACAGTGGAAGAACACGGTCATCCAGTTCTTCCTGCAAAGGAACGCTAAAGACTGAGGGAAGAGAACAGATGGCGAGTTGTGTATTGTTAAGTTCAGAGTCGTGCACTTGGAGGTTAAACTCCTCAGAGGAGCTGGCAGCTTGCCAGTTCAAAATAGATGGGGGGGGCACGCACGAAATTGTTTCCTATGGTTGTTGTACATTAATATAATGCATCCGTAAGACAAGCCTTTTTCAGAGGCATTAGTATTTTTAGCTAGCTTAAGAATACAAAGCACTGACAAGAATTTCTTCTGAAATGGCATTCAACCAGAATCTACAAACATACTTGGTTTGAACTCGTTTGTCAGATGCAAAACAAAGGAGGACTAGGAAGGTACAGTCTTCTTACAGGAACTAGAAAAATTGAGTTTTGCAGTTTAGCAGGACAGAAGGGCTGTAAATCAACTAGCTACATAGGCAGTAGATACAAGAAAGAGCAGCAATACTTGTCCAAGAACAAGCATTAAATAGCCACAGATATGGTTGTTAATTGAAGCTATTCCTAACAAGCTAGATAGGCCTCTGAAACTGCCTTCCAGTCAGAATACAAATGGTAGAAATGCAAGTACTTCCATTCATTGATGAGGCTAAAATTAAAAAATTGCATAGCATGCTTTTCCAATAGCCTGACTCATCCAGTTTAATGCACTGGACTTCCTCACAAGCTGTTGCAATTTCTGACTGATCATATTTTTTTCTGCAAATACCATGTACAGCACAGGTCTATTTCTTTCCCAGTTCCTAACCTTGATTAGGTTTCTTCATTGCTACTGGGCATGACGTTTATCTCATCATGGAACCAAAAGCTGACCGTAACCACTCAGGTTATGAGAGAGTATTTCATGCACAACCTTTGAGTTGCACCTCCTACCTTCCCCACAAAAGACATCACTTGACATTTAACTACACTGAATTTCACTTGCCATGTTATTGTCCAGTCTTCATCATACCAGGCTCTCTGCAAGCTTAGTAGCCATCCTTTACCTTTACTGATCTGAATAACCAACTTTGTTACCTCACTGTACACACTCTTATCCAGGGCATTTTTGCCTATACTGAACAGTGCAGACTCCTGTGCAACTTCACTTGTTACCTTCCTCTCCTGTGAGAGCTGGGGGGCATTTACTTCTTACATTTCAGTTAACCATATACAGGATTCTCCTTCTAATTCCATGATTTCATTCCCTAAGATTTTAGTGAGGTAATCATTTGAAACTACAGATCTAAATAATGAGGTTTTTTTCCAAATGTTGTTTTAGTCTGGAAACTCCCTCTTCCTCCTGGTCTCATTTCCCACCATTACTGATCAGCCACTGACACAGACCTTCATTCTACAAGAAAAGTATCTTAGAGAGATTAGGAGGAGAGGAAAAGTGATGGACACCAGGAAATGGTAGGTATGTTTCCTACAAAATAGCTTTATACATCTATGTTCAAACAGTGGGTAGCAATATTTTTCTCCCTCCAGAGTTTAGAAATGTAGGTTAAAAGGCTTTCCTAGCCCTTCTCCTAGCTCTTCAAAAGAGGTCACCACCACTTTCATTTATCCAGTGCCAGCTTCATTAGCGTAGAGGAACTTAAACCTGGGGGGGGGGGGAGGACAGTGAACTTCTTATGCAAAAAAGAAAAAAAACAAAAAGCACAAAAACCCCACAAAGCATAAGTAGTATTTTAAGATTTTAAATGTTCTTTCATCAGAAATCAAAGACAAAAAGCACAAATTCACACTACTTCCCCCAGCCTCTTCTGTAGAGGTTCATTACTAACTGCATCAGCACAGACATCCACAGTATTCATTTGCACACCACCAGGAATCCCGTCTGGAAGCAAGTATTCTGTAACACCTTGTTCAGAACTTTTACAAGTTGAGCATTGCTCTGTGTAACAGCTTATATTCTGTGACGGCTGGTTATGGTAACGTACAGCTCTTTGCTGATAAGAGTCAGACTTTAGCTTCTTCTGCTCAGTATCAGAATAATGCTACTTTCCTTATCTTACAGACCTTTAGAATCTAGAAGTGCGTCTAGCAAGAATGAGCTTATACCATCACTCCATAGTTCACCAAGATAAACAGCTGCATTTTGTAATTCAACTGTCTCTAAAAGAAAAGGGTAAAAACAATCTCTCTGCATAGGTATTTTCCTGATTAAGAAGGAACAGAGATTATCAGATGACCCAGAGGAAGGGAAACAGAAAAGGCAGTATAGAAAAGATCCTTTTTTCTTCCTTCACCTGTTCTCCCTGTTGCCCATCTGGGGCTTCTGATGCAGTCCCTTCCCCTACCCTTCCCCCAGCATCTGAAGTCTAGGATGTCATCAGCAAGTAACTACGTGAGAGACTTGAGAAAGGAGAAATTCATGCCACAGACTGCTCTTTTGCTTAAATGACAGCCTTTAAATATTGAAGCTGCAATTCCCTCTCCCATTTCCCCCAGCTCATTTTAACACTTTCACATACTATGCTACGTAATCCCTTCAAAAATAAGTCAAAGCCGCTGTGACAGCTTACCTTCTTAGAGTTATTACCAAGCTTCATTTAGCATTTTAAAAACCTTTGTTCCAAGTTCCTTCCACTGCCAGGCTGCCAACTATTCTACTCAGTTTTTTATACCACACTCTTCACCACTGTATTAGTAAGTACATCTGAAGGGTTGAGAGTTCAAAGGGAAAAAAAGCATCCACAGCATCCAAGTTGAGACTTTTACTAATCAGGCTGCTGCAATTTTATTTATTTTTAAATAAAGTTTATCTAGTAAGCATTATTTGTATTACAATTATAAGCTGGAATCAGTGCTTCTCAGTCTTCTTGCTCATCTGATTTCAAATCGAATTCTTCAACACACTCTTGCCATAGTGAGGCTGGGCCAGAAAGCTGGATGTAGCTACTGCCATTTCTGAACTTCTATCCCCCACAGCACTGTTCTCACCTAAGAATTACTCAGTTTAACCAAAGTATATTAGCCCTATAAGTTAACCCTATTCACAGTATAAACATTATTATTATGCTGGCTTTAAACAGAGTTTGGCCAAACACAAGTTAGTTTATTCCTTAGAATAATTACAAAGGACTGGTTTCTCAAAAATGATATTCATTTGTATTAGTACAAGCTGGCAAATTAATGTCCAGTAGATGAAATTCACAACCTGGTATGAGATCAACATTGCCCAAAAAGGTAAATTTAAATTAGTTGCAGAGCTACCAACAAGGGGCAATAAAGTTATGGCGTGACTGCAAACAATGAAGTACATATCAACCAATGTAACAGTCTTAAATAGGCTTCATTACAGTCCCCTGCTTTATCAGTCTTTACCACAGTAGCAATTGCATTTGTTGCTCGAGAAAGATAGGAATTAGCCAAATAGGTGCTTGCTTCCTTAATCAAATAGCTGCTTTTAATCAAAGCTTTTACTTTTGCAAAACAGATTCTGCTTGTAAAACAACAACAACAAAAATTAAAACATTGTCAGAGAAGAAAGCAGTAGATGGTTTCCAGAGTATTACCATTCCTACTACTAATCCTAGGAAAAGTTACAATCAGAACATTTATACATGTGGTAAAGAGACATCCCCATAAACATCGAGCCTAATACGTAACAGATTAATTAGTCTTTGTTCCTCTTGGCAGAGGAACAAAACTAGTGGGTCCCTTTAGGGAAGGCATCATGCTACTGAAGACAGCGGCCTTTGCCAAATCAAACCAAGACTGTTTTCTAAAGACAACATGACATGACTACCTAAATGTATTTTTGGATGTCTTATGTCTTCAAGGTGGAGAAATTCAAGTTCTACAATCCTTAATACAACTTCCTCCCAAACAAGTCACAAGCAGCAGAGCCCACCCCAAAGAAATGAACTTACTCCATTTACTACTAAACACTTCCCTGTTTGTAAGTCAGGAACATCAGCATTTGCATTAGTTTGTTTAGTAGCAACAGGTGTGGCCAACTGCTATGTTTCCCAAAAGCAGAATGAGGCAGTTTGAGTTAGAAGCACTGAATTCTAGTTCTCTCATGAATCAGTCCAGCATATAGGAACTTACCCAGGGGTTGCTTCCCTTCGCCTCTCAAACAGAGCAGCCACACCAAGCTCTGGCAGGAAACTATTGAAGTCCTGCTCAGAACCTAGCAAGGGGAGCAGACGAGACCAGAGTTGCTCTGTTCCACTCTTGTGATCAGAAAAATGCCTCAAAGATGCCTCCTTTGCTCTGTTCCTCCTCCTCCCACACCTAATCTTAGATCTAGGAGAAGCTGCAAGGCTGAGGAGAACAGTTGTAAGAAGCAAAAGGACTGGAGGAAGAGAAAGTAGATTTGGAGATGAAGTCACTAGAAAAAGCCATCTGAATAGGACACATGTAAATATACCTGTAAAGGCTCTCTTCATCCCTCATCTATATTCTTATTTATACTATGCAACAGTTGATCTGGTATTTCTGACCTCTGACAGTGTCTGCATGAGATCAAGTACAGCTTCTTAGGGATTCCTTTTAAAATACTCTGAGTTGCAACCTATAAGGACAATACTCCATTATTTGGGATGAGTTAAACATGTCATTTCTTTATTCCTCTGGAAAAAAGACTCATTTGGGGGAGGGGAGGAAGGTATAAGATCAGAAAGATCATCTTAGGTATGTGAACTGTCAATCATCTCATGGACATGAGCTGCTCAGAACAGTGGCCTAAAGAGATTCATTTCTCCAGAAAACTACCAAGTATTATTTGCCTCCTAAGCCTCCAAATATTAATACAAAAAGCAAAAAAAAAAAAAACCAAACAAACATGCTTTTCATCCAGACACAGGAAACAATTTTGAGGTTTGAGTGGTATGATACTATAAAGTGGCACCTGGAAAAGAATCAGTATCAGTTCTTCCCAGAGATTTTCTTTCTTGGTAATAAATGGTGATAAAAGACTTCAAGTCTTACAGTTTTATATGGCATAGTTACAGATAGAACTGTGAATTTAAGGAGCATCAGTTTTATATTCTCTCTTTTGAAGAACACTATACTCTAGCATGTTCTACAAATGTTTTCAAAACATTTTATGAAGATTTTAAGATACTTAATGTTTAGGCAGCATGGTTTCTTCCATGTAAGTTCTTCCAGCCCAACAGAATATCTATGCCATACTCATCACTGCATGTTTTGTGAGGTGGTTGTTTCTGATGTTTTAGGGTTATGGGGTGGGGGGAGGGGGGGTGGAAATTATGTCCCACTATGGGCCTATCCCTAACTACTGAACCAAACAGGACCTTTCATCATTATACCACAACATGTTCAGGCCATTTCTTATCGCACTGTGAAGACAGTGCAGCCTTAGCAAGGGGTATACTCAAAATCCAGAGCATTTCTGCTCATGGTTCACAAGGATTTAGGGGCTAAGGACTAAATAACCAGGTACAGGGACACCTGTACACTGCTGAATGCTAAGGGGAAGGGCTATGACTGCTCAGCTACTCATTAACTTAAGAGAAACAAACAACATACACACACACTGCAGATACAGATATGCTACCTTTTCCTTCCCTCACTTTTCTCCCACAAGTTCTTCTTTCTACTTTGTGATGTGACAAAGCCAAGCTATAAGTCCTATTTAGGAACAAACAAGCTGTTCATTTTCCATTATAACAGAACAGAGTTTGCACAAAAGAGCAGTTTATCAGCTCTTACTTGCTTAGCATTAGACCCTATTGTTAGCATCATTTCCTTCATGAAGGCACCTGATCTTTTCTGAAAAGTCTTAGGTTATAATAACATTTTGACTAGAGATGGAATGATCACAGTTATACTGTTCAATAAGCTTTTACGAGCCAGCTATCTCTGTTGAGGATATTGTTTCTGGAATGAACTACTTTCAAAACTTCAGTTGATTTGGAAGAAGTCTCAAGCCTCCACTGAGCCAGTCCAAAACAAGAACCAGTCTGAATGTCCGATTCTCCTATTCCCAGCCTGATAGCTTTCTCCTTCCACTGTGAAGGGAGGCAAGGTTGAAGCTACATTCAGCAGGAGCTAAAAAACCTCAGCAGTTTGTCCAACGTATAATCTTACACTCTACCCTAAAGTCTAAATCTGCGGTTCTTTAGACACCTGCAAGAGGGAACAATCATATAATTTAAACACTAATTTCTTTAGAGTCCCAGTGGTTTCAGAAGCAAGACTTCCCTCCCCTTCCTTTATACAGGGAATATCATCTTTAGTTTACTGATGTCCAGTAGCAACATTCATTATTCTCAGAAAGTGATTTTTTACAAGGAGCTCAATAGTTACAAACCTCATTAGCTCCACAAATTTGAACCCTACCTACCAGGTATCAGATTTGCTGCATTAATAGGCCAACGCTTAAGAAAAAAAATCTAAAACTGAAACTAAGAAAACTGGTTAGCTTATTATATTAATTACTTCTCCCCCACACATCCATTAGACACAGGAAGAACCTACGTAATTTATAAGGTTTTTAAAACATTCGATTTGAAGAAAACCGATCTGGATAACATGTACTGTTGCTACAAAACTACAAACTCTTTAGAAACGTGAACTTCAACATGGAAGTCCACAAGTGATTGGTACAATCTGATTGCCTGCACACAGACAGGCAATACTTCTGTAGGATTCACACAGTGAATCTGTATCTTAAAAACAAAATATTAACAGAACAGACAGGAATCCCTGGCAAGTCTTGTTCTAATTTAGATACCTTGGCAGTTAAATAGGTGTCTGCATCATTCCTTAAAGGTTTATATATTTAAATATATATATATATATTTAAATAAGTTAACTGTAAGAAATACAGATGTTTCTCCCACATTTTAGATCAGAAAAGAACGCACACTGAACTTTACAGGATTACAGGAGCAACTACATGAAATCTAAAATTGGAAGATAACATCAAGCAATTCAACAGATTATTTAACTGCAATTGAAATGCCTCTTTAGAGGTCTGAAACAGCATGGAGAAATGTAGTTGCTAGCTCACCCGTGCACATAACAATTAAGATACACAAGAACCCTTCTGCAGAGAAAGGTTAGTGAAGTCCTGCTGAAGATCTATCAGCATGTATCAAACTATAATTTCAAACCATTTTCCCCAAAAGTGAAATTTAATACTTAATGATAATATTTGTTTTGTATACCTTCTACTTACACTATAAAAGACTAATGCAAGCTTTAATAAACAAGCATTTAAGGGAAAGGTAAAACAATAAAGCATAGGAGTTGCAGAGGGGTTTTTTTGTTTACTTGTTTTAAATAGCTGCTTCCATCCTTTAAGCATTTTAAGTACTCCATCATGAGTAATTTAGTCCACAGGTCTCTCAGAAGACCAACAAACCTCATGACCATCTCTAGCATGGCTTGGCCAATTGCTGCAGACCAAGTTGAGATGTAATTTCAGGTTGAAGACTATTCTGAATAGTTAAATCCTGTATCTCTCTAAACCAGCTCATCAACCCTTACGAAAAACTTGGATAGTATCAAACTTATAAGCCTCCTGCAGAGTTAATTTAAAAAGTGATACTAAAACAGTGAGCCCCTTTTGGGCAAGCAATTGAATATTCAGCCTCTGTATTTCATTCTGAAGGTTTAAGACATCACCATGCTTTTTTTTTTCCCCCCCCCCCCCCAAATTTGCAAAGTCCCTTGAGTCCAAATTAATTAGATTAGTTTCTGTAGAAAGTACATGGAAGGGACATTCACTAATCACAGGTTTGTGTGTTCCACTAAAGTGGAAATTTTAACATCACAAGTGTTTGATTTACCAGACTAACTGTTCTGAACAAGAAATAGGAGTATTTATTTCACAGCATTTACAGAAGCCAATAGTATTCCCCCCCCCCCAAGTCAAATGGGAAAGTCTAGGCTAAATACTACACTTCAAATCCTCTCTTTCTGCTCCTCAAAAAAAACGGGATTAGAGATACTGGCAGTTAAGAGATTAGTTCCAGATTTTCTCTGCAAATGGAAAGTAGCAAACCACACCTTTCACATGCATAGGACTGCACAAATACGGGATTTTGTCTTTATAACCTCTCTTACTAGCTGTAATTCATAGTCACAGTGCCAAGCTCTTGAAAGGCATAGGTTTTACCCCCGTCCCCAAAGCTGCCTATATATTAGCTACTTACAGAGAAAATGGGCAGGGTGAACCCCACTGTGTAGAGGACAGTGGATGTGATGGTACTGTCATGGAACGGGTACTTGATGTTGTCATCATTACAGAAAAAGCCTCTCTGATACGGTTTTATTTTGGCCAAGTTTAGAACACCAAGGGGTAAGCCAGCTGTTGGGGGAAGGAAAACAAAACAGAGATACATGTTGTTAAATCAAAACTCACTTTTAAACATGCATGGAGGAAGCTACCAAACATGCAAAACTCAGATTTCCCAGGTCAGAGCAAACAAAGTATCATGCAATGCACATGCTTACCAAACCCTTTCTTATAGAAGTTTGCCTTCTGCCTCAGAAAATCTCTGATGTTACCCACCAAACACAGAAGTTCAGGAAGTATAGAGTCCCTTTCATCAGTAAGGAGAGTTGCCACACACTGAACCAAGATTATGCCCAAGAAACTGATATGCCACTCACGCAACTGACTGGCTATTGGGGGCAGACTGCCTTTAGTGCCCTACTCCTCTCAGTCACCACCCACCCCATGACATGGGCTTGTACTTGAATTACTAGCCCTGTTCTGTACACTATGAGGTGGTCAGTGTTTACAGAAAACATTGTTACACACATACTTTTCAGAGTAAGGAAGTAAAGATTTCATGCAAGTAGTTTTCATGCAGGTGAAGGGAGCAAGAGAACTTCAGAGACACCAACAGGAAATATGGACACTGAAAAGGACTGCATCTCAAGGTAATGAGGTTCATTCTTTGTCTCATTTACACAGCTTTGGGGTTTTTCTGCATCCAATTAATTACAATATTAACATCAAAAAGGGAACTTAAGGTACAGAGTACAAGTGAGAGCTCTCTGAATATACATTAATCTTCATTACACTGGAAGTCAAGCCCAAAGGAAATCACCAAGACCTCTGAAAATTACATCCAAGTCTGTACTTCATTTCTGTACAAGTAGAATCAACTGGAAAATAGACATTTGCAGGAAGAGTGCTCAGGAAACCTGAATTTGTCATTTTACTTCTCTTTCATCCTCTCCTTCCCACCCCCCAAACAAATAGTGGATTAACAGTACAATTTAGGAAGCACTGTAATAATTGCAGAAAGCCTAAAACTCAAAACAAAAGTTAGACCTTGGTTTAAAACAAATTTAAGAGCTTTGCATCTTCTCCAGTATTCATGAATTACGCAATTCTTCATATAGATACTCTATACACAAATACTGAGGTTAAATGACAGGTACAGTTACTGGAGCAAAAGAAATTACAATTAAGATACAAACAAGCTACTGTACTCAGAACAATCACATTTCAAAAAAAGTTCTTTATTTGATTAAGTATTGCTTTTGTTTTGGTGACACTTCTTAAGATGACATTATCAGACATTCAAAGGTCTCATTTTAAGTCACATCTTATGGGGATTTTTAAGAAGCTCATTCCTATAAACTTCATCAGAAGAAAAGGAATGGAGCGAAACAGCAAGGATGGAGTAATGAATCCTAGCCCCTTATGTGGCTTGGTAAGTCCCAGTGCAGAAGCTAGTGAAGTGCAAAACTCCTGCACTCACAGCTTTGCAAAGGACAGCAACTGATTCAGGTGGCCATGTTCTTTCAGACTCAGGAGCAGCATGAAAACCAACTGCCTGCATTCTGAAACTGAGCACGTGCTCAGCAACACCCCAACCCCCTTACAACCCTTCCAAACTCTTTTCACACAGCCTCCTATGACATGGATAGGAATTTGTTCCATGAAACATCTGAAATCCTAAGGATGGTCCACACTTTAACTCAAGGGCTGGGCACACTGATGCAGCAAAGCACTTCAGCAGATGTTTAACATCTCATATAGTGCTATTGCAACTGAAACCACTCTTGCTCAGCTTTAAGCACAAACTTTTCAGTGAAAGATTATGATATAGCTTTGAGTCAACTGCATCTAAGAAGGCATTCCGCCCTTTGCTTTAAGGGGGAAAAGGTTTAGAGCTTGACAGAGCACAGATGGCAGAAGTAGCCTTTGAATACGAAGGAAGCCACACCTAAGCACTCGAGAGTTCACTCAGAGGGAAGCAAGACTGCTACATGTTTGCATGTCTGGAGCCAATCTTCAGCACTACTCGAGGCCATGGCAAAATTCCACTACCATAAGTCATTCCATGTTTCCTGTCTTTATCTTTGATATTCCATATCCACGGTCAGGATCATGCATGGTCAGAGCTATTACCTATTTGATACAGTCTTATCATCCCAAATAGGTCACCAGATTTTCATATGTGGAAACAGCACATCCTCACAGTTAAATTAAGCAGCAGCTTGTGTTTTGCAGAAGGGGATTACTTCGCAAATACCTCTGCTTCCCAAGAAAAGTTGCTACAACACAACACCAAAAAGTGTTATTTCTTTTTCTTTTTTTTTTTTTCCCCCCTATTACATTCAGCCTTGTAGCCCAACCTACGTTGCTCAGGTTTTACAATAAGATTTCAGGGTGTTTTGCTTTTTTTGGGGGGGGGGGGGCAGGGGGAAGAGGAATATTTGGAGTTTTAAGTTCATTAGGACATGCTATTTTGTTTTTGTCAACTGCTGAAAAAAGTTCTTTATGTGCTCTAGGTGAGAAACTAGAATATGCTCCAGCAGTTAGCTTACAAATATTACAGAACTCTTAGCTCACAAATTCCAAGTTTTTTGGCAGCAAGGTCCACAGATTCACAATAGCAAGGAAGGGTGATCCCACTTTTATGGGTCATGCATTTTTTCAAGGAAGATTCCACTAAGAATTGGAAAAGGACCATTACATGCAAGTGCAGGTGAGAAAGCACCTTAACAGTTTGACAATGAGTGTTTTAAGTCTACTAGCAAAACAAACTCAGTTTGAATATGTTTACCTTATTGTCTAATTGCAGCAGGAGGGAATGACTCACTCTGCAGTGCAGTTAGGACAGAAGCTAGAGAGCATTTTATTTTTAACTAAGGGCATTTAATTTTTAATTTAATTGCTTGACACCGTAAGTGCTAGGTGCTCCTTTTTTTTTTTTAAATAAAACTAAGAGGAAAAGACTAAAGATACAATTTAAGTTTTTCTCTTTGACTGAATAGTCCTCTTCACATGAAATTTGTTTATAAGAACTAGTTTGTGAGAACTTGTACATAACCAGCAGTTATCCAAGTTTTTCTGGTGCCACCTCATTTAAATATTCTTTCTCCTAGCATTTTTATTCCTTTCTACATCTTTTTCATTGAAAGGAAAAAAAAAAAGTATTTTGTTAAATCAAAGTGATTTGACTACATTATGCAGTATTTCAAAAGTGCTTTTGTTAGCATAGTGTGTATGACCTAGCGTTGTAATTAAGAAACATGTTTTTACTTTTAAGGTTAAGATACATATCAAAGGAAGGTTGGAAGGGGGGAGAACAATAATGAAGGGTACAGTTTCACAGAAGTGACTGCAGAATTTGCTTGTGCAGTCCACAGTAAAAGGATATGAGAAAAAGGAAAGTGAGCAGTGAAAGTCAGTCCCATATCCTATACTCCATTTCTTATATAACATTAGAACTCTTACGGCAGTCCAAGTGATGCACCCATTACCAGCAGCTGAGTAGCTCAGTCTGGGAAATGGTGTTTTGCTGAAGCGACCATATTAGCCTACACCAAGTATTAATATTTTTAAACAATGCTGCTCATTTTGTGGGAAGAGAAGACAACACTTGGTACATGTAAATAAACACCCTGAAGTTCTCATTACGACAGGAGCACCAAACATCAGTGTACATAATAACATAGACCAGTAACACCACCTCAAGTGCCAAGTATCTCCCTGACCTTTAAGACTGTCCACTGAACTTCTAATGAATGGGCACATATTCAGATCCATCAGCTTTCGCAAACTGAAGGAAAGGATGGCCAAGATCTTGCAATAGATTACAAGGCTAAAAGTCAAAAGGCAGTCTTGTAGACAAATCCTTGTGCCCTGTCCTCTTCACAAAGTACCTCTTTTCTCTTTATCTAGCCAGTAGCAGCAGCAACCTAGGTAAGGACCAGAAGAGCACCCCTAGAGGTAACTTCACACCTTAAGGGAATATAAGGGATCAGTTATTACTCGTTTCCCCTAACACATAACCTTCAGCTCTTAAGGGACTGTTTGTGAGGTTCCACATGCTCTAGGCTCACCAGAACTGGAGTTCAAGTTTCAGTTTTCTGTTAACATTTGCCTAGTTGATCTAGTCAAGGACTAGCAACTAAGAGATTCTAGGCTGTTTTGCTACTTAGCAGCAAGAGACAGATGATGGTCCTCTGGTAGCACTATTTTATCTGGTCTCTCTCCCCTTTCATTTGGGGGGGAGGGAGAAGAGATATCACAACAAAGTGCTTGAGATGCCTATTCAAGACTTTGTAAAGGACTGCAGGGCATCATGTCTTCTGTAACATTCAGGCAAACAGACTCTGGCTAACCCAAAATACTACAGAAATCGAATAGGATGAAAGACTTGATATTTGAAAGCTTTACCTATGAAAGGAAGGTGAAAAGCCTTCATGTACATAGAACAGAATAAAAAGGAACACAGGATGGAGGAGGCAAAAAGAGGGGAGAGGAGATGGGAAGAGCTAAAAAGGAAGAAGGTGAGACTCAGATCTTTGAATGCCTAAGCAGGGGCTGAAGGAAAAAATGCTGTTAAGGTTTTCGGCTAGAACTAAGAACAGGCAACATTTGTAGAAAACGAAGCTAAGCTAGTTAAAAACATTACATAGGGCTATGCTAACATCACAACAGTTTCCAACTTTTTGAATCTATAAGTTCAAGCCAGGTACAGCATGGTTTCCTTCAAAAATCTACAGACAATCACAATCAATAGCTTTCAGGGAACTCTTGTTTAACCACATAGTGCTGGACAACATGGCATGACACAAAGGAAGGCAGAAAGGGAAGTATAGGGTGGGAGAGCTACGGAGGAAATTACTGTTAAGACTGTTCTCCACCCACAGAAAAGGAATGTCAAGAGATCAATATCCCAGACAAGGCAGGAGGTGTGAAGTCTTCCTTTGGTAAGAGAGTGTTTCATAACAAATAAAAAGTTGATTTTTCTGTATTTTATTAAACTATGAAGTATTTAGATAGATGAAAAATCACAGAAAAGTAACTGAAATTCTACAGTTTATCCTACAAACAGAAGTGCTGTAAAAACATCATTTGGTTTGGTATACAGTGTATGCAGTACTGCACTACTATCCTGACTTGTGTGGCATTTGTCACATTTGTAACTTTAGAGTTAAGTGCTTAAGTTAAAGTATAGGGGCTTTGATTCTGATATTCCAGTGTCCATTCGGTTCTGCTAACAAGCCACATGGGATATTTTTATCTAAATAGACAAAAAAATCCTAGTGTTTACAGCTGAATTAGTCTCTGTTACAGCTGGCAGAGCTACCGCAATATTAAAGAGCAGCAGAGACCGTTGTTCAACAAGAGACAGCTTCAGGCTCTGAAAATACTCTGTATTCTATTTATGATTTAGGAACTTTTTCCTATAAAGTCTATAGACACAATTTTAGAGAGGTCTTCTGTTTTAAAGTTTTGTTACATTTTATAGCCGAAAGAGTCTTGAAGTTTCCAACCATTTCATTTACACAATACTATCTGGTGTAGAATCAAGTGCGGTACTCACAAAAGTCTAGAAGTTTCTGGCTATGTTTTCAAGAGCAACTCAAGACAGACTGCCCTGCTCTTCTCCCACCCTTGGCTATACACTCCGGTTCCTTTCCCTGCAATGGCTTTAGCTTTTGATACTAACCTGTCCAAAAAGGGAGTGGGGGGAGCAGGTTTTTCACATCTCACTCATCTGGGCGAGTGCCTGACTGTTAAGACTAGCGTAAGGAGAAAACAGTAACTTATAGCCAAGGGTGTGGAGAGAAGGGAAGACAGGACAGACTGGCTAGTCTCAGACCAGCTTAAGCACCTTCTGAAAGAGCATCACCAGCTAGGAAACATATTTCTCTTTTATTTTAAGTGGTTCTAAGTAATGCACCATTTTATTTTTTGTAAACATCCTTTAATTAACCCAATGGCCTCCTCAGATCTCTGGAAGCTGCTGAATCATTGTTTTGGGGTCTGTGTTGTTTAAAAAACCCTCTTCCAAATTGTTTATTCAAATTCTCCAAGATACACAAGTCTCCCATCTAGTCTCTAGTCAGGGACAAGTTCTTTAACGATATGCCATGTCTAGAAACTGGGAGAAGGTTAGTTGGCTTTAAGAGAGACTATACAGCAAATGAGACTGATTCACTACATAGGTTGATTATGAACCCTAAGTTTGTTTTTGTGCCCCCCCTCCCCTTTTATGCTACACTAAACTCACAAGTAAGAGCTAGGTAACAGAAACTCTACAAGACTATTGTGAGACTGAGAAAAATCTTTACATTTATCTGGGGAGGGGGCAGGGGGGAAGGATCACTGCTTTCTGCACATCATGTGCAGACACAAAAAGCCAGCTGAGCATCTTTTGTAAAGAGATTCAACTTACAACTAAGTTAATGGGGGAGGGAGTCAAACAGGAATGGTCACTTCTATCAGAGAAGCACAATCTCCAAAAACAGATCAGTCGTTCAACTAAGTGCTGCTCATTAAAGAAAAAAAAACATTTTCATAGCTTACCTTCTTATTTAATAGATGATGCTGTGAAATATCCCCACATCTAGATAAATACCGTCATTCTGAGCCATACCTGTACAGCTGGTAATTACTACTGAGGGCAAGAGAGAATTGAGATTTTCCTACTCTCACACATGTATTTCTGCTTTTATTTTTGGCCAGAACAACCGTGTTTACTTTTCTGCTCATTTTGGAATGTACGAGCAATCTGGGGTAAGAAGGTATGCAAAAGATTCAAAGAAACAGAGTCAGGTCAACCTCATGCTGCTGGAGAGAACCTGGGAGTGTCTGCCAAGAAAGACAGAGACCATACTTCGTGGAAAAGTAGAGGTGCTGAAACATTTCTTCCATGAGCAGTCAAGAGACGGACAAAGAGAAACAGTGACAGAATCAACACCTCTTAGGCAGGAGGAAACAGAAGATTCTGGAATTACAGGAAACTGCTGAAAAAGAGGAAAAGGAGATAAAAATGAGGAACTGTTCAGACTTTTAACACCTAGAGGTGAGGGACAGACAAGAGATGAAGATCAAAAGACCATTTATTTGCAGTAGCTGAAATGAGTGAGTAGCCCAGAACTGACCTCCCAACAGCTGCCCATGAACCTTCCCAGCAGACCGCCTTATCTTACTTTTTTTACCCCAAGGAACATAAAATATTTCCAACACCAGCAGAGTGATTGCTCTGATAATGCCAGAAGCTGTGTTAAGCTGCAGTAAACAGGAGATACACTTTTAAAAGACTGAACTACATTCTAGTCTCTGCTACTGCTCTATTTATAGAATTCAAGAACTATACAGTACCTGCACATTTATTTGTTTTCTTGTCTGTGAGCTAGCTGGCTAGCAGAGAAGGCACACAGATCAGCAACCTGGGCCTGCCGATGGCAGTTTCGGTAGATGACTCCCTGACTATGCCCCATGCTTTTGGCTAAGCAAAGGCAAGGGTAGTGAAGGCAGAAAGTGCAGCAAACCTTTCTCTGAGCTGGAGCAGCCTAAGCAGAGGAGAGCCCAAATCCTATTCCAGTCACTTACTAATGGAAAGCTAATTCCTATTTTAGTTCATCTGCATTCAGCAGCTTAGTACTATACAGAAGTGCCAGTTTTAACAGTAGTAGTGAAGATAACTGGATAAGACATGCCATTGTTTAAAAATATTCAGAAGAGTGTATTCTCCCTCACTCGCATCCACATTTCAATCTCTAACAAGAAGGCACAATCAACTTAATTTGACTTTTGGAAGCACAAAATACCTACTGGAATCTGCAAAACATAGTTGTCTCTCCTGTGAGCGTTCAGGGATGCACACAAATACAAAATAAACAGAGTGCTAGGCAATTATTAGGCTGTCTTGTCTCTCTGCCTGCTCTAATACTTAGACAGAGAAACATATATGGCTCAGGTGAGTTAGACGCAGGTTGCAGATGATGGTTGTGTCCTAGTCTGCATTTGTTTCTGTTAAGGTCGGGGGGGGGGGGAAGGGGAAGGAGGGAGGAGGAGAGCAAGACAAGATAATATGACAACCAGCTGGAATCTGTTAGCAGCGAGGCAGAGGCCAATTGCTCTTATTACTGACAGGCCTGACAAAAAGATCACTAAGAAAGTAAAAGACTTGGGGGGAGGGGGCAAAGAAGGGCAAAAAAGGGAAAGGGAAAGGAAAAGGACAGTAACTGTTTTTGCAATGCTCATGACATGAGGCAGGGAAGAACCTAACTGGCTACAGCCAAAGTAAGTGAAAGAGGCAATTATCTCACTGTAAGCCTTTCTATTTAGGAGAAATTAAATATTTATCACCACCTGTAGTATAGTGCACCATGCTCAATGTTGTGTGCACTGTCAAAGGCTTTGACTGGATTATATGGAGAATTAAAAAGCCCACAAATACAAAACCACATACACACACCCTAGGTTCAAGATCTTCTACAAACATTCTACCTAGAGCACTACACTTACGAACAGGGAAAACAATACAGCAAAAGAAACTCAACTATCAAGCTCACCTGTTGGCAAGACAGGGAGGGAATTTTTCCCCTGCAGTTAAACACCATTTAGAATTGGTGTCCAGAACAGCTATATTTTTTCCATTTTAATCTTTGTTGTGCAGGAATGAGCAGGGAAGAGACTTTTCAGAGTATTTCACTTAAATACCCTGACCTGAAATTATACTCAGCCTCTATACAAATGCTAGGCTATTCGTTTTTCAGAGTGTAAGTGATCTTTTTCAGTGAGACTTACAAGCATAATTTTTTATTTAAACAGTCTTTAACAAAAGCAAGTCTCACAATGGCAGTGCTGCAGAGGGACTAAGAATTTCCAGAAGACTGTACACCTTGTCATACACGAGGCTATTTTACACTGTATACAATAATGTATGCTGCTGTGTTCAAGAGGAGTATCTTTAGCTGTTGGAGCAATGTCTTTTTATAAAAAGCTAAAGCTTGTAGTGTGTAACAGCAATTTAGGAACTCTACTGAAGCTAGGTCTACACAGAGCTAAAAAGGAAACAAGATATAAGGTCCTACATCTTAGGGCAATCGGAGCAATTCTTTTGTATTGATTCTGAAATAGAAGACCTCTAAAAGGTTTATTTAGTTAGACCTACTTTAAAATTATTTATTTGTACTTTGTATTTCTTCATACTTGAGTATACTGAATAATGCCACAATTTAGAAAGTCTTCCTGTACTTGTAGGACAGGACAGATGCAGCTTTCCAGTTCTAGTAGAAGTCATCAGCATTTGATTTGTGATCTTAGTTTCTAGGTATTAATGATCAGAGAATTCCGTTTTCAGCATTAATGACTGGAGTCTTAAGATTAATGAAGAGCCAGGAAAAGTGACAGGAGACTGAGTCTGCAAGCAGAAATAGTGATCTGACTTCCATTCCCCAAGAAACTCCATTAGCATCAGAGCCAGCCACCACACTTGTACAGAATATTTTATGTGAGTTGTACTAATACTGCAGTATGGACTCACCTAATGAGACAAAAGAGGAGACAATGACTTCACTGACTCGTGGAAAAGCTATAGAATTCTCTCAAGAAATAGCAAGAAAATACACAGCAATGGCAAGCAAAGCAGAGGTGGGCACTAAAACCTAGACTAAGTTTGTCAGGATTCATTATCTCATTTGCAGCATCATACAAACATCTGTATTGGTACAGCTCCTGAGTAAACAGCCAAGGATAGAGAAGTGAGCCATTCCAAAGTAGGGTGCCCTGACTTGACCCCCCCCCTTTTTTTTTTTTTTTTTTTTTTTTAAGGGGGGGGGGAACCACACACACCACACAAAAGCGTTATTTTCCTGTTGTCAGATTCTGAGGTGCCACGTGAACAGAGGAAGACAAAAAAGTGTTAAGGTACAATATAAAAGTATTAATCAAAGTACCTTAACTCATTTCTGGAGTCAAACTGCTTCTTGGTTACAGCTTTTGAAGTGTGAACCAGCAGAATATATAATATTGAGAGACCAACCTATCCCTGCTTCTCATCCTGGTCATCTCAATTCAGCTTCATGTGATAACAGAAAAGAGTTTCTTGAAAAGTGCACCAGACAGGTTCACTATTATTTCTTTGCATCATACCCTGCCAAAGCCATGTATTAGGGGCTATTTTTGGTATCAGTATGAACAAGCAGTCTTGATTTTTAAAAGGCTAGACCTGACTATGCTGGAAGGACTCATGTACCAGGGAATCTGGCAAAAGTAGTTTACAAGACACGATGAAAACTGATCAACAGTGTTTAGTTCTGTGCCCGAGATCACAGTCTCATAACCTGGAAAGGAAGATTCCTTGCAGAAACTGGGTTGACTCATTAGCAGTTGATAGTTAAACAAGAGTAGAGAAATAGAAGATTCTTGATCTATATGGCACAGTTTTCCTCCAGCTTTTAAATTGCAGAACTACACCAGTCTGGCTGGAAAACTACCTGTGCACCTACTTGCAGGTGGGAACTGAGAGGTCTATTGCTGAAGCCAAACTGACTATTTCCTGATACCATGGAAACTGTACTGTTCTAACAAAGCTATCTAAGAAAGTTAATCATAAGAGACTCTTGCTTCTTCAGGATAGCTTTAAATGGATTTAATCTTTGTCACATAATTGGGATAATATTGACTTTAGAGCCCAGACTTACTTCACCCTCCTCTCTTCCAAAAAAGGAAGGCTGTACAGATCTCAAACACAGGGACATCTCACAGCAGTGTGTACACTTTTAATTCCTGTATTAATAGCCTTACAATTTGGTGTTAGAAATTATGTTTATTCAAGTCACTAGTATTAGATAACATAGTCTGAATTACCATTGCCTGGCAGGCAACATAATTTGAAGATGAGCTACTCTTACTTGAACCTGTTGCAACTAACAATGAACTCATGCACTAGCAAGAATACTAGCACCCATATGATGTGGAAAATGAGAAGAGTTACACATGTGTCTGAGTCAGAAGTAATAAGGGAGGATGTTATTGAATTAGGGCTATCAGGAAGTGCTAACCCACATAACAGCCAGCCTTGCTACTGGTACTAATGCTAATACCTTAACTACCATGGGAACTGCTACCTTCAGTGACAGGGAGAGTCAACATTCTTAAAGAGGAGGAACAGCACCTAAAACAGGAACATCATACTGGGTGTGCAAAGCGATCCAACCTTCTCACTCTCCTAGATCACATATTAGAAGAGATATCAGCAGATTTACCTGTTTCACACACCTTTGTTGGCTGTTTAGTATATTGCCCTGTAGCATGCAACATTCTCACTTCAAATATGACACTTGCAGTTTTTTGTTTAACTGATTAAGTGTTTAATATTTCTGAGTTTAGTTCACATGTTCTTCTTTTTTGGAAGACTGGAATTTCTACTTCCCTTCCTCAGGAGTGGTTTCATGGCAACTCTGTATTCATTCAGGTTAAGTCTCTGTCTCTCTCTCTCTCTGCCACTTGCAGTTCAGGGAGCCAAAACACCCAAGCAGCAGATGGTTCCACCTGGCTTCTTGAACCAGTACAGGGCAGCCACATGGGAGAAGAGGAAAAAAGTCCCCCCACAGACATACCACACACGACTATTTCACAGTAGTTTTAAACGGAAGTAATCCATTAATGATTTTCAACATATTGAAGAAAAGTGGATTGAAACAGTGAAGGGCTAAATTATTTTGAAGTAAAAACATCAATTCTCCTAGACTTAGGTTGTATGCACTCTTGCATTAGACCAGCAACCACTTAAATATTGACAAACATTCCTTAACTACTTATGATAGCTATACAATCACTGACAAGGTTCCCTAGAGAATAAAGAAGCAGACTTTACTGTGTTGTATCCCTGCACTCAAGTTAGAGATGAATTGCAACAAGCACAGACCAGCTTTTTGAGCTGGTGGATGAGTCCAGCTTCACAGAGAGTATTTTGTCACTGCTCTAGTCATCCCAGCAGAACTTACTTCAGAGAAGAAAAAAAAAAAAATTGTATTTTCCAAGATTAATCTGATTTAGTCTTAATGAAAGTTTGGTGTAAATGAAAGTATTTAGGAGTTCTTTCACTCATTACAGGCTTAAGTACCATGGATTTTCCAATTCTGTTCTTAAAATTGTTTGCTTACCTGCCTCACTGAGGAACCAATGTGATTTTCATTCAAGCAATAGATCTGTAGGTATGGCAGAGTAAGTATAGTGCTTAACTGATTAGCTTTTGACTGGTGTCTTCATTAAGTTATTCTAATAAGCAGTTAGTTTTTGCATGACTAAGTAGAATAATCAATAAGAATTTGAGTCCTAGCATCAGAGCATACAATAGTTTTACCGTTGTATAAGTGGAATGACAATCCTAGACATCTAGAAGAATAAGGCAGGCAACAATTTCAGTATACAGGACAAAAACCCTGCAGTCAGTCCACTCATCCTTTCCAAAGCAGGTAAAAAAAAAATGACCAAAGACTGCCAGGCACATGTAGACTAACAGAGCTTTTGCCTATGATACTGCAGACCTGCATGCAGATAAGCAGTACACACACTAACTTATCCCCCAGCACTGCAGAGGAGCACAAACTCAAGAGCACAGATACAACCTGCTCTTTATAAGGTCAGATACTGCAGAAATTTGCAGTTTGTATCTTTCGGGCTATAGAATGCAAAGCTAATTTTATGCTGAACACTAATACCAGTTTAGTAGGAAGGAAGGATCATTTTCATGATACTAGATAAAATTCTCACCTGCAGGTCACTTTATCTGGGCAGTTGCCTAGGTCACTTAAACAGATAACAAAGTTGAGAGGGGCAGGAAAAATGAGAATTAGAACAAAATGCCACAGCCAACTTAAAATAAAAATCCCCTTTAGACATAGGCTTAAGCCTTATGTTCTTCTGAAGACCTGGCTCAATCACATGAAAGGTACGGAAAAGACAACAACTAAGAGAAATTTTGGTCTTAAATGTAAAGTCTAGCTCATTCTTGCATTTATATATGTTGACTCAGTTATAGTTTCATTGAAAGCTGTAACTCAATGTGCCTGGAGTTGCAGGTATCAGACACTTTACTTTATGCACTGGCTGCATTTTCCCTTACTAATAGCAGGAAGTAAGCAAGCCAAGTGAGAAAAGGTTATCAACTCTCCAGCACATCAGATCAGGTCACTTGTGATACAAAATGGGGGAAATTCCTATTCCGCTACAGAGCGGGGCCAAGAGTCTACCCTCCCAGATAATAGCCTCGGGCAGGAGCAGAGAGGTCTCACATCCTTTTAAGCTGGATAACCCTCAATTCATATGCCTGTCTTGATTTTAAATATACTTTTTCTTGGTTATTCAATATTACTTATAATATGCAGATACACTTCAAAAAGACCAAAATTTAAGCACAGTGCAGTCTTTTGATTGATAGTAAGTATTTTATAACAGTTTTCACAACAGACATAGCTGCCTTACAAGCCATGAGAATTGCATAAAATTTTAAGCCTGGTTACAGCATAGCTTAATAACACTTCAGAACTGAATAAAAATTGCTACCAGTGGACTACATGGATTCACCATCACTCTCTAAAAGCTGTACCCAGTCAGTCATTTATTCAGATCAGTGCATCACTCGTCATGGTATTTGTTCTTGAATGCCATTTAGTCGCAGGTAGGTAACATTGCAGCTGGGAGTATCCAAAACCTACCACCAGTCTTAGCAAGATAAAACGCTGCTCATATGTTCACGCTGAGGCAAAAGGCCTTTGCAGCCAAGGTGGGACTTGGAACTAGATCTGTTTGACTGATCAATAATGGAATCTAAACATTTCCTTATGTTTGTCAGGTAGTAAAATATTACACTCATTTGTTTAAGAAGCAAACATCTAAAAACCAAGATCATGTAACACTTTCTAAGAGTCGCCAGAAAGCAGATCTTCAGATGCTTTCCCTGCTCTTCACACCCAGAGGTCCAGATTAGTCAAAGCACTTTGCAAGGAGTAAAGTCTCCCCTACTCTGATGAATAACCAATGACATTACTCCTTACACTGTGTCATTACATAAATGCAAACTGACAGATCACACTATTATATGCTATTTTTAGAGGGACAGGTACTGAAACGGAAGAGACATTACGACAGTGTTCTTATCTGGACTAGTGGAAGGTAAGCACCTGGAGTGCTGTGTCAGTGTGCTGTGGCTGTTACGGTTCAAAGTATGACAGTCACTGCACTGAAGTTTCCCACTTATTACACATGTAACCCTCACTGCTACATATAAAAACATGACTAGAGGACACGTTAACAGCTGTGCTAATATATGCACCACATTTTACTTCAAATCTCAACCCAGAACAATAGTATCAGCGAGACCATAGACAATTCAAAGTTTAGTTTAACTTATTTGAATCTTCTCTACTTCATAATACCTACTGTGTCTCTTTTGTTATGACAGTAGAATGAAACGTGCTTTCTATGACTGCTGCTATCCCTATCACTTCTTTTGGCAGAGCTTTCTGAACCACCAGAATTAACAATTCGAGACTACCAACACCTTCCTTCCCGATACAGACTTGCCAGAAATAGTCTATTAGCTTACATAAGAGAAAGTCAGAAAAGGAAGGCCAAAAGGAAAAATATTTTTAGATTTCAATAGGTAAGTAGCAGCAGATTTGGATCACAATACCCCCCCCCCCAAGAGCCCTCTCTTCGGAGTTACAGCCATGTTAAAATTATTATTTAAAACTCTGCTTAGCAGTCCAGCAATATTCAAGAGCCTATAGGGGAAGAAAAGAAAAACCCATCTGCTTTCTATTTAAATCCGACCCCGCCTGATGACAAGACCCTCTAAGCGCTTCACCATCTGTTGCTAACGCAGAGGTGGGACCACATTCACGGCTGACATGTCAAGCCATGAGCTGCGCCGGCCCGGTGCCCTGAGGGGTGGGGGGCAGTCAGTGACCAGATCCCTCCAGGCGAGGAGCAGGACGCCACGGCGTGGCTGTCCCTCCTGGGTGGCAATGAAGTGAAGAGGAAGCAGGGAGGGGGTGAAGCGGTCATAGGCAGCAGTGAGACCCACACACACGCACACGCACGCACAGAGAAGGGGCAGGCTGGGAGGAAGCCCGCTCCGCGACGGTATCTGGTGCATCCGCCCACCGGAGCGGGGAGGGGAAGGGAGGGAAGAGCATGCGGTTACGCGGTGCCGTGCAGGCAGGAGAGCCGCGGCGGACCGCCGCCCCCTGCCCTCGCGCGGCGACGCCCGGGGCTCCCCTCAACCCCGCGGCCGGCGGGGGCGCAGCGCCGAGGGCGCGGCGCGGCGCCCCCCGACCTACCCAGCACCACGCAGAGCACGTCCAGCGCCACGAACGGCAGCCTCGTCCTGTCAAACATGCTGGCGGCGCCAGGCGCGGCGGGCTCCTCCTCGCGCGGGGCAGCGGCAGCGGCGCGGCGCGGCCCGAGGGGCGGGGGCGCAGCAGCGCAGCGAGGGGCGCGGCCGCACCAGCCGCGGCGCGGCGCTCCGAGCCGATGGCGCCCGCCCCCCGCGGCCACCGATCCCGGCACCGCCGCCTCCGCACTGCGCTACTGCTACCACTGCGGCGCCCACCCCGGCCTTTAAGGACCGAGGGAGGGGCAGGCTGGCGGCGGCGGCTCCGCCCGGCCCCTACCCGCCGCCGCAGCGGCGCGGCTCCGCCGCGACGCCCCAGCCGGCGGCCGCAGTTCAACGGCCGGACGGAGCCGCCCAATCGCGCCGCGGCCCCGCCGGACGGGCGCCGCCCCCCGCCTCCGCGGCGCTGCGCGAGCCGCGCCGAGGCGCCTCGCGCGGGGGGAGGGAGGGGCGGCAGGCGCGTGCGCAGGGCGCCGCCGAGCGGGCGGGGCTGCGCTGGCTGCGCGGCCCCAACGGCTGCGCCGCCCCCTGCTCCCGCCCGCTCCTCGGCCGGGGCGGCGGCCGCCCCTCCTCCCGCCGCGGGACAGCGGGTCCCTGCGCCTCCGGCCTCGGTTTTGGCTGGCCTGTCTTTAGGGGGGATGTCCTTTCATTAGGGGGCTGATTTATTAGCGCCATTAAAAGAGTATTAAGGTAGCAGCGCCAGGCATGAAAGTGCTTTGAAAATGTAGAAGGGCGGCGGGGCTGTTGTCCCACCTGCCTTTCTGGCTAGGCCTTGGCTGAGGGAGTGGGCTGTGGGGAGGGCGTGCGGGTGCCCTGCTCTCCGCAGAGCTCTCAGGTGGGGCGGCCAGGTGGATGCAAGGGGAGCAGGGAGGGTGTGTGGAGATCTGCAGGTTTCCCACGCCAGGTAGAGAAAGACACCGAAACTGGTGTCCTCCTAGGGAAGAACCTGCAATAGCACCCAAACTTCGCCAGACGTCAGCGAATCCAGCCCCAGCAGCAAAGGCAGCTCACTGGCCTACATGCGGAGGGATCATCTGCTGTGTGTTTGGTGTTGGGTTTTTTTCCTTTAAAATAGGGGAAAAGCCTTCCCCACTTCCATCTCTAGATGGAAGAGGCTTGGAAAATTGCGAAAGAACACAGGGAAATTGATTTTCAGCCCAACCCAAAACAATTTTTTCCCTGTTAAAAGCTTTTACTTGGAAAGAAAATACCAACATGAAAAATGTTCTCTGAATAACCTTGTTTTGTTTTTAAAAGCACTCACTGCAAAATAGACAAGATTTTTTTTTCACCAATGTTGTTAGTGCTGTTGGGCATAAATCTATCACTGATGCCACTGAGCACAATTGTGTTTTGTTAAGAAATTGCAGATGGGATGACTGGCACTTACTGCACTCAGAACATCAGACGTAAACTTTTCTGCAATTTCTTATGTATTCCACCCTCGTCTTGTAAACAGCTTCACTTTGTATTACATCCTAAAGGCTGCATAACAGGTTTGGCAGATCAACAAGGGAAACAAGCTCTTGAAGTGGAAATACTTCATTAAATATGCCCTATCCTCAGTTTCTTAGGATTCAAACTGTCTATAAAGTTATATAAAGCAGTTCCATATAGAATATATACAGAAGTTTTATATAGAAGCCTATAGAGGAGTTCCTGACTTCACTTCAACACCTAAGAAGTATCCCAGCTACAAATTAAAGGGGACTCTAGAGATTTAAGACTAACCTCGATTTGTGTAGGTGTAGTATAATTTACAAAGCTCGTACTCCTATGCAAGTATTCTGGATGGTCTCAAGGCAGAAACTCCAGTGTTGTCTTAAAATACAAAAAGGAATAGAAACAATTGTGGCAAAACCCGGTAATGACAAAAAAGGACTTATCTTTGTGAGAACTATTTCTGAAAGAAAGTGCGCGATCTGCTCACAAAGTAGAACATTATTGACAACATCTGATATTTCTTAAATCAGGAGTAGGTAACTTTCCAAAGAACTGTAAGATGATTAGAAAAAACAGAACACAATGCAAAAATTCCATGCACAAGTGCTGTAATTGCTTTCTTCAACCCAAAAACAACACGTTAATCTTGTTCAGGCTAAACATCAAATAACTCTCCTGATCCATGCCCCTATTCAGTCAGTTACAGAGACAGAAGAGATTGCAATGTCTAATTTAAATGGAAGACTTCCCAGAAGAATGACAATGAGATAGTGATGACACTCAAAAACACCTGGAAATTTGACTTCAGCAGAACAGTGTTTACAAACAACAGAAATTCATCACGTTTCAGCGTCTTGCAATTTCTACATGTCTTTCTCATCCTTGAGACATAACTTGCCGAAGGGAAGAAACATCTCAGCAACCTTCTGACAGAGTTCAAGACAGTTCCTCTCCAACCTTTCCATTGCACAAGGAATTGTTCCTTCCTGTTGCAACCTTATTCCCACCACAAGGCAGGCTATGCCTGGGAAACCCCTGTCTGAGCATGGATGGGACTAGGTTAGCTCTGCACTACTCTAGGCATTCAGAAGTTATTTCTGGGCCTTCACATACAGGCATGTATGACTATGGAAGCACACCAATCCAAACACATGCAGACTGAATTACTACTCAGATTAGCAAAAACCTGTATTACCCCAGTGTTGTCCTAGTACAGGTACTGCATCTTCAGATATGCTATTGATTTTTTTTCTCACTAAAAGGATATTTTGGCATAAAACTAAAGAATAGAAACATGCTTCTGTACATGTACTAAAAAACTAAGTATCTGTGGCAGCAACGATGCCTAGGTAGCAGAAATGGCAAACTGGCGGTGCTTGATCAGACAAGTCATCTGGAGTAGTAAATTTCAGAGGGAATGCAGATTACTTGATTATGAACATCAGTTAAGCCAGAAATAGAAATCATATTCAATGTGAGTTGAAGATTTTTTTAACGTACAACATAAATACCACAGCTTCTGAATTTCATTTTTTCCTAATTCTATGAGAATTATGTGGAATCTTCTGACTCACTGGCACTAGCAGGATTGATGGTAAATTAGTGTCCATTTGGTGGGGGGGGAAAAAAAAAACCAAGACATTTTTCCTGTCTAGGAAGAATGCTCTGCTATCTGCTTGATATCTGTTCCTCCCAGCCAGTCACTTAGATGTCCACCATTCTTAACCGCCTTCATGACTCACTGATGTCAAGTCAGATCAGCTCATATGCTTAGCAAGGTCTTTGCTAAAGAACATTTTGAGCTGGGACCTCAGTAAAATGAAGGCAACAGATGAGGCTCCTAAGTGATATTTTATCCTTTAATTAAATGTAGATTTTTTTTAATAGTTTAATATTACTCTCTAGAATTTTGACCCCCCCAAATATCTTAGCCTCTCACATCTTCTTGTGTTTGGTATGGTTATTTAGTTTTCTTTCTTTTTTCCCATTTATCTTTTTTTATTATTGAGAGCAGCGAACAACAGAGGACATTAAGACCAAGTTAAAGCCCGGATCATTTGTTTGGTTTTTTTTTCCTCTTTTTTTTTTTTTTTTGCAGAAATGAGGATTTTCAGTCTTTTACCCATCCTCCTTAACAGTTTTGTGTATACTGTGATTGAACTCTCAGAAAGTTTATCTTACAGTCTGTAGTGGTACTTGAATGCTAATTAATTACTACTGGCCAAACAGGACTCTTAACTGAAATTAACATTCATATAGATCAGTGACTTTAGTACATGATGGGATTTTCCTAGGATTATTTCTCTGTAGCTTGATCTGGGGTCAGAGTCAATAGGTCTAACTGAGCTGCTATCACTCAGTAAGGAGATTGCAGTGTCATCAAAGACGATTCTTGGAAGCCACACCTCAGTGCTCAATGGAGAGATCACAGAATGCTGGCAAGCATTAGGAAAGAATTTGAGAACAATACATAAAATATCATTATGACACATTCCTGAATGCTGGTAATCTTACATCGAAATACATACAGTAGAAGTAGAGAAAGTGCAAAGGAAGGTAAAAAGGATTATTAGAGTTTCTATGCAACAGCTTCAATACTAGAGAAAAGTAAATAGGATTCTTCAACATGGAAAAGAAATGATAAGAGAGGAAAAAGCTTTATAAAACATGGATCTATAAAATCATGAAATGGGTGGAGAAGGTGAATATAAAACACGTTCACTATTTGTTACCAAGTAAGAACTGAGGAGTACCTAAATAAGGTGTCAGACAGCAGGGCTCCTTTTTTACATGAGAATATTGTGGAATTCATTGCCTCAGGTTGCTGTGGGGTGCAAAATTATAAGGGAGACAAATGGGATTAGTAAGGTTCATAGAGGAGGGTTCATAGAGGACAGGTCTACTGTTAAACATGGTGAGCTTTTTCTTAAACTATTCCCCTAAATATCTGCTGCTGGCCACTGTTGCAGGATATTAGGCTGGATCGACTTGATCTGAATCAGAACACCAGGTCTTAGTATGTTCAAAGCTAGTCAACAGTTGTAGTGTTACACTGCAAAATACACTACTAGTAATTAGCAGAAATGAAATAGTTGAGGTTTGTTTATAAAGTTCTGCCATACTCCCATTCTGACATAATTTGTGTCAATAATTAGAACTTACCTGCAAAACCCCACATGTGCAGTAAGACTTACAGAAGAGGACCAAGAAAGTCTGCAAAGATGGCACTCCTGAATTTCTGTTTTATCGTTTGCTAGGGGCATAGGATTTCCCTCTTATGAAATGATGCACGGTCCTACTGGCAGTTTTGGACCTGGGCCTCTGAAGTTAGTTGTCATACTTTTCATGAAAAGTTTTAGAAAGCAGAATTTAAATTCTCCCAAAGTATCTCAGCCTCACATCACTACTTGCGTTTGGTCTGTTTATTTAGTTGTTTCCTTTTTCTTTTTTTATTTTTTGTTGGCTCATATGTTTCATGTTTGTTTGTTTTTTAATCACAGAGCAGTGAGCAATAAAGAACATTTCTATTTCTAATGAAAAAAAAACGAGGAGTTTCCTGTCCTCTCTCCTTTCTTTTCCCTATAAATACAGATGATACTAGTTTTGGTACTTGACCCCCAAATGTCTATTGAACTGCGTTCTCTGTTCACCCAAGAGCTCCTGCCCTCAAGGCCAGTGACTTGAGATTGTCACCAGTGATCCTCAGCTCCTTCATTCCTGAAGGAGTAGACCTGATTTCTTTCCTGACCCAATTCTTGGGCTCCTGATAGGCAGATGAATCTCCTGACTTCTTCATCTTCAGTTCTACATGCCCTGCTTATTTAGGAAGAAAAGTCTCCAGAACAGCAACAGTCTCTTACTATGTACATTACCTAACAGAATGAGCTGGGCCTCCAGCATTACTGCAATACTCATCAGTCATATAGATCCAAAACTACACTCCAAAGCTAAAACAAAGTTAGTACAGCCAGAATGTCTATGGAAATATGTCTGCAGGGGACCTTTTGCAACATTTTTAGTAATGGTATTATACTATTACAGTTGTCAATGCTGCTTTTGTTTGAGCTCCACAGATTCATGGTATTTTTTTACAGTGCTATAGAATCAAAGTAATTTATTCACTAGTTCATAACATTTTGTTGTTGTTTTCTTAAGACAGTATAAATATATTGGGTAAAATTCATCCTTGTACACATCTGTGCTAATATAATGCAGTTACAATAGCCAAGCACAGAAATAATTGCAACTACAAAAATAAATTACAAGGGGGCTTTGAAAGTGAAAAAACAATAGGAAAAATGTCACCAAAAACCTCAGGCTGGCAGAATTAAGTAAGGCAAAAAGAAACCCACTTCAGTATGGATTGTACAGCACGTTTTTTTCTTGCATCTGAGAATTATTCTTCACAGAGCGTAATCAGAATCAGTTCCTACTAAAGTAAAATTGAGGGTGGAGGAGAATAAATCAGTAGATAACTGCAACATTTATTATTTAGCATTCCTCTTCAAAGCATGATGTGAGGATTTGGGTCTTAATATAATCATTATATAATGAAAGCTTTTGCCTCTCCATCTTCTATGAAATAGTACTTAACTCCTTGAAATAGTCATCAGAGTTCAACACAAAAAGCCACAGCTGGAGCTGTTCCAACATGAAGAGAGTTCAGTTACTGAAATCACTTCCTCTTAGTTTGTCCTACACGCAGGGCAGGAAACGTGGGATTTCACTTTGCTGTCTTGTCCCTTTACATGGATTCATCCTTGTGCCAACAGCAGATTCAGTGCCTTAAGGTACAAGTCAATGGCTCCTGTAATCTTTTGCCAGAGCACAGAATGTCCAGATTATAATTAAATCCTGACCACTTGGTATTTACTTTTATTACACTAATACTGAGAGGCCCCAGTAAGATTGGAGCCAATTGTGCTATGTGCTGTACACATTCACAGCCATTGCCTGAAAGACCTCACAGAGCAGGGTGAAAGAAAGAAAGTATTATTTTCCACAGCAGCAAAAAGAGCCTTAATTTTGCTGCTATTCTCCTTGAGGCATTAATCTCAAGAGAGATGAAGAATAAACCTGTCCCACATGAGTCATCTGTGCAGATGAAAGTGGAAGAATATCCTCTTATCTCCCATTTTATCTTTCCCTTCAACATTGCTGCTTCTTTCCCAACTAGAATAATAACAATGAAAATAAGAGTGAGGTCAGCACTGGGCAGGGATGTTGTAGTGTCTGGAGCACCAGAAGCAGTGGAAGCAGGCAGGAGTCTCGCTTGATGTGCTCTGGCTCCGGCAGTGGGAGCAAGCACTTGGCAAGGGAGAGGAGAAGGATTATGTCTGTCAGAATAATTTTTATGGGACCCAGCTCTTCCAGGGATTGTTTCAAATCCATATAATGCTCTTGAGTGTTAATGCTTGCATGGGGATGTTTGCATTAGCAGATAAATGTGCAAGAACACGTTTCCAGACATCTGCCAAACGACTGCACATCTGAGGAGTTTGCAGAAACTTGGTCCAAGGTCCACGAGGTCCTTGGGCTCCTGAAATGACTTCCAAGGTTTGTAATAAATTGTGCTGCTGAAGTGTACTACAGTTAAGCAATTCTCACATGATAGAAACAATGTGTGGTGCACTGCACTAAAACCACTCTATGTTATTTTAACTTTTCAGCCTTTGAAAGTGTTCAGAAGGGAACAGAAACATACTGGAGCAAAAGAAACTCATAGATGTTGTGAAAAAGGAAAGAAGAAAACATAGGAGGAAGCCCCCAGATTATGACCCTCCCAAATCAAGACTAGTGGATAACATTATAATACTGATCCTTGCTGTACTTTTTATTAGCCATAAATGAGAAAAGTGAATGTAGTTGTTAAGGTATTAGTGTAAGATTTACTCTCCCATAGATTTCTAGGGAGTCTGGGTTGAACTGCTTACATCTCTCTAGCTAGGTCTAGACTTTCCTGGCCATGTAGGCATGAGGCTTGAACATGCAATGCCAGAGGGCTGAAGTGGTGGTGTCTGGGAGGGAGGGGTTCATTTTCAAGCACAAAGGCATTGTACTGTTCTTGAGTTTCCCTTCCCAACGCACACACTGGCTTGTCTCAGAGTGTGCGTCATCAAACAGGTGGTGCAGACCTCACAGAGTGTGGGCTTGAATGGAAATGCAAGCGACAAGCTAAGATAGATACACCGTGTGCCTCCGTTCCCTTCTGTCAGGTGGGAAGATAGCACTGCTGTACTGGAGGGGGATGGAGGGGGCCATAGAGCTGTTAAAAGTAGGTAACCAGGGAATATCCTATCCCAGACTCAGCAGCTGGCAGCGGGTATGTGCTGCAGTCATTTGTTATGAACCTGATCTTTGTTCTGCTTAAGAACGCATGAAGTGTGTGATGAATTACCATATATTGGAGCAGCCACAACAGGTTGGCAGAGGTACCCAGGAGTGAACCTGATTTTTAATGCCCAGCTACCTGCAATCTTAAAAAAGGTTGAGAAGAGTGTATCAATACAGGTAATAAATAAATGCTGAGTGGCCAGTTTCACCATGATGTTACTCTACTTCTGGAATGGTGTAGCTCAAAGGAAAGATATAACCAGAAGCAGGGGGGGATATGGCATAGGCAGATAAATGTAGGTCTATATAACATGTCAGACCTCATTAAAAAGTGATCTTTGTGCAGTGCAGTGCAACTGTAATACTGCATCTGCTAGGGATGTCGGTGGCCTGGCTTGATTCTTTCAATCAAGCCCTTTGTACCATTCTTTTATTAAACGTCCCCTCCCCCCAAACTAGCTTCATAATAATGAAAAGATCTCTTTAAGAAATTAGAGACCAACTCTTTACAGTAAAAACCCTGTTGGTTTTATCACATTTAAGAACAACTGAGAGAAGTGGTTCTGTAAGGCTGGTGATTAGGAAACTCTTCTGAGAGATTGTAGCTGTTGCTGTAAATCTGCTCCACATCTGTTATGGAAAAAAAAAGGGGAATTCAGCTTCCCAAATCTCCCATCTCCCAGCTGAGTGCTTTTATTACCGGACATGGGCAGGACGTAACCCATCTGTTTCCTGGCTGTGTTTTAAGGGAGCGTTAGGCATGCTCTGGCTATTCCTGCTAGACCAGGATCAACAGGTGACAAAGACTGGAAAACTCCTGTGTTTGCATCTGCCTTGCTCTCACCTGTGAAGTAGGCTCTGAGCACCCTTGTGACTCCAGGGGTGACTTTAGATGCCTGTAGGGTTAGCTCACAGCTGATCACAGAGATATTAAGAATATGCCTGAGTGCCAATATCTAAGCACCAATATCTAAAAAGCCTGTTAGGCATCTAAGATTTCCTTGTGTATCTGACTCACGATGGATACTACGATAGAGCTCTAACTCTTCAGATTCTTCCTAACTGCATTTCCATAATTTTACTCATCTTTGGTAAGACTTGCTTGCTCAGATGTTTAATCCGACACATGTAATTGTTTCCAAGATTGGAAGCTTCTCAATCCTCTGTAGCCTGCTTTTGGCAGAACCATGTTGTTCATTATTTGTGCACTTTGATCTTTTAGAACATACCTATATTTGAATATCTCATTAAAAATGTGTGTGTGCGTGTGTGTACATGTGCACACGCGCATATATTTATCTGATTAAATAAAACTAATTTAATTTTAATTCAGTTCAGCACTAGATTTTAGTGTGAGCAGTAAAAAAAAAAAGCCAAGGTGTTCTAGACAAATTATGAGGTGTTAGATGGAGGGCTCTTCTGCCATCAGTGCAGTTCAAAGTTGTATATGGATTCTAAGCCCGCAGAGGTGGAGGTGCAGCTCTGGAAACAGAGCTGTCAGTGGGAGCAGAGGAGAAAGGAGGCAAATGAAATGCAGAGGCATCCCCTGGCATGCTCAGTAAATGAAGAGCATATACGTGATTTTATCAGTGTTTTTAAGTGTTCAGGTCTTGTAAGAAACATTCTGAAACACAATGGTGAAGGAATACTGTATATGTGGTGGCAGGAGAAGGAAAAATGGAGGAGCCTCATCTGAAAGCATCAGAAAAGCCAATGAGTGCAACAGCTGAAGTGAAGGGTTCAGTGGATTGCCCTAAAAAAGATCAGTATTAATTACAAAAGCATTTTGAATAACATTTCACAATGGAAGAAAATTGTGGATTGGTTTTTTTTTTGTGTATGTGTTTTTTTTTTGAAAACAGGAAGAAAGATGACACAGATGGATTAGAATATTCCAACGTGAAGATCCTGGATAAACAAACTGGGCATCAGTGCTTCAGGCTTTCTCAAAGGACACGACAGGGTATCTAGAACAAAAACATGCTGAGAAAGACCATGGATTCCAAAAACACAGTGACTCATGCATTTCCAAAACAGTGTTATAGCAAGTTGCTGTCCAAATTTCCTGCTGTATTATATATAATGCACATTCAGTGGTGCTGCTGGCACACTTCCCTCTGAGTCAGTATTGAACCAGTGCCCCAATTCAGAGTTAGGCGACCACTGTGCTGCTGGAGCTTCTGTTGTTACAAACAGATGCAAAACAAATGTCCAAATTCCTTGTAGTCAATAGCATCCCCTTACAAATGGTACAGTCTAATTCATGTCTGACCTGATGATCACATTTAAAGGTGTGTAACTACCTTTTGCATTTCTGTGCCTTTCCAGTTGGTTATGATGATAATTTTCACTTGGATTAAAGTGACATTTAGCATTGCTCTGGGGAACTGTACTCTAACTTAAGGAAAGAGAACAGAAAGCCAGAAGGGAGAACTACTCTATGCATGTTTTGTCTTATTTTAAGTACCTAATGAAAAGGTATTATGCCTTAATGCTATATGACCTTTCCTGTGGATCCTCCTTGCGCTGTGTGTTTGACAAGCTCTTAAAGGCATGGGAGAGCATGGGGAGTGATGGGATGAAGTGGAGAGAATTACAAGTATTTGCCTTACCAATACAGACATGAAGGGATTCACAGATTCCAGGCAAAAAATAACCTGCTTACTACACAAGCCCTGGAGTAATCCCCCATGGGAATTCCTCTCTGTTTCTCTCTTTTTTCTATCTTGAGTTTTACTGTTAAAAGAGGTACCCTGGCTTTTGGGAATTCTTGACCTGTCTACAGGAAGTTCACTGCAGCTTGTAAATGGACTAGAGAAAAAGGCAGTAATACAGAATTGTCACCAATGAGCTTGAACTGAAACAACCATATCCAAATCTTTAGAAATTGCACAAAGTAAGGAACCAGATTCCAGTCCAAAATTTGGTCCCCTAATTATCAGATGCCATCGCAAACATGGAAAAAGAATAGCAAATGCCTCCTCTTTTCCTTTTTTTCCTTCCTGTGAATGTTTTGGTGGTTTCTTTGAACAAAAGACATCATGAGGCTCTATGTGCCTTCCTAGTAAAACTTTTGCCCTCTGTAAATGTGAATCTGTTTCATACCATGTGGAAATCTGGAAGTGAGAAATTGTATGCTAAAGGTAGTCTGGTTGAATTGATAGTCTGGTTTTAAGGAATCAAGTTTGAATTTTTCCCAGAGCACATTACTTGTCTGTTGAAGTAGAGTGAATTTTTCATAGGTTAGGTGTTGCCTCATGTGTGCTGGAAAACCACCTTTGTAGATTTGCACTGAGGCAAGATGGTATTTGAATTTGCTGGAATGCTTTACATATTCATATAGCCTGAAGGTTGGAAACTTTTTATCACCAGCAGAGCAGCATAGATGACAGTAAAGATACAGTTCAGGCAATGGAAAATCAGATGAGACTCAAATTTTCTTCAAAACACTTTTTGAATACAGAAGTCCAGATGTCTTTTGCGATTTGCAGATTATGTTGCACTGGATCCCAGAGACAGCTCAGATTAAGTACAGCTTGGTCCCTGAATGGATTTTAGACATAAATATGGCTAATGCAGCAGCTTTTCCTGGCTATAAGGAGAAGAGTGACATGCCATGTCCCTGCAGGTCAGACTAAAGTGAGTAACTCCCTACTGCATTTCCTACTGGCCAGATCACAATTAGGTTTTTTTTTAGCACTAATGGCTTCAAAAAATCTCACTCTTGGGCATATAAGCCTTCCTCCAAGAACCTAGCCTGAATGGCAGAGCACTAAAAATTAGACATTGTAATAGTCAGCAACCTAAATCTGGTATCTTTTTTAACCTCATGCTTTTTTAACCTAGTGCTTAAAAGTCCAGGAAAACCAGTTTACAATCTGTTTCACTCCTGTCTGAAGTAATCCAGATAGACATCTTGTGATTGTCCATTTTTGCAAAGACCATACTACAACATGACTCTCAAAAATGTTTAGTTGCAAAATCAGATGAGGCTGAGTTGAGAACAGAGCTACTGAAGAGATGAGGAAAGGACATGGGTGGCTCTCATACTAACGCTTAGTTAGTATGCAGCTGACAGAATCCATAAGCTTTATTGATGTCTGCAGATCTCTGGGTGTGTGCAGCCACATTCCTGTGCATACAATAGCTGGAAAAATTGCTATTGCAGCCTTGGAAAATATGGCTTTTTTCACAATTACGATTCATTTATATAACAACAAGATGCAAACCTAAGACTGCATAGCAAATAATTAGGTGTATGCTTTACCTTGGGGGATATATTCATGAGTCATATTAAATAAAGTGTTATGTACTCACATTAAATAAGAATATTCATGTACTCTATTACATGACATATTAAAAAAAAAAAAAGTACGATGCAACATGCACACACCCAGGAAGGGGAAAGAAAGAAAACCTGTTGAATAAGTAGTGCTATAAAAAACTGTAAAACTTTTGCCAGAGAATTTGCAGTCTCTTATACAGATTTACAATTGTGTTTGAGCCTCCTTTTTCAGTTTCTCATGGGACCCTTGTCTAGCTTTGTCATTCTTTATTACGAGACTGACATCAGTCAGCTGGTTTGTAGCCAATTGCACTAATAATAAACTGGCAGGGAGATCAGAAATTACTGGAACTATTTGGTCATCTTAAAACTGAAAAAGGAGGACTACTCCAAAACTCTTGAAGGCAGAAAAGGAACACTCTTAAATGCCATTTCTATAATAGCAGTTGTTTCACAGTAGAAAAGTCTACAAAGTTCAAATTGTTTCACTTTATTTAATGCTATGTTGCCCTTAAAGTTGTGAGTTGGGCCCAGGCAACAGAATCTAGCTCCTCCAAAAGAGATTCATTTAATATTAGTAAACAAAAGTATGTATTTTTGAGGATCCAAACCTTTAAAAATAAGAAATAAGATGCTAAGGAGAAAGACTTTTCATATCATATTGCCTACAGCTTCATAAATAATGCACTCTATTTGTCTCATATGGTTTATAGTCTAAAACCAAACCTTAACAGAGACTGCATCAGCTTTTGCATCAGCTACACATGCACACTTAGTTTGATGATTTGCACCTCTGACTGCCCCACTTGCAGTTTCTGAAGACATTCAGCTCTACTGTGCTGAGGTCATCCACTTACAGCTTTATAGTGCTAATTTGGCTAAACTGGCATATGTATTGCTTTGGGATAGCTGGCTGATTGCTTTTGAGTATCTGGCTGAAAGGAGAGCTTAGTGAAGCTCAGGAGTATCTTACTAATACTCTTGAGAGTGGTAAAAAGATAGAAACTATCACACAGTACTTTTCTCTATCTTTGTGCATCTTAAGGTTTTTGGGTGGAACTCCACATGTCCTGAGGTAGCTTTTGTCATTACATGCCATTTTTCTGTTCATTTCCTATTACTTCTTCTGCAGCTTTGGTGTTCCTCAGTAGGACATCTAACAAACTTTATCCCCTTTGAAAGTTTCTGGAGTAAGAACAGCAAAGCAATCCACAGAGCTACACCAGGTTTAGCATTGATGATGCAACTTTTCAGTTGGAGGGCACCACTGTGTGTGTGTGTCTGGAAAATGCACATAGCCTGGAGCAGCTACAACTGTGTGTACCTGTATTATAGCAGCAGATCTGCTTATTGCTTCTTCCTTTATTGCCAGCAGGAAACATGACTCTTGAAGTCACTCATGCCATCATGGCTAAGACACAGCATTAAACCAAAACCCTCAGAGCTAAAAGCATGAGGTTTTACTGAGAGCTAGGCTGTCAAGCTGACAGTTGCTACAAACTCATCTTCTTGGTGCACTGGATATCAAAATGGAAGCATGAGGCAACTGATTACAGGCCAGCGTGACAAAAAGGTGTAATGTATACTTTGGGGATTCACGCAGTAGAACACAGATGCAGGTTATTGGTGTGTAAGGCACACCCAGCTGTGCCCTCTCTAAATATGTCAGCAGAAGAATGTAGATGCTTAGGCCTCTACATCCCAAAAGAGATTCTTTGTACTTGAGTTGCACAGTCAGTGGCCCCTCTGTAGCCCAGTCACTGGAGAAGAGCTTGACATAGACATACCTAAAGGGCTATACAACCACTCATTCATCTGTTATAGCAAAACTATGATCAGGAATGCTGGATCAAGGGTAGTTTATAGTTAGATTAAGCAAAACTGGATTAGCTGCTCTAAAAAGCAGTGTAATATAATGGACAACCTGTGGTGCTGATTGAGAAGCATATGCTAGAAAGCTGAGTTCTGGGTCTTCTCTGACTCTATATATACTTCAGCGTAACATTTTAAAATAAATGTGGTCAGAAAAGTTCACAGCTCCTCTCCGGCTGTCTACTGGCTTGAGGTTTGTGGCTCTAGTCAGAAATGAAGGTAGTGAACTGCATGGAAATTCACATAGCACTTCAGAAAGGGAGGACCTTGCAGCTCTGGGACCATTCCTTGCAAGTGTATTTGAAGAGGAAAGAGTGCTCTTAGTGTTTTTTTCTTCCCCAGAAATACATGGCAACAACTACACACAACAGATTATTTCATCAAATTTAGCCTGTTCAGCTTGGTGCATACTTTCCATGTGGTTAAAATGCTATAAAATACTCCATAGACAAACATGAATAACTAACATGCAAAGAACAAGCACGTAAGGGAACAACAATATAACTAAGCACAAATCCCAGACTGCTTAAGCATTTTTGTCCAGAGTCAAAGAGCAAAATACCCTGGCATAAAATAGCCAGCAGGGACATCTTTAAAGGTATTATGGTTCTTCCGGTATGAGTTATCACTGCAGCAGAAAAACAAAGAATTCAGGTTGTGCTTCCCACTTACACTCTTTTTTTCTTTGGAACTTTCCTGTTCAATTAGATGACTTTTTAAAAGTAAATCTGTTATATTACACTCTACAATGTAACATTAACTGTGATACAGGTCCCACTGCACCTGAATAAAAGCTGGTGAAGTATATCCAGCTTCTTGCTTGGAAAGCTGAGTCCAGCTGTTTCTGCTGGAATCTTTTAGTAACTGCCAAAATCTTTTCAAGACCAATTTCTCCAAGGCCTGAACCACTGCCCATTGAAAGCAAAGGGAAAGATTCCTATTGATGGCAGTGGGCCCAAGTAAGCCAGAGGTTTAGACTGCCCTGCCAGAAAATTTTGTTTATGTGCATTCTGATGTCTTTTAAAGCTTCTCCTTTGTAGTTGTCTTTCTTACGGATCCTACTTTTCAGTGAATTTTTCCGGACACTCTTTTTACTGGACAAAATGGGACTGATGGGTTTCTATTCCTGATTCAGCAGAAAGATAATTTTATTGGATTTGTTTTTTTAGAGACTCTCTTTAGTCAGGTTGCACTGTGAAGCATAAGCAATGTTAAAACATTCTGCCATGCAATGGCCTGATTTTCTCTGTATAAACACATGGGATGACGGTAAAAGACTCAGTCATGTGCTAAAGAAAACTAAGCAGTGCCTTCACAATAAAACCATAGAAGCCAGGTTTTTAACAAGTTTACCCAACAGCTGAAGTTTATGCTTACCTCCTAGGCCAAGCTGTGCAGCTAGACATTCCAGTGTGGACAGGAATTGAGGGCAGATTTCAGTGTGGAAAGAACTAGGACAGTCTCGTAAGCTCCTAGGGAAGGTGTGGGAGCCTGTGGTCATGTACACGCTCCTTTGATGCCACTAAAAGGTAATTTATTACACTAAGCTGCAAATCAGGTGAACAAACCTGTCTGAAAGGGGCTCATTAGGGCATCCAAGTTATCTGTGAAAGCATACAGGAAGGGAATGAAAAACTGCATCTTGTAAACTGCTAGGTAAGAGTTTATTTTCAGAGGAGAGATAACCCATCATTCTTGCAATCAATATGATGAGGTAGCTGGCTGTCTGCAAAAGTGCTTTCTTTGGTATAAACCAGTGCACTCAGAGTGCAAAGACTGTCTTCATTTGTCTGTCTTTAAACTTATTTTCTTCAAACTTATTCTCATAGATCAGCATTGTTTTAGCCCAGACTTGTTAATTAAAAAAAGGGAGAGGGGGAACATAAAAAAGCCCAGTATTAAGCACAGCAAATGTTGCTACCCTTTGATATCATAGCTGATTATTCAAACAGCAAATCATAGCTAGCTGGAGTTTGGCTATCAGAAATTACTCTTCCATTTCACACTGCTTTTGTGTAAGACATGCCAAAAGGAGGGACAAAATAACACTTGAACCTGACACTATATATAAAAAAAAAGTTAGGGAATTGGTGGCACTATTAAAAAAAAAGTGAAATGATGTCAAAGGTTCAATAAATCTAGTCTCAGGAAGAAGAGAGCAGATTCCTGGGCAAGTGTAAACATCTCATAGTAACTTTCACAGAAGTAGGATTTGAACTTTAGCCCATTGTGGTCTATCTGGCTGCCACTCTAAATAGCAGCTGTATTTCCATAACAGAGGAGGACTTTAGTCATGTAAATTTTCCCTCTCAAACCAATCGGCTGCACACAGGAGAGGTGAGATTCAGCCTTCAGTTTGTAAAGAATGTTGTGCTCCTGTATGAGAAAAGGTACTGTATGAAATTAAGCTCTCCCAAATCCAGAACTCACAATGCCAGCGCAGAGAAGCAGGGGGAATCATCTTCACTGCCTCCATGACCCTCCACCAGCCCAGACCCCTAGATCTCTCATGCTGGAAGGTGAAGGGATCTCTGCCTGAGGTTGTTCATGCTAACTTGGTATCCTGAATCTGGGCCTCTTATGACAAATCTGTATGCAAACAACTAGATAGTCACCAAAAAGATAAATCAAAAAACAGTTTCAAAGCAAAACATTCTCCCCTCTCCTCCCATAACTGGCCTGTTACTTGAATCCCTTGTGGTAATTCTGTAATACAAGCTCACTTTGCTCTAAAAGATGCAGCCAGCTGGGCAGTGGGGACAATGTTTCTGTTTTGTGTGGCATTTAGTATCTGGTCTGGAACTCAGCGTGTGGGCTTTTCTCCTCCCCTCATATTGCAGCTGAATGGCTCTGCTGTGTTGATTTGAAATGACCTGACTAATCTCAACTTCCTCTAACAGTTTAATGAAATGTCAGAAGTGAACAAGGTCCATGGAATTGAAAAAAAGACCATTCAAACAATGATGAAAAGAAACACACGGACAGCAGTTTTTAAATGGTCTTTGGGCAATTGGAAATAATTCAATTAGCTTTAGCCAAGTTGCAGTATAAACACAGTAAGAAGCAACTGAAAAATGTTTTACACAAAGCTACGTTTTTCATCTGGATTCTAATCTAATTTAGGATTACAAAATGAGACATATGGGAAAAGCTACAGTTAGGTAAGTAAAGAAAAAGATCCTCCCTTACGCCCTCAGATCAGTTGGCGTTTGGAAACACAAACCACAGAACAACTGCTACATAGCCCTGGTTCCACCATCTGAAATTACAGCAGTTCAGGGTAGAAAGGTTCTGGCAGAAGTGAGTCCTGTTCCTTTCCAAGAAAATTTTAATGGAGTTCTCAACTGCAGAAGAAATTAAATATGCTGATCATGACTCCAACCTCACAGAATACCAACTCAAAGGGAAAAGCTTATACTACACTCCCCAGTCAAGCATAGTACAATGAGCTACAATAAACTACATGTTGGTGTTTGGCAGTATCATTAATATTTTACTTCGTATTAGGAAGCTATTTACAGCTCTGCTACAATAGCATTTTCACTACTGAAGACAGCCCCCACTTTTCAAGAACTACTCCATGGAAGTAAATTTCTGCTTCTCACTGAAGGTAAGAGGGATACTGCTTTCCTGGTATGGCATAAAATCTCTTAGCTATTACCCAAGCATATATCTTCCCCATTACTATTTTTCCTCAGGTGCCTTCATATCCATTATAACTGCAATAGATGTTTAGTACAATTGTCCCGTAGAATGAAACATCCTGAAAGGCAAAAATATGCTTTCCAGAGTTTAACATGTCTCTCACCTCCCGTATTACCATTTGACTGCAGAACCAATGAAGCCATTGCAGCAAGAGTCTGACTGTACAACAAAAAGGAGTCTTTCAGACATCCCTGAATGCAGAACATATTTGAAAGATTTGGCTGTCTAAATTATTATGGGAAGCCTCCTTCCTGTAGCAGCTCCAGCATCCAATTACACTGTCACTGCCTCTCAACTTTCCACTATTATACCAGGTTGAATGGACATTCACCAACACAGGTCTCAAGGGAGTTCTAAGCAACCTTCGAGCTGACTGCACATTCCTGAATTTTAATTAACATTTGCCCAAAGTCGAACACTAAACATTAGGAAATACCAAATCTAAGCAATTGCAGAGCACTAACCATCCTTGCAACCTTTAAACTCTCAAGCTGACAATCTATGGAAAAAGAGTTACATGATAATCAAAAGCCAGCCATTGTGCAGAAACCTGGCAGAAGAGGGGGCAATCTGGAGGCTGGGCAGGCAAACTGTCAGTCAACAAAGCTTTCAGCATTGCAACCAACTGCCATTATCTTGATGTATTTTTTGTATGTGGAGTCTGAAAGGTTGAATTTCAAGAAAAAAGAAAAATGTTACGTAGAACATCCTCTCTTAACCCCCACCTCTCATCTAAAAGATGCAATGTTTAAACCCTGAATGCTCATTTCTTCTGCACAGATCATTTAAGTTACAGGATGAAATACATTAACTGGCACCCATGCACACATTAACCCAGATACAGCAGGAAAAATGAATTTGTAGGATCAGATGCATCTGTGGGTGACTGACAAAAGCAAGGGGAAACAATTAATAAACAAAGAGATTTTGAAGCCTGCTCAAAGCTGAAAGGACAAATCTGGACCACAACAATATTAAGAAACTGGAACAGATGATTTTAGGTCATCACAGTAAGCAGTGAGGCTACTACAAGCTAGAACGTGGAAAAGGTAATTTGTTCTCTCACCCTTGCTAAGAGCTGAGATACTGCAATGGCAGAAGGCTGACACAGAAGCCCAGTCATCTGTGTCCTTAGACAGAAAGACCATTTCTGATCAACATAAAGCTCTCACTGAAAAACTAATCTCTTAAATCAGGTGCTTAGGCCACAGGTAATCACCCACACTTTCCTGCACAGATATGTCAGTAACTGCTCTTGGAGCTTCCTGGGAGTTTCCCCAGCTACTGATGCTTCAGCAATGTATAAAGGTCATGCTGGGTTAATTCCTTATGTATCCTGAGATCTGGAAACTTCGGTTTGCATCACAGAGTTACCACACAATACGGAGGGCTGGATTTTCAGAGTGCAAAGAGGTGGGGCTGCTTCCAAACAAAGAGCCTGGTAACCTTATAAAGGAAAATACGGAATCTTACTCAAGGCATGGCACCTTACAGAGCTGACAGTTTTTCACCTCTTAGTTTACTCGAGCAAAACTCAAATGTAAAGACAGAATACAGTATTTCCAGAAGAATTTATTTTTCCTCTATAAAAAAAAAGATAATGACATTGCACAATATACCATTGGGTCAATGTATTATTTTTTTCTGCTATAAATTACATGATGATTTGCTGGAACAGAGAATATAAGGAACTGGAATTAGCAGACCATCACTGGAAGCTGCATAGGCAAATGGGATGAAGCATGTATGTTTGTGGAGAACTACATTTTGTGCTATCATGAAAGGAGACACTGCAATTTACTTCTGGTCTAACTTTTAAGCTGGCATTTAAGCTGCCATTAAATTTTAAAACATGACTTTTTAATTTGTTATGATTGCTGACAAAAGAGAAAGCAGAGAAAACTTTGCTCTACTTACACACTCATAACCCACTTTTGGCACTTGTGAATATCCCAACTGCATGTAGTAAAATGACAAAAAATACTTCGATATAAGTATATGTACTTCAGGTGATGACAATATGTAATGAAATATTTGCTATCACTTTAATACTTATCAGTTTATAATTCAAATCAAAACTGTTAGAAAGGACTGTATAAATAAACGGTGCAACAACAAAAAAAAGTATCTTTGTAACCCAGATCTAACATGGGCTTATAAAAATGTACACAGTACTTTGCTTCTAAATATTAACTGAATATCATTGTACATTGTACAGCTGGAAAAGAGAAAAACAGAAGATGCAATTAAGACACCTCACCATGAACTTTGTTCTTATTTGGGAATTTCTGTTGAACTACTAGATCCTACCAAAATTTAACTCCACTGAAATCAACAGGCATTTCACTATCAACTTCAATAGCACAGATGCTCATGGGATCAAATCCAGATGAAATATAGAATGGCATCGAACTGAAGTACCTGCATACATCAGAGTTTGTACCTAAATTAAGCACTGGACTTGTAATAAGCAAGCATAAAGAACTCCAGCTTAGCTTAATGTGAGTCAGACCAATGATGCTTGAAATCCTGCAACTTTTGCCCTTTTAGGTTGGTGTTCAATTACTCTTCTATATCAAACAGCTGCTGAGATTTAGCAACATTACAGCTGTGGACTGATCCAAATTTCTCAGAACAGGGAAGGTTTTTGGAAAAGAAAAACAAAATACAGAGGTGGTAATTTATGAAATACACTATTGAGAATGTTGAAGGAATGAAGCCATCATGTTGCGTGCAGTGATGACTACCCAGACATTCAAATAAGAAGCTTAACTCAAATTTTCTGGGAAAGGTCAGACCCAGTCCCTGAGCTGATGTGTAGGCCAGTGCTAGCGGTTCAGCATTGCACTCATTCTGAGGCAGTGAAAAGGGGGGATAGATACGCCTTAGAGAATAAGGAAACCAAGCAGCGGAAGATAAGAGTACACAGGGAAAATGACAAGGATGGGGGCAAATGTGTATCTCTAACACAGAACAGATGGTGGGGGTATTCTCCAGTTCTGATTTTAAAATCGCAAGACAAAAAAGAGAATCTGAAATAATTATTCTATTCTGCAGATATTATTCCAGATCTGTTTGCTCTTGTATTTCATACAAATCAAGCAACATTTAAGAAAGCCAGCATCTGCACAGTTTGAGGATCCTAACTCAAACACAAACAGGTCTACAAAATTACTACAAAAATTCATGTCATTTCCCAGAGAAACATAGTAAATTGTCTAGGTTATGCTTTTCGCTGTCTTTTAGATAAAAACAAAAATTCTTACCCTGCCATTTAATTTGCTTTCCCAAATCTACTTCCACTTCACAAACATTGGATCACTCCAACTTTTTTCCTCTTCTGCTCATTCTGGAGTTTAGTGTTGCTTAGAGTCCTCTTTCAATTATTTTACATTTGCTGACTATTTTTAATAGACTGAAAACCTGTACAGAAGAGTTTTTGCTCTCCCTCTCATCTTAAAAGATGAGATTCCACTACTACCTGGCAACCTAATTAATGATCATTCTGGGTTAAGACTCAGACTCCCAGGCGGCAGGTGAAGGAAAGTACGTGCGTGCGCGCACACACACACACACGTACACCCTCTTAGTTAGTAAACAAGAAGTTAAAAAAAACAAAGCCTTTTCCAGATTCCTCCAGCTTCTGTTAATCTTATTATCTAAAACTTAAATTATTTGATTTAGTCCACAATTTTTCAAGTGTTCTAGCTTTGTCTATGCTCTCTCTCTCTCTTCAGGCCCAAAATGTTTAGACTAATGTAGTTGAAGAGCACAGTGAGAGATCACTGATCACTAGATTAAGACTGTACAGGGGAGGAAGAAAGCCTATGATGGACATTGCATCCAATATACACACCCATAAAAGCACACTCAACTCCTGGCAAGACAACCTCACAGTGCAAAATAGCCCAGTTAACAGAGCTGAGGTGATGTTAAGCCCGGAATTCTAATTTTAATCGAGCTACTGTCTGGTTTTAAATTTTTTTTTACCCTCCTGATTTTTTTTCATTGTAAGCTCACAAATAACTTGTGTACATTTTGGTTCTGAACAAAACACTGAGACATCAATTTATTGTTTCTCTTACTTGGAATTTCCTAGAGGAAAAATGTTGCCAAAAATTAATATCATATTCAAAATTAAGAGTGCATTTTGATCCATATGACTATAAATTAACCTAAAAAATATATACAACCATTTTTTCATTTTCCAAACAAAACAGGAAAACAACTGCAACAAAAAGCATTTCAAATAGTCGCTGAATAATACTGATAGTGTGTTTGTTAATAAAGGGTAAGAACACTTCTTTTAGAAGAAAGAGGAGTTCTGCAGCCTAAGGCTGAAAGCTGAGTGTTTTGAGATGTGGGCTGTAGGAAATTAAAATATTTGGGCTTAATTAATCCTTGATGTATGTTCAACAAAAACAATGCAACTACCCCACTCAAATTTGAACTATTTCACTTCTCACAAAATCAAGTTTATAGAGGAGTAAGCAGGTTTCCTTTCAAATGCCTAAAAGATGTGATCTGAATTCGTTTCAAAGGCGCAGCTTTTCTCAGGAAGTTCATGTTGAGGACTGTTCAGTTCTCGTGTGTGATAGTGTTGCTCAAGGCTGTTGCCAAATGTCACAGTGCCACTTGTGACAGCCACAGAGAGAAGGGGGAGTTTTCACAATAGGAATTGTGCAACCAGATTAGCCAGTCCAAGGAGGATTATAAAGATGTGAATGATCAATGCTGGCCACGTCAGCTGCCCAGCACGATGCAGGGAGATCACGTAGATGAGGGATGGATACACAAATACAAAGGCCAGACCACATGTTGCTCCAGAGTATCTGGGGAAGGAGGGGAGAAAAGAAAAGAAAAAGAAAAAAGAACACTTCATATTAACTTTTATTTCTTGTTGCTTTTTTTCCCTCCTTCAAACCAACGAACAGTTTGACTGAACAATGACTATCTGCAGTCACTCAACACTGATTTCTGTTCTTTGCTGTCCTCCACCTCCTTCACTGACATTTAACTCTCTCCCCCACCTCCCGGAGTAGCTACACCCTGATATTCCTCTGATGTTTCAGTCACATTTCCAGATGTTTCTGGGGATGGACTGACTCCCTACCTTTACGTTTTTACTTTCTTTTGGGAAATCTGTCAACACACAACACAAAAAGACTGGACAGTGCATCCTTTGTTAAGCATCCTTTACTGTCAGGACTCCTAAGAAACCATTCTCCAGATTTGGGGGAAAAAAAAAAAAAAACCCCCCATCAACGTGCCCCTCCTGGTAATGTGATCAACCACAGCTACTGAAACATTCAACTGCTCTTATTACCACTCCCTTGCTTACCAAAACCTTCTCATTATTTTCCCTACTGTGAGTTTCCACCTACTAAGCTATACTGCAGCCACATGTGCATTATTAACTAGCACCACTTGTTATAGTAGCAAGTAGCCAACCACATAACAGAAAAGGCAAATATGTAAGTTAGGTTGTATATAGACAGTTTATCAGTTGAAAACTCACTGTTCAGAATGTTTGCTTATGATGCAGAATGAATAAATTAGCAGAGGTCAGGATCATTTTGCAAAAAGAATTTGCAAAAAGAATTTGCAAAAAGAATTTGCAAAAAGAATATTGCATATTATTTATTTGCAATTAATAACTGAACCCTCTCTATTAATGGAATATGAAAGTTTTCACTGAAATAAGAACAACAACAAAAAGAAGAAATGGAGAAAAAACTCAAAGATCAGTTATTGAGCAAAAGTAAATTAGTTTGCTACACTGGTCAGATCCATGCCTTTCACTGTGGTTTTATAATTGCAGATTTCTATATTTTTAAATACCTCCCTCTCCTGGTTATTGTAGGAAAGATACAAACTAGCAGTAAATTAAAATGATTACATACATAGTGGCGTCAAACGTAGAAAATGAAAATGATTAGATAATTTCCTCTAATAGTCTCAATTATAGAAAACCTAGGTGTTTATAAACATGGTAAATTTAAGACATCTTTTAGAAGGCAATTTTTATGTCAGCTTTCCCTTTGGAGTTCTTTGCTTGCTTGGATTTTTATCATGGACTTTCAAATCAACTTCAAATGGCCTTAAAAGAAAAACTGAAAGAAACTACATGGTAACTGGACAACTTTTATACTGACACAATATTATTTAGCCTGGATAATTATAAGGTCCTCAGATGAGGCTTCAGTGAAACTTGGGGAATCATCCCAAACACCTCAGATACAAAACCACAATTACAGATAGTTTTTTGTCAGAGCTTTAAAAGAGCTGATCATTTGTATTTTATATCATTATTTACAACTTAAATATAAAGATACAACTTAAATATAAAGATACAACTTAAATATAAAGATACAACTTAAATATAAAGATACAACTTAAATATAAAGATACAACTTAAATATAAAGATACAACTTAAATATAAAGATACAATTACTCAATCTCTTACAGTTTCTTTTCAACATAAAGAGGTAAATATGTAGTAGCACCACAGGTAAATTCAATGTGCAAGCAACACTTACCTTATGATACCTCCTATATTTGGATAAAACCTTGCCATTGCTACTCCAGCTCCTACAATTGCTATGTTCAGGACCAGCACATGGAAAACACTAAGGGAGGTTAGGAAACAGTGTTAAAATCTATGCTCTATTATTACAAAATAAGACCATCATCCTTCATATACATTAACATTTAACTGGTACATGGATGACATTGCCATTTGCATGACTTGTTCTATTAAAGCTAATTAATTTCACAGCAAACATAACATCTACTGAATATTCTGAGTGCCAAACTCTAAATATCTACTGTTTGGACTCAAAGTATTCTTAAGGAGCAAGTATGTGTAATTTGGCAATTCTTCTGAAAACACCATATGTGGTACTCAGCACTCAAGTATTTCATATGGATATTCAAATACCAAAGAAACAATACTGTATAAGAAAAGAAAGAAATAGCTTGTTCCAGAAAATGATCCAAGTTGGCCAAAGTGAACTAATGGAAACCAGAAGAAAAGAAAGGATACATCACTGAGTGGAAAACATGACAGAATAATAATAAAAAAGTTAATATTTGGCCCCTAAAGTATTTTGATAAGAGGACAAACATTTAGGATGTTGGACCTAATTTAATGCATGACCTACATACTATTTATACTAGATCTTCTGTTGATTATGTTTTTATAAATAATTTCCTGCTGCTTTCCTTTTTGCATTAAGGATGAAAAAACTGGAGGGATTTTGTTCTCCACAAGCAGCTTTAAATGCATAAGACTAACTCAGTGTAGTGATTATGCACAGAGCTCAGACTCAGGAGAATATCACTTTTCTTTAGAGAATATAAAATGATTTATCTTAACATAAAGTAAAGTCAGGAAATATAACAGAAAACTGAGATATTTTGGCCATTCAGCTGTTTCTGTGAAAGGAGAAAATAATTCACACTCAGAAAACGTACATACACTTACAGTTTTTGTTTATTCTTCTGGATAACTTGATTTCTTAAAATAAACACAAACTGTAAGCTGACACTATTTTTTTTCTTAACTACAGAAAGTATCTGTGTTATGGAGGATGTCACCAACTAACAAGCTTTCAAGTGGATTACATTTGAAGTGCCAAGAGTGACAACTTCCTTAGCTGAAAGCCGGGGTGTCAATTTGCAAGGTAGGAAGAAAGATGAGAGATACAAAGTTGTCTCAATAAAGTTAAGGGAATGGAGTTACTTCAAACACAAAGGAAAATTTTAAGATATAGACTACTTTTAATGCCTGTTCTTAAAAGTACATTTCCAAAAGACAGATATAACAGCATCCTTAATTTTGCACAGAGCATTTTAATTGTGATTCAAGAAGAGGTAGACCTCAGGGACTGAAGAAAGCATTGCGAATACAGCAACTGAAATTTCAACAAAAACATGATCAGATATCATAAACCTAGTAAAATTCCAAGATTCAGACTGTAAGTGTTAGGGAAAGATGGACCAAGTATTTACTGCTTCTGTCATACTGCAGAGGAAAATCAATTACCTAAACTGTTCACAAAAATGTAAGAGTTTTCAATTAAAATTTACTACTTCTCTCCCCACACATAGAGCTGATTGCAAATCTTACTATCATACAACATGACTGAGGCCAAAAGTTTACAAACACAGAAGATAATGGCGCTACTTTCGTTCTTTTTTGGCTAAGATTGCTTTCTAGCAAGAATTATGAAAAAGGGTACAGGCTTAACAATTCAGAAATGTTTTGCAAATTTGGATCAGTTCAGAATATTTTAGAACAAAAACTGAAAAGTTTGAAGCATTTTGCTCTGACATGTTTTAAAACAGAGAATGTGATTTTTGAATTCAAAGTTGTTGCTCTTTAAAAAATCCATTCTAGCTTCTTAAAAACAGCTGTTCAAGAGCAAACGTACGTGTGTGTGTGCGTGTGCGTGAAACGATGCATTTTTAAACTTCTTGATTTGGGATATAATTAGGGCAGGGGGATCTGTTTTGGCTCAACTGAAAACACACATCTCAAAATGCTGGAGTCTCTGAAACAATCCATTACTTGTACAGTACTGCTCTGCAGTTTTAATTGTTACAGCTAAGGAGCATCCTCAAGAACAATACCAAAATCAAAAAGCCTGAAAAGGAATAAATCCATTTGTTTCAGGGCAAAAGGTTATGCTATATTTCTCCCCAGAATAACCCTGCATCTTTTTCTTATCACTTTGATAGTGGCCCAAGCTGGAACCATGTTATTGACAAGATAAACAATGGTCTAAGAGGATGCCTATGCAATCGATCTGCAGACCTCTTCTTTTACCTATATAGATATTCTTAGTTCATCTCCCCATCAGGAAACAGGGACAAGCCTCATTCTCAATGGAGAGAAAGGCATTAGCATTTAGAAAAAAAAAACTATACAGAATAAATAAAAGTCCCATATCTAGGACTATTAGTAGCTGTATTATTTCTGATAATAAGTAGGCTTCATAAGATTGAGTTTTATGCAGGTGTGCTCCAGAAGGGACAAGCATTACTTACAGCTACTGACATTTTAACAGGTTCTAAATGGCTCAGTTTAAGTCTGAACGCTAGCTTACAGTACACTTAACAGTCACCACACGCTCTTGAAGGGCAGTCGGGAAAGCAGTATTTTTTCTGGGCATAACCCTACTACCTCCGTCTATTATAACTACAGAGGGAAAAGTATTTAGAAGATGTAAGAGATTAAGAGAGATTCACTTCCTTTTTACCTATCCAACCTGCTGGCACATAGCTCTTTTCTACGCAACACTATAACCTTCCTCCTTACAGGCAATGGTGGCAAAGAGAGTTGAGTGGCCCAGGCAAGGCCTGGATCGCCCACCTGAGCAGCCTGCTTACGGTTGCTGCACTGAGGCACAGGTTGCATTGCCTCACAGAGGCTGTAAGTCACAAAAAAGGCCTATCTACAACAACCTGAATGTGGCACACATGGCTCAAAATCTTCTCTACTCTGTCCCCAATCTCAATATTCTAAGTAGGAAAGATGAAGATTCTATCATTATATATTTAAGGGAGTCCTTGCTCTGCTGCAAAAGGCCACAAAAACAATAGTAGAGGGGAGAACTCCCCCCCCCCCAACAGAACTTAACTTTTCTCAAATTTTGCTGATTTTCCTCTTTGCAAGGTTAACCTTTCAGATTGATGGAGTCCAAAGACGACCTGGCATGCCAAAAGACCATTGGAGGGTTTGCTATATCAAGTACTCTCCTCGGGCAGTAGTAACTACAGTTAAGCCACTAAGTGACAGCGACCATATACATTTAACTAACTTCAGTATCCTCAAAAGACAATCATACCGAAAACCATGAAACCAAACTCTAGGGAGGGGGGATTTAAAGAAAGAAATAAGAAACTGATTTAAAACCCTCTCCAGTCAGAAGCAAGGAAATTAAAAATGCTAGACTCAGCATGGAGTCACAGGCTGAACACACAGAATTTAACAATAAGGGAAACAGGAAAGCGAGGAAAAAACAAATCAGGATGATTTAAGTGACAATTTTGGAAAGGTTACTGAATGAAAAAATATATTTTCTTCCTGGAAATCTCACTCCAGTGACATGAGTCAAAGGCTATAAACCACACCAGGTAAGATGCAAGATGAAGCTAGGTGAAGAACAAATAACCAAACATGCATACAAACAGCAGAAACTTATTTCACTGCATCAGAAGAAATACATCTGCAGGAGAACTGGCAGGTCTGCTGGGCTACCATGGAGTGAAGGGAGGACAATCTTTTAAGAAAGCCAAGTGATTTCCTCCCATCAATTTATTTAACCTTTCAGAACAAGATGTTAAAAAACATTTTAAAAAAATGATCGGTACAAACTATTTTATACACAGCATATCAAGAGAATTCTCTGACACAAATATCACAGTAGCCAAGAGCCAACAAAAATAAATTAGCTTTCTATACATCCAAGAAGACCCACAATCACATAAGAGAGCAGATAAACCACATGCCTCTGGCCCCAAGTCACCCATTAAATGCCATTGCAAACATACTTTAGAAAGAAAGCTATTTCTCAAAATAGGACATTTTGGCCATCTTTTGCAGCACCAGAGAGAGAATAAGAAAATAAACAATCCTTGGATTCTGTCCCAGGATGTCCCTTTCTATGCTGTGATCATCACTGGCATCCATCTTGCAAAATGAGAGAAGCAATTAAGGTACTTACCTTTTATCTCAAGTCTTTTGCAGGAAGCACAGAAAAGCACCAGATTGTGTGGTGATACCTGTCAGAAGACTACTGTGTCCAGCATGTCTATACATGTCTATGCTTTTAAGGCAGGCAGAGAGTTTGACACTGGTACACAACAGGAAAGAGAATCCCCCTTTCTGGGGGAGAGGGGTGGGGTATGTGTGTGTGTGGATTTTGTTCTCATAAGAGAAAGTAGATTCTCTGTCAAGAGGTGGAATTTAGACCAGTTGGGCTTTTTGAAATTGGCATCACAGACTTGCCTCTGGAGGACATACAACGCTACTTATTTCCCCTCTGCTTTAGAAAAACTGTAGCTGTTCAGCTGACCCCCAAGGTGAAATGCTGGAGTTTCAGTTCTATTTGAAGAAAAAATATGCATCTTCTGCCTAAGCTCTGATGCTTGGAAAGAATGAGCTTCCTGGTCACACAGGACTACAGAGAAGTAAGTTACAACACAGCTAAGCACAACAAAGCTTTGTTGCAGCACTGCTGCACTGTTAGTGCATTGTTAGCAGCGCTGTAAAATATCTAAAGTGTGTGGGACAGAAGACTTAGGGACCAGTCTTCAGGCAAGAAAGGCTCTTATAGTGTTGAAGAGATGGTTCCTCATTACCATCCAGTTGTAATCCATGGCCTACCAGCAAAAGCCAGGATATGAAAAAGGATGCTGCTTTTGTCAGAAATACCCTTGGAAAGACCAATCGTCAAGGCTAACTACAAAGCAGCAAACTAATAGCTCTTCATCATATCCAGTGACAAGCAAATAGTAAAGCAAATGCACTTAAAGCAAAGAACCAAATTGATCTGAGCAATAAAGTAGGAAATACACTGCTGGAAATAAAAATTATCTGGCAGGCCTGCAACACGTGTGTGATCAAGCTGTTCAGTCAACAGCCTGCTTTAATATGCATCAATCCAGAGTCCAACTGCTTGGGCTGATACCTAAAACGCCATCCCTTAACTCCATTCATAGCAGCAGCAAGTACCCACATCTGCAAACAATTGTTCATAGAAAGAAGTTTGGCTTTCAATATGAGGGAGCTTCCAGTTCATGTGAAACCTGCAGCCGTGTCCATATGGAGCAACCCAGAGCTTAAAAATGAAGATATGAAAATTTACCATTGGGATTGGGTCCAAAAGAATTTTTTTTAAGAGGAAAAAATAGACAGTTATAGAAAGAAGGTAAATTTATAGCGTTCTTTCAGCTGCAAAGGAAATTTAATATAAGAAGGATGCAACTGTTGAAATACATGTGATTTAGCAAGTTGAGTCATGGTGGGGTTAAACAAGTTGCCAAGTAAAAGAGATCCTCAAATGCACAATCAGTACAAAATCAACACATTGTCAAATGTGCTATATACACAGATGGGTGGATGCACCAGCAGTGACAACCCTGTACCCTACTTCCACAGGGAGAGAGTAAAAACAAAAGGCAGAAAATCATGTAAACATCCAGAACCAGCCATAAGAAAGGACAAGATTTTAACGTGTTTTCATTTTTTTAAAATCCTTATAGAACCTCACGTTCTGCTCTGCTCTTTCTTCTCCTGCCTCCTCCTCTTTGTTCCTTAATTATAGACAAATTTTCACCTCCCTCCATACACACACCCAAAGCACACACCTAAGAGCCAAAGCTTAAGTCTTGCAGGTCAGTCTTCTTATTGCTTGAGAACCCTTAGCCCTTGACATTGATGATTTTCATAAAAGAAGCCAAATATCTACAATTACTGGTGGAGAACTCTTTCTTATATGTAAAAGCCATGGAACTTCTTATTGTCAAGTAGGTTCTTCAGGAGGGATCAACAAGCTCCTCAGTCAGACATCAGTTTGAGTCAGTAAGAGCTACTCCTTTATATCTGCAAAAAGTTTCCCCACAAACACCAAGAACTATGGGAGATCTGCTTAGCTGCTGGCTGTCAGTCTGATAGAATAGCAGAGAAATCACATGAGTATGAAAACATCTAACAAGTTCTTCTGTAAGCATGAGCATGGGAATCCTGCACTGGGACCACCAGCACTGTAGAATGGCCTGTAGTAGAATTTAGCTGGTGACAGGTGACGAACAGAACAGTACATTCACAGCCTCTCTCTGACAGACCCTGGGGCCACAGTCCTGCTTTTCTCAAAGGGGATTTTCTAGACTAGCTAGCAGTAGGAAAATGTAGGAAAATACAGAATATTGAAATTCTTACTACAAAGGCGATATAAATACAGTGCTGCTAAAGGACCTTCATCAGCTTCGGCTGCTGGTGAAAAATAGGAAATCATCAAAAGAGATATTTCACAATCAGGTAGCACGTCTTTACTAGCAAAGTTCTTAAATCAGCCAGGCACTTCCTCCCAGAAACAAGTCCTGTGCTTGCTACCAGTGTTCAGTTAGTCCCTATTGCATTGAAAAACTAAGGGCTGACATTTTCTGGCCGTAAATATACACAAGTTGGAGCTCGGGGATCAGTTGAGTGGGTTTTGTGCTACATGTTTGAAAGGTCTGAGATAAAAGATAGAGACACACACACACAGATAGCCATAGGCTGGGAGCAATTTAACCTCCCTTTAAGACAACAAAAAAGTGAGTGAAGTAACCCCACAAGGACATCCTGGAGACAAGAACCAAGTATTTGTATCATCACAATGGTGAAAGCATGAAAGCTTAGAACAATAAACTTGAGATAACCTGAGCAGAGACTGGTGGGAAGCATAGACTCTAGGAGAGGGCATGAGGGAAATGAAAACCATTCTGGTCAGCGAGTAACTGGAGGGAGGAGATTGGGAAGAGGCACATCTACAGAATATAAAAAACATGACTATTTTTCAGTGGCTGTGAAATCCATGTTTAGCATTTAAATCAATGGCCTTGTTTCCAAAGGTAACTTGCAGCAGTTCCTAACTACCTCCTCAACGTTGAATTGCTTACAATTTAGCATCAAAAAAAAGCAGGCACTTATTTTGCTGCCTAATTTTAGGCATCCAATTTCTAGACCTTTGCATACATATTTCAGGATCCAGAAGAAACCTGAGATTTTTAACAACCTCCTCCCAGACCTGTATGCTTCTGCTGATGCCACAGAGGAAATACACATTTCTTCTTAGGGTATTGTTTTCCTTCCCTCCATCAACAGTAATTCACAATATAAAATAAGAAACTCACTTAGAGATAAATGCCAACTTCTCAGCTGTGACGAAGTCAGACAATACTCCAAATATATAACATCCTAGGTTTTATTTAAAAAAAAAAAAACAAACTAAAATTGTGATTCGGATCAGCTCTTCCCTGGAGTTCACACAGCGTTCAAACGCAAGGGTGGAGCCCACCTCTAAAATTAGCATGTGAAAAATTATTTTTATACACAGAGCACCAATCTAGATAACACAGCTAACAACTCACGTAGCTATTAGCTCTGTTTAAAAACAGAAGGATGATTACAAGTAATGCACAACCAAAAAGCATACTGAACCCCAAAACCTTAATCTGCAGAGTGCACATGTGCATGCCCTTCACAATTTAAAGACTACTTGATCAAATGTTTCTGAACTGAACAAAGAGACTTTTTTCTGTACAGCTTTTCTTCTGCCATATAAATGCATGACACAAAGGAACCATGTTGACAAAATTCATATGGTTATTGAAAAAACATTCAGTTAAAACAAAAGAACCCCCCATTCTGCTCTGCGAAGCTGCAGCAATCCTGATCTGCAGGCAAGAGTTCATTTTACACACCTATTCATTCCTTGACTCTACAAACATTGTGAAATTAGCTTTTGAAATGTACCTAATGCTGCAAAGGAAACCCCTGAGCGCTCAGCCAAATTTCTGTAAACAAACAGGAGGCCAATTAAGTAAGCGTGCCAAAGTCTTGTCCAAGGGTAGACTTCTTACCTTGGGTAAACATTTCCAAAAACTTGTCCTAATAGCTGAACTCGTGCCAGATAGCCCAACAGTGGGTATACAGTCATCATCTGGAACAGCAGGAATATTCTTGCAACAAATGACATGATGTCGTAACTGGGAAAATTATCTAGAAAATTCTAAACACAGGAATAACGTTACATTTATCAATGGTGACTTGATAGCATGTATTGGCTGATTTTTAATAGCTCGGTGCAAGACAGAAGAATAAAACCAAACGATTAAAATTCCCAAATCAACTCCATAAAATATAATGTTCTCTCTCTCTCCTTTGCAATTGCTATACCACCAAAAAGCACCTAATTCTTGAATATTAAAGGATAGCTATCATTTTTATGCTGGCATTAAAGATGGAATTACTGTCTTCTTTGGAACATACTTCAATAATCAAGGCTGTGCAATGGCCACCTGATTTCTCAGGCAAATAAACTCATATGCTCCTATTATCCAACATATCATCTCTAGATATTAAAAAAGTTATTTAATTAGTAAAATTGGGTCATATATAAATGAGGAATGGACCATACTCGATAAGCGGAAATCCCTGAAAAACAGTATACATAAAACTTAGATATCATGGAAATATATACACAGCTCCATAACTATTTAGCATAATTACAGACAATAAAGTTAAAGGTTTGTCATCTATTATTTAACTGTGGATTTCACCCAATGAGATTATTTCAAGCTGCTCGTAAAATCATTTCATGGTTAAACAACAGTATTGGTTCTTACTGACCTACAGTCAGAGGAAGCCTTTAAATGCTGCTTTTTAAGTAAATATTATGCAAGAGGTGTGGGACACCTTGCATAAAATGAGTCACATTTTGATAACTTTTGTCCTTGAAGTTTAGGACATGGGAATCAGCATTGCCTGTAGGCTGATAAGAGTTTAATAGCCTTAACAGTAGCGTTACCTGTGTGGTGCTAGTATTTAAAGACCCTCTTTGGCAAGGCCCACTGTAACGTTAGACTCCACATCTATTCACAGTGAGGACTCCTGTCTAAAAGAGCTATCATTCACTCTGTGTTTCTATTTTTGAGCACCTGCAACTAGTCCCAGTGATGACTGGGACTGGTCACTGCACACAGCATTCAATATACCCATAATACTTAATACTCTTCAGGATTAAAGTAACTAAAGAAATTAAAGCTTGAATTGTTCATTTCAGTCCTTTCTTGATTCACTTTCACATTTGTTTTTAGAGAGCTCCTGGCAAGCAGACGTTAATGCTAAGGAGATAACACCAGCATTACTTACATACTTGTGGTAGTGCCCATAAGGCACTAGGCAACCGAGCAGAATCAAAAACAGACATGTCTGCCAGAGGGAGTCATGAAGCAAGCAGGAGCAATTTTTTTTTTCATGCATATTTATTAAAAGGTCAAGGATGAAAATATATGGCATTAAAACAGCTTACCTGTTCTATACATTCTTTGGATAATGGTGGGGAAGGAAAAGATGCAAAAATTATCACGCCAACATACAGATATGTTAATCCCACCAGGAAATAAGCAACAGAGAGGTCTCTCACCTGAGGAGAAATAAAATCTTACTTTGGCCAGCACTGACATACCAAAAGAGACAAAATAAAAATGTCATGAGAAGACTTCTATTGCGTTAAACAGAAGATTTACTTGAGTAGGAATTTCAAATTTGGTCGTGGATCAGGTCAGAAAGCTGCAAGAAGATACTCCAAAGTGGAGCCAAACAAATATTATGTATCTATCTACATACAGAAAAGACAGCAAGAAAGAGTTGTGTCAATAGATGTAGCATGTTATTGCCGGACTCACAGACATACACAAGCTATTAAAACAAAAAATACTCTCTACTTTCTTACATTCACTTATTATTACTCAGAGGATTGGGACACAGAGACAACTGTCGAAGACAGAAAGCCCATCGACGCCATATGATAAATCTCTCGTCAGGACTAAAATTTTGCAATTGAAGACATCAACATACCCAAATACAGATACAACAAAGGACATTTTTAACCAGATGCTTTGAAACCCAAGGGGATGATCTACACATACACATGGTCTCCAAAACAGAAACTAATATGATAGGCACCTGTAGGAATGCTGGGATAATGGAAAACATAGCTAATACAAAATTACATAAAAATACAAATAAAAAAACAAAATAAAACAGAGAGGGATGGGTACACAAATATGTCCTTTAGCTTCCTTACTGTATCTTATAATGACTCTTCTATCTGAATTTGCCTATCTGTTCTATTACCGAATTTATATAAACATCCCAGATAAGTGCACTAAATGACAGTCAAAGATTTTCAGGCATGAATGCTGAAGCTAGGGTCCTAAATCCATATTTAACTGTATTATAGATACCTAAGTATGGGTTTAAAAGCTTAACTTCCATGTTCACTTCTGAAAATTTTTAGTATATTTATATTGTATCTATCATGCTAACTTCACAAAATTATTAGTTTGTGAGCAACATTTAGTATTATGAAATAAGCACCAAATCTAGTCAAGCACTTTTTGCAATTGCAGAATGTACATACACATTAATAACCTAACAGAAAGAAAAAAAAAAAAAAAAAAGAAACTGATGCAGTAAAATAACCCATTAAGTACATTGCTTTTTTATTTATTTTTTTTTTTTCCAAATAGTTAATAACTAGAAACAAATGGTCTCTCTAACTAGATTCTGTTTAAGCTTATACTACACTACAGGACATTTATTACCTTTTACCAAACCATTTGCTCAGCTGCTGCTAATAATCAGCTTCTTAAAGGATTACTGCTAATACCTTTGATACATGGCCCTGTTTTCCTATGACTGAGGAGCAAGCCTTACTAGCTCAGGCACAAGCACCAAAGTAATGGGACTATATGGCTTCCAGGCCAGGATTTTATGGAATCCCGCCAGCTCAAGAGGGTGGGCAAAGCTTGCTTACTTCTGTGCAAGAAAGCCATTCCCCAAGTGTTTATTCACACTATCTCCTTGATAAAAGCAGCGCATCTTGTACCTCTCTGGGGTCTTCTGAGGGCAGGTGGTCCCCAAGGAAAGTATAAACATGCTAGATTACATGTTAGAAGGAAAGTTCAGGAGGAGGAGGAAGCCAGTTTTTAAGTAAGTTTTTAGTTAAGTAAGTTTTTAAGCAAGGGAACTAGGATCTCCTGTTCATTTTGCCAGCGTATTTGTGGTAGATTGATGCCCTTTTCCCATCAGTCCTCAACAAACCAATGATTTTGCTAATCAGACAACTGTCTGCTGTTAATGCACTGTCCCACGGCAGTCCTCATACCCTCTGGCAGCTGTCTCCTTCCAGCTACAACCTCTTCCTGTTGCTGCCTGGTTATATACAACTGGCAGGTGCTTCTCCAGTCTTTGCTGTCCTAGTGCTGGTCACTGAATAAGGCCTATTAACCTCCATCAGAAGTTAAGCATTAAAATTTTCTTCAAGTTATTCTCAGAATGTCTCCTCAGTGACCTGAGAATCTGTACAGCTTTTTGTATTACAGCTACATCTTCAGACACCCATGGCCCAGCATAAAAAGTTATTTTAGGAATAATGAATCTAAACATCTAGATTTTTATAGGTATTTATGAGTAATTCTCATTAACGGCAAGTATTAGAGACTAATCAGGGTAAGGTCATTTTGCAGTGACATGGACTCTCATCTCTTGAAGACAGGACTTGGACAACTTTTCAAAATGCACCTAAGACCCTCTAGAAGAACATCACCTGACAGAACCTGTTTTCACTTGCTTTAAATTAGATAGTTTAGGTATATTCCTTGTGTATGAAGACTGCAGTTTCTTATGCAAAATGCACAGTAACTCACAGTTGTCATTGTACATGCTCTGCATATAAGCATGAGAACCAAGTATTAAATTATTTTTCCTGTGGCAAGTACTTGCAGTTATGAGGGAAAGTGATCTGAAAGAGAGGGAAATTCATGCCACTTCCTTTAGACTAGACTTGATTAAGGGTAGACAGTTGGTATGCTATTACCTCTGATTACACTAACCAGTTCACACTCGCACAGTCTTTTTAAGAGTACCTGTTTTACTCTGTAACAAAAGTAAATGCAGGGATAATTTTGATTATGTATTTTCACAGCACATAAAACAACATGGATTTGACCTCAGGAGCTGCCATAATACAAAGAACACCCTGATCTTGATTTCCATAAGTAACAAGAAAAGTAGTAACAGTAACTCAACCTGAATTTATCTTTGCTCAAGCATCCATCAGCTCTCTTGCAAATGTCCTTTTCCGTATAAGAAAGAAGCTGCTAAGACAGTTACCTTCGTACAAATGTGTGTGTGCACGCGCGCACATGTGTGCGTGTTTAACAAGAACACCTTCTGATTACTGTTAGGAGACCTGAGTTCACTCTCTAAAGACCTTGACTACAAATACTATTTAGACAGTATAATTCCAGATAAAACCCTAGGGTACATGGAGAGAGATAAAAGGATTAATTTTTAAAATAACACAGCGATAAATCCATTTGTCTATTTTAAAGAAGTTTATAGCCAGATTGGGCATCACTGTGGCAAGAACTGTCTAAATAGATAGAATATTACTGTCCCTGCACCTAAGAGTTTACAATGTAAGAATCAAATATAAAACAGAAGGTTGAAAGAAGCAAGGATAAGGGGGGGATCAGAGTGGAAGTGAAGTAAAGATAACATGCAGTGCATATGAAGGTCACCATTCATAAGGGTCACAGCTTGCCACCTGCCAAGCCTTTGTCAAGTATGCCTGAAGTAATGGGCAGATTTTGAGATGGAACTTGGAGGACATATAACGGCTACAGTTACTGCTGACCAGAGGCTGTTCTGGTGAGATGCACAGGACAGTGTTTAAGCACCTCTAGAGGAACAGAAAACTGGGTGACTGAGGCTGGCAGCGGCAGCAAAACAATGGCAGAAATTGGCTCTAACAAAAGGATGAGTCTAATACATCATGTAGAGCTAACCTGAAGAGAGCTTCAAAAGTACCCAACTTCATATCATGACTCAAGGATGAGTATCCTGGCAGAGGTTAGGCCTGTTGCACAGGACTGGAAGCAGCAAAGTGTAAGTTCTGCAGCTTCTCTACAGGTATTTCCTGTGTGATGCTGAAAAGAACAGGCAACTTTCAGGCCTTGTCTTCCCTGTTGCATGTCATGGGCATAATAGTTTGTTTTTTTTCCCCCCAGTGGCACAGTTGAAGTTAGTCTGTAGAGTCCCTTCTGGGTGGAGGAGCCTGTATCAGTCCAGAGTAATTATTACCATATTAGAAGAAGTAGCTTTTGATTATCTCATTTCAGATTGGTCACTTTTGAAAAGACAGGTGCCAACCCTGTAATATCTCAACTGGACTCTGTTCATATTGCACAAAGGGCCTTCGCTTGTTCCAGTTTTAATAGCAAGTGATAATGTCTAACAGGATGATAAAAAAAAAGTAGTTCACCAAGATGTACAATGCTGTGCGCTATTTTGGCTGGAAGGAGAAACTCATGGTAGGGTAGCATCAAGGGAAGCTCACTCTATTTAGACCCAGTAAATGGTATTTCTATTTTGCAAAAAGTAGAAAAGAATGTAGAGTCCCATGCCTTCTATAGTTACCACCTGGACAACCCACCCCCGTTTCCCCCGGCTTTCCCTTGAGTAGGTTCACAAACAACTGCTAGCCACAGCACTGAGTGCCCTCGTAGTCCTTCCTCTCATTCCTGCACTGGGCTTACACAAGCATTTGGACAGCAGCTCAGGGAACCAGATAACAGAAATGAATCATGTGAAAACACATACCACTTTTTCTATCTGGGTTAATTTGCCACCCAGCCAGTTTCTAAACTAGTGCACTGTGCAGTTGCACAAACACTTATATTGACAAATACAATGGGACAGCAGTGGGAGAGAGGAACAGGGAGAACATTACTGAACCAGCAGTGCTACTAAACACTGAACTGCAGACTAAGAACTACACTCGCAGGGCTTCTCCAGGCTGTGCTGCTGATATTTGGCTTATTCTAGAGTATTTGCTCATCGCTCCTTTCACACCCACACCACTGTACTGGAATAGCAGCCAGAAGACTCCTCCTCCAATGCATGTTTTAACCTTGAGCAGTGATACCTCTCTGTGGACAGAATGGAAGCTGCTATTGTTCTGGATTTCTGATTCCATAAAAGAAATGTAACTGTTTTTCTTACTTTTTTACCCCTCCCCCCAAAGTGGTTCTTACAACCACTAGTTTCAGCAAGTTTCATTCAAACTAAAACAGCATTTTTCCAGCTTGTCAAGTTCTATGTCTTTTAACAGAATTCTGATTGAAGTGACTTTTTAACATATTTATCCATAAAAAATGGGCTCTCCATCTGACTCCCTGTGAGATATTGATATAATGAAAACATTTTATTGATGTAAATATGTATGAAACAAATATCCTCAAAACTGTGACTTTCAGAGAGATTGGGAGCTGTATACAAATGTAAAACTCCTAATTGGTCCAGCAGCTCAAGGAAATAATCACAAAACAATTAGTTCTTCAAGAATATCAATGCTTCATTAACATCTGCAAAACAGTTTGGAGACCTAGGTGACAGGCTTTTATACAGCTACAAACAGCAAGGAAGGAAATTATGAATACTGTCTAATGATGTTAAAAGTTACTGTGACCCTGTCTAAGCAAAGGAATCTATAGCCAAATAAAGCTCCTGAAGGAACTACGCACAGATCTGGCTTCCCATTACAAATCCTTCCTGCCATATTTGAAGATGCCCTTCCTGTGCAATTCAAGCACTTTTCTGCAGTGTGAGTCTTGTTCAGGGCTTGGGATGCATGCTAAGACTGACCTGGAAATCCAGCTCAAATCCCAGGAAGAACATTTGGAAAAGCTGCTTCAATGCAGACAGCAGGTTCCTCATCCTTAACACAGTAAAATGAAGTTGAATGAATATTCCAGGTGCTGCTCTTTGGAGCTCTGCTTGCTTCCTCCAGTGTCAGTGGAGGGGGAAAAGCCACAGGAAGTCTTGAAAGTGACACGGAGGCTTTTAGGCCTCCTCTGCATATAGGACTGATTGCAGGAGAGATTATTCCTTTAGGATTTGAAAGCTAAAACTAACAGAAAAGAGAAATCTTGCCCCTTTTCCACACCATAAGATTTTCTTAAGAAAACTCACTGAGAAGAAATTTACTAAGTTTTCTTTCTCAAGAGCTCCATGAACCCACTGTTTAGTTGCTAAACTACTTTCAGAAGTGCTCATAAAATGCAAGAAGCTTTCTAGAGGAGAAGTCATGACTTCTTTTCCGAAGGGGTCACTCTCAGCTGGTCTTGGTTTACAAGGACAAGAAAGTTACCTTGGGGTATCAGTAAAGCAAAATGTCATCTCACTGCATTGGCACATAATCCGCAATTCACCTCTGAATCAGCCGTACCAGCTTCCGATACAGGTAATAGCAGAAATCTTTGTTTGTCAACATAGTTACATTTCCAACTAAGATTTTAATGAAGCTGGACAAAGCAGGGGAGGAAAAACACAAGATAATTAGATTGAAAATGTACTCTAAGCCCCTAACATTGTATCATGTTTACTTCATTTCATATTTTACCGGTCAAAAGAAAACTTCCTGCCTGCATCATAAGATGGGAAGATATTAAGAAGGAATGCACTTTCATCTAGATAAGCAGTACATAACACTTTCAAAGAGTAAAGAAGCAGTCCAAAGCCTACGTATCACAGATGTTCCCAATCCAGGCTTCAACTTCAAAGACTTCCTAAATAGGGTCAGGTTTCCCTGCTGACCTCAACCTGATTTATGGCAGAAAACTACTGAAGCAACTCTGAAAAAAGACATTATCTAGACCCCAAAATCAGCGTTCAGAACCCTTAACTAGAATTAGCCCTATGTTCAAAACACTCAACCATTCTTCATTCTAAAATTTGTCACTTTTCCTAGAGTCTTACAACATTGTCAAGCCTCCTGCCTGTTGTGTATAGTTTGGCCATTTACTGTCAGTCTAACCACAAATAATTTTGTACCTCTTACTCAGGGGTTTCATCTGAATAAATATGTAATGCACCTATTACTCACTGGCAGCCAGTGAAAAGTATGTATAACTGCTTTTTTAAATCAGATCACAAGAGAAATTTACATTTTCTGAAGCTATTACAGTCCCTGGATCAATTTCAAGAGAAGCAGACAAGAAAATATTAGTGTCGCCTGGCAATCTAGATACGAATCAGTAAAGTCTTGTGAAATTACTTACATTGTTTTCTTGATTCCTGTTATTCTGAAGAAGGGTGATGATACAATTGTGGATGAAGAAGGCAAGTGTCAGAACTCCTGTGAGCTGAGGAAACCGAATTCTAAACTCTAAGGGGGAGGAAAAAAAAGAGTGTTAATATTTACTTCTGTGAAATAAATAATGACAAAATGCAGAGAATATATAGCGTTGGAGTCTAGTGCCAGAAACGTGAACTGCCATATTGAAACGGGACAATATCTTGTCACTGAGCATAGCCAATCCAGATATTTAATCACGAAGTACAAAATTCATGAAGACAGTGGTTATTATATAACACAGTCTCCAAGAAGAGTCTCCCAAGACCTCAACAAACAAAGATTATTGGGTTAATCTAGGACCTTATATAAGCTTTTCTGATTCTCAACAGTGTAATTAGAAGGCATTTTTGAGGCAGGAATCAGTCCCAGGGAGATTGTACCTGTACCAGTCCCTGAGAATGGAGATAGGGAGAAGGTATCATTTGCTCTATGAGCATCTTTTCTGTGAGCATCTTTTCTTTCTTGGAATGACCAAGATCAACAAGTTAGTTATGCTACAAGAAAACTGACATCTGTAGATGTGTAAACAAGAGAGATGCTGCTTCCAAACTACAGCACTAAGGCAGGCAAAGAAGCTTCTTGACTTATCATACCCCATTGCTACTTTTTTTTTTTTTTTTTTTTTTTTTTTTTCCTCCATGAGAATATCATTGTTCTGCTGCTTTTCATACTCAGAGCATTATGTCCACAAGACTGTGTTTCTGGAACTGCTGCAAATATTCTAGGAATTTACCAATGCTGTAAACATCATTAAAGCACCATCTTGGTTGGTAATATATAAGGATATACCCACACTTTAGAGTGTTATACCAATTACAGATCCCTGAGCTAGCTCAGCTTCTGGAAGGCATCCAGCAATGCACTTATCAGAATCTCACAAACCCTCACAGATCAAACCATACAGAGCTCCATACAAACACATTTGGACCAGATTTCTCTAAACTGCAATGCAATCTGCCAGGTACAGGTACCCCAGGTAATTAATGAGGGCTCCTCCAGCCTCACAGAATGTACCTTCCCCAGGGCATTATGCAGAATTCACTGCATCTAAAATATCTAACTAGCATGATGTGCTACCAATAGAACTCAGAGAACGCAAGTGAGTCTTGGGCTTGTTTTCCACTACTTTAACCTCAATAACAAAATCAAACTGACAGATGCAGAATCTCTCTCAGCACTGTGTTCTTCCCCACCACTATAACATCCAGTTGTAGCTGGATGTGTATGCATTAGCTACGTGCTAACCTCATCTCCTAGCAGTACTAGTCACATTGCCAAAATAATCAAACTACTTGGTACTCCATTTCTTACAGTAACTTGCAGCACATATGTATTGCTATAATTCATTTTATACTAGGCTATAATAGAGCTTTGGACTTGAACTTCAAGATACTTAAAGCCAGTCTGGTTTCTGGTTTACGCAGGTCTGTTTATGAATCTTAGTTCGGGTGAATTCTCTCCTGCATTACAAAGAATCTGCAGATATAAGGTCACGCAAGCATTCCAAGATTGTTTGCTGGTGCAGTTCGCATTCAAACCCTGCTTTCAGAGAAAGTTTATATGGGGTTTCTCAGAGAGAGGTGGCAGCAGTGCACTGTATTTTACCTAACTTCCTTGTTGTATTTTTTTTAAATCTTAGCTTGTGTGTGCAGTATCATCAGCAGAGGCCGACTTCAGCACTTTGTATTTCCTGATTTCATCAGCTAGTTGGAAACCAACTCTTGTAGCAAACCAACAAACCATTAACTAGAATCCAATTTCTTAAAGACTCATTTTATCCCATATTACTGTAAGACCTTGGATACTGGGAACTCTTCACTTGCCAAGCCTTCACTCCTGAATCTATGTACAGCAGTTCTCCCTTGCAAGGGAGCAAGACCAAACGTTTTGATCTACCTACCTATTGACTTTGAGCAGCACAGGCTAGCACATTATTTCTACTTACAGATGGTATTAAGAATAATGCCATACCAAAATAAATTAGATCATTAACATAGATGCTAATCATCCAGTGCTTTGAAATCCAAATTGTTATACTGCAAGCAAAAGTAATTTGTTAGTCCATAAAATACACTCTAAAAGCAAACACACTTATGGAGGAAAACAGACAACACAGACTACACTGTTTCAGACCTTATCTGCATCTATCTATATGTTCGTATAGATGTTGCAGCAGCCAGGATTCTTAGGGAATTATGGAAAACCTTCTTACATCCAATTCATCCTCATAGCATCTGTTCTGGTCTTGTGCAAAGGGATACTTGGCAAAAATTGCTTGTCTTTGAAGACTCAAGCCAGAACGGACCACCATTTTCCTTCTCAGTGACATAACCGAGCTAAAGAAAATGTTTTACCAAGACTTTCACTTGTTTCTCAGCATTCGGATCTTGAAATAGGGTTCTAAAAGCCTGTCCAAGATGAGGAAGCAATGACCTTCAGCAGCCATGGAAGAGTGAGTAAACAGAACTGATGACAGCTCTCCCCACTGAGAGGTGGGGAAAAGAAAGACACTGGGTTATGAGCAGAGTTCCTGGCCAAAAATACACAGAATACACTAAGCTGTTTATTTGGCTTATTATTTTACCAAACCAGCTTAAGTTCAACTGTAGAGCTGAATCAACCAAATGGGAGCGGTAGAATAAGAAAAAGCATAACTGCTGCAAGACTAACACAGCTTTCATGTGAACACACTTAAACGAATTTTGTATTGCTTACTCAGTGACTACTACCTGTAGTTTATCTATTGAGCCAGAATGCCTGTTGCCACAGAGCGTTACCATGATTTCACAGATCAGAACGGATTTTACTGCCAACTGTGGAATAGCTCTGGTGTTTCTCTTTTGATCTTTATCTTGCTACAGTAATTTAAAATTCTTCCTAATGTTTTAAATCATTCTGGTTCTCTTCTTCACTTCTAGCACTGTTTATATGACTGTGACACCTTGCACAGTGATCTGTAATATCACTGGGAGGGGAGAGGAGGAAGAGAAACTCATACTTTAAAGAAAGGAAAGATAAACATACTGGAGAGCTAATAGGCATTTAAAAGTGAAGGGCTAAGAGTAAGGACTAAAACCTGCCAGAGGCTGGAAAGCAAGGGAAAAACACACTCATAAATCATGGTGAACAAGCTACTTTATTTAAGCAAGACAATGTGTAGAGAGTTTGTAACGCCTTTACCAGTCAGTCTAAAGTCTGTCAGTTGTAACCACTGATGAAATAGGTAAGATCTGAAAACAGGGCAGCTAGGATTTACTATAATATAGGTGAGATGAGGCTGTGGCAAGCTCCTTGTTGCATGATAAAGGCTGGAGATACCTCTAATGGTTGCTCCACCTCTTCTCCAGCACTGATACTGTCTCCTAAATAAGAACATCACTGGGAAAGGGATTCCCTGTCACTTCATCACAAGAAATCCTTCTTGAGCTTCTAGATGCAACATCAGACAGCACCTCCTCACTCTGTTTACCTCCCAGAGGTGTTAAAAGGTGAATGGGACAGACATTTATGAATTCCTTTAAGAAGTCTAAACCCCACAATATACATGTTTCATTACTGCATTTTAACTGTCTTACCTGGTACAAAAAATTCGTTCTCTGTAAACCAGTTGTATTCTAAATGGATTCCGAGGTGAGCAGCCTTCACAGTGACAAGAAAAACTAAGTAGACAACTGAAACTGTGCCTAAACAAGACAAGAGCCAAACAAATATCATAAAGCAGCAGAAAGTGTGCTCTGTTTTATTCTTACTTCATCCTATTAATTACCAGAAGTCCAAACAGTTATTTAGGGTTGGTATTCATTCTTAAAAATACAGGGTAAGTCTGAATTCCTTTCTTTTAGGTCAGAAGTCAGAGAGAAAGAGCAACACACACACCCACCATACAAGCTCTCAGTATGTTTAATGTTCTCCAGGTGCTGCATTAGTGATGGTAGAAGGGGTGCCTGGTAATCCCTGGCACTGGGTAGGTAGGGAGGTCTCCAGGCAGTAAAAGGGTTCCAGCTTCAGCTCTCAGGATTTCAACCTGACATGGGACACAGCTGGCTGAGGAAGTGCAGGAATTACAGCATCCATTCAGTCCTTAACTTTTGAACCAAATGGCACAGTGAGATACCAATTAATGCTAACTGCCATCACAAACTTTACACCTGGAATCAGAAGCCTAATAACTATATTTGACCGCTATGGATTTAAACCTTGTCTTGAATATAAACCTAAGCACACAGGATTTGTATTCCATCTGACTGGTCCAGCATCACCAAGCAATGCTTTGCACAGCATGAGAACTACAAGTAAGATCAGAGATGGATATAAACATCTTGCTATGTCTGCATGTGGGACAGACAGCATATGATCTTGGCTCCTGTCATTTACAGAGAGGGAGACAGAAGAAGGGTAATAATTATCCCCAAACTGGATGAAACTACATCAACAGTAATTAAGACTACTGTGATGAAACATCCTGGCTAACAATCCTGCTAGTCAGAGAACAGGCTATAAATAAATGCTGATTTTTTACCTTCACTTGTATAGGTTAGAATACAGATTCAGAGAAGACATCGTTTTATTCTAGCAATATCTCCAAGATTACAAAATAAATTAAGGAAATATTTCATTTGATTACACAGAAAGGAGTCAAGGAGTTATGTAGGGAAAAGGTTCTGTTCTTGAGGATCAAATGAATAGCTAAAATAGCCCGTATTTTCCCAATTATTCAGCTTTCTGTAAGTGTAAAGATCAGTAAAAAAACAACCCCTATTATTTCAGCACCTCAAATATTGCCTTCCACTTTTCCTTGTACTATAAGCTTTAAGGTTTACCAAAATTAAGGCAACTTTGAATAGTTTTTGCATTACATATTAATTTTCTGAATATTAAAACATGAAATTTCTCATAACTTCAGATTAGTCCTTAAACAGAAAATAGCTACCGTGATAACACATATTTTAAAAAGATGTGCAGTTATGGCCAGCTCTCACTTGAAAAAGTATTTTCTTATTCCTAATGCATCAATGCCTAATATTTTCTATATAAAAAAACCTTACTTTTTATATAGAAGCACTGTCACTTATCCAAGTTCCTGTGTTGTATTTTCATTTGGCAGTTCCAGCGGCAGAAGGCCCAAGCTCTAAGTAGGTGTCACACCAGAACAGAAGACAAACTAGGCCCTCAGTTCCCCGTCCTCTACCCCCTCTACCATACACCTCTATCTTTTTTGACCAGTTCTGTGCTCCCCATCTCCCCTTCACTATGGGCTTCAACACTACGCCCTCCTACCTCTCCTCTTCCAAAAACGTGGACCAACCCCACCCATCATCCATGCACTTTATCCACCCTACCAATCCCTGTCTTGGTTTGTATCTCAATACAGAGAAGTAAGAGCACATGACAAATGTTTGTCCTCGTAGCACAGGATAGAGCAGAGAACAGGGAGCTGTGGCAAAGCACAGCAGTAAGTTACAGGATTGATGAATGTTGCTACTAATTTATCACCTGATTGGTAGCAAATGACTTCAGGTCAGAGGCAATTACTCTTTGAAAGTAACCATGTGTGTTGAAGCAGTTACCAGATGAAGGGTATGTCTGACTGCCTGTCTCAAGGTAGCATGCATCAAATGCTGCTTTGAAGCATGTGTACCATAGTTTAGAAAAATCTGTTGTAAATACAGTAGAACTTGTTTTACAGGATTATCAAGGAAGCAAAAGAAAAAAAAATTACTCCTCATTAACATTAAGGTGCAAACAAAGCAGGACAAAGCCTGTGGGTGATTTAACAAACCAATCAACAAACCATTTTGAGGTCAGATATTGGCTACTGGAAAATTGTTCACTAGAGTAACTTTCACTGTTTGTATATATTTTAACCACAATTAACCTATTCTTTCAGAGTACTTGTTACCTACCTAGGACGTTAAACTTTGCAAAGAAAGATGGAGACTTCAGATTTAGCAGGGGTAGAAGAACAGCAATCAGGTAAAATGGTACTGTTCGTGACTTGTCCCACCACTCCTCAAAGAGCTCAAAACCTGTATTGTTGCCAGAAAAGGACGTCACACTCCCGTTCTGTGGCGGGTTATCTCTAGCAGCGCCTGGACAAATGACTGGAACAAAGAAAAACAAAAATATCCCCTGGTGAAAAAAAGTGTTATTTGCACATAATCTTCACAACCAAGAGCCAATAATTTCAGGGAAGTGTTTTAGCAGTGTGGAGTAGGACCACTCAGAAGCAATGTTTGACAACTCAGCTCCTACTTTTACTTTTTTCTTTATCAGGAGTTGAGTGCTAAAATTTCACTGCTAGGCTACACTGCCAGGGTCCTTGCACGGTAAGCTGACAAATGCTAATGTGTTTCTGGCTGAACATAAGCAAGCAAGATGCTAATTCCTATGTAGTGTGAGCTGTTGCATAGGATCAGCCTTAAAGGTCACATACCTACAACTAGGTGTGTGTGTTCAATGCCCACGTGCACCTGTTCGAATCCAGTCATAGCAGTGCATCTCAGCATCTGGATGCATATTTAGCATCATGATCTGCCTCTGCACACTTAAGATAATACAAACCAATTCAAGTGCCTATGGATACAGAGGAGCCTGTATTAGTGTATTGCCTTGGAAACACACAAGCTGAGGATGACAAGAAAGCTGCTGTAATCAACAGCAGGTCTAAAACTCATGAACTGAAGCAAAACACTATCATCTTGGTGCCTTGCCAGATACAAGCAATTCACTGCTAGACAACATAGCAGAAGCAGTTTAACATATGCATAATGCTATCAGAAGGGAATATCCTGTTGTGTGGTGGTTCATCACTGGCAGTACCTGACGCGTGACTGGAACAAAGAAAATCAAAAATATCTCTTGATGAAAAGGGGTTTATTTGCTTGTTGCTAATATGAGCATTTGTTTCTAAGAGATGCCTACAAAAAATTATGTGTTGAAATATGAACCTGTCTTATTGTTCTCTTAATTTCTTTTTTGAATCTTGGCACCTCACAATATTTCACAGCCTCCCTCCCACACTAGCTTCATGCCTATTCTGTTACAAAGGAAAAGGTGTAGAAAATGTCCTATCAAACCTCTTAAGAGAGACCATCACATTACTTTACTTAGATTTTTCATTTGTTTTCTCTCCATTGCTTGTAAGAGGATCATTTCACAAACCTTGAAAAATGCTTTTATTCTTACTGATCTCTTTGCTAGCCCTGAATGCCTTGCCAAGAGCCATTCAAACATCTGGCAGCCCTTAATTTTATGCAGCAGCTGAATTAAATCTTTTAGTCAGTGGAAGATGCTGTGGAATATGGTTTTCTACTTCATCTCTAAGTTATACCTCCTGCTGTATATGAATGGGACAGAAGAGCAGAAGCAAGAGATCACAAGAGGAAGAACACAGCAGTAGCTACTGGTGCCTAGCTGGTAAGGGGACTGTAGGGGAAACAGGATTCAGCATGAGCTCAAATGCCAATCAACTAGTTCTCAGAGTTTTCTCAACTCCTTTGCCTGACTCTAAACAGCTGCTCCCAGAAACAATGCTGCAGCATTGTGACACACAGCTGTCTGACTGGTTTTGAAATGTTTCCCCATTCCATATGCACCTGGGATAGAGATAATTTACCGCTTCATAACAAAGAACCACATGTCCAGTTACTATACAAAGGCACAAAGATCAGATGCTGACAATATCCGAGCTCCTACCTTCATTGTACATTATTCTGTCTACTTAAGAATTCTCCACAGACCTATCTTCACACTCAACTACAGCATTTTGCCTTAGTCATGAAAATGTCAGGCTCTCCACAAAAGCAAGTGGACACCTGCGCAGCTCGATATTTGTTTCTTTTTGTGTTCAGCATCATTAAAGCTGTGGTTACAGCTTTTTTAGTAAGAATATCGTAGGGCTGTGAGGAGCACAGATGCCCCAGCCAAGATTTTCAAAAGCAAACAGATCAGCCATGCCTCAGTTTCAGGGTGCTAAAATAAAAATTCCTTAATGGAATTCCTCATTGTACAACTACTGTTACGTCTAACATTCATGATTTCAAGGAGTATCTAGCTGGGTACACAAACGTGTAATTTACTTTTAAACCCTGCATCTAATTTTTTGTTTTAATTATTTGGCTTGCCAAGTATGTGGCTATTTATAGAAATACAAATCCCAGATAGAAAAATTACAGTTTTTAAAAATAGGTAGTTAGACCTTAAAATACATTGTATAACTGAAATGTGGATAAAAAATAGGCATGAAACCATGCTGATTTGCCTTTAAGGCCCCCCAAACAAACAGGGAACACAACACTAATAAGTGATTCTTACCTTTGTTAGTTTCATTAGTGCCAGGAACAATTTCTGTTACATTAATATCATGAACAAAGTCTGAAAAGAAGAAGAAAATCTTATGATAGATGTTCTACATCTGTTATTAGACTGCTGTTGCCTTAAGAAAAACCAGTTAAGGAAACATTTTGGAGTATAACAGGGACATAATACAGCAGCTTGTACTCCTCAATCCCAAGTAGGTATTTTTGAACTTTCATCTTAAAACCCCAGAATGTTTAACTAGGAGTTCGAAAGAATCTGAAGCTGCCTTCAAAGCTACTGCTTACTTGTGTCAGTTTTGACATATTGGAGCTTCTTTTGACAACACTTTGTAAGACGGTTATAACAAAACATTATCGGGAACATCTTTCATGGCAACATCTGTGACATTCTCCTGGACACGGACACAGAGCCTCCATTCAGACACTAATTATATTGTTGTTTTTAAAAACAGAGTCTATCACTTGTTTTTGAACATTGATGACATTTTTTGAGCTTGATCACTTTCTAGTACTGTAATTTCCCAGATGGTTACCTCCCCTGAATGCTGTATCGTAGTGAGCCTAATGACACACATACAGCAAAGAGTTTTCATGTTCTACTTCTAGCACACAGTGTTTTAAACTAGTCCCCCTTTTCTGCACTTTCTTCTCAACAGCCCTGTCCATTTTTAAGTCCCCACGCTTCCCCTCCCAGCTGCTTGTTTCTGTTTCCCCAGTATACCTTTGCTTGTCCCAGACAACCTGTCTGCAGTGTTGCATAGTAGATTAGTGAACAGATCCATCTTAAAAAGAGCCTCTTTTGGGATAGAAAAAAGGTTTATGGAACCACACCCTTAGTCCATACAGTTATTATATGGAAAAAACTTCCCCTACTGATTTTTCTAATCTTGTTTTAGAAGAGGCTGCTGGACTTTTTTCCTGTTGTATTATAAGTAAGGGAATCTCTGGAAAAAGGTTTAAGTCTCACTACCTACAGTCATCTCTAGTACTACTTTGTTTCAAGTACACTCCTGTGACACTTTACTGCTCTGCCACAGTAGGTATTTTTGAGTTTCTGTAACTTTGCCAGTTCCAGACTTCTGGACAGCAGTTTCTTTCTTTGCAGTCTGAAGTTTAAATCAATCAACTGATTCCTACTCTTTCTACGGTCCAGAGCATTGTTTCTACTTGTGTATTAAAGAAACTAACAAAAGCTGGCAGTGACAGCACCCGGAGAAGATGCACAGGAAGTGCCATTCTCATGGGCAGCGCATTAAGTATTACGCAAGAGAGATTCTGTCCCAGGTGTCTGAACCCTTCGGGGGATTACTGCCACGAAAATCAGATAGACCCACTGAATGGATCTTAAGAGCAAAAGACTACGCACTTAGAAATGTCCTCCTGACGCTGTCTTAAAACTCTGGCCTCAAAAATACACATGCACGATAAAGCAAGAAACAGAACAAAAACATAGGACACACACACCAAAAAAAAGACAAGATATCATACTTTGCTTAGGGTCTTTGCATTCTATAAATATTACTATCTCCTAGAACATCCTCCCTCAGGAAACTGATTTGTTCCTACTTGAAGTGTATGTGTAAATTAAAAAAAAGAGTCATCTGAGCATATTAGAATTAAATACAGTAGCCTGCTTATGATAACCTAGAAACACATGGCTGGAAGATGCCAATGGGTCAAACACTCATCCTATTATTCATTTTATAACTTAATAATTAAATAGTCACAATGAAAGTTAGAAGAAAACTCCAACCATTGAAGTTACCACAGAGTAAATAACTCAAATAAGAATCCCTCTAAAATATAGTTAAGTGATAAAATAGCAGATAAGAACATAGACAAGTAGATTTTTTTTCTAGTAAAAGAACACTTTTGAGCATTCTGAAGTTTACTCATGAAAATCATAGAATAATTTGGTTTAGAATAGTTTAGGATTAATATGTTAACATTATAAAACAAAAAAAGCCCTAAGATGAAATGGCCTTAGGAAGCTATGAGTTAGATCAGCTGTAAAACACACCAGCCATTAACCAATAAAGTAACGCATGTCCTTCAGGGATGGTGGGAACCCTAATTAAAGCTTCAGAGGTTTAAGGATCTGTGCTGCTATTTGCTTCAAAATCCAAAGAGATCTGTTAATTACTGTGAAAACAAACTCTTAAATCTTAGTTGTGCTATTCAATGCAGTGAGTCAGATTTTCAAAGGTCTCAATTCCATCATTTATTCCCACAACTCTACATACCTAATTGACTGTATGCACAAAAGCCTGTGTGCCTGTGCATGTACAAGGGTGTAACTACCCGACAGGTTCTCTTTCACAGCAATGCCAGACTAAGGATTGTTCTTTCACTGTGTTATAGCTCATCACTACTTCAGGGATGCTTACAGAAACTGTCTATGTAGCAGCAGCATAACTGCGCTTGCAGAAATCTGGGTTAAAACAGATTTTTTTTTTTGGCAGAGATTCTTTTTCTTAACCTGGATTATTTCAACAGCCTGGTTTGCCATATGGCTGTTCAAATAGTTACACCAGTGCAAACAAGGGGGGAAGTGAAAATAAGAAGCATGAACAAGCAACTGGGCTGCGGTCAGGATTTTTTTAAGCCCACCAAAGAAAACACATTGTTAAAACTACACCAAGAAGCCTAATTACTCACATGCAAGTCAGAATACTGGCACTTAAACCACCTCTCTTTAGAACCACACTTTGAAGGATAGAGAAACTGGCTTTGAAAATATATATGTGTGTGTGCCCACAACTCACACAGTTACCTATTCTGATTTAACTTTTCACACAAAGTAACAGAAATTTAAGATTAATAAACTGGAAAATACTATGTCAGTGTAAAGCAGTCTTGATCTTGAAACAAGACAGCTGTAAACCTTAATTAAATATTAATACTTACTGTATATAAACTTTCCTGTGTTGAACAGAAAGTTAGACATAAGCACCCAGTAAACTACCATGGCTCCAACAAGTGACACCATAGAAAACAAGAGGCTTGACCACTGACCAAAGGATCCAAAGTAATACTTGCAAACATCTGGGAATTCCCAGTTTGAGGTATCTATTAAAGCTGAAGAAAATATAAAAAAGAAGATATAAAAAATGTAAACATTTCTAAACAAAAAATTACATTAAGGATTTAGATATTAGAACTCTTCATAACAGGATTTTTTTTTGTGTGTGTGAGAATATTCTGACACAAATTCACAGTACTTCCTCATGCTAAGAAAATACACTAACTTTAAAGGATAACACTTGTCAGGAAACACTTCTGTTCCAAACTGGCTGTTACATTAATGTTGGGTGCTTGACTGAAGAAGCCTGAAAAACTAAAGACTTTTTTTTGGCCACAGTAAAACTCTCAGAAGCACTAGAATTAGGCATGGTCGCAAATCTGCACCTAAAGCCTCCAGAAGAAGTTATGGAGAGCAGGCCGGACCATGAACTAGTCCTCAACAACACCCTCAAATGAGTTGACACAAGCTGGAGTAGTGGCTCTTAATTACCTCTATTCAAGTAAATCAGAGAGTAGTTTATACATAAAAGCACCAACTACAAGAGCTGCAAAATGGGTTTTGAACAATGAAAGTACATTCAAAGTAGAACTACTGTCAGCAAGGCAACTGTCCATAAATTGCATCCAACACCAAATGCACAGTACACAGATGCAGTCAGCTGTACACATTTAGAGAAAGCAATATTGCAGCTTTCAGGCAGCTAAATAACAAGCATCTTGTTCCTTTTTACACAGAAACAGACTTGGACATTTTCTTCTTTGTTATACACAAACCTTAGGGTAGTACAGAACACAGAGGTGGATGCAGCTATAGTACATGCTCTCCTACTACAGGATGTGCTCAGAAATACACATAGAGAACTGGGCAATGCTTATGGAAAGGCAGTGGGAACTCATAACTCTAAGTCCCCAAACACTTAGTAAATGAGCATCTTAAACCTTGCTTGTTAGAGTTTGATTTTGCTTATAATACTTAAGTTCCAAGGAACTAAAGAATAATCTAACAAGTGAAGATAAGACATTTAATTTACAGAGCTTAGATCCAGACTCCAAAAGGAGTGACATTCAAAGGAACAACTTTTATTTGCGGGTCAGGTGCAAGTAGAAAGACAGACAAACTAAGAATCTATTAGATCTCTAGATTTCTCACTTAGTGGAAATGTGTGCATTATGAAGCTTTGCATTTCTTACGTATCATTTTCCGTGATTTCACAACTCTGTAACAGCAATAAAGTGTCAAAATGCCCATCAGTAAGATGAGAATGATTCCAGAAGTAAAGCCTGCCTGTTAAGAGGGAGAAATAGGGTTTACTTCATTCATCAATAATACTATAGATAAGGTGAACAAGAGCAAGCCAGAAAACATTTTCATAAACATTTTTTTCCTAGTTTTACCTGTTTTATTCCCCATGGGATACTTAATATAGATGTACCCATCATTGTATTCCATATCATAAATCTAGGACGAAAAGAAAACAGCCAGCTAATGACTTAAGAAGCACTCTTATTTCATACTATCCTCTCACCTAAATTCAGTATACAATACAGAACTTTCAGAATAATGCATTTTCTGGCTACTATATGGGAAGGTGCTTAACATACATTGTCACTATACTGGAGTTTTTACCATAGCCATCTGTGCAACTGTCAATTTTAAAAGCAGTTCCTAATGGACTGTACACATAGATTTCATCAGGAGCTGGAAGTACGTGATCAGGAGCAATCTAATAGATGGACAGAAAAGAACAAGAAGAATTATTAGTAATGTCAGAATAACTATTGTCTCAATTACAGCAAGCCAACTGTTGCCAAACACAAAATCCTCCCACCAAAACTTTATTTTTAAAGAAAAGATTTTGGACTGCATTACTTTTCAACCCATAAAAAACAGTTACCAAGATTCCAAGCTAAGTAGCAGGAAATTAGATTTTCTTCTGCAAAGCATCTCTAACATACTATAAATGGACACTGCAAGTTCAATCGTCACAACTGACCATTGTTTAAATCCACTCACAGGCAACAGGAGTGAATAGACGTACCTGGACAGCCTGGACCACTGCTGAAAAATCCAAACAGTTTGTATCTTTTCTTTGGACAGTGAAGATGTTGCACATGAAGTCAATCATGACTTTTGGTAACACAAAACCTCATTAAGGCCCTCAGCTACTAGATATTTACTTAAAAGCAAGCTGCAGAGTGATTCTCCCCCTACCTTTATTTGTGCTTCTTTTATACACTTGAGCTATGCAAGACCCAACACGCCAGAAACCACTCAGTTAATATGGTCCTGTCTTTGCCTTACCAATGCCCTGTCTGCAGGAGAGGCGAGCCTGCTGTAGTAATGAATCCGCTTATTCATTGCTGAGGCTTCATCAGTGACTCTTTGCACGTCATCATTCATGCTAACTATGTTTGTAGGCTCTACATGGAATGGTCTAAAGGAGAAAAAAATAAAAGGAAAAACATTAAAAATCTGAGAACACTAGCGCTAACATATAATTCAGGGAATAGTTCAGCATCACTCAGGGTGAATTTTTCATTCACTAACACAAAGCAAATGCAAAAATATCACTGCCATGAGGGAAAGTGCTATCCATGAATGAACCATGTGTTCACATCATCCATATTAAAATGACTTCTTGCCCAGATTCTGTGGGGCAACTTCGCATCAAAATTCAGACCTAATATCCAGTCTACCAGTTCTCAACCATGACTCATACCAAAACTACATGCTAATAAGCTTGGCCAAGCTTGTTAGTGTTTATAACTGATGTTGCCAGAGCTAGAAATGAGAAACAGAGGTAGAAACAGGAGGCATGAGAATGTAGAAGCATAAAAAACACAGAGGATGAGAAGAATGAGGAGTGGCAATGAGGACCCACCATAGAAAGGTTGAGAACTACTAATATAGCCACTGTATCGAATTGGGTTTAATGCGGAAAGAACCAAGCCCAAGTAAGTCAATGTGATCATGCTATCTTTATGCCAACGTAAACAAGAATAGAATTTGGCACAGATCATTGAACGACACATGTCCATTTTTAGTTCTCATGATTTCCTCAAAATTTCACTTCAAATTTAATTAGATTAACCACAGAGAATGTGAATCAGAGAACCTCTGTCATTGAGAGATGTACAGAATTCAAGCGGTCTCCTTCTACTCTTCTCTACTTAAAAGTCAGACTGCAGGCAGGGTCACAACCACTACAGAAGAATGCAGCTACACAACCCATGTTCTCTTTGTGCACATGTATGTATGGAGCAAGCAGAGGGAAAGTTCAGTTCTTTGTGCATTATTCCTGAAGTTGCAGCACAACATAAATCTAGCTCCATGCAAGAGGCACTACCGGAGAACTAATACATATTTTTTAAAACAGCAACTGTAACTGATTTGTGCATAGGCGTACTATACTGAGACATGCATTCCAGCCACTGACAGGCTAAATTCCCAAACAATAGAAGGGACACTGATGACCTGTAAAGCCTTGCTACACTTTTATTTTTTCCTTTTGCCTTTAATTCCTAAAGCAATCCCCAAAGTACTCTGACCTTCTTATTCAAGGCAAGTGTTTAAATCACTTAGAAACAAGAACTCCCAAACTAGAACCCACAAGAACGTATTGCAACCAGAGTTTCAGGCCACTAACAGCAGAAACTAAGTCTGCAATGAATCCATGCAATTCTTCCTGTAGTAAGTGCAAAGCCTATTTGAACTGATTGTTTTCAAATACCCATTTCTGGCTCAGACTACAAAGGAAGTTAGCCAACCCCTCCTGCTGCAGCTTTCAATAACATGACAATCTCTCCTTAGATCTTGGATACCATTTTCTCCTGGCAGAGGTCTCATTCTCTTTCCCAGTGAACTATTAAAAAGGTGGTGTCAAAGTGCAAATGCTTATCTAGAGGTAAACAAAGGAATGAAGCTCTGAAGCTCCTTGTTGTATCTTTTAAAGAAATGAAGCTACATCCTCAAGCCTTTAACGTCAGGGCCTCATTTCTGTGTGCTTAATGGCAGAAGGGCAGGTATGAACATTTACAGAACTAATTTAAACTGAAAAAAGCAGAAAAAAATTTTTCTCACAAATTAGAGAAAAATAACTTGCTTCTGCACAAATTAGAGTACTTCATTCTTTCCTTCATCTTTGACTTCATTAATTCTTACATCTTTCTTCATTATGAAAAAAGCTTACATTTTCTAAGTCATTTCCCATACACTGAGAAGAAAATGAATACGTTTTTAATTAAAAAAATATTCCTGATTGATACTTCTTTCGTATGTCAATGAAATGAAGGGGGAAATGCTGATTCTCTGGGGTGATCCCATAAATAATTAGGGGAGATACAACATCTAAATAAGCGCTAAAACTATTGCTTAATATTTAATTCTGAAGCACACCGGCTAATTCCACAGATAGGTAACAAACAGAAATACTCATGGACTGTCAGCTCCAAGGAGCTTTACTTGTTTTAGCTCAAAAGTTTTCGGGCTGTTCCAATCATACTGGACACTGCTGAAAAACGTTTCATTAAAAGAGCTGTAAAATCAAGATTGGGATTTCAAGAGAAACTAATATGTTTGAATGGCCCCCATGACTGAGGTTTCTGCTGCTTTCTTCTTGGATCACTGGCATACATTATATTTAGAACATGAAAAGTATTTGTTATTTATACATCAGCTGCTTAGTATAAAGAGCTTCATGAGGACTACCTTTCTCCCCATCTCAAGTTAGTATTATTCATACATCCCCTATATCTTCCATTGCTGGTGTGGGAAAGTTACACTAAAACAGTGTATGTTTTTCAAAAAGTTTATATTTTGCTTCAAAGAAAGGAGATCTGTGGCAAAGACTTCCTTTGAAATGGCATTCAAGAACTGCTGACATGGCTGTTAAAACTCTTCTAGATGGGGAGAGAGTGGAAGATTATTTTTTAAAGCAATTCAAGTCAAAGCCACGGATGGCCTTAAAGATAAAGAACAGAAAATATGAATTTGGCATCTTATTCTATGAGGAAAGCAGTGCTGCTAGTCCAAGACCAAAGAAATATGCTCTTCTGGATACAAAAATTGAGGTGTAGCAAAAAATACAAATATCTACCTGTATGTAGGAAAATTTTAAAGAAAAAGATTTTATTTTCTTCAGCAGCATGAACATAGTCTGGACTGAACAAGCCATTTATGGTCTAGTACAAAACATAAAGGTATGATTCAGAATCTAGTCTGTGAGTGAGGGGGGAAAAAAAGAAACAGTCCCAAGGAAATTCTATATATCTGTTTATCTGTTGCTTCCGGCCTGAAGAGCACACACATTTAATGCTAATAGCACTTGGGCTGCTTCCCCCCCTCCCTCCCTTTTGGTGTGCAATTCCTGAGAATGATAATGATCTAAAGGAAAAATTAGAGAGACAGGGCAGGATTTCCACCCCCACCTCCCCCCCCAGAGTACCACTGCACCTATGGTCCTCCTGAACAACTGACTATGCTTAAATAGATCTTCCCCTCATCAGTTTTGTGATTGCTGGAGATGCTGCTGAAAACATCAGCCTGATTCAGAAGTTATGTGGGCTGCAATCTTCCTCTCTGACCTCCACCAGGAAAGGGCAGCACCCTGTCTAGGATCGAGCCCACTTCCTAGCCCCCCAGTTGCACCCAGATCAAAGACTGGTTGTAGGGCATACTCAGACATCTGTCTGAATAGCTCTCAAAGGATTACCTTAAGATGCCCAAAGCAGGTAGGATAAAATTTGGGCTGTATTTTGTGAAACTGTCTCTAGGGAGTGTAAGTCTAACAGCTAGGCACTCTGCCCATGCAAGGATCAGCAGCTTCAGCAGATCCCTAGGAAACTGTCTTTTTTAGACTGGCAATCACATTAGACTCACAAGGCAAGAGGAGTATGAAAATGATGAGTGACAATGTAATCCGGGGAAATGGAGAGTTTACATTACTGGAGGGTGTGACTATTAACGCAAAACAGTGCAGACAATGTCTATACATCGAGATAGAATATAGCGTCCAATGAATTTATTAAATCTACACTAAGAAACACAATTGCAATTTATATTTCAACGGCTAACCCAAATAACAATGCTTTTTACCAGGGCAAACACACCACTAAAACACTGCTGTTTTCCACAGCATAATGGGTATGTGCAAGATGCAGGAGATCTACCCCTCCTGTGTATTATACCCTGCACATGCTGCTTTGGCCACCAATCCCAGCTGCCCTGCAACAACATGCATCTGCTAGCTATTGCTCTCTCACATGAAGCAACACAGTAAATGAGAATTCTAGCCCTGGCCCAGGAAAAGGAAGGAGGGGGCTTCTGTCCATTATGAACTTGGGCTATGATTTTTGCAAGCAAGTAAAATGAAAAAAGATGCTCATGATTAAAGGTGTTTCAAATATTGTGTCCTGTAAAATTCAAGCACTGGATTTGGAGGACTGGGGAAAGAACATAATAGCAAAATTTGTTTGGCAAACTACATACAATCTTGCAACTGCTAGCAACCATAAGGATCTCGCTGGCACTGCTGCACTTTCATAAAGAACTTCCAAAAGTTAAAATTTATTAATCAGTTTCTCAGGCCTATTATATCAACCTACTATATAATTTCAGAGTAAAAATCAATTGTAACCTATATTTTTCTGTGTAATATGAACATAAAGGCTGCATCAATAAAGCTAAAGGGAAAATAAAACAGTTATTTAAAATTAGAAACTTTGTTACAATTTATATGACTTTGCATATTCAAAATACCAGAATTTTCTAAGCTTTATTGTCATGTATTATTTTTGGACATTTACTGAAATGCACTATATCTCACAAAACAATGGAGACCTATGGCAAATTTATATTTCAAGTAAGTTTTAAAACTAAATTATTTTGTTTACCCAGGACCTTTGTTAAATTATTTTTAAATGGCAAACAACTGATTTTGGACATCTACTCAAAAGTACTATTGGGAGTATTGATCCTTTACAACATAAGAGAAATTTTCATTGTAGTGTGTTGTTTTAGATCTAGATGACAGTATTATAGACTTCAAATTATATAAACATTTCATATTTGAATATAAGAAAAAGAAAAAACTCTTTACAAGATACTTGAGACAGTTTCTCTCCTCTCCTCCAAAAAAGAACATGAAAATCAACTTCAGCTTACTCCACAGATTTCTTTGATCACATCCCTGAAAAGTAACTGATTGACATGAAAGGATTTTTTTTTTTTTTTAAGTGCTACATAGAAATAAAGCTAGCAAATTCCTCTTTCTTCTTTTAAACAGTTACCAAACTGCTACAGGACTACTGCATATGGCACAGAAGAAATTGGTCAAGGAGTAGAATTGGTTTATTATCACTGAAATTAAAGTAAGTACCATAACATGAAAAATTATTTCATAATCAGGAACTGCCTATCTGGATAGAGGAGCACCACAGATGTTAGAAAGCTTATCTTAAGGAAACCAGTTCCAAAAAATTCCATGACTTGCATTTGCTTTTTTACTTTCTAAGCTGTCTAAATTTACATAAGCATCTTTACATAAGTTTACAGTGTATCCTATGTCTTTACTTCCTTAGCTACACATTTTATTTACATCTTTTCCACAGCTGTAATTCCATTATCATTATAATCATTACAGCACAACCATGCAGTATCTTAAAATACTTGATGGCAGCAGAATGAAAAACCCTTTAACCTTTCAGAACACAATGGTAAGTCATCTCTGTTGGTCACAGGATACACATTCGCGTTTAACAAATAAGGAATCACAAGCTTGATCGTATCTCATTTTCAGGGCTATTCTTTCTCCCTTCTGTGCCAAAGGCAAAGCATTCCATGCTGTTCTACATTTCTCTTACAGCAAAGTAAGAAGGTTCTTAATCAGTCAGGTCTAATTAGGAATTAGAAGCAAGTAAAAATGTTGACAACACAAAAAAATGAAAAGACAAGCTATGCACTAAAAAGACCACATGGGTTTGGAAAGGTAAGTGCAACTTCTTTAAGAGGTGAGATAGTTGAGGCACACTGAATGGAGAAACTGTAGCTATTGCACAGGTTAGTCCCTACCATTCTCAGCTTTTTCAAATTTCCTAAGACAATTTTGAAAACAAAAGGGAACTGCTTTTGAATGAAAAAGGCTTTCCTGACTGCCATCTACAGACATGTATACCTTTAATTTCACCTACTGATCTCTCCTACATTGTGTAAAAACATTATGTGAATTCAAGAAGAATAGAAAAAAAGGAAGAAGGCTTGTTCTCCCTTTAGCAGGGGGCATTGACAAGCTTTTTCATGTGCAAAACAACTAACACAAAACACCTTTCATTTCTTTAGAGTTCCAGTATTCCTGAAAACAACTACAGTATCTGTTGACACTAAGATTTAAAGAGCAGGAAGAAGCAAAAAAAGAAACTCCCTCTCTTGAATACAATAAGCATCAATAAACCACTGCACCATTCTAGCTTTAAAAAAAGCTACAGAATGGGCAAAACACACGTACTAAGCTGTGAGTAACAGGGGTCCTAAAAGGCATTGTGAAGAACAATAACATCCACTTTAAGAGGATTAGGAGAGGCTTTATATATTCCCCAAATTTGCAGAAGAATACTAGACAAAATAATTTACAACTCTAAAATACAACTAGCTCATTGTTCTTATATAAACACTGAAAAGCATGCCTTTCAAAAATCCCAACCCCTCCAAGCTGTTAAGAAAACCAGGTAACTATGGAAGTGCGGCCAAATCTAAAAGAACTCAAACAAAAGAAAGAAATAGCACCAAGACAGACAAACAGCGGTTATAAACAAGCCACACAAAACACTTCAACAGCTATCTCAAAGCAAAATAAGGATGCTGAAAATGACCATCCACCCACGTCTGATCACGGTTTCTGAAGAGCACATTAAAAAAAGGAGCAAACTAAGCAGATCATATTATCTACTATTGCACTTACACTATTCGGGTAGTTCTATACAAGATAAATCTCTCTCACAGAAACTATGACTGTCTATAACTCCAGTGAACAAGCCCTGCCAGCCGTGCTCCCAAGACTACAAGGCCCCCACAGCACTTCTGAGATCACGCCTGAGGCAAACCCTGATGGCCTGTTCTCCATTCCTACTTCTAAAGATTGTGCCACCTCCTCCTAATATATAGAGATGGAGTTTAGCCTTGTTTGGCACCACCCTATGATTTCCAGGCCTTCCTGATATCCCAGGCCTCATGTCCTCATCTTTGTGCCTCTGTATGCTTGGAAAAGAACAAGCTAGGCAGTAGAAAACTCAGTCAGAGTATACACTTCTGCTTTTGGGAGAGGGAACCAAATGCCAGGTGAAACATGAAGTCCTCCAACTATACCTTTTATGAAGCTTAGTCTCCAAATGTAAGAAATCACACACAAAAATCCCTCCACAAAAAATAAAACCTACTGTGAGGAAACAACAGCTAATCTCACTTTTGAAAAGTGGATCTTGGCATTTCCATATCACAAAGGTGAGAAACTCTCTCACTGCTCCTGCATTACCATTATACATGACACCCATCGTTCAAGACGACAACACATGGCTCCTCTGATACAAGTAGCTCCCAAAAGCCATATAAATTAGCAAGCCTATTATGCTAGTTGGGCCATTGAGGGGTTCAGACACTCTTGAGGGACACGTTAAACAAGAATTCCTTTCGCACATTTCCTTTTCCCATCTCAGAGTACTCTACTATTTTCTGTTCTTCGCATACACAAATCTGTACATGCCCAAGCCTATACTACATTTTCCTCTCTGGGCCAACTCAGACCCTTGTCCTCCCTCCGTCCTCCTTCCTTTGCTCTCAGAGAGGTGACAAATTGTTTAGCCCCTGGTTAACCTGGAAGAAGCCACTCATGACTTTCCAAAGCTGCAGGCTGAGACAGCAGAAACTCACTATCATCAAAAACTCTCCCTTCTGCTGAAGCGGCTGTCAACAAAAGGATTTGAGATGCAACAGTGCCATCTGCAGCTCCTTTAGGAAAACTGCACCACTGAAACACGCTGGATGGAAAGGGAAAACAAGGCAGAGGAGCATAAACAAGGTTCAAGAGGTAGCAAGGGTCTGTTCCTTTACCTAACAACTGAGAGCTGGCAGCTTCAGCTAACATGAAGAGGGAAGTTCCCTCTTCGATCTCAGTTTTGGTTCCTGGACCAGCAACAGCTCACAGAAATCCTAACTGCAACAGCAGAGGAAGTTCTATTCAGAGCTCTTTTGGGGAACAGAGGTGTTAAATTCTAAGAAAATATGTAATAATACAGTTTGGCTAGATAAAATCTATTTTTGCAGGCATGGCTGCCAAATTTTTCATGCTTGCTCCAACTCAAAAATACTATAGTTTGTCTCAAAGGCAATAAAGGTCACTATTTCCTTAGTATTAGCAAATAATGTATTTTTCCCAGTATCACCTGCAGAATGCACAGAGCCATTTACATATACTGACAGCCATTTATCTTCACAGTTTGGCAAGCTTTCTTGCACAGTCAACACTTCAGTTTGTTGTGCTAAATTAAAAAATATTGTGCTTCAGTATGCACCCATTATATTTATTCCGTCTTTGAAAAGCATTTCAAAAGGCATATGGTGAATTCTTATGAGAGCACTGTCCCTGAAGTGATGTCAATAGAAAAGTCTCCTCAAAAACAAAAAACAATATGCACATTTCTTCTGGTGCTTACAAATAACATCACATAAACACAAAGTAGGAGCTGCTTGTATCTAGGTACTGGTTTCTACACGTTCATCTTCTATGCATCTTTATAGGGTTCTGTCTCTAAAGGCAAAGATTAAACAACTCATTACTATATAACCATTCTGCATGCTTAGCCTTCCTCATACCTTTTGCATTTAAAATCTTCTGGATTAAATTGTATATTCATGATTCCATAATTGCTTTCATCACCTCCGACAGGAATCAAAAGAGGTTTGGCATCCTCTTCCATATTTGAAGAAAATGCTTCTTCTAGATTCAGACAGTTATTTTGACCTAAAGAAAGGAAATGAGATAATTACAGTTAAGTAAAACTGTATATCTGCTATGAATTTAACACAGGCAGAATCCCACCACTGCACAAACTCCTGGGGTGAAAGCACCCACAAAAATCACTTCAACTTGCCACTTGAAAATTCTTATTTCATAATGTAAACATCACAGGTCAGGTCCAGTAGTGACAATATTTTTACAACATCCTACCCATTTAAGTGGTCAGTGTACCTTGTGTTCTCAATTTCTTTTACTACTGCGACAGTCAATACAAGTTTAAGGAATAGGATGGATGCTGTAGTTTACATTGAGACCTGACAAGTCTGCAACAAGTGAGGCTCAGGATTTGAATTTTCTCTGAGCTATGACAGTTGAGAATCAAGTCCATCATGTGCAAATTAATGTTAAGTATATTCATATGTAGGTCTTATCTTATGGCTTTCACAGCATGGGACTCCTTTCCGATCCTGACTGCCCCAGTGTAAGACCATGGATTTTTAAAGGAGGTATTTCCAATTTGTAATAGTACAGCTGAGAACAGTTTACCACAGTTATTAAAGACTGCTGTTTCATTAAATGAATTCAAACTTTGCAAAAAATACATATGGAGTTTTCTGGTGTACTTCCCAGAATAAAGATAAAATTATAGCAGTCTACCATGCTCAGAATCATTGAATTAAAGGCAATGAGCTGTTTAATAATGCACTCACAATAATGTATTATATGCACTCAGAGTACTCCTGACAAAACAACCGGGAGCAGACTGCTTTTACACTGATGGAATTCTATTTACATAAACTGGATTGCAGTCAGGTGACGCACTGTGGTCTCGCATGCACTGAACAAACATAATGGCTTTAACAGCTCTCATCCCTGCTACCTCCTGAAGAACTCCTGAGCCAGGACTCCTTCAAACAAAAATGGTAGAAAGGTATCTGCTCTTCACAGGGACAGTTTCCTGATGCTTTAGTAAGTTAGACAGCCTGATGGAGGGTTCAATGAGAAACAGAGCTGGCACAAGATAATTAGAGGATGTTTGAAGCCTGGAGTGGGGATGGAGGAAGGCAGAAAGAATGAGGTGCCTTCTGCAGCCTCATGGAAATATACCCCAAAGGAACAATCCACAGATTAGATTACATCAGCCGAAGCACTCTATCCTCCTCATTGCTTCTAGCTACATGTTCCCACTTCTCTTGCACTAGTTCATCCCGCTAATGCCTCTGTCAAAAACCCAAGAATCTGAAAGAAAGAAAAAAGGGAGAAAAAAAAAAGGAGAGGAGGAGGAGAGGAAAAAAGTTAGCAGCTTCCAACTGAGCTGACTCTCTGAGGTCCAACAATTGCTAGTGGTAAAGGAGAAACGGGAACACATTGAAGGAGCAAGTTGGGATCTGCAGAAGCACTAAGATTAGCTCAGCGCACTGTGGAACCATGTTTTAGAGTACAGGTCCGTAAAATGTATTGAGCACAGGTAAAAAGCGCTCTGCTGTCAAGAGGTGACCACTGGAGGCTCCATTTTCACAGAAATGCTGCTGAGTACTAGTCCTGCCCTTGCCAGCACAAGCAATTCTGTGTGACGCCAGATTAAACTGGACTGAGAAGACCGATTCAGATGAAAAGCGACCATTCTTTCCCTTGCTTTAAATCTAGACCAATTCTGAGATTGCACCGTGCTGTCCGGCTGCACACACTTGTATGCTTGCGCGAAGGAGGGGACAGCGCACAGATGAAGCCATTTCTTCCGGCAATGCTGCCAGTTTCTGCCTGCTTTCAGCATCCATGAAACTACAGCCCAAGATACAAGAGACCGGAATCACGTTGCTAAACTTAAAGATGCATGATTTTGTCTTGCTCATTTTAGTTCTTTAAGAGGGCATAATAAGCAATCAGTGATAATAAGTCAAGCAACCAAACAACCTTCTTGGCACTCCCTGATAGCATCTTCTTCCTCCAGCACTTAGTTTCTGCTTTCACACTCTCCAAAGCTTTTTTCAGCTGCTCTTCCCAGAGCATCTCTGGTGGGTGGTAGGGGGAGGAGGCAGGGAGGCTTCTCCTACCTAACTTAACCTACTGCTTCCCTTCTTTTGCCATTCTAGCCCTTCTTTAAACCATCAGCTCTGACTCTCTACCCTAAAGCTCTTCCCTTCCACATCACTGTTCTTGGCTCTTTGGCCTCTAATCCATTGTCTTACATTCTCTCCTCTGGTGACTCTGTTTTCACATTCCTGCTTCCCATTTTCTATCTTCAGTCTCTCCTATACACTGCCTGTCTTTCATAAGCACTGTTTACTAAGAGATTCCTTAATTCACAGAAATACTTATTTCCTTCTGTTACACTCTGTTCCTTTCCCAACCACATTTACAGCTCTCCTCTTGTTCATTCCTTTACTATTGACCTCCTTTATTTTTCTACATTTCTAGGTTGCATCCTTCCCCCTTATTACTGATTCCACAGTAGCTTCAATCCCTTTTATACACTGCACCCTCGTGCTGTTAAATTCACCTTAGTGCACATGAACTTCCTCATCAGCTAACTACCTGAAAGAAAACCATGGGCCCCAGAGATTTCACCTACTGTTACAACTATCCGCCTACTCCTCTGCCATTCCCACTATCATTATAAAACACTTTTACTTCCCTCTCACTGAGCCTAAAGACAGCGGTCTTTATTTCTGACCTTCTTTTTAAATGTTCATCTCTACTTTCTACAACCCTTTCCTTTCTGCATAAAACCTCACTAACTGTCTCAAGTAGAAGACACATAACCCGGTGTTAACTTTATTACATTCCTTTCTCTTTTGCAGCTTAACATCCTGCACGCCGCTCCTAAACACATATAGCTATGTCACAGAAACTGAGATCTCTCACTTATTCTGCATTTTGTGATGTCTCTTTTTTTAGAGCTTACATCATGCTTTGGATTGAACCATAAAAATGGAGATGAAGATTCAAACCTCTAAGGGCAGAACTGAAACGAGCAATAAATTCAAATGTTGAACATCCAGAAATATTTTTAGTCAGAATTTTCCAGAAGACTGAGGTACTCAGATCCCTTCCTTCTACAGGGCCTGGTTTATGGTGCAAATTAAGCAGACATTAAACGCTAATTTAAGCTTCTGCTTTGAATCCATCCCCTCCTGAAAACCTGTTGTAAATCATGTATTTGTGCTTTACAATTCAATCTGACAAATGCAGGCAACATTGATCACTAGCTTGAATTCCTCTGTACTACAGTTATGAATAAAGAGATCAGAACATTTTATGATAGTCTACAGAGAAAAGTAATCCTCCCAAGATACAGAATACATTAAGTTTGGCTTGACAACATGATTTGGGGGTGATGGAGTTGTTGCTCATTTGCCTCCTTATGAGCCATTTAAAAGCTGCATTGGTGAAGAGAGTTTATTTTTAAGTGCTTATTGGAGAGAGTAGATAGGTGAAGGTTATGACCAGCAAATTAATGACTTGACAAATAAGACACAGATACCATGTATGCAAAGGCTGCAGCTGGAACCAGCGTAACTTAAAAGAAAATTGCAGACAGAAGAGCAAAATGAACAAAAAGGAACCTGAATAACCTTCCTCTTATCCAATTTCTAGCCCTTTTGGCCGGATTGCATTCTCGTTAAACATTTTTAGTACATGGGGTGGCGCCAGCTGCACTATCTGAACTTACTGCCTGACGCTTTCCATTACAAGACCCTCTTTTCATCTGCTTATTTTGCTAGTGTCCTAGTTACCTGAAGTTTTTATGCTGTTCAAGGCTCACCTCATCCTGGAAAAATTTGAGGTGAAATGACAGTCATTTGAAAAACCTTTGTGTATGTGGGCTTTTGGCATAAAAAACTGGATAACAAAATGCCACAGCTTTGAATTTTAGCAGGATTGTGGCCTTTATTAGGAATACTGAAAAAACCTCACTCACATCTCATCATGTTAGAACCTTTGCGAATACAGACTGGTGTAAGGGATCTCCTTCTTGGGAGGGATGCAGTGAACTGGGATTGCTGCAAGAGGTTAGAATGGAGTAATGCAAAAACTAGGAGTCTCAAGAGGAAAAACTGCGGCAGGAATAGAAGAAAAGGACAGGCAGTAAAGAAAAATGGGAGTGTCTATGAAGGCAGACCAATGCTGCAACTCCATGATAGTTTAAGCCAATCTAAGTTGGGGCAGCTATGGTTCTGCCCCTTTCCCTAATTGTAGTTTCACTCTCCCTTATGTTGGACCTGCAGTCAGCCAGGCAAAACCAAAACCGTATCAGTCTCTGAAAGTGCTCATGTATGACATTAATGTTAGAAGAAGCACAAGGGAGAGAAGATAAACGCATGGCTCTAAGGGCAGGAACATGGGAACCTGGACTCTGACTTAAGCTGCTATACAACAGCACTCAGGGTGGGGTGGGGGGGGGGCTGCTAAAGGTGAAATTAGAGCTGGTCTCTTTGCTTTAGGAGCTCTAAGGTAAGAAGCCTGAGTACTAAGTAAAATAAGTTGCATAAAATGAGGCAGGACTGGAGAAAGACAGAGAACTAGGAGGAGGACTGACAGAAAGCAGAGCAGGAAAGGGATCCAGAAGACTTCACTCCTACTATCCACAATTTTATGTTCCCTCACTTACTATCCCTCTATTAGAGAATGGAATACAACATCTCTGAATCTTGTCATTCGTCTATCAGGAATTACCTTCAAACATCACAATGTGTCTATCTTCTTGTACTGCTGCTGATTCCCAGAGTACAACCTGCTACTGCTATCCTCTGCTAGCTTAAAGAGGCAGTATGTACAAGATCAAATGCTGCTAGTAAATCCTTTGTATTTGGATGAAACTTTATTTTTATTTGTCTTTTAGAAATCTGTGACATGACATGCAGCATTCAGTATACATTAAAAAACTGTATTATCAGGAGTGGGAACTCAAGCACTAAGAAGTTTTGCCAAAATCAAAGTTAACAAACCTCATTCTGTTTGTATACCCTATGATGCTGTGTACAATTAGGTAGCTATAGTTTCCATGAGGCCACTGTTGCATTCAGAGAAAAAAATCAAGGACCTCTGGGGACGAATGTACAGCTGCATGGAAATGGAGACAGTTTGAAGGATACCTGACTCATCTGTTGTAGAACTGAAAGGGACAAGAGATGGTCTTGGGCTAACTGAATGCTGCAAAGGAGAAACAGGTGCTAGTCTTGCTACTGCCATGAAGTTGTGTGCTATTGAGCCACACAAACCCAGACTTTCATGGGAGCGGGAAAGAGTGGTATGAATTCATGGTACAAAGTCTTCAGCAGTGCTGCGAGTTAAAAATATTGCTGCTCCCCGCTGTTCATTCTTACAATCTCACCTCCCCCTATTTGTGCTGTCACAGCTATTTGTCTTCTTTTTTGTCTCGGTGCAATGAACAGAACCAGGGAATGGATCTGGCTGGAAAAAAAAAAAGACACCCTAACGAGGAGGATAATTGTTCTAAATTGGCTGGATTCTCTGGATTGTAGTTCTGCAGCACCAGCAATTTCACTGCTTACTTGTAGTAGTACAGGTATGGTTTGTGGGGGAAGGGACAATACTGCTGAACAGATTAAGTAAAACCACAGCCCGAGGGACCCCCTGCCTCTGACAGTACGTTTCCCTTCTTTTTTTCTTCTGTATAGGACCTGATTTGCATTGTACTGCAAAATGAAACAGCATTGTGCTGTGCACTGCTGAATGATGCTAAATACTTTGAGAGATAACGTTTTGGTTTCGAACTCAGCATTCAAAATGAGTGGATTTTTTCCTGTGCCTTATTCCATATTTGTAAAATAATACTTGCCTTATCTCATAGACACATTGTGAGGAGAAATGAAGTTTCACTAAAAAATTAGCTGTAATTTCTGATAAGCACTGTAAGAGAGTTCAAAAGGAATAGTTACAGATTGTTGGGCAAATTCTCCACCCTGAGAACTGCCCAGTCCCCCCCCTCACCCCCCCCCCCAAAGTCTGGTAGCTAATGATTTCTAGTTACTATCATAATCCATATGTACCAGGACGACCAAGATTGCCTGGGCAAATTCATTTTTATTAAACCTAGGCAAGTTTAATATTCCAACCTCCATCCTATTAACGCAGGTTTGTGTTTAATCATCTGTGGTCAGATACTGGGTTCGTCTAGGAAGATATTTGGTAATGAGCAAGATGCAGAAGATTTTCTCCCCAACATATTGTACTCTAGATTCTTCTCTCTCTTCTAAAAAAACTTCTCTCTCCAGCTCCTCTGCTATTTGCTCATCACCATTCTACTCTCCTGCAAGTTCACGTCTCCTCTTTCACATGTAGAGACATGCTTTCTGTCCCCTTCTGCCACAACCACGTCTTTCCTCTTAACGTCTACTAGTGACAGCAGTGCTGAAGATCTGAGAGTGCTAACTACATTCTCCCACTAGTATAAGGTTAGTGATACATCAGGAATGAAAGAAGAAATTTTGTTTTCCCCTGCAGCAGACAGTATTGCTGCTGAGGGGAAAAGTCTGTATAAATGTTTTCTTTGTACCCATACTTTTTTTCCTTTCCAAATGGGCTTTGGGGAGGAAAGGGTGGGTTTCTGCTTGTGGAACTCCTAACCTATCATATAACAGATACCTACTACTTAGTCCTCCAAGGATTTGACTCCAGGAGGAGTCAAATCTAGCATCATTACTCCCATGGAAGTCAGTGTGAAGTGCCATTGAAAACACTTTCCTGACTTTCATGGCCCATATCCAGCATAATTAAGATGCAAGGAAGTGCTTCTGCAACAGTTATTAAAAATGAAATGTATTCTTGACATACTTTTTTAGTATCAAAAAGAAATCTTGGAGCAATGTTGACACTAGCATCTTTTAAACAACTGTTATATACCACCTTAAAGCACATTCAGTTGTCCTCCTTTCACACAGGAAGGAGTGGCTACATTTAAAATACTCTTCTAGCTATCCCAAATCTTTCCAAACTGTTATCATGCTAAAACAATAGTTTGGGATCTTCTTTAGGGTAAGGGCTTGAAACAGCAATTTTTGTTCCCAATCAGGTGTTACCAATGCAGTCCTAAGCATCATTAATACCTAATGACCTACATATTCAAACACCCACCATTAATCTCAAGATGTATCTCAATGATGAAGAGCCTGAGGAGACTCAGAACCCCATTATCCCTTTTCTTTTCAGGATATAATTTAACTGGACACTAATACTGAAGCTGTCTTAGGATATCTTCCCTATTTATTGCTCTCCCACAAACATTTGAAGCAGTACATCAGAAAAGCAGCAAACTGCAGCATGGGAGTGGGGAAAAAAATGCCAAAAACTGAATTTATTAATACAGATTTTCTGCTGCTGGTGATATACTGTGAAACTACACCTAGATGCATGCAAGGTACTTTTCCCAAGTCCTACTCTGGGCTGCACACTACATGACTTTCAGGTGATATTCAAAACAGGGGTGACCTTCGTTAATCCTCAATAGCTTGTCTCTTTGAGTTCCTGCTTTTTCTGCCTTCGGGTTCTCTCCCCCTAGCTTCAAGGAGTGAAGACTAGGACCAAGCAGATTGAGAGCCCTCATTCTAGGTGACGGATTTAGATAAGGCAGTTATGTGATCTGGTCTTCTTCATACTGGATGACAAAACCACATTAGAGTTTGCTTATACTGTGAATATAACAATCCTAATATCTGGCTTAGCTACAGGTATGTATGTGTCAATGTTTTAAGACAAAACATCCATTTTTACAGATTAGTGCAATGAGACAGACTTACAGCCCAGGCCATGTAAGAGGGTTACCAAACAGGTTTATCCCATAGCAGGAACAAAATTGTGTTCAGTTAGTCAGTCATCCTAGCCACTCTACAAGCATGGACTTCACTTAGCTGATTTGCAGAACTGCTGTTTATCAGAGAACTCTGACAGGTGTTATGGGGAGGAGAGAGGAAAGCAAAGAGAGGAACTACCACCATAAGTTCTAGTATATGATCACAGGTACCAGTGCAACTGGAAACAGCACTGAAAAACAGCAGCTGAAACTCAGTTTGTACTACAATTTTATGTTACTAAAGCTGAAGTTGATGCAGAGATGCTGGCAGTGACTTTGTAACAAATCCTTAGTGTAGGAGACAATCAGCCATCACGGACAGAACCAGAACACTTACTTTGGAAGACATATCAAGCAAATGATCAAAGAACCAAAGTCTACTGTAACTTGATACTTTTTGATTGGAACTTGATACCTGTTTAATTACCACTACAGTCTAAAATTATTTCAGTGAGGATTTTGTCACAAAACCTGTTCTTATGCTTATGTGAAACAGTAGTTTTCTTTGTTTTGTGGATTTCTAGTGGTTCTCATATGGCTAGCTCCCAGTCAATTAGATTACACAAATAAAAATGTGACATGTTAAATTGCAGACACCTACTCGTAAAAATCCCACTTCACACCCATAGTTTAAATGCAACAATTGGCTAATGAAAGTATTCAGTCAAAATCAGGAAAATTATTAAAATAAATGCAACCCAGTGTGACCTGGTCTTCTCAAATTCTGATCAGATGAATAAAGCTCAAAGCATAAATCCCAAGTAAACTGCAGAGAGATGGCTGTGCATGAAAATCGTGAGAAATGAGCAGACTCTGCACTGAATAACAGGAAGTTTGAAGCAGAACAGAAAAGTTCACAAGTTCCTTTCAGGGGGGAATGAGCCCTCCATTAGAGGAGATTGTAGACTGCTATACTGCTCTTAAGAGACGTATTTTACATTCAGGCCTCCTTAAAGCTGGGACAGCTTGCCACCACTTAGCTTGTCCATATGCTCCCATAACTAACTGTAGCAGGTTGAGAGTGATTAAAGCTGTATAAGCAGTGTAAGTTAATAACTTACACTACTGTATTCTGAGTGCATAGGCACAAGAACTTCAGAAGCCCTGGGATACGATGCAAGTAGTGAGACACCTACAGAAGAGCAGCTGAACGGTAGATGTTTCCTAAAAGGATCAAGTGGGGACAGAAGTTAGACTAGCCCTTCCCCACACTGTCACAGAAAGCAGGAGGCTGACAGCATCCCTGCACACGACAGATCTGGGAGAAAGGCTCCTGTACATACGAGCTGTGCCACTGCTGAGCTTCTGTATACCTCAGACTGAACCAAGACACGTGTGATAGGTGCCAGATGACAAATCTAAGTAAAATTAAAAACAACATGGAACAATAATGTGATGTCTCTTTAACAGATAAAACTTCTATGACTAATCCTTTAAAATCACCATAAAAAGTCTATATACAAATAATAACTACAGTAAGGTAAACGCAATTATCATATGGATTAATTTACATTTTTATCACCATTTTTCTTAGATGAATGGGTCCACACACTCAGTACAACTGATTTAAGGTTGTCCATGAGCCTTCTGATTTACGAATCGCCTAAAACGTTTTCACGCCGCCTCCGTGGGTTAGAAAACGCTGTGATTTTCGTTTTCCTCCACTTAAAATGTGACTCTTCGAACAGGCACCATTTCGGCGGTCAGTCCACACCGCCAGCCCTGCTCCCGCCTGGGCCCCTTCCCCGCCGAGCCCCGCGCGCTCGGGCCCGCCCGCGCCGCTCCCCACGGCAACGCCCGCGGCCCAACTCCAGCCGGTGCCCGGAGCGGGCGAGGCAGCCCCCACCGCCGGCACCCTGTTTTCGGAGCGGTTCCCCCGCCCCGGTTTAGGGCGCTGCGTCAGCACGAAGACCACACAGCGCGCACCTAGTGAGCCATCGTGCCCTCCCGGCGGCAGCTCTGGCCCCAGGCGCCGCTAACTGCCGCCATACAAACAAACACGACCGCTCTACCTGCAGCGCCGGCACCGCCTCGCCCAGCGAAAACAGGAAGCACCGGGGCGAGGGCAGAGACGCGGGCAGGGCACCTCCCGCTCCGAGCGGCGCGCATGCCGGGCACCGTAGTTTCCGAGAACGGCTCCTCCGAAGAAGCCGCCTGAGCGTTGCCAAGCGCAGGACTACATTTCCCAGAGAGCCGTGCGCGACGCTAGGTCGCGGCGCCCCGCCCCTCGGCTGGCGTCGGCGGAGCGGACTGGCGCGTGGCAGCGGCCGCGGAGGGGCGCAAGTGCGAGGCGCGCTGCGCGCACCCACCGCCGCGAGCACCATTTGCCACCTCTTGCTTGCCTTCAGCCGTTTCCGCGCTTTTGACTCGTGTCTCAAATTGGTGCTAAATGGGGTTCTGAGAATCGGTTAAATCGGGTGAACTGCGTGCCTTCTGATCAGAAGCATGTCCTTCCTCCCACGGCAGGACTTGTGGCCAAAGTTGCACCTTAGACCCAAAGCTGCGAGTTCTGCAGAGTGGAATACAAGCTGATAGACTACCTGGTTTAATGGGGCTAGTGCTAACTGTAAAACAAAGATTTAATCAGATGAGTGTAGTAATTTGGTTTGGGTAGGAGGTGTAATGGTTATTAGCAGGCATTTCATTTGCCTCCTCTTTTTTGTAAATAAAACTATTTTATTGTGCAGCCGGGTCCTGGGCTTCACTGCCATGAAGTAGCATGTGCTAAAACAAAACATGCTTTGAGTAGGTAATAAGGCTGTGGACAAGCACCTATTTACCAAACAGCCATGAAGAAAAGATTTGCACTTGCTGGGGCTATCAGTGATTGATCAGATGCTCCTTCATTTAGATCACAGTGTGCTAGTTATGACCGGCACTGTGGCTAGTACCTGGCATTACACTACAGGCCACCATCTATTGACTTCCTCTGGTGGTCCATGGGATGCCACCAGCTCCTCTAGGATGTGGAGATCTTTCAGCATCTTTGTTGGGAAGCCAGCCTTCTGCCTCTTAATGTCCAATTCAAAAAAAGCACCTTACCCACTTGCTTCCTTGCTTTTGCAGTCTGCATGGTGCATAAGCATAGACATAATCCTTGCCAAAGCCAACCGCACTGTTTCTCATCATGATTGGCTAAGGTCTTTCTGTGAGGAGTGGTGCGTCATGACTCTGTTGACCTGCTCCTGGAAGTATGCAACACATACTGAGCAAAGGGCAGGTAGCAGACTAGACTATCAGCAAGCCAATACGTTTTAGAAATTCACTATTTTTGATCCTAAGCCTCTTCTTCACTCCCAATTAAAGGTTGGGAACATGCCCTTTTCATAGTTGAGATCCTGTTAAAGTAAAATTTTAGGGATATTTACAACTCATGCTTGTGGAGAAAAAAAAAAAAAATAATCACTGAATTGCCTGTAAGGATGGCAGCAGAGATAGCTTCCCCATGTAATGAAGCTATTGCAAAACAAACTAGACATGAATCCCAAGCTGTACTTTTTGTTCAAGTGCAGCCCCAAACAGACTGCATGACCAGCAATGGGACTATTCATTCAAGAAAACTGCTGTGTAATCTGAATTTCAAACTGTGGGAGGAAATGAGGCAGCAGAGTCTAACCCTACCAGCCACCCTGAAATTCAGCTGCACGCAAGCTGAATCTGACTAAAACCCCACAAAATTCACTATGTTTTTTTTTGCCTCTGAGCCACTCTTGGAATTCAAATGCCACATGTACCCTGTGGCTCCTGAACACAGAAGATTTTGGTAGGTGGGTCAGGAAGCCTGGCCACTTACTCCTCAAGAATTTGAAATGCAACAGTAACATCAAATGCTAGTGCTATCAAAATGAATTCAACTGAACCATGCAAAAGCAAGCATGTGAATCTTCAACATTTCAAGCATGCAAGCAGCTAGTCTTACTCCTGATGCCTGTCCTGTGTTCTATACTATGAAACACTTACATAGCTACTGTACCAGATATACAATATGTATTTAATTGCATCCTTGTTCACTAAGTACAGTCCTTTAAAGAATGATACTTAGGAAAATTTTTATTGTATGATTTATCAGCAAGCTAGCCTAACAGAAGGGTAGCAATTCCTCCTGTTCTCTTGTGAAAAAACACATCCAACAGCAAGCTGACTTCACGAAAGGATATTCAACAACTGTCCTGCAACATTTGTGTTGTGCTGTTCTGTTGTGATGACCTGTTAGCTTCTGGGTGATGAAACTGTCTCTTACTATGTGTCTGGGCAGCATCCAGAAAAATGGGAGCCTAAACTCACTTAGGACCACTTGGTACTTCAGAAAGAGGAAGAAGGCATTAAATACAGCTTTGCAGAGAAATTTCAACTTCACACTGTATATTGAATCTTTTGATTTAGCCTTAAGGCATACCTGCAAGCACAAAGCAAAGTATAAGATAATTCTAATATGCACAAATTCATAAAATTGAAGTAATACAGAACTGGTATATTTTAATGTATGAACCAAGACACTTCATAAATGGCATCACCATTTAGCTAATGAACTTCATATTTTGTTGCATTTTCTAGTTACATCTCTCTCCAGATTTTTCTGATACATACTGATCAGGAAGAGCATTTAAGCTGTAAATACTGTGTTATGCTCAAAATCTTGCTTTTGGGCAAAGAGGAAGCATACCTTATACATAGAAGTAAAGCCAAGAGCTTCCTGTTAGTGTAACTGAAATCTTAATAGTTTAATCATTATTAGTCCAGATCTAACTGTTACACAAAAAGGAAGAATAAAGCTGTTATATACACACTGCTTAGCTTCTATCCCTTTTCCTGGGGTTATACTTACCTTTCACTGCTCCTCTCAGTCCTAAGACTGGTGGTTTCATCTTGGCAGTGGCAATTACAGTAAGCTGTAAGCATCTTGAATCCTCCACTGGGAAGAATGATACTCATGTTGGTGGTTTCTTCTTTCTCACTCCAGGATCCACTTGGGGTCCTTTTTATAAGCTTGCTAACGTGCTTTTACACCTTTCTCCAGTGGTCTACATTTCCATGTTACATCCTTATTTACTATACATGGTGCCTTTCACATATGTTAGATATAGATACTACTTTTTTTTACCCCTGGGACCAGTTTTGCCCAGCTCCAGGTCTGCATTTCTTTAACTGACCATGAGCAAGTTGTTTTTAGCCATGGGGCCTCCAGTGCCAGCCTGGACCCTATCCCTGATCATCCCATTCCTGTACTCCTCTACACTGCATCCTGTGTCACCACTTCTCAAAGCCTCTGCTACCATACCAGGCCTGTATTTCACTATACTACATTATTGTGTTAGTCATAAACACTTCATTCTACTGGTTGTTACTGCTATCTATGTAATAATAGATGTAATAACCACACACAGATAACAAAGGTAAAATAAATTGGCCACAGACACCTGGTCAATCAGAGAAATTGCTGTCACAGCTAAACCAAGAAAAACAAAGTAGTAGGCAGGTCAAGAAAAGTTCAGAAAGACCAAGCCTGACATGCCTCAGTCCTGAGGCCTTGCAAATTCAGTGCAAAAGTTATAGCCTGTTACTGAGAATGGCAATACTGTATTACAAGGCTACATCCTTACAACTGAACCCTTGATCATGCAGGATAAAAATTTTCTGGGGGCATATAAACTCTAGCTGTAATATACAATTTTTGATTCTACAACCTCACCCACTGCAAAGGGGGAAAATATTCTAAAGTATTTGTGTCCTCATGATAATATCTAAGAGAGGGCACTGCAGCATCCCATCACACTATAGTGGGGAAATTTTAATGCAAGCTCTTTAATAAACATATATATTTGCTGTAATGACAGCAAAAAGCTGAAAAGGCTCATGTAACAAACACTGGTAAGTCTTTTTCATCTGTTCACATTCTTAAACAGCTAAAGCTTAGAAATGTTATCACTGATGTTATATTTTTCTCTTTAATCAGTACAAAAGAAGAGAAATCGAACTGTATATTTGACTCTTGTTTCTAACTGTAATTGCAAGAGGCATCCTAAGTGTTAAAGGTTTGTCTTTTTTGGAAAAGACTCAAGGGTGACTTGCCCACATACAAATGTTTGTATGCCTCCACAAAAAAACCCCACAAGCACACAGCTATGGATAAAACTCTTCAGTAATTGTACATTGCTGCCTCAAGTATTTTGAGACAGGTAGTACCTGCGCATGAATTAACATGTTAATAGGAGCAAAATAAGCAAATCAAATATATGCTTGTTGGTTGCTAGCGCTTCTTTCATGTGATGTGTGAGCATTCTATTAGCACATAGCTCAGGGGGAACCTGATCACAGAAAATAATCAGGTTTTAAGCCTAATTTCTTTCCTGGGGAAACAGAACATCATGCTGCTGCCTTGAAAGACAAGGAAATTCCAAATACTTTAACTTCATGCAAGTTTTTACTGGATATTTATCACTGAAGAGAGAGAAGAGAAACCTAAATGTGGATACCTCTAAAGATTATCACTGAAACTACATGGGATAGAGACGTCATATTATAACAGAGATCTGATCTACTGCAGGAAAAGCTTCAAACAAGAGTTTGCACTTTACTAAAAGTGTGGAACCTCATTATAAAATACAGAGCAACAAGACAAGAATTCTCATGCTATTCAAGGAACAATGCTTCTTTCTAAATTATTGTACACAAGTAGTTTATAACATAATATATCCTACTCAAGAGGTTCAGAAATCATTGTACTCAGCAAACATCTTGTGCAACTTTGCATCTAACTCAACAGCTTACATTGAGCTGTTGGTAGTCTTAGGAAAAAAATCTCCTTGAGCTTGGAGCTCCCTGCAGAATCTTCTGAGTTGAAATAACTAGCTGTATTTACCACACAGGTTCTTGGCATTGACAGAATTTCATTGTTTGATTTCTCCTGAAGCTGTGTGAAGTGATTGGGAGGCAACAAATAGAGAGTGTCCTACAATGAGCAGAATCAGAGTAGCAGAAGAAGAAAGTAGGAACTCTCCAAGTCTATCTACTATGAGAGCCCATGGGAAATAGAAAATGCTGATTGCATCTGACATGAACTGAGAGATCACCCACCCACCAGTGATTACCGATTTGCTACCATGACTGCATAGCTGCTCTATAAGCCTGCCATGAGAAAGTGGTAAGCTAAACTGTATCACTTTGATTAAATTAGGGAGTGCTGAACACAAAGTTATCATGGCAAATCTGAGAAAATGGTAACCTGTGGATGGAAAGGCAGGTGAACAATTTGAAAGCACTCTAAATTTGGCATAGTTGCACCAGAGTAGCACATCTGCCTTCAACCATAAGTTTCTCAGAAAAACAGACATACTTGTCCTTTGCCTTTGCAAATGCCCAAAATAAAGCTTCTTCAGTGCAGCAAAAACAGAAGCCTTTTTGGTTGATGAAGTAGCCTGCTCTCCTTTCTCGATTAAGCACAAAGTAGATAACTCAGCATAGCACAGTGCATGACATGTAGCTTCATACCCTCCCTGCTAATTCCACATGCTGCTTCAGGAACTCGTAAATTGCTTTTTACACTTCCCAGAGATGCTACCACTGTGAGTTCTTCATCCTTGGACATAGTCTATCTTGCTGCATGATTACTTATTGAGTGCTGGTAACTCCAAGTGCTTAGCTTTGATATCTGCAGTAAGAACAGCCTGTTCCGGTGATACAGTTTTAAGTAAACTCTGAAGTAAAAAAGCTGGTTCTTAACTTTCACAGATGCTTTTTATTCTAGGTTCAACAAAACTTGGGTACTGTTCAGATGTTTCCAGAAAAGAAACATCTATAAGGAGTAGACATTAACGGACAAGGCATAAGGTGAAAGTTACCAGTTTTACTTCAGGGACCACTCTTCAATCCCATCAGCCGCAAGAATTTGCTTTACTGTTATCCGAAGCCCCTACTAGGCATTCAGATGCCCGCTAGAAAGTGACAGAGATGGCTTACCTTCCCTGCAGCAGCAGAGAAGCTCTCAGACAGGCACACAGCTTCTCAGAATATTTTCCTGACTTGAGGAAAATATGTTGAATAGAGTGGAGCAGATAAATGAGAATTTATCATATTAGTGGGACAACATGCATTGCCTTTAAGCTTTTTCAGAATAAGTATTGCCACATTACTCCACAGCATGACAAAGACACAGCAAAGATGTGTATTGCAGGCAGCTCAGAAACACAAGGCAAAGTATCAGAGTACCTACCAAGACTTTTAAAGGATGAGCTGTACAAGAGTCCTATCTATGAACTCCAGTACTTAAATACAAATAAAGCTTTTGCTCCAGAAATTTAGCCTCTTCCTTTTCTCTCTAAGTCTAGTTAAAAAAAGAATCAAAAGAGTGATGTTTAAAACATTTATTTTTAAATATGGTGTCTGTTTAATTCAATTAAACAAATTTGTTTTCACAAAGGGGCATTTTCATGATCTTACAAAGTTGTCTGTTATGCTTAATTACTACTGTTTAAAACTTCTTTTTGAAATAAGTGACCCATATCTTAGTTACAGCTCTGCCAAGCAGCTCTGATTTCATTATTTTAGATACTTGTAAAATAAATCACACTTTAACAGTAACATATGCAGATAACCAAGGAATATGCAGAAACTCAGAGAATCAAGCAGAAGAACCAAAGTACAAGGATACCCATATACTAGTAAAAATAACTCCCTGAAACACTGCGTTTTCCTGAGCTCTCTTTTCTTGCCACAGGCACCTTACCTCCCCCGAAGCCAACAACCTCTCCCACACAGCGATACGCACTACAGTGAGAGATCCGCTTCCCTCCTTTGCCCACGTATAGAGCAAATCACAAGATGCCTGGCCAGCCATTGCTCCACGAGCCCCACAACCCGCGCGCAGCAACGCGCCTACAGCGCAACCGCCGCAACTGCCACGCGCCTTCTCACCAGTCTGCGCGCACTACCACAGCGCCCACTGCAGCCACCAACGCATGCGCCGCGCTCGCGAGCCGCAACCTTATTGGCTGGCGGGCGAGGCGCGTGACGCGGGGCGGGCCGTGCGCAGCACGTGGCGGTAGCGTTATTAGGCGCCGCGTTGAGGCGCGCCATTGTTCTCCAGCGTGGGGCTGCGGAGGGGAGGTAGGTTGTGGGGCTGGCGCTTCTCTCGCCGGGCGGGCGGGTGGCCTTCCCCGGGGTGGGGGTGTGGGGCACGTGGGCTCTGTGTCGCGGGCGCGCGCGAGCCTGAGCCGTTGGGGCGGATGCGTCGCTAACGCGTCCCCTCTCCTGCGGGCAGGCTCGGGAGCGCGCAGCATGAGCCAGGAGGACTGGGATGCGGAGATCGGCGACAGCGGGGCGCCCGTCCTCCCGCCCTTCGAGGAGCTGGTAAGGAAGGGGCGGGCGCGCGGGTGACCGTTGCGCTGCGGCACGTGGCCGGGCTCCTCTGCCCTGCTCTCCGTTGCCGCGGACCGGGTGGCCGCAGCGGGGGCTGCCTGTTGCTGTGGCCTCCGAAGCACGAACAGCCACTTGCCCCAACTTGTGTATTGGGGAGACAAAGTCCTTCCTTGACAAAGAGTGGCAGTTGCAGTCTCCCAAATGCTGCTGCGTCTCCTGTCCGTGGAGGCTCTTAGAGCCTTGTCAGAGGTCAAAAGCTATCATAGAGGAATAGATAGAATTGTTGCTTCTCCACAGATCTTCTGTTACTACTGTAGTTTGTTTCTACTCTGCTTTTTTTTTTCCTGTTTTTCTTGTCCTTCACCACTAAGTGAGTTGGACTACTGAAATATTTGTGAGTTCAACTCGCTTAGACTGAAACTGGAAAAGAGTGCTCATAGAAATTAGTCTGATGTAGATTCCTGTGTATGCAGCTTGAGTCTGACCACAGGTAAGAATTCTTAAAATTCAGTTCCAGAGTTCTTGGCAGAACAAAGATGACTTAAGGTAAGTGCTGTCAAGTCTAGTTTTAAGCTCCTAAATCTTGTGTACAAATTCTTCCTATTCAAGCTTGCTGTTTTTGCATAGCAGCTAAATGCTTCGGTGGGAAATAAAAGACAAAACACAGGAATGAGAAGAGACAAGTATTTTGATACTTCTAGTCTCAGTGACTAAATATTAGTATCACGGAAGATATTGCGATAAATTCTATGGCGCTTTACACCGAATACTTACTAGCTAGTATTGGCTTTAGTAAGCACACTTAAAATCCAGCCATGAGGAACAGGGAGGGTGAGGAGAGGCAAATGATATATCCAAGTATATGTATGAGACTAGAAGTAAGGTTGCAAAAAATAAATTGTTGCATACAGTTTCAGAATAGTAGTTTTCTCAAATTGAGTTTAATTTCTTGTAATGGTTAATTGCCACTTTGAAATAACTTGCAAAGCTGTAGTGAAATCTAAAAAAGCACAATCTTAGAGTAAAAGTATTGGTAGTTCTGTGATGTTCTGCAGTCAGCTAGCAATCAAGTTTCTTAATGTTAGAAGCACCTAGTGTGTGTCTGGTTTGCATTAGACAAGAGAAAGTAAAGCAGATCTCTTCACTGGAGATAAAATTGACCATAAGAGGAAAATGTGCTGTTATGAACTCTTTCAAATGGAGTTTCTGAAACCTTGAATAAATAAGAGGCAGATATCAGTCATTCATATCCATTAAAGATTTCCTATATAAATATGCTGTAGTAAAACCCTGAAAGTGCGGTTATGAAACATAAAAACCGTGTTTATTCACAATGCTAAAAGTCTGAAAGCTTTCCAAATAAATACTGGAAAAGAATTACTTTAAAACATTCTAGTGCTGTTTTGGTTTTCTTACATTCAAGGCTTAAAATATTTTTTATTCAGCTAACAGTGTTGATGCCTCCATAATTCTCTGATAGAAGGTAAGATAACTTATCTAACTCCATCTGTCAGCTGTGCATATTGTGCTTGTGGTGACATGGAGTAGTGAACAATATGTATTTATAGTAACACTGACATAAGAAACTTTGAACAAAAGTGTTGGAAAGACCATGCACTTCAGAAAGTGCAGAAGGCAACAATTTCTGTCAAGTGAAAGCCTTAGCGGCTGCACCTGTATGGGTGTATTTTGCTTAGTCTGGAGCTAACGTGATATTGTACCTTTTTTCCTGTTTTAGGAAATGGGCTTCTCTGGAAGACCAGATAGCCTCTTGTCTGACTGCAGTCAAAGTATAACCTCGTTAGGTATGTGTAAGAGGCTTGATTTTTATCCATGTTTTTCGGGAGCTGAGCACTTAAATGGTTTAGGAAATCAAGGGAAGCTGCAATACCATCATATTCTGTTTTCTTCATGTGTCCCCGTGCAGTAAGCAACATCAAATCTTACAGGTAATACAGTGAGTAGACTTTACTTTTGACCCTTAGTCTGTGTTTACTGCAGTTCTATGCTCTGGAAAACTTTACTCAGTACAACTTTTACTGAAAATCAGTAGGCACCAAATTCCTAAGCATTTTTAGAACTGCCTGTGCTAAACATAAATATTGAAAATGAATAAATATTGTATGTGGAGTTGAGTAGTTCTAGCAGGGTCACCTCTAAGAGTTGTGTTGACAATAAGAAAAGTTCAGATGAAGTTGTTGAACAGAAACCTATATCAGCATTTTAAAAGACCTCACAAAACAAGACACTGATACTAGGTATGAGCTTTCCTTAAAGCAGTCTTGGTTTAATGAAGATGATGCCTTTATAAACTTGAACTGAAGTTTTAGTTTAAATATGTCAACCTAGTGTTGCCACTGAAGGTGATTTGCCCTAGGCATTGCTTTGTGTGGCTGTACAATATTCAGATCAGGAAACAGGTTTTGCTTAGAACTGACATAGTCTGTGTGGGATAGGGAGATGAGGACGTTCTCACTGTGGTCTATGTTCTTAAAAATGGTCTTTGTTTAGGTGACTTGATATTTAACTTCGGTAAAATTGCATCTGGAGAAAAACTTGGAGCTTACATAATTTAATTGACCCAACTATGAAAGAACAGCCTAAACTTCATTTTAACAAGTTGTGTTTAGCAGAAATCTGAGATAAGTATGTTCATGAGCAGTCAGAACAGGGCAGTATGCTGCCAGTCTATCACTCCTGCCTTTCAGTCTGTAGGTGAAAGGCTGTCATAATCTTTCTCCAATTTTTTCACCCAAAGATATTGGGAAATTAAGAAGGACAGGAACAAGATGCCACTTGCACTGTTTGAACTCCTCTGAATGTGGACTAGCAGATATGGGAAGCAGAATTCAGAGGGCAGGCTTTGCTTTCGTCCTAGAACAGCAGAATGTTTTATCAGGATTCCAGGTGACTAACTTCAGTAATGATTTGACACAATAAATAGGAAAGGCAGTGCTCTTTAAGTGAACTTTTCTGTTGTACCATTAGCTGTAAGTGAATCTAAGAGCTTTGTTGTATCCTGTTCTGGATGTGCTCCTGTGACTCTTTCTGAGTAGCTGTCAACTCTGCCTATTCAAAGGCTCTTCCATTACATATTACAAAATAGAGTTGTGATTTTTGCGTATTGCACTGGACTCAAGGGAGGGAGGACTTCTGTCGCTGAAGATCTTGCTTTCACTGTCAGCATTAACAACTTGTTTCTTTTTGGGGCGAGGCACATCTTGACATGTTCAATCAGTGTGAGCAGTTTCAAAGGCTCTGTTTTGGCCTGACTAAATCTTTCAGGTTCTTGTTAGTTGATAGGAATCTATGTGTTTTCAAACTTAATAATTCTGAGGTTACTTACTCATTTGCTGTTTTAACTTGAAGAACTAAAGCTGTTTGGGAAGTCCAAAGGGAAGGCTCTGAATTGATGAGTCTGTGCATCTAGTCTTCACCTCATTTAAAAACCTGTACCAGTATTAGGGATTCTTCCCCCTACACTACTGTGGAAAAAGCTGTCCTTTTTTCAGAAAGGCTACGTGGGCCTTTCCTGTATTTTCCTTTGGAAAACTAACTTGTAAAAAAGAAAATGTGCTTCATTTGAAGCAAAGGATTTTTTACAATCAAGACCCTACAGGCTGCTCTTCTTGTCTGGAATGGACTTCTAGACTATGCTTAGTTTATAACTACATTGTTAATTGTATAGTTCATGCGTTTGACACAAAATACCATGAGTAGAGTTAGGGTATGCAGGGTCACCTTCCATTTTCTTTTTCTTTGAAACACTTTCTAATAGTAGTGCTCTCTAGTGTAAGTCATAATGAGCATAAGCTAAAAATAATAATCGCATACTTGCAACTAGTGTTTTATAAACCTTTAATTTGACTTAAATTACTCTGTTCTTTGTATTGCTTCCATGTGAAAGCAAACCTTTGTTTACAAGCTGGCTATTCTGAATTTTCAGTTCCGAAGGACCTTTTTTGTTTCATGCTCCTTTGGTACTCTTTTAAAAAAAAATAAACATCATGCTGAAATGCTATTTATTTAGGATGTACAGGATTTGGAGGTGGAATGGAAGAAATCATGACTTTAAATCCCAGTTACAATAGAAAAAGCAGTGAATGTGCATAATGAACAAAGCAGATCCAACAGCTATTGCTTGAGTTATGCTGATGCAATGCTAGATTTAACTTCAGTGGACTGAAAACAAGGCTTTCTTCTAATATTAATATTTGCTTGAAAATTGGTAAATTTAGAGTGATAAATGATATAGTGGTAAATTAACCTTTAGTTTTTGGTACTTCCTCTAGACTCCCTAGGAAGACCAGTTAGCTTGCCATCCTGTATAGATACGAGAACCTGTATAAGCCCATACAACAAATGAAAGATAACTACAGCAACATGCTGTTTTTACAGTTACTTCTCTCAGGATTAGTAGGCTGTCTGGAAGGTAACAGTGCAGTGTGGTCTTCAGTTGATTTGGTGAATGTGCTAAGTGTATCAGACTTCACTAAAGACAATTAGAATGATTATCAGTTCTTTCCTGTTAGCTGTCTGTAAAGCTGTGTTTTTGTCTAGCCTCTTTTGTAAGTAGAGATAGAAAACTCAAGACAAGGCAGGAACTTCTCAAAGCAGATGTGTTACTGATGAAGTACTTTGACAACTGATGTGCTTTCAGAAACTCTGAATGTTGAATTAACTAGGCGTGCTCAAGGTATGGAAATCTCAAGTGGAAGAGGAGTCGTGGAATAAGAATTGTTTAGGAATGGAAGCAATGGGAAGAGTCCTTACCCCTTTAAAGGCAAATAGACTTAGTCAATGGGAAGCCAATCTATCATCTGATAAAACCTTAAAATATCAATTTCATGAATTTGAGATTTTTGCTTACTACTTAAATAGAAATATGAGCATCAGAGTGTTCTGTAAAGGAATCTTGCATACCAGCATTATCACAAACTACCCACTTAAATATTCAAATTAACATGAATTCTGAACACTATTCAGACTACTAAAGTAGCAGTTTTAACACCTTTAGTGCTGTAGCAGCAAGGTTTCCTAATAGAGTAACTTGGTAATATTACAAGCATGTCATCACCCAATTCTCCCCCCTCACCCCCCCATTATGACAACCTCTTGTATACGGGTGGCTTCTTCATTAACTAACGTGTTTGTCTTGTTGAAGAATGTGTACTAGTGCTTTTTTTTTTCAGGGGTAGATTCATTGTTATGTTAAATCAGCTTACCTTGGAAGGAAAACAGTAAGTCAGTTTCCTTAATCTGCCGTATACTTGCAGATCTATCTAAAAATCTGTAGATTCTTGATTCCAGGTTTGATATCTTTATGATGGTTGCTCATGTAAGCTGATTCTGAGATTGGTGTTGTAGAATAGGGAACTTTAGTATTACAGAATAATTCAGGTTGAATGGGACCTATTAAATACCCATCTGGTATTTAGTCACCATAGAGTAAAAAAGGTTTTTCCTTATGTTTAAATGGAATCTTCTGTCTTTCAGTTTGTGCCCATTCTCTCTTGTATCTTCACTGAGAAGAGTCTGATTTTTGTTGTCTTTACTTCCTCCATCAAATATTAATGCACATCGATTCCCCTCAAGCCTTCTCCTCTTCAGGCTAAACAATCCCAGCTCTTTCAGCCTTTCACTATAGGACATGCTCCAATCCCTTAATCATCTTTGTGACCCTATGCTGGACTCACTCCAGTACATCCGTGTCTCTTGTGCTGGAGAACCTAAAATTGGACACAGGACTACAGGTGTGATCACACAGGCATTGAGGAGAGGGCAAGAATCACCTCTCCTGACCTTCTGGCAGTGCTCTTCCTATTGCAGCCCAGGATGCTGGTGGTTTTCTCTGCCTCAAGGGGACATTGCTGGCTCATGATCAATTGTCCACCGTGGCCCCCAGGTGCTTCTCTGCAGAGCTGCTCTCCAGCAGTTTGGCCCCCAGCCTGTACGGGTGCATGGGGTTCTTCTTTTGCAGGTGCAGGACTGTGCATTTCCCCTTGTTGAACTTCATGAGTTTTTTCGGCCTCTTTCTCCAGCCTGTCAAGGTCCCTCTTAATGGCAGCACAACCATCTGGTGGTGTGCCAGCCACTCCTTCCAGTTTTGTATTATCTGCGAACTGTGAGGGTACACTGTGTCTCATCATCCAGGTCACTAGTGAAGATGTTGAACAGTTCTTGCCCAAGTATTGACCCCTGGGGTACTCCACTGTTGACTGGCTTCCAGCTGGACCTTTTGTGCTGCTGATCGCAACACTTTGAGTGCACCAGTTAGGCCTATTTTCAGCCAACGTCACTGTCTACTTGTGTAGTCTATACTTAACAGTTTGTGAGAATGTTATGGGTGGCAGTATCGAAAACCTGAGTATCTAATCGTTATTCTTTTCCAGGTGCTGGTGAAGGACCTAACAAAAGTCAGCACATGCAGGATGTTTTTGGAGTTGGAGGATGTTTTAGGAGTAAAGGTAGGACTTTATAGTTGATGCTTGTGGTTTAGGGGAGCAATGAAGTCTTCAGTTTGGACTAAACATTAGTCCAATGGAGATGGAGAACCATACTACTGGTACCCAAATATATTCTGAAAATTTGAATAATACTGTGTTAATAGTAGTACTGTGGCTGAGTGGTGCTGTTTCTTATGGAAAACAGTAGTTATACCTGTCCTAAGCTATTTTGTTTAGTTCATTTTCATTGTTTTGTAAATGGACACCTTGTTTCACCATGTGTTTGTTTTCAAATAACTGATTTCATGGTCTTCACTTCCCAGTGTAATATGTTGACCTTGGTTAGGCTGCTAGTAGAAGTTCCAGTCTATTCTGGATGTATGTATGCATCCAGAATATGGGTATGTAATGTATGCATTTAGCTGAACTTCCAATGGAGTAAATGTAGCTTCTTATCATTCCTTCTTCTTTCTTCTTACTATCCTTTGAAGATGTTTTGATTTGTAATACCAAGTATGATTTAATCTTAACTGACATGATTGCATACTACTTCTCTCTTCCATGGTCTTAAGTTGATTGTGTATTTAGTAAGCTAAACTGGTACTGACTGGAGAATGTATTCAATTCAGCCTTTGAATATGTGTGCATTTCTTCCTTTTGTTGTTTCCTTTCCCTTCGATATTTTTATACCTGGTTTTTCTTAAAAGAATAGTTAGTGAACATATCACTAGTGCATTAATACATGGTTCAATTTCAGCAGAGGGCCACCAGCATGCTCCTGGGGCTGGAGCACCTGCCTTGTGAGGCTGAGGGAGCAGGGCTTGCTCGGCCTGGAGAAGAGAAGTCAGGGGGACCTCAGAGCAGCCTTCCTGTACAAATGAGGAGGTTATCAAGAATATGGAGCCAGGCTCTTTACTGAGGTTCAGAACAGGTGAATGAGAGAAACAGGTGCAAGTTAAAACAAGAGGGGTTCAGACTGGATATAAGGGAAACCTTTTTTCCCCAGGGGAAGAGTCCGGTGGTAGAGCAGGTGCTTAGAGAGGCTGTGTCCTGCATCCTTGGAGGCTTTCAAGACATGACTGCACAAAGCTGTGAGCAGCGTTGTCTGAGTTTTGTGTTGACTCTGCTATGAGTGGGAGGTCAGAGCAGAGACCTCCTGAGGTCCCCACCAACCTGAATGATTCTGTAATTCTATGTTGATTTAAATAATAAACTGCTACAAAAGACAGTTGTGAAGTTGATTTTTTTTATTCTTTTTTCTCTCTCTAATTGTAGACACCAATGAATCTCTGAACAGAGAGGATCAGCCAGTGAGATTTGGTAGCGGAAGAAGTTTTGGAAACAGAGGTAACTTTATGGACTGTCTGTAATTCTAATGAGTATTGGTATTTGCTATTCAGGTATTTGGTTTGTATCAGAGCCAGATTAGTGTTTATGACTTTGAGATAAATAACAATCCATATTTCTGCATAATTTAGTCATTCAGTATAACCCCTTAGTTTTGATTGCACAAAATACAGTACCTCTCTGTATTTGCCATGAAGGCAGGGCTCTACATTTAAAATCAGTACATTTTGTTGACCTCTGCTTTTGATTCCATTTTCCTTGGAGGGAGATATTTTTCTGATTTCTTGGAGTGATGATATAATACAAAAGGCAGCTGAATATTGGTATTCATGTATACCCCATATGAGAAAGTATACCAGTGCTCTCCTGTGTAAGGCCTGAAAGCTTAGTCTCTAGAGTGTCCATAAAGTGATATTTAACCCATATCCTGCTTCCAGCTTTTATAATGGAGAGTGTCCCCCTGATGTGATGCACATTCAAGAAACTGGTAATTGCTACTTTGTATTAGCCCATATGCTCCCACCAGCTACCACCAAAAGTGCATCTTGCAGTGGAAACTATTACCATGTAGCATCTGTCCAAACAATTTTCTGGCTGTAAGTGGGATTGCTTAAGAAACAAGGAAAGCAAGCTCTGATACTGGTTTGGCATGTTTTGCAGAACAACATTGTGCAGCATCTCTGAGGATATCTGTGCAATCACTTGAGTTCTGTGTACTCCTTCAGAAAACGCTACACTATTTCCCCATGTCTAGGACTGATGTACCCTTTGGTAGGGGAGCGCTAGGTTTAGTTGACTAAGCAGACAGTAACGCTTTGCCAGTGACAATGGATAATGCCTAACAGTTCTGCTGTACACTGTCTTAAGCAACTGTTAAGTAACCTACAATCTGTATTTAAGGTATGTAATATTTGTGAATGTTTACATCCAGCCTGCCTTTTGCATGTGAGTCTAAGATGGGATTTTTATCTATTTATCTATTTTGCATTTGGAAGAACTCAAATGGCAGTGGTTATATTTAAATATGTGTGTACCAAGAACTGGAGGAGAAGGAAATAGATGCCTGTGGTATAACCTTGTGGTCACATTTAGCAGAATGTGCTCTTTGTCATTACAAGATAATAGAAAAGATCTTTAATAGAAGAATAAAGGCTAAGGAGTAAATGACAATAGAAGTGGCCTGCTAAGAACTTGTGACAAAACCTAAAACTGTGCCCTGTCTCTTAAATGAGAAATAGCTTGTGGCTTATGAATGTGGCTGTCTTCATCCTCTCCCTTCCCATCAGAAGGGCAACTAAAGAAGAGGGTAGACATGAAAATACATTGAATACAGTGGCATATTGTCTCAAGTGACTAAATAAGCAATTTTGAGTAATATATTAAATGTGGATAAATTGGAAAGACAAAAGGTACTTGAAGAAAGCTGGATATTTAAATTCTTCGGAAATGGATGATTAAATGTTCTTTTGCAGATCTCAGATTTGTTATTGACTCAGTACTGGGCTTTGTTAGGATACAGTCTAGGATAACTCCAAGAATTGTATGAGGAACTTGTTCCTGGTTTTGCAGAAATTAAAAATACGTTCTGTCTACAAGGTGGGGATTTCTGTGTTAATGTTAGACTTATGGACTGTGTTCATAGGAGAATGAAAAGAGAAACAAAAGACTGTTATGTAGGGTGTTAAGACTTGTTAATCCCAGCTGCATAGTAGGTGGTAAATAGAATATTACCTCACTATAGTACCTGGTTACTAAAACCAAGAAGGTACAAATCCTTTGAGTTGTCCTGTGGCTGAACCAGAGGACTGAACTGAGCTGCGTCAAAACTGAAGACTTGTAAGTGAGGAGCTCTCTGTTAAACACTTACATGTGTACACTCAAATACTTCAAGACTTAATGCATGATCTCCTTCTTGCAAGAAGCAGTACTATGGGGTGGGATAGACTTTCCTTCTCTCCCTATTCCTTTGGGAATGTGTTTAGGCAAATCACTTAGTCTTGACTTAATCCCTTGTTATGCTGATTGACTCAATCACTGTGACTTATCACTTGTTATCCTAATTCATAAAATTAGGATCGAGAGGAATAGTCATCGGATAAAAGGCACGTGAGTTGCCCAGCAAAGTTAGGCAAACTAGAGTGTTGTGTTTATGCTGTACTACAGGTTTTCAAGAAAGGAACAGCATAGAAGGTCCCGGTACACAAAGAGGAGGTTTTAGAGGAGCTTCTGGAGGCTTTGGACAAAGTCTAAGTATGTGTGTATTTATATCGACTGTTTTGTGAGAAAGCATACACTTGATTGTTCTTTTCAGATTGGTTGCTCTGAGAGCTAGAAGTATAAAGGTGAAAACTATGAAATGGCTCTTGTTTTGTAGCTATGTTATGGAACGTAGACTGCTGCTTTGCCAAATACTGTCGCTGGGAATAATACTGCATGTGTAGGATTTTTAAAGAACCTCTTGGGGCTGTTGCATTGTAAGGTTTACTGGGAATAAATAATACTAGTTTTAAGCACAATACTTCATAATGCTCTTTTATACACAATTTTAGATGCAATACCCATTACCCTGTATGTTACTTACAGGTATTAAAAATGAGCAAAGAGACAGACCTCAATCTGGCAGTTTTCTTGCCTCTAGGGAGAGAGGAGCACTTGGAGGGCCTACAGGTGAGACATTTTGTTGGGGTAGTGAACCTTTTTGATTTCCTCATTGCTGATTCATTGCAACATAATATCTTTACACTTAGTTTCACTAAATGCTATTAGCTTGATTGTTCTCCTTGTGTGAATTAAGTAGCCTACTGCAAATGTTAGATATCTTGCCTTGCATGCACACACCAAGCATTTTTAGAACTTGGATAAGTTATAAACTCACATGCTCCCACAACCAAGGGAAAGCCATATTTTAGATCTGTCCAGGCTGACAACATGTAAGGTTTGTTGCTTGAGGTCAGGTCTTCCTGATGACTTTATTCTAATGACTTTTTGAGGTCTGTAAAAGAGTTTTCCCTTGTAATCCTATCTTCTTTTGCCATTGATGCTACTGTAACTTGCAACCTGTATATCATGCTACTTAATGCATAATATCCATTGCTCCAAATCTCACAGTTGAGACCAGAAATAGCATTAAACCAGTACAATGGGTTGTGCATGACTGATGCTAAGAACACTTTCACCATTAATGTAACGTATTAATACTTAATGACCATTAGGGATTTTGTAGGCAGTAGTTAGTCTAGACTGTAGAGAGACTGACATGTGGGAGGATAATTCTTCCTGAGAGTAATTTGGTGCATAGGAAATGTGTCCCTTTATAGTAAGGCAGGGGATGTTTCTGGATCTAACAAAGGGAACTCTGATGTGATGTGCTCAGCACTTGCAATTTCAACAGCTGTGTGCCATAGTTGGGCAGCAGAACAAGCTCTGGTAGGCTGTTCTGTCTCCTTACCCTCCTTCTCTGAATTGTGGTCAAGCCCTTCTAATGGGGATCGTATGATTAATGAAGGTAGGGTAGTCCTGGGTTTTCTTAAAACAGTTTTGGTTTTTGCACATTAGAGATACTGTGTAGGCGTGTTCCGTCTTTTGAGGGGAAAATGAGTCTGTTAAAGTGATTGCATACACTGTGTTGCATCTTTGTTTTGATTCTCTGTCACCACCTTAATGAAACTGGTTTCACAAAGTTGCTTAAGACTATCGCTGCTGAAAAGGCATTCATGGTCCAAGTTACTGTACTGGCTACTTCTTTGGAACCGACATTTGTGCAATAATCTAAGTCAACAATTAGATCTTGTTGAGAATGAACAGTTGGATTAGTAAGCTGCCTGATCCGTTTCCTTTATTCTTTATGCTGGTGCATTTAGGAGGAATGCAAATGAGGAAGCGGAAAGGAGGTGTTGCAGGATCTCTGTACTTCTGTGATACCAGTGTCAGATTGTTAATGTCTCTCAGCATGATTTTTATGAATGACCTGAGCTGAACATTTGAGAGGAGAACCTATGTCCAGCTGTTCCTGTCCATCCTCTTCATTCAGTCTCGCATTTCTTGTTTATGATTCTAGCCTCCTTTTTATTTGCAGAGTCTTCATATTAATGGTTCCTACTCTTTGCAATCAGCAATGCAACTTACTGCGTAGAGTAGCTAGAGGCTAGCACTGATACATAAAACAGAAAAAGCATTAACCATTGTAGGATTAAGGACTGGAAAGGGATTCTGGAAATGCTGCTGCCTAACAGCTCAGTTTTACTAATAAAATGTTTACATCTGATAGTGAGGAGCTACTGCAGTTTTTAAGAATAAATGTCTTTGTTTTTTCAGGTGATAGTGAAAGCTACAGAAGCAGAATGTTTGGATGCCAAGGTCAGAATCTTCATGGAGTGGATTTGACAAAATGTGTGGCTGTTGAAGAAGATTATCCTGTTACTTCTCCTTACTTAAATACTCATCTAACTCTTAGTCACCATAATGATAGTGACTTTTATGCCTTTTTTGGTTATTTAGAAGTTGCTTGTATAGAGAGCGTAAAACAAGCATCTCCTGACTTTGTGGAAACATTGACTGGTTCTTAAAATTAAGAAGTTGTAACCATAAGCATGTATGAATTTCTTGTTCATCAGCTCTAGGAAAAAAGCCTTGCTTTAGAGTTAAAGTAAGGCTATAAAACTGACATTTTGTGGCTTTAGTTTCATGTTAAATGCTTTTTTTGCTCAAGATTGGTCTTGGCTGATTATAGGCAACTACAACTGCTCTGAGCATGCATACACTTGGTTTAGAAGGGCTCACTTCTCTTGTCTTAAGATAAAAGTGATTTTATGTAGCTGTCTTAGGGTGGTCATCTCATATCTGGGATGACTGCATTTGTTTTGATGATAGGAGACTTCTGTACTATGAATCAAATAAGACTCAGCATCTAGTCTGTGCAGTCATCAGCAAGATGCTGGATTTAATTCCTTTTTTATTTTTACTGCCAGGTCCTACTAAGCTCTGTGCTTCTGCATATTCTCTTGGCCCTTTAAAACACAAACATTGAGCCTTTGCCTTCTGGCCTTCCACAACTAAGCTTTCACTGCTGACCTAAATATTACTACTCATTCTGCAATTGTTTTGGGATCCACTGTTTAGTTTTCTAAGTGCTTCTGGTCATTTTTCATTAAGGTTCTTACCTAGAACATATATCAAATGAGCATTTCTCTAAAAGCAATTAATTTTGGAACACTTGCTTTAACAGGAGGTTACAAAGGACATAATGAAGAAATAGGTTCTGGAAGAAGTAAGTAGCTTCTTTATGAGCAACATGTCAATTTCACTTTGCTATTAACTCAAAGAATGTTCTCTTGCTTAAGGTTCCTGGAAGTCTGCTGGTGAAACAGGTGGTGATACAGGTAAGATATACAACCATCTTAAAACACTTGTGTGTAACATTAATTGCCAAGCAATTACTGTTGATATGTTTAAACTCCATTAACCTTTAAATCACTGAGCAATAATGTGGCTGTTTTCACCTAAATAAAGATGAGTAACTCTTTGGAATGGATAGCTATAGAATTCTTTATACCTGAAGAAACTCTTCTGTTGAGGGCTGTTTCTTTTTAAAGGTAGTGCTTATCTAGTTGAGACACAGTTTGAAAGAAATTAAATTAGTAGTGCAAGCATCTAAGTGGTTAGTCATTAAAGCAAACTGCTAAGGGAGCAGTGGATTTTCAGTCTTGAATGTTCCATTTAAGATAACATTTTTGGAAAATATGCTTGATATATTTACTGAGCTCTAGTAAAGGATAGAATGACCCCCATATATACAGGAGATCAGGTTAAAATATGTAATGACTTTTTAGCGTGTATTGAAAATGTTGTTTGAGACAGTCTAATAGAATGTTTACTTACCTAGAGTGTTTTTGGTAAATGATTCTGGATTTATTTTACCTTTCTCTTCCTATTGAAATGCAAAAGGACAACAGTGAACTGACTCTTGTGTGAATAAGTCATTCATGATCCCTTTTCATTTTGAGGTCCCTCTGAAACAGTTTCTGTTGCTAACCTTTAAGTAAATATCAAATAATTCATTTTAAAACTTTGAGACTTTTAGCATGAAAAGTATCTTACAGGTATACAGGGTCATAAATGTGCTGCCATGGACAAAGTAATCATATCCTTGTATACAAATAAATGCATTAAATTATTGAATAGGCACAACTTCTAATGTAAAGATCCTTTATGATAGAATTGTTTTCTGCATGTTTGTAAGGTAGAGCCTTACTTCCATAAGTAGCTTTTCCAGATAAGGTCCTTGAGCACATGTGAGGCAAGAATGCTTTACGAGAGTGACTTTATACTTGCAAGTGAGTATTAGAGCTAGTGGTATAAAACTAAATTTTAATAAAATTCATTTATGAGATGTCTTCCTCCACTAAAGTGGAGGCAACTCTAAGTGACATTCAACTGAACTGAACTTCAGTAGCTCCTTACTTAAAAATTGCACTGTTTGATTTCTTTATATTGCTCATGAATTTGTACGCTTGTATTCTTAAGGTCCAAAGGTGACTTATGTGCCCCCTCCTCCACCTGATGATGAAGAAGCCATCTTTGCACATTATCAGACAGGAATTAATTTTGACAAATATGACCAAAGCATTGTTGAAGTATCAGGACTTGACCCTCCACCAGCAATACTAGTGAGTGAACTCGTTAATCTCAGAGGCTGTGTTGAGTGTGATTCTGCAGGGATGTGTCTTAAGTCCAGTGTACACTGCTAATGAAAATATTAAAGACTTTGAATCCTGTGGACAGTACTGTGTTGGAAAGAGATGTGACCTTTCTGAAAAACACAAATATGAATTCAAATGATATTTACAAACTACAGAAATGGCCTAGAAAAAGTAATACTGTCAGGACAGGAAATATGGTCCTTAAATTGTATAAAATATGTGTTTTAGACCTTAAAGAGATCTTTCACATCAGTTTATAGAAAGGCTGACAGTCTTCATGTTGAAGTCTGTTATTGGAGGGTCGTTAACAGCTTAAATGGGCATTTGTTGAAATACTCTTTGTTTTGACAGACAGGGTGGGATTTTTTTGGTAACTTCGGGTCCTATTTGCTGTGGCTACAGTTTATTGCTTAAAAGCAATATATAACTTTGCTCCCAGACATATGTATCAGTTTTCTTAATCATCTCAGGTGGCTATTTCAAAGAAATCCCTTTTGGGGGAGGATGGGGAAGAAAAGGAGGAGTGGTAGCAGCACCCGTGAGTGAAGAGAATATGCAGTTTTTCCCTCCCGCTCATCTTCTAAATGGTTTTCTTACTGAAGTTAAACTGGTTTTGTCACATGCTTTTTTTCCCCCCTCAGTAGGGGTGGTGTTTTAGCTTCCCAAAGTAGCCCTATCACCCGGGAAACTAAGAGCACATCTACACGAAATAAAACTGCAGAATTTGGCTTCATAGGACACCATGATGTGGGCTTACCTGTTTAAACCAAGATGTAATACATGGCTTCTATGCAGTTTTCTCTCAAAGCTAGTAAGACCTGCTGAAGGTCTGCTGTCCTTACAGGCAACTTTGAGTGGCATGGGCTGGTTGAAGAAAACTTTGGGGCTTTTCCTGTAGGAATCGTAACAATCTAGATGACTAGTGAGACTCCCTCAAAATTATTGCTTTTTAGTGTTTGGATGTCTATATCATATGGTAAGCATCCATTGTTTAAGCTTATGTAACTTAAGTGTGGTTATGTATTGTAAAATATCTTCTTACAGACTTTTGAAGAAGCTAACCTCTGTCAGACTTTAAACAAGAACATTGCTAAAGCTGGATACTCTAAACTTACTCCAGTGCAGAAGTACAGTATTCCTATTGTACTTGCAGGACGGGATTTAATGGCATGTGCCCAGACAGGATCAGGAAAAACTGTAAGCTATTTCTGAAGTGTTCGCACATACCTGAAAATGTGTGACCTTACTTTTAGGTAGATGCCTCAATCTTTCCAATTAAGGATTCCTCTGCTGTGAAGCATTTAGTGTAATTCTGTTGTCATTTCAGTGCAAATTAATTCATTAGACAGATGTAGTATTAAGCACAAGTATGAATGATGGATGGATAGTGATGTTGTCAGGGTGAATTTCTCTTAAAATATTTCAGTGAACTGGTGGCTTGATACAGCAGGCCAGTCTTCAGGACTACTGATACAGAATCAGAAGGGGTATAGACATGTTGTGGGAGGTGTTGATTAGAAAAAACAGTTCAAAACATTTTTTTAAAAAGCTTATGCCAGATTTTTAATATGGTGTGACATCCTGGAGCCGATCTAAAAGTATAAGATGGTCACAAACACCTTCTCACACTTTGGCTAATGCAGGAGGAATGTGATCTGATCTGAATCAGATCTGTAGTTTTAGGTGATTCAGTATTAATCATGGTACAGTGACTAGAGGTGATACTTGTTTCAACCTGTTAAACTGCCTAATATACTAAAATCTAATCACTAACAGTTCCTGTATCAAAATATTAGGCTATTAAATATAGCCTTTTGACATGTAGTGCAGCATGTAATTCTAGCTTGATGTAGCTTATTATTTATTAGTTTTGAAGAGCAGATGCATTCTTAACCGTCTGTTAGAGGAAGGGATGAGGAGAAATGTCCTAAAACTTATGCTATAAATACTCTGAATTGCTTTTGGGGTAGCTGTACAGGTGCTATTCTGGGTGTAACTAGTCTTATCTGGAAGTAAGACTGCTGATGCAGCTATGTGCTACTGCTTTGCTGTTTAAGTAGTCTGGAGATCTGTGCTTATCTCTCATATCTACTGATGATAAGAAAAAGCTTGTAAATAAATGTTTTAGAGTTTTTTACTTTATTTTTTTTTATTCTGGGCTATTTAATTATGATTGTATGCCAGTGTGGCGTGTTGAACTGTCTGAAGAACTTGAAGTTAACTAGTGCATGACTACTCCTGCATTATTAGACACTTAAGATCCAGAGAGTTGTTTTCATGCACCTTAAAACAAGGAGAAATAAGCTTAAATGTTCTGCAGTCTGTTGAGATCATTCCTTTTGCAGTCTGTTTTCCTTGAAGTTGATAATGTGCTGTATCATTCTAGTTTTGTAAGAGTGACACATAGCTTTTAGTGTGACTAATGAAAACATTATTTTAAGACTAAATAGCTTACATGGTGATGCTTACTCTTCAGGCAGCTTTTCTTCTACCAATTGTGGCCCATATGATGAGAGATGGCGTAACTGCCAGTTGCTTTAAAGAGCAGCAAGAACCAGAATGTATTATTGTAGCTCCAACTAGAGAACTGATAAACCAGATCTTCCTGGAAGCAAGGAAATTTGTGTATGGGTAAGTTTTTGTACCTTTGCCTGATACTGCTTATTTGGCCTTAATAGCAATACTTTTATCTTTTCACAAACACTTTCAAAAAGGTTTTCTGTGCAAGTGAAATTGCCTACAAGTACTTGGATTTAGATGGTAATACTGGTTAGCAGATTTCTTACTATATGGTTGGGGATTTAAACTTGTATTCTTATGACATTGCTTGGGGGAGAAAAGACTTACTCTATTTTGGAGAGGAGAAAAATCAGAAACTTGCCCTGTAGTCTTTATGAGGGAAAAACGGAATGACTTGAATAACTTAAGTCTAATTTGCCTTGTATAATTTGACTGTACTTTTATTTTAATCTTTGCCAGGGGTAAGAGGGTATGTATAGTGGTTTCAGTTAACTTCCTGTGGTAGTTTGTGATAACTGCTGTAGTTTGGACTTTCCAGTGTTATTGGTCTCCAACAAAAACATTTCACTGCTCAAACAAGCTATGATAACTCTGCTTCCTCAAAATGAAACAAAAATTTGAGTTGCCATTGAGCCCTTGGATGTTGCATGATGAAGTACATTTTTACTAGTTTGCTAGCGATATTTCTGTTGCACAGTGACAGGTTGCACTTGCCTTTGGTTTTTCAAAGAAACTCGGTGCTGGAGGCTGTTCTTTGCTTTGGGGAAGTTGCATCATATCAGTGTGATTGTTTGCCAAATGCGTTACTAAGAATAGCTCTTTTTAGTCTCAAACTGTTCTACCTGTGTAGCTGATTAATTAGTGTCTTTGAAACTGGATACAGGTTATTTCAAGATAAACTAGCTTTTGAGTTTAGAAAGTTTCTGTTGCAGCAGCCCTGAAGCAAATCAAAGTGACATGCATCTGGAGGGCAGTTAAACAATTCCCCAGGGTGTGTGCTAATCTGTTGCCTTTAAGGAATTGTGTATATTGCTCAGTTCAGATTCATGGTGCTCTTAAGCCCTTTTAGTTCAAAAATATATCCACTACTAACTGGTAGTGGATACATGCTGAAATGTTAGCAGTCCAACATCTTTATTCATGGCCAAAACATTCTGCAAAGTTCCAGTTCGAGGGTTTAAAAAAAAAAAAAAAACCAGCGGGTTTATCTGATTCATCATTGTTGCATGTGAAGTTGAAATGATTATCATCAAAAATAGCTGGTTTGGATGTGAATATACAAATTACACATGGCATGCAAGTAGAAGCCTTAATAGGAGGTTATAAAGATAAACTCTTGTATTTGTTGCTCAACTGCATGAGGTAGTACTTGCTAGTAGAGGTTGTCTTTTTCTACCGAAGAAGAAAATCTGATGTAGCTTTACTTGATAGATCTAACCGATGCCCCTAGTAGGAAGAGTACTAAACAGTTCAGTGTTGGAACAAGTTTGCTGTCTAATGCTTGAGTGGCACACTGTGTGCTGATACGATTATTTGTCTTACAAGCTGATTCACCTGTGTATATTGTCACATTGGCCCTGTGAGATGTGATAAGATTACATCTGAAGCTTTAAAGGCATACTTCAGTTCCTCTCCTTTTTCTGCCGGTATGCCATACAAAACAGAAAAATGTCTAACGTTATTTCAGTTTATACTGTGGATTATATCTCAGTTGAAGGGAGAGGGAAGAATGCAGGTGAGATGCAATGTGTTTCTTCACAGAAAGCCACATACACAACCTCTATGTAATATGAATGGGAACTTTCACTGAGGTTACAGTGAGTGTTTGAATTGGGTCCTGCTTTTGATTATAAGCTGTGCTGTATGATGAAGTTAAACCACTCAAGCTAAACAAGTTGGTTCATGGTAAATGTGAGTTCTGTGTGTTTTGAGGCTTAAAAAAAAAAAACCCATGGTTCAGTTACATAAATATGTAAGCGGAATATTTTCTGTATGTAGGACTTGCATAAGGCCTGTTGTGATCTATGGAGGAACACAAACAGGTCATTCAATTCGTCAGGTGATGCAAGGCTGTAATATACTGTGTGCCACACCAGGAAGGCTTATGGACATCATTGGAAGAGAGAAGGTAAGATCTTAAAATTTAGTCCAAATTCCCTAAGCACTCTTAGCCTTTTGGCTACATATTGGCATTCATTCTTCAAAGTTGATAGAAGTAAAGAAAGAGCCATGAAAACCTGTCAGTATGTGGTATTTATTTGTGCACTTAAACTACAGTTGAGCTTCTCTTGAGATACCCAAGTACCATAAAACATTTGAAAGAGTAACTTGAGTCTAGATCTCTCCAGTTTCTTTCAGGGGCACTGGAAAATACTGATTTGTATCAGAATTTAGCGTATTAAATAATGGTACACCCTTTTCTTACTCCTTGTGGGGAAAACTCCATACTGGATTTTCACTTGATTTCTTGTTTTTGCTACAATGGCTGTTTAGCTGTCTGTGGAACTACTTTGCTAATATCAACTCTTTTAATATTTTTATACTGATTTATTCAAAATAATAAACTCTAGTAGTAATGTTATCTTTGTATTTATATTTTTCCAGCCATCATATTGTAAGTTCTCAGCTGAAACTTGCTGCATAGCAAAATGGTGGCTCAGTGATGTTGCACTGAACAAATGAAGTTTGGAAAAAAACACTCTTGTTGATAAAACTGTGGTTTCTGTGGTTTTGAGAATGTGTGATGGCGAGAAGGGTGGGAGAAAACATCTCAAGTTCAGGCATAATTTCAAAATGGATGTAATAATAGTTGATCTACAATAGGCTCCATCCCAATTTACATTGCTTGACCCAGTTCTGAAACACTTTGTTGTAAGCATGCTATCAGAATTAGTGTAGATGTAAGCTAAAAAAGTTAAATAGAGCTTGGGATGTAAACAAAATATAATACCTGAGGAGAACATAGGGCTTTAACTGTGGAAAAATTTAGACTTTCACTGGAAAGAAATAAGTAAAAGTTGGATTTCGCCAAATAGGAAATTCTAGAAGTGTCAGTGTCAATGAACCAATAAATTTTCCTTTCACTGAAATATCTACAGATTGGTCTGCATAAAGTGAAATACTTGGTGCTAGATGAAGCAGACCGTATGCTTGATATGGGTTTTGGTCCAGAGATGAAGAAGCTAATTTCTTACCCAAGCATGCCGCCAAAGGACAGACGTCAAACACTGATGTTTAGTGCCACTTTTCCTGGAGATGTTCAGAGGTAGGTAGAGTAAGGGTAGAAATATATCTGAAGGTGTATTTGTATGTTTTAAAAAATAACTATCTGAAGAGTTAAGGATGCTGTTTATGTTTAGAAGCTTATAAACTTGCTAGAAGATACTGAAAAGCTATAATGTTAACATTCCATGTTGAAGGCTTTCCTTTTTTTATGTATAGATGAATTGCTTAGTTTGGTTGGGGACTCTCAAGCAACTTTAGAAGTTTGTGAAAGTTCTTAAATTCCTTTCTGCAAAAGTCCTCATACTGCCCCATCTGTCCCCCCGCCCCATCGCTTGCCACCGTGTAAATTCAAAAGCAGTGATCCCACTCTTTCACAAGCAGTGCTGGCACTGCTGTCTTTGGTATCAAGGCATAACAGGGAGAAGCAAACCGTTGCTCAAGTTACCAGCCTTTGATCTAGAATCCTTTCTTGTGTGCATGCACACTATTTGCTTTTTGTAGTTTAAAACTTCTGGCAGTGGGTTTTAGATGTGTCTTACAGCTTTATGACTCACTACCGTTAAAGCTTCCCTTTCTGGACTTTGAGCAAGATGCAACAGATAGTGTTGCTGAGCAAAGGAGTAACAGAACAAAACACCTCTTTTCATATAGGTGAATGGGAAGTATTCATTATTTTCTGCTTTTGAAGAAACTGATATCTGATGATCTGTTTTTAAACTGGGAGGGTCTAAAACTTGAATCTGAACGTTTGAGAATTTTTATAGCTTTTGTGGTATTGATACTGTTGTGTCAGACTAAAACATTTGTAAGCCTCTTACGGTTTGAGAATATGTAAACTGATCAGACCATTGCCATACTGGAGCTTCAGTGGGTCATTTTTTGATAGCTCTCTTCTGGCTTTTCAACAGGCCTGGAAGATCTTTTTTGGAGGCAAGATAAAAACATCTTTAGCTGCCTTGTAGTGAACTAATAATGGGGCTTGTTTATGCAGCAGGGAATCAAGCATTCTCACTATACCCTGGGAGAAGATTGAGTGCCTCCCTTTAAAAAGAGGAGTATGCTCTGCATGGTTAAGGTGTCAGGGTTGAGAGGAGCCTTGCTGCTGTCCTTATCAATGTGTTTTGGCTAATGCTCTTCCTGTGTGTTTTGCTACATACTGAGAGGTGATAGTCAAGAATACCATAACCACCAGCACCTGAAAGGAGATTCCTTCTGCTGTGCAGGGTGTTTACAGTTTGCTTCTGCTTTATAAAGAACCAAATCTACCTTTCTACTGTCAAGATTTACAAGCACTGGTAGAAGACTTCAGTAGCTTGTGTGCTGGATCATGATTTGGAAATACATAACGTTCTTTTCATCTTTTGAAACTGGAATACCTACTGGTAATGTTCTCGCTTTAGAGAGCAAAAACTTTCCTTTTCTGGAGTCAGTTCTTCCCTGGATTTGCTGCCTTTTTGATCCTGGAGTCAGGAAAGCCAATGTGTTTTTCCTCACTGTCCTATCAATGCAAATTTGGTAGGTGGTACAGGACAAGATAGTCTTTTTGCTAGCCCTGGTGGGTTCAGGCTTGTATTTAGACTTCTTTTTAGCGGACGTAATCAAGTTAAGTTTTACCATGCTACTTGGTTTTGTGGTTGGACTTGGATCTTGGCTATTAGATGGGCATTTGGTCTGACTCATAAAGCTCTTCCATGTACTGGAGTTAAGAACACCACGCATTTTGTAGCTGATGTGTGAATTTGAAATGAGGAATTCTGGCTTTGTCATCCAGTAAAAGGAATTCTTTCTTTTTCTTCTCTCCCTCCCTGTTTTGTTTACTAAGCAGTTTCTGAAGGGTTTAATCTTTCCTTTTGCTTTCAATTCAGGATTGTTTCGCAGTGAGATCTTAATTTCCAGTCAGATGTTAAGACCAAACATACTAAGCCTCTAATAACCTTGGGAGATTTAGGTCTTTAGCTTGCTTGCTGTTGCTCCTCTAAAACTTGAGGTTGCCAACTTTCACTTAAAGATTAACTTATCTGATCCCCACCCCCCTGCAGTGGCAGCTGCTCTGTGGCAGGCTGCTGGATATTAAGCATACCTGTGCTGATAAGTTCAGTTTAGTGCAACCTCTCAACTATTACGGGGCATTCCTAGGAGTTGTCTATTCTGGCAAACTTCTGTCAGAAAAGATCACCTGCGAAAGGGGTAGCTAAAGAGCAACACTAACTGAGCAAACAGTTATTGAGGTAGAACTTGACTTTTGCCGATGGTATCTGTTCTGAATAAGTGAAACTGTAGATTAATGCAGTGAGATAGCTGTATGTTTTTAAGCAGTGCTTTTGTTGAACAGTCAATAAGGACTGTGCTGTCTTTTGAAGGTAAGTTTTGAATTCAGGCCTTTGTAGGATTCTCCCCTCTCCCTCTAGATAATTACAAAACAGTGCTCTGATAACAGTCAATGTGGGCATATGTGTTAGTATCCTGTTTTACTTCAAATATGTATCTGTAATTCTTTTGAGATGGCTAGGAAATGTAGTGTTCATGTTACAAAAAGCTGCAAGGAAGTAATTGTTCTATAGACCTTTTACTGGTCTTTTTTGTATAGCAGCTTGAAAAACAATACTAACTTTCTTAGCATTTTTAAAAAATGCATAGCACTCTAAAATGCATACATATCCTCTGCCTTGTGAGGAATGAAATAAGTAATTGTTGTGGTTGCTTACACATACATGAGTAAGTCTTACAAAATGAGATGCATGATAGACTTCAGGTTGCTCAATTTTGTTTCTCTCTAAGGCTGGCCGGTGAATTTTTGAAAACTGAATATTTATTTGTTGTTGTTGGACACGCGGGTGGAGCCTGCAGTGATGTTCAGCAAAGTATTCTTCAGGTTGCTCAGTATTCCAAGAGGGAGAAACTGTTACAAATTCTGCAAAGCATAGGTAACTTTCCTTATTACTAATCCAGAATAAACAAAATCCTTACTTTAAACCCTGCTCTTGCTGCCAACAGTCATGATTCCATTCTAGTAGGCTCAGTATAGACTTTGTAAGACTATTGTTTGAAGCACTCTCCAGGGAATGCTGCTATTCTAAAACTGAGTTTGAGATTTTTAAGCATATTTGTGCTGCAAATGGGTATTTGACAAGGTCTCACCTGTACTGAGTAATAGCAGACAAGCTTCCCAGGTGGTGAATTTCTCTAAATGGTCAATTAGTAGTTGCTTTAGCAGCTATGGTATTGCTTGCAGTTTGTCTGGGTTTTATTTCCAGTTTTGCTCAGAATGTATCTTACTGTTTAACTCTGAAAACTAGGAAGCAGTTTGGAGTTATAATATGGTCTGTCTTGTTGCTCAGTGCTCAGAATGGTTTGTTACTTCTAGCCATATGCCCTAGAAGTAGGTTGCGTACTGGGACTTGGCCACAGATCAGAATTAAATGTTTCCTGATATTTTTTGAGGAGAAAGATATAATGCAATAGTCTTCGGCTAGGTTTCTGTATTGATCTAGAAATGGATGGATTGAATATAATCAGTTTAACGCAGGCAAGAAATCATAATCATACCTTAAATACCTTACTCAAAACCAGTTCTAACACTGTGTAACTAGTTCTCATGTACGTAAGAACTGCAGGTGTGAATAGTGAAAATGCATTAGGTTTCAAACTGCAGTAGATCTGAACTCTTGTTTAACACAGATCGTGAACGAACCATGGTGTTTGTGGATACAAAGAAAAAAACGGACTTCATTGCAGCCTTTCTTTGTCAAGAAAAAATACCAGCCACTAGCATCCACGGGTAAGTATTTTTTATGTGAAAATCACTTAATACTATTTCTTGTAAGAAGCTTTTCTTGAGATTCATTGCCTGGCCATATCTATCCAACTTAGCTGCCCTAGTAATCAATAGCTCCACCCAGTTGAGAATGTAGTGTTTCTGAAAGCCAGTTTTTACTTTGTATTTGCCGAGTATGTATCTTCATGGTTGACCACACTTCAAATGCTCTATTGCTTTAAGGCCTCTGTTCATCTGGATTTTGGATTGATTGGCAGGTTTGTAAATTCTAAGATCAAGAGCTGTCTCTTAAGCTGTGGAAATGGTGCCAAGGCCACTTGAAAGATTTTCTGCTAGGAAAGTTTGGTCTGTGGGTATATCCTATTACTCAGTAGCCAGTGCGGCTGCACGTATGTATCGCTGTGGGGAATGTTGAGAAAGAGTGGCTGCAGTTGGAAGACCTTGCCTTTCAAAAGACTTGGATACTGAGGACATTTGTACTCCCAAGAAATCCTGTGATCCAAAGACATGTGTCTGCCAGTCTGTTTCTAGGCAGAAAAAATAGTTGAATCCATACATATGTTGCAGGATACTTTACTTCTGTGAGCTTTCCAGTTGACTGGTACTGTAATTATTTAGACTGAGAACAAGAGGATCATATGCCATACTTCCTAAGCAATCACTTAGGCCCAGGATTTATGGAGATGGTTCGAGTGATAACCAGCCATTTCTTGTCATGATCTTATCAATTCCTCAATTTGGCAGCTTTCTAGTTTGCTCCAGTAGCATTTCACTGATGGATCAGTTGCCTTTCAGTATGTCCTGTGCTTGACTGGTCATAGCAGCTTTGATAACTGCTTTTTGACACCTCTTGAGGATCTCTCTCAAGTCTCCCTCAATAGAAAGTAGACTTGTGCTTGGCTGTTTTGGTTTCACTTCATTACAGGGTTGTAGAATTTTTTTTATCAGTTATTTGTAGCTGAAAAGCCACACTGCCAGATCAGAGGGGACCACAGTTCTTCAGACAGTTTTGTTGTCCTCGTGCTGACTTTCAGAAGGCTAGCTTACATCTCCAAGCTTGCAGGATATGCTTGATTTCATTCTGGTATGGAGCTGTTGGAAGATAGTAGTAAAGGCTTTCAATTCATAGGATCATGGGATAATTCAGATGGGAAGGGACCTCAGAAGGTCATCTAGTACAGCCTCATGCTCAGAGCAGGGCCAGCAGTTACCACTAATTGCTGCTAGTTTTGATTTCAGCCAGCTGAAGAAGTGCTTATGTAAGATGCTTAAAGTTGGTGAAGGTCAGCAGCCAAGTGAATGCCGGCAGAAACTGCTAGTCCCTTCTGGCCACCCTCCTGTTGAAACTCTTTAGTACAGAATCACAGAATAGTTGAGGTTGGAAGGGACCTCTGTAGATCATCTGGTCTACCCCTGCTGCTCAAGCAGGGTTAGCTAGAGCAGGTTGCCCAGAACTGTGTGTGGTCAGGTTTTGAATATTTCCAAGAGTTGGAGACTCCACAACCTTTCTGGGCAGCCTGTTCCAGTGTGCAGCCACCGTCACAATAAAGTGTTTTCTTGTGTTCAAGTGGAATTTGATGTTTGTCCATTTTTTTCTCATCCTGTCACTGGCCATTACTGAGAAGAGCCTGGCCCCATCCTTCTGGCCTGCTTATTTTCCACACATGGCTGTCCTTGTGGTCCCATTAAGTTAGTTGGATTTGTATGTGGAATCTACTTTGAGGGCTGTCTTTGAAACCCTAGTTGACCCTTTAGACTCTAGGTTCTAGTTTGACCTTGATACAAGAGTGACTTTCGACTTCCTGCTTGAACTGCAAGGACGTATCCCAAGTTTATCACAGAAGTCTCTCCTCAAAGCTTAACGGGAATAAAAAAAAAACCTTCCTAGATTTGGCCTGTAGATAAGGCTTAAGAAAGACATGAATATTGACAGGATAGTGTCTTCTGTTCATGTTACTAAGCCTTTCAGAGCCGTTCCTGAATTGGAGGGGAATACCTAGTGGTCCAAGGGACATAGGTGCTTGTACATAACTTCAGAGTGTAGTGGATTCCAGCTTAACACGTTACGGAGCTACTTGAGCAGTCTTGGTCATCAGAACATATTTAACTGAGGCTTAAAGTAGCCTCACTTTGAGAGCTCTCTACCTGGTGTTTGAATACCTACCCGTTCCTCTCAAGTGTTCAAGCTCCTGTACTGCTGAAGCATCCAGGAGTTTTAATCCAGTAGATCTGGGATATGAAGGACAGGAGACCTACTTTCAGCTTTTGGGTGCATGAGAATGCTGCTTGGCAAGGACTGCTTCTAACAAAAAGATTATTTACCAATAACAGCTTTTTGATATGTGGTCCACATCTGTCCATCTCTTTATTGCAAATACAGAGAAACCAAAACTATATCCTTGCCTGTATTGGTAAGGTGGATGCCTATGCTACTGCTCCGGGCAGTTTTCAGTCTGAGTCACAAGTGGCACAGTGGCACAAATATGTATGTGAATACATTGTCAAGGTCTTGTTACTGATAAGCAACCTTCTAAGAAACTTACCTGGTATGTGGAGCAGTACTGGTTTGCTTAGAGTGCTTGAATGAATATTTGTTCAAAATCTTCATAAGTGGATGATCTTAATGCTAAATATATTAGAATGTAATAAACACATATAAGCAACGTGTTCTACTATATCTTTTGTCATCATACATTGTGATTAAGGAGGATCTTTTTGTGTTAATGGGGTGCTTCAGGAATTCAGGTGGCAGCTGTAGAGTTTCCACTCTGTCTTACAGGCTTCCCCAGAGGTGACAAGGTAAGTCCAATCATGTATCATACAGACGTGCTGTCAAGTCTGCCTCCTTGATGTGTTCATGGACTTTTTACAGCATTCGTAAGGAGATTGGTCTGAAAAGAATGTTTCTAACTTGCATTTGTATGTTACTCACTAGCATTTGGTCAGGTACACAACAGTGAGAAACAAGGTGAAATACTCACTAGTTCCAGGTCCAAACCCATCTAAAAGAGATGTCCATCTCTTAAGTGATGAGCTAATATGCAGTATCACAGTGGTTGTTTACACTTCAGAATATAGGTAAGCAAACTGAATGTTGACATTCACCACATGAAAACCAACTTTGCAGTATCTTGCATCTTTTAACTGGAGGAAGGGACTTTTGAAGTCTTGTCAAGAAAACGATGGTTTGGACAGCATTCTGAGAAACATCAGACTATTTTGTTTGTAGATACGTTAAAATTGATCATAGTACACAGATACAAAATGCTTGTGTGTATTCTGTACCCTGTCAGTTCTACAGGTGTGTGTGAAGGGTTGTTTTGAGATTTGGTTTTCTGTTCTTGGCTGACCTGTAGCATGTAGCTGAATTGCTATTGTACTACTTGTCTTTTGTTGGAGGAGGCTCCTGTCCATTGCTTTACAATTACTACACTGTAAGTTAAGGTACAGTAAGGGTAACTGGTCCCATGCAAGCTGCTAAACTCGTGAATTTTACTGATTTGTGATTCACTTCAGTTTTTAATTGGAAACTAGTTAGGATAGCTTTCTTAACTGCTCTTCTCTGGGATACCAGTCATACCAGAGTAAACTAAATGGCCTGTGTTGGATTCAACCAAGTACTGTGTTTTTTGCTATTTAATTTGTTCTCTGATTTGGACAACAGAAGAGCATCTGTAAAACTGATCTACAATATGTAAGTACTAATTAATCAGTAAATATTCTTTAAAAATGTTAAACAGCAACAAAAAAAACACCAAATGTAGCGAACCAATGTTTCTTGCCCTCCTGAGGATGAGCAAATGCAAGTTCTGTACTCTTGTCTGGTGACTTTCTGCGATGTCTGACAAATGTTCTGTACAGGAGAAAAGGTAGATTTCACCTTTGTTCTCTTGTTTCTCTACTGCAAAGCAGCAGTGAAATCACATCTAACTATGGCATGAAGAAACTATCAGTAAATAAGTGGCCCTTCTTTAGGGAGGATGTGATACGTAAATCTCTCTTGTAATTACTGCCTTGACACAGGAGATTAATTCAAAGAGATATATCTGTGACAGAGCACCCTTTGTAGGTATATCTGAATCTGTTGTTTAAAGCATGGAAATAACTTAAATCCTTGAGAATGAAGTCCTGTTGTCTTCTCTCCCTTTTCTTCAGTTCTCTTATGGTTGCCCTAGCACCCTTCCTTCCCACTTCACTGCCTCATATTTGAGATAATTCCATTGCTTCTAAGTGGACCATACATGTAGTGTTCAAATAGTCCTAATATGTTTCTTTTTTAAAAAAAATCTAATTTCTCTAGAGGCTTAGATTAAAGTACTTAATGTGCCTTACTGCAAATCAGTTAAATCAGGAAATTCCAAATTGGTAGGTATTTTTTGCAAGGACAACTACTGTGTGTGAATCTTCCTTGCTCTTTAGCTTGTGTCTTAATATTACAGACTTTATTTTTTTTTTCTTGGATATCTATTCTAACTCTTGTTTTCTTTGTAGAGATAGGGAACAGAGAGAGAGAGAAACAGCTCTTCGGGATTTTCGCTCTGGAAAATGCCCAGTTCTTGTGGCAACTTCAGTGGCAGCGAGAGGCCTGGATATTGAAAACGTTCAGCATGTTATTAATTTTGATCTTCCTTCCACCATTGAAGAGTATGTACACCGAATTGGACGAACTGGTCGTTGTGGAAATACAGGCAAAGCCATTTCTTTCTTTGATAATGGTTCAGATGGCCATCTTGCACAATCTCTAGTTAAAGTGCTTTCAGATGTAAGTTTCAAATCTTACTGTGTTCACTCTTCTGTTTTGGGAGGACTTTAATGTACTAAGTAGCTACTTTGGAACACTTGCAGAACTGTGAATTGGTAAAGTAGTCAAAGTCTCTAAATTCACTTTTCTAATTATGCAGGCTCAGCAGGAGGTTCCAGTTTGGCTGGAAGAATTTTCTTTTAGTGTCCATGAAACTGGTCTTAGTGTTCCAAGAGGAAGTGTCCTTACATCAGTTGATACCCGAAAAGTAAGTATGGAAACAAACTTCAAGTACTGGCTTTTAAAACTTTGTGTCAGTATAAAAGCATGTTTAGCTGTGTATATTGAAATTAGTGCCACTGAAACTATTTTGACTGGAACAGTTTCCGTCACCTTAGTTGTGCATCTTCAAAATGCTCATGGTATTTCTGAAGCTCATTTTGGATAACTAGTTTGCCTGACTTCTACAGCACAGCCTTACTAGCTGTGTTAGTCTTATGTGCAGTGTCATGAATTGCTCTGGGAGAAAAGGTTTGTGCAAACATGCCCTAAAGCTGTAGTTCCACAGAGCTTATGCTATGCTTACAGTAAGACATAAAGGAATTGGGAGAGAACTGATAAGCACAAATTGCAAATCTTGTTTCCCATTTCAGTGTTTTGGCCACTTGTGTTGGTTTCTGCAGAATTCAGTTGGTTTCTGCAGAATTCAGAATTAAGTTCTTGCTGTACTACAAACACAGTATCATCTCTAACGGAAAGAGATTTTCTTGGTCCCAGTGTCTAATTCTGGTTTTCCTGTTCTTCATTTTTCTTGTTCAGCCTAACCCCATCCTGAGGCTGATTGTGTATATTCTGATGCTGCTTTTATCAGAACTTTTAAGAAGCTAAGCTTCAGAGCTTTTTTGCTGTAGTTCACTTGCTTAGTGCAAGCTAGAGCTGTGTGTACTTATAAATGGATACATGATGATTTAAAATGGTTGTAGAATATAGTTTGCATCATTCTTGTAGACATACTCCAAGTGTCTTGAAACTTTCTTGTGCAAGTATTGGGGGGGGGAGGGGTGTGGTTCTTGATTGCCCACAAGATATAATGGCTTTTGTCTGTCTCTTCACCATTGCATCTGTTATCTTTGTTACAAGCAGAGTGCTCATGAATCACTACATGATTAATTGCACTGTGGAAAGTTACAATAGCAGCTTTGGGGAAGCAGTGACCCAAGATCTGCTTCATCTTAACTAACTATATTGAACTAATAAACATTGTTGCTTCCTAGCAAGGATTTGATCAAAGCCAAAAAATTATACACGGGGCTCTTTGGAGAAGAGACCCTTTGCACAGCCATGGAAGAAAGGCTTACAAAGTAGATTTTGATCTTGTTCCCTTGTTCAAAGGGATTGTTGATCATCTTTGATACCCTTTGAAGGCTTGTTTAAAAACTTTGTTATTGAAAATAAGTGGCACTTGTGATATGTCACCTCATAGGGAAGGGAGTAGCTTTATTTTTTGCTCAAGTGAGTCCTGGTAGTGAGTCCCACTAGTTTCCGGTATGGAACTGAAAAGATTTTCTTTAAGGAATCCATGTAAGATGCACACTAGTCTCTCTGGTTTTGATGCAGGGCATGTATCTTTGAGCATGCGTGCTCCTATTTTCAGTGCTTTTTTAACTGCTGTTTGGTATTTCTTGTTTCTGTCTACTTGGATTTTGATGCATTCATTAAAAGCCTCTTGATCTCTTGCTTCTAAGAATTTTGTCGTGTCAGTTGCATTCCAAATGTAATACTATCTTAGGGACTACAGGGGAAAATAAGTACTGCTGCTTGTCTTTGCTCATGTCATTTCTGAAGCTTTAGTTTCTCAAGTTCAAATCTTCCTTTCATGAATTACCTTTTTGCATCTTGTAATTAGTGAAAGTACTGGGTGTTTTGGGTGCATCTACTTATCTGCCAGCCCCCTAATCAGAACTGACTTTTTTCCTTTAGGTCCTCATGGACCCAAGGGACCGCCATGGGACCTCAGTTATCTATACTTAAGCTTTTGTTTCCTCCTTGCTGTGGAAATGCAATTTCTAGCAGTCATTCTCTCAGTAGATTTTTTTTATGTTCCTGTTCTAGCATGCTTTTTATCTAGATTATTTCCAAAGGTGGATCTCATCAACCTTTGAATCTAGATTGCCTCCAAAAATACATCTCTAATCACTGCAAGGAGTTTAGTCTTCCAGCGCTTCATGAAGTCTGTCACTTCTAGGGCTGAGCCTGTCTCTCATGTCCTTGACCTCTCAATTACAAAATCTGACTGTGACTTTTGACCCACTGACTTCTGAACAGAAAAGTTTCAGGGGAAAACTGTTTGCTGTTTGTAATGTCTTGGGAATGCTGCCTTCTTAGTTATAGATATGTAGTACACAAACTGAGTTGGAGATCATCAAATTCTTCCTCTAGCGGCTCGAATTCTTCTACCCTCCCCTCTTCGTAGTCTTGAGAATTAGGAACTTTTTTCTAATCAACTCCTAGTTAGAGAAGTTTAGAAAATTGTTGCTTGCAACTTCAGTCTCTTCAATTTTGTTTTTCTTTACAGCTGATGACATCGTTAAACCTTGAAGTTCTTGAAAAGGACACAAAGTTCTTTCTCAGTTTAGACCCGCCAGAGGTGTCCAAAACTGTTGCAAATGCTTTTCAGTGTTTTAATTCCTAATGCTTAGGGCAAGGGCCAAATTATAAATACTTGTTCCTCCTGTTGGTAGTGCTGCTGCTTCTAATCACTTTTAAGACCTCTTGAAGTCAGTGATCCTAACAAACTGCATGTTCCTAATCAGCCTCTTTTTTTTTTTTTTTTTTTTTTTTTTTTGAAATTGACTATTAAAGCTACCTTTTTCTACTGTTTATAGTCAGCATACTTCTCTGTTCTCCCTTGAAAAAGGCTTGTATCTATTGTTTTGTTCTAGTTGCTACTGTCACTGTATCAGCTGGAATAGGCCTCTACTGTAACATGGGCATGTTGTTTAATAATGTTCATTTTCTTCACTGAGGAAGAAAGCAAATCTCCTCAGGTGCATGTGATCACTCTTTTTCAAACTGAATGCTTAAAAGACCGTTTTATAGTAGTCGATTTGAACAAGGAATCTGTTTGGAGGCTTTTGTCTGTTTACTTAAGAACAATCGTATAGGTCACTGGGCTCAATTCCTTTTTTCAAAAGGATTTTACTGGGAAAGTAATGAAGACAGTGGTTCTTAAGAAGTGGAAAAAAGGTTTTTCCACAAAGCTATAGTGAACTGTTTTGTGTTGGGTAAGAGAAGAAGCTTAGATTTGAACAGAAGTCTCTGGCAATCTGGAGAAAGGTTATTCTCTCACCTGATAAAATCTGAGGCTGGTAAAATTGTTTTAATTTTGGATTAGGGTCTAAAAACCTAATGCATAGAAGTTTGATAAAAGCTTCTTTACTTAAATATGATGTTCTAATGACATTTAGCGAGTCAGGTGTGCAGAAGGGTAAAATTGTTTTATAACAGCTTTTGTGAAAGGATTGAATGTGGATGTTAAATTGATTCTAAACTAATATCTATTGTTTCCTAGAATTATGAAGGCAGAGGCAGCACCAACCCAGGAGGAATGAGAATGTCATACACTGCAAGTGCATTTGAGTCATGGGATTAAACTCATTTAGTACCAAACTAGATTGTTTTCTGTTGTGCTTTGTGAGCTGTTGCACTTACTGTTCCTTATTGTTGAGCTTTATGGAACACAATGTTTAAAGGCTAGCTGATATCATATAATAATGCCTGCAACAACATATGCATACTCAGTTATGGTGAACCCTGTGATTATCACTTCATGTAAGAATGCAAAAGCCATTTTTAAGAAACACTTCAGGTATTTCTTTAAGTGTTAAAACTTTCAGTAAGAGTTCACTGATACTTGGCAGCTTATATGTTGCTATAAAGATGTGGAATTTGATCCCTGTTTGTTTTGTAAGTGGAAAATAGATTTGCTGAAATTACCACTTTGTTATCAAAATTTTGCATGGAAAAATTGTGTTGTGAAAACCTGTCTTGGGAAAGGCTTCTATATAAAGAGCTCATCTAAACTTAATGTCTCTTCCTATTTCTACAGGTCAGTTATAAAATTTGTACCAAATGATGAGATGGCTTATCTTAAGGTGCTGTTAAACTTGTGAACACTTATTTAATAAATACTTGAGGATCATGTTTTGTATTGGTGTTTTGTTTCCATGACAAATGTGCAAAAAGGCCTATGTCATTTGCAGCTTCGTGAACTGATGCACATATTCATGTATTTCTGTATGGAACTAAAGTTCAGTGGCTACATCCGCAACTTAGCTGAAATTGATGCTTGTACAGAGCTGTCTTTTGAGAAGGATGGTGCCTCATGTTGCATCTGGTGTAATGTTTCTGCCTTTGACAAGCATACATACTGTTGTGTTATTTGTCTTGTTGAAAAGCTTGTTTGAGAGCTGTCCAGAACGTCTTCCTAGACTTGCAGAAGCTGCAGAGGGTAAGCAGATGTTCTCAGTTCTGCTGTGAGATTTCCTTAAAATTGCTTGTTCTTTGAGTATTTTTGGATTTTCCAGTGCAATAGGCTATGAAAGTGCATACCACTATAACCCAAAGGGAAAAGCAAAGTTGTGCTGTTTCAGTTTGTGTCTTGCACAGCTGAACAAGTTTCTGTCATGTTCTCTGGTATTCAGCACACAACATGCTGAACACTATTTCTTGCTCAGCCTTTCCACTTACTATAGGGAAACAACACTGCTTAAGAGTGAGGGTCTAGTCCCAAAGTTTGTGAAAATCGGAACTGACTTAAGCGGTACCATGGAATCGTTTACTGCAGCAAAGCATTCTGTTGTTTCTACTTTTTGTAGAAATACTTAAATATCTACTTAGAGTATACAAAAATATTTTCGTATTTACTTTTTTGCACAATATGTAGCAGTCAGATAAGTAATTGTGTAGTTGAAGTGAGTTGAAGTGAAGGTATACTTAAAGTGCAATTCATAAGCAGAAAACATATTTAAGCTTGAAGTCTGTAGCTCACAGTACAGCATCGTGGGCAATGTGACTGTTTCTCCTGACAATTCTGCTTGAGGATTTTTATATCCATTCTGAATTTCAGTCAAGTTCAGGGTGCTTTTGGTTGCTGGCTACAGCAAATGCGACTGAGATGCATGATTTCTGGAGGAAGCTATACAGCTGATAGTCCTCCAGTTCTGTGAGAAGAAACGAAAGTAACCACAGTATTGGGTTGCTGGTATCCTAAAAGAAACCTTCAAAGGGAACCTGACTTACGGCCTTGTTTTAAGGACTGCTTCCTTAGGTTCTGGCATCAGCTCTTATCCCTGTGCACTTTTGCCTCCTAGCCTATACCTCTTTGGGTGAGGGGGAAATCCCCTTAACTGACTAGAAAGAGCTGTTCTGGCGCTATTTTTACTTTGCTTTTAGTGCAAGTGATGGGTGGAAGCTAAAGCTGCAGAAACTGTCTTGCATTTTATTTGAAATTTGTAGAATAATGATTAGGATAACTTTAGTACCTACTACAGTTTATTTAACATAACATTTCAAATGACTCCTGCAAGATTTAAGAGTTTGTATACAAAGTGTATATTAGAACTCATAAGTTCCTTAACTTATTATTTTCAGAAAAGACTATTCCTTTTTGTGTAATCTGGAATGTATGGGAAGGGAGGTAGTAATTGGTTAAAGGTGAAACTGAAAGAAGTGTGGGTATGTGCGGACATGTGCAGTATCATTGCAAGGTGTTTGCTTACATTTACTGTTTCAGTACTTTATTCTTTATAAGTACTTTTGCATGTTGTCTGTCCATGCATAGGCTTTCTATGTTTATTTCTTCGTGTTTCCAGCTAAAAAGAAGTTGCACAGAACTTGCAGTTAAACTTGCCTGTATGCTGTCCTAAAATATTGTACCTCTTTAAGTGACATTATGTATCTGCCAGCTGTATTTTCCTCTTCTGCTTCAGGTAGATGTATACATGTTTTAGTTTATCAAAATTTAAGTAGAGTAGTTTCTCTAAGATAGAAAAGTAATAACTAGATGACTTCAGCAATGTAATTGATAGCACATTGAATAGTGGGTGTATCGTTTGGAACTTCTGGTAAAGTATCTCTCTGGAACACTTGATGGCACTAAGTTTGCAAACATTTGTGTTTAATTTCCCTTGTATAGAGATACCTATTTAATAAGTTTAAAACACTCTACTGTTCAACATGGACTGTCTTACTCTGGCATGGCAGGCTTCAGTTTTGTATATTGTGTTATGTTGAACAGTTTTTCTTACCTGTGCTTTCTCCAGCTTGAATCTTTTTTTCTGCACGTTCAGAACTGCCCCTTTCCTTAGGGAATAAAACTGGCTGCTGCTTTCACTTAAGTATTTCCTGAAGATGGTAGGATTTAGCGGAAGCACATGTTTGTGTTCTAAAGTGACTGTTTTTATTGCTACATCACTTTACCAGTCTAGTATTTTTTTATGAGAACTTTAATCATTTATATGATGATTTCCAAATGTAGAATCTCTTTAAATCAGATTTACCTTGTTTTTGGAGACTGAAGAATGATAAACTGAAGAACCAAATCTGTCAACTAACTTTGATCAGAGGTACAAAACATTCCTTAAAAGGAGGGAAGAGGGTTAGGATTAGAGAACTGCAGAAGAGAATCAGGAATCACAGCTGCAGGAAACTATAGTCCCTTCTTGAATACTAAGTTTTGTCTTAAGCTTTTAGCCTCTTTTGCAACTTTTTACATGTATATTTAATCTACAGAGAAACATTTCAGTCTTATTCTCAACTGGGGGAACCCCCTGACAAGGTAAGTGTGTGAGAGGGTGGTAATTAACTGCACTGCCATGTGCCTCTGTTGTTATCACTTCTGCGCTCAAATAAGTAATTATATATTGATACAGAGAATAAATTGAAAGTCTTACTGAGGAAATATTTACCTAATACCTTCTTCACACAAATAGTCTTGTATGGGAAGTCATATGTCACTTACGTTCCAGTTCTGCTGATTTAAGCATTACAAGCATGCTGTTTTAAGTATGCCAATTCAAGTGCCTTGGTGTAAAGTGTAAGTGTTTTCATATTTCACTCTGAAACCAACAAGGGTACCCGTGAGTTTCAGAATTCGAGTTCTTGTAAGGAGGGTTGTTTCCCTAGGGGTAGAAGGAGAAGGTGAACCTTTGGGAACAAGGAGGCAGCTTCATTCCATTTCATTTGGGGTTTATTTTCTACAACGTTGATTTATGTTTGTCCCCTAAGGTGGGTTTCTTCTGTGCAATTCTGAGACTGAAGATATGACTTCTGCTTACAGATCTTGCTGTTACATTCGTTCTTTATAAAGATACTGTTGTTTCTGTGGTGCGGGAAGTAGTGTTGTTGGCCTGTGGTCTTGCAGGCCTTGTGGGGTTGAATGTTTTTTCTGAGGGACTTACAGAAGGTAAGCCTGCAGGAACGTGTGTTTATGCAATGATTTCCATATTTGGATTTTTTTAAATCTCAAACATACGGGTCCTTAAAATTGGGTAAGGCTGGCTTAGGTCTAGCCTTCATAGGGACAAGTAGTTTCCACCCCTTAGCTGCTAGTCTTATGATTAGTACATCTCAAGTAGCTCACTTTCCCTCCTGTTTGTGCAGGACTGAGCAAATGGCGTGTATCTTTTACTGTCAAAGCTCTTATGCACAGACAAGAGTCCAGTTTTGTAGGTGGCAGTTGTGATAAGTGTTCTTAAAACCTGAGTGCCTTAAAACCTGAAACTTGAGTGCAACATACCTCTGATTCCTTTTGGATGCCTCTACCATCTGCAGTGATGTGCTAACCTTGGGTCTTTGCGTGTTCTTCCCCCTCCCCATCATTACCTTGCTCTTTACACCAAAAAATTGTGTTGGTGATGAGTTCAAGATTAAGCTGGAGGCTTTTGACAGTCTAGTGTTGGAAAATTCCATCAAGTCTTCTTCCCTTCAACAGTATGCTGTATGCTGCATGTTCTTATTTCTGTTACTACTTAATGCAGTGCCTGAACTTTCTGGTGGGTTGAGTTTTGCCATCAGTCTGCAATCGTGAGGGTGAAAAGGAAGGAAGGAAGACCTTTAGAGGTGATTGTAAGAAATGTTCATTAACTTTGAATGCTGGTCAGAGCAGTAGTTCTAGGAATAGGAAAGAACAAGTGTAGTCAAGGGGTTCTTTTGCATAGCTGAAAAAATGAAGGAGAAACAGCAGCTGAGAGGACTGTTTGCGAAATGCTTGCTTTGATCAAGGGACTGTTTCCCTTTTCTGAAATAAGCTCTGGCTCCATATCTGGCGTAAATACCAGTCCTTGTAGGCATTCTCCATTTAGCATTTGGAGGCAGGGCGGTTGGATATTCTGTGAGCTCCTGCAGTGGCAATGTGCTGGAACGGGTGTCAGCTCTGATCTTGTAAACCTGGTAGAGATATATGTACAGCTGTTTTTTTAATTACTGGTGAATCTGTGATCATTGGTATCATTATGCAGTTTTTCAGAGCACGTGGCAGGACTTGGCTCCCTTTTCATTCTTTTTTTTCTGAGATGCCTGAAATGATTCTCATAATTGTATTTGGTATTTTTGAATGTATAAGAAGAAATAAGGTTGTCTTTGCACTGTTCTTTACATACCATAATTGTCCTGGTGCATCACTTCATATTGCTACAATTTGAATACATAAGGTGTTTTTAATATCCTTTTTCTTGGACTTGCACCCAATGATAAAAATGTATGTTTTGGGGCTTCATCTCTTGGAATTGCACCCCAACAATGTCCAAGTCCTGTACTGAGGAAAAGTCTTGCTATTCTCTTTAGATATATGGGCTGTAATATGATATAATACTGTGTGGTATGAATCTCACAGCATACAGCCGTGGTTGTAAACACTAGCATCTTTTTAGTTTATATGAATGTTCTTGTCACTAGCTAAACTGTATGCCCAGTCCTCTGTAATCTGGGTATAGATTTACAAGCCAAGAAGGTCAGGTGTTGTAAGCAGGCACAGACACTTTGGAAATAATCATGACTCACAGTGGTAGGAGGTGATGTTTATTTATGAAGAAAACTTGTTGGTATATCAGTACAGAAGAAGGCTAAGAAATTGTGCAAAGAACTGAACACTACTCATGGGTAAAAATGAGACGTTATCATGAGTTTTAGACTTAGAGCATTTGGAAGCAAACCAACTGACTAACCAAAAACCAGAAGCAGAAAAAGAGCTAGGAGTTCTGGCTGATCACAAGATGACTGAAGTGTCAATTTTAAGTAGCTATAAAGGAAGTATTCTAGGGTGCATCAAGGCCTGGAGGAATGGAGGGAGTGCTTGCTCCTCAAGTTTGCAGGCATTGCCAAACTGCAGGGGGCAGTCAATGTGCTCAAGAGCAGTGCTGCCATCCAGAAGGACCAGGGGAGGCTGGAGGAATGGACCCTGTGAGCTTCAGCCTGGAGAACTGCCAAGCCGCATTCTGGGGAAGGGAGAGCCTCTGGCAGCAGTCCCGGCTGGCCGGGGACTGCCTGGGAGCAGCTCTGTGGAAATGCCCTGGGGGCCAGAAAGCTGCACAGGAGCCAGCTGGGGCCCTGGCAGCCACAAAGGCCAGCAGCTTCCTGGGCTGTGTGAGCAGGGGCACAGCCAGGAGAAGGGAGAGAAGTGAGTCTCCCCCTTGACTCAGTACTACTTAAGCCACACCTAGATACTGCATCCTCTGGTTTTGGTCTCCCCAGTACAGGACAGACTCTCCCAAACTGGAGCGAGTCCAGCAGAGGGCCACCAGGATGCTCAGGGCTGGAGCACTGGTACTGTGAGGAGAGGCTGAAGGACCAGGGCTTGGTCAGCCTGGAGAAAGGAAGGTTTTGGGGGACCTTGGAGCAGCCTTCCTGCACCTACAAGGAGGTAAGTTGTTGAGAAGATGGAACCAGGCTCTGTGCAGCACTACATGGTGGCAGGATGAGCCACAATGGGCATAAGTTGAAACCAGAGAGGTTCAGACTGGATACAAAGGAAGCCTATTTCCCTGTGGAGAAAGTCCAGCAGTGGAGCAGGCTGTCCAGAGAGGCTGTGTGGTCTCCACCCTTGGAGGTTTTCAGAACTGGACTGGATAAAGTCCGTAGTCATATGGTCTGACGTCTTTGAAACTGCTTTGAGCAGGGGGTTGAACTAGGGACCTTCTGAGGTCCTTTCCAACTTGAATTATCCTATGATCTGAAATATTTTTGGAAATGGGAGTGAAGAAGGCTGAGTGAGATTGTAGTCATCAGTGTTCAAGAGGAACTGAAGTAGTAGTAGGTCCTGCAAAGGATTACTAGGGTAGTTGGAAGAATGGAGCAGACAGCAGTAGTTCAGAGGTTAGTTTGGATTTTTCTTCTTGACTGAATTGGGATTTGCTTATCATGGGAGACACACACAAAACAACGTAGACAGTAATGGTTCTGTTCTTGATACTAATAGAATGCAAGCTTGAATACAAACAATGCCCAGTTTTAATCACTAAAAGAAAACATAAATTAGTGGCTTGCAACCTTTGATCTGCAGATACTTGTGGGCTATGAACTCGTTCTAAGGGCTCTGCAAACAGTAGCTGAGAAAAGCAGGCCTTCTGACAACAAGGCTGAATTTGCTAATTAGGGGCTGCACCTCCACTAAAATCGAGGGTGTAGGAATTTCAGGGATTGAAAGTGTAGAGCAATAGAAGATGTGTATTCTCAAAGCTACATTTAATCTCAGATTGTTTCAAATCCTTTGTAATGTTTTGAAACAAAGCAAAGCAAACTAATGAAGACTTTATGATTATTCTGTTTTGAAGATGCCTTTTTAATTTTCCCCACTCCTGCAGATTAGTTTCTTCTCAGTTGGGGCAGGAGGTAGAAAGCAAGCTAGCCAGACATCTTTTCTTTAACATGTCAGCTGGGATTACATACAATGTACATCCATCTTGGATTTAAGGCAGACTGTGGAACTGTAATGCTAGATTGTAATGCATGCTGCTTTGGTGTGTTAGTGTGTTAAAATGAGAAAACTGACTGAACTGGCTATTTGGCAGTTCTGGGAAATTCCCTGGTGAGACAGGGGCATGTTATTAGATTTGTCAAAACATTGTGCTCAGCAGCACCATATGGGGGACATTTTTAGGTCAAATTTGGCTGCCGCGGTCCTTAAGAATTGTCAAAGATGGATATTTATGCTGTTGTGTCATACTGTTAGTTCCATCATCACAGATTTTATTTTCTGTGAATTTATTGTTTATGTTTAATTTTAGTCTTCAGCAATAATGTTTCTTACAAACTTGATACTATTTTAGATTTTTATGATATGAGTTGCTTCCATCTCTTCTCAGCTACAGTAGCCAATAAGCAACATTAGAAGAAATCACATACCTATGGAAAGGTATATGTGCCTGTACCAAGGATATCCAGTCTTGCATTGAAGTGCATTCTCTTAAATTTATCTGCTTTTTTTTATTAACTAAAATATTTAAGAAAACAACTGGAATCAAATGGGACCCTAAATCTAGGCTATAGTTCAATAGCACTTGAAATATATAAAGATTATATTAAGTGCTTCTCATACAGTTTTCTTCAAAATTGTTGGTACTTTTGAATGCAGCCGGTTTGGCTTTTATTTCTTTTTATTAAGCAGAAGTGAAAATACAACAGTGAGGAAGGAAAATTAGAGGAACCCCTTTGTGTTGTGGGAGATCAGGGATTCAGTTCTCTGTTCCAGCACGGTTAGGCAAATCATTTGGGAGCCAGACACGACTAAAAATGTTCATCTTCCTCTTTATGCTCCTAAGTAGTTGCAGAAATCTGACCTGTTGTCTCTCAGAGCCTGATTTCCATATCTAAAATAATATTTTCTTTGGAACTCAACCGTAAACATGCCTGTTGCCTGCTAGTGTCATCCAAGAAAACTATGGATAGTGATTGTGGTTACCTAGTTTTAGAGTACAAGCTTGTCATCACTACTGCGTGATTAAACGCAATGTAATTGTCAGTCAGGATTTCCTTGTGCTATTTTTCTGTCTTTCCTTCCTTCCTTCCTTCCTTTTCTTTTTTAAAGCTAGAATGGATTTCAATATATCTAATCCTATTATAAGAGTTAGATAAGTCAGCTATGTGCCTAATAGCCCTGAACTTTAAGGAATGCTCTCTTTTGTTCTTCTGCTAATCAAAATGGAATATGGGCATTCTTCACAGGAGGTGCGATGTCTGCTTATAAAGCTTTTTCCTGGAAAGATGAATGAGATTTGAATCAAAAATTGACTTGATTTTGGCCTTCACTCTTGGCTAGCATAGTGGTGTATAATTGTATGTCTTCAGTTGCATACATACGATGATTTCTGATTCATTTAACTTGCATTTAAAATGGAAGGGCTGCTATTGGTATACTTCCCAGATGAAAGATGACTTCTTTTAAACAGATTAGTATTGTTGAGGTAGATTCAGATCTCTTTTTTTCCTCTCTCTCTATTTAATTTCAAATGTTGATATGAATGTAAGAATGAAAGTATTTAAGCAGAGTTCCTTGGAAATGTGGCAGTGTTGGTCATCTCTAGACATGTATGTTGAGAATGAAAGGTCAATGCATTTAATAGCAACCACTGTCTAGACTCTGTCCCTTATTCCTACAGATGGTTAAAAAGGGAAGAGTGTGTATGAATCTTGTGCAGTTTCCTTTTACCCCCCTTTTAGTAGCAAGGAGGCGAAAGCTGGGAGGTGACTTACCAGTAGTCCTTGGTCTTGATAAATCTTAAACTCTTTTTTAAGTCAGAAAATCTTTTTTGTTTGTTTGTTTTTTTGTTTAAGACAGTTGACATATACCAACTGAAACTGTATAATGAGAATCAAATACTTCCTCTGCAGCTGTATTCCATAGACACCTCTGCATGGCAGATGTGAAATCCATGATGTGCCTGTCTGATGATAAACTGAATAGCATCAAAGGAAGAACACAACTTTTATTTAGAGGGTTCTGTATTTTGAACTTGTATTCGGCATGTTAAATGTTGACATTCCTCACCAGGATAGACTGAGCATACAGTACAAGTTTTTTCTGTATCAGTTGGCATGCTCAAGCCTTAGAGATTGATTCTAGAACTGAATACACCTGCTTTATTTACATCTACTATTTATAGATCAGTGGATATGTAACCCTCTCTCATTGAACCACTTTTATTTGGGTATTTTTCTTGTGCACAAAGACTGCAAGGATAATATACACAACTTAAGAGTGCAAAGCAATTATTTATTGGGAAACACAAAGTAGATAGCTATGATTAATATGTTTCTAAGTTAAGTGTTAATATGCCTCTCATGAGACATCTGATGAGTGTCTGCTGACTAGGCAGTAGTCAGGTGGGGAAGGGTTGGTTTCCATTGCTCTGAGGAACAGGCTGATCCTCAGTGTTGCTGAACTGCCATCCTATTCTCTGCCTCTTCTCATGGTTTCATACTTTTTTCTTAGTCTGTGTCAGTATTTTTCCTCAGTAATCTGAGCTGCTACTTAATACTGCCTCAACAACTGCACTTTTGTCTGCTCTGACTCTTATCTTGCATGGCTTTATTTGACTTTGTCAAAACTTAACAACAGATTTCTCAGTAATACTGAGCTGAGGTCATGCAGCTGTGCATCAACTCAGCCCGTAGGCTGAGAATTAAAGATACATGAATGGAATTACTGCCTAAAATCAGCTAGAGCAGACAGCAGAGACTTGGCATCAGTGTGACCTGCACAAAAAGCAGTACTCAACAGATATCAGTACTTCTGTTTGAAGGGCTAAGGTGAGAGGCTCCAGTGAGTGCAGGCTCAATGAGGTGTTCAGTGCTGTGCTTTAAGGCAGACTGCATTACCTCTGGCAAGAGAAACAGGAAGCTGTCTACTGTGTGGGAGCTTGGAAGTACCAGCCAGCCTGGCCTCTAGCAGATGCATCCCATGGACTTAAATGGTCACAGCACATGATACTTCTTTATGAGAGTTGGAGGGTGATCTTGGTAAGATTTTTAGTCTGTGTCCTGATATCAGTAAGGCTGTATAGCTTCTTGAGGATGTCTAATACTTCTGCATCTGGACATACACTTCTGCTGCTGCTTCTTTGAGATTAGTGAATAGTGCCACAAAAAGATCTGTTGACACTTCTGGATTAGATATATTATCATCATCACCACCTTACTGAGCTCGTTTGTCTTGAGGTGCCTCTCCACCTTCACTAAATGGTGCTGTGCAATAGACCACCAAAACCACTGTGAGGAAGAACGTGACCTCAGACCACAGCAACAGCAAATGCCCAGTTTCCCCATACAAAGGCTTGATGTCTTAACTCCTCACAAGTCATGGGTATCCAGACAGGAATGGATGATCTCAAATCATTCCCTGAATCCCTTATGAGAATTTCAGAGGCTTGGAAATAAGTTATCTGTATCAGAGACGTTGCCTAAACTGTTTTGTCCTATTCCAGAGATGCGATGACTTTGCAGGTCCCTGCTGCAGGGTACCTGCAGGTTGGTCATGCTTGCTTCCATAATTCTATTTCTAAGCTCAGGGATGGTGACTGGTTTTGTGTGTGGCTTTTTTTTTTTTTTTTTTTTTTTTTTTTTTTTTAATGAGGAGCAGTTGTACTTCAATATCCTACTCTATTCAGTCTCTAAGATGTTTCTCAGACTTGCAGGATTAGAGGTTTGTTAGTGTTCTATCTCTTAATATTTTCCACACTAAAGACTTCCACAGAATGCTTCCCAGCAGTGCCGGCACACTGCAGAAGCCTATTCATACTGTCCACAGCTGAACTCTGAACTGAAATAGTCTCATGTCATCACCAGCAAATGGAGTTCATAGTGCTCACAATTGCCCTTGATGACAGATATTACATTTAATATTAGTGTCTGGCATTGCGAAGCAAAATGTTGGTATCTTGGCAAAGTTCTTGTTAGGTTTGCTGGTAGGTCATTGTTTCACTGTGTCACCTTACCCTTAGCTATCTTTTCAGGGTGCCAGCACTTCGTTACAGAGGGTCATAGGTTAAAGAGGGGTGTGTGTGTGTGGGGGGGGGGGTCTGGTTTGTTTGTTTTGTATGGACAAGGTGGATTCAGGATTGACAGCCGAGCTGTGTATCTGAATTGCTTGCTGTTTCACCAGAATTCCTTATCCAGTTAACTTGAGAAGCAACAGAAAATAGAGTGCGTGTGAGTTACAGCGCACATACCAGCTGTGAATGGCATACAGTGGGGCCAGGAGCCATATTTTAAGATGAGAAAACTGAGAAGTAATGGCCCCACAGCTCTTTTGAATGCAGACAGCCTTGCTTAGAGATTCAAGATGCTGCGAATCTGACAATTACAAGAATTTGCCTTTGGAGACCCCCTTGGCTCTTGGAGGCTGGTGTGCGTGTGTGTTGCTGTCCTTCCTACTTGCTACCCTCTAACTTGGATAAGTGAAGTACCAGAGGGCATGTCACCTTTGAAAGATGACAGCACCAGAAATAACATGCAAATCTTCTCAAAGCCAAATACATGATGAGCCATTCTCAGGTAAGTAACCTTTTTTTCTTTTTTGGTCTTGTTTGTGAGAAACTTGCTTTTAATTTAGGTAGTTATTACTATAAACTTTAACTCTTTCCTTCTGGTGGGCACTTTTCATTGGGAGTAACTCACGTTGGTTGTGGTCCTAATCAGGAATCTATGCTTTTTGTGGTCTTGTTAGAAAAAACAAATAGAGCAAAGGGTGTCTTGTCCTGCTATTAAAATCCTGCAGGATTCTCTGATCAACAGATTAATCAGATTAATTCACTTAATCTGTTTGTACAAATGCATATAACTATATCTGCCTTTTACAACTATTACAACAAGCAATACTTGTTGTATAAAATAAATACAAGCTTTGGGGAAGTCTGAATTATCTTAGGATGAAAACATTTTCAAAATTTCTGTAGTAAACCTCCAGAGGCAAAACTCTGGGGAGAAAATGTCCTTTCTTTGCCAGCATTTTAACATCAGCTGTAATTGCAATCTGTTATGGTGTTGCAATACTGTAAAGGAAGATGTCACAGGAAGGAAGTATTGCATACTTCTCTATTCTGAAATGGATAACGGCTTTGTGGCCTTCTTTGGAAAACACCTGATTCTTTTTCTTGAGGAATAAATCTTCTGTAGAACAGATTAAGAATGTTTGCAAGTAATTACATATTCAGCTAGCTTTTAAAGCCCTTTACATGTGTTACACAGTGAGCAGTTACTCAAGTTTATCATAACAGTTAGAACCTTTCCTATCCATTTTATTAGGTTTGGACAATTTGCATATGCCTGCTACTAAAAGTAGATTAAATTTAAAGTAATTTTGTTGTTACACATCATTGCTTGTTCAGAGAGTGATAAAGCAATAATACCTTGGCTGATGTATTGAGGTGAAATTAAGGCCACAGGCATAAATCAGTAGTTTGAGAGTATGGTAAGTTTGGGGGATATTAGAATTTGGTGCTGCTGTTGTGGTATTTCATGTTATTTTAAAAAGAAATCCGAGAAGTACAGTTAGTTTTTTTGCCCTTAAATACCGCTTATTCCTGATGCTAGCACATTTTTGACAACAAATAAGTTACCTAATGAAAAGCAGAAATACTCAAATTGATTATACTCTGACTACTTTGAACTGGATTTCCCCCCCCCCCCCCCCCCCAAACTCAGCGGGAAATAGGATGGCACTGATGTTATTTCTGTGGTGCTGCAGTCACTGTGGCTTCAGTGACTGAAGCCAATGGAAGTCAGTGCAATCGTTGTTCCAGTCCCTCCCCTTCACATTTAAGGGGGAGAGGCAGTTCAGGTCACCGAACCAGGAGAAAATCAATGTAACAGAGTGAATAGCTTTCTGCTGATTTAGTGCTCCTAGTTAGATTATCAAAGGGTCTGAGCACTTGTACTGGTATAAGAGAAGTTAGAAATGTCAAGGAGGCAAAGAAGGGACTGAGGCAGTGCTATCTTAATATCAGCTTATACTGTTGTGGTAATGTACCTGTTATAAACTGATAATAATGCATCTTGATGTGCAGTTTCATCTTTCTACTGACAGGTGGAAAATACTCGTATAATGATTTTCCTTCATATGGCATAGCTATGCAACTGTGTATTTGATCTCATTGTAAAGGAGTTGGAATGCAGCCCAATTTGCGCTGTAACTTTAGAACGACGCTACCAATGCTCCATGATGTAAATCTGCTGCGTTGGCAGATCTGATATTGTATTGAACAGGTAACTTTAATACTATTATGCAATGAAGCTGTAGGTTCTGAAGCAGTTAGAATTTCCAAACATAAACACAAGCTATTGTTGTTCTGTTTTGGGGGTTTTTTTTCCTGCTGTGGTGGATATTGGGAGAGCTTTTCTTCAAAGTTATCTGCTGTCCTTTCAATAGTTAGAAATATAGATAAGAACTGAGAATGGTTTTATAAAAAAATTAAAATAGAAGATGGTTAAAGTTTTTTTTTTAACAGTAACCCTTCTCTAGCTACAAAATCTGCCCACAAAGTATGTGGTGTGGCTACCTTTGAACTGTGTATAAAAATAAATACAAGTCTGAATAAATCAGGTCGTCTTTTACAGACTATATTAACACGCTCTAATTAAAGTTAACTTGATGAAAAGAACAAAGCCTCCTTTAAAAACCAAACATGTACTGTGTTTTTGCAATTAAGTTATGACTATAAATTCAGAAGAAGAGAGGACTTACGGCTTTGGTATTTGATTAGTAAATACTTTGTTCCCAGTGTGGGGAACATGTGTGCTTTTCAAGAGAACAGCTCGTCAAGGTCTGGATGAAGGCTTTGCATCAGCACAGGAAGGAAAAAAACTATTGCTGTAAGGACTGGAGAGCCATAGGAAGAGAAGGGATAGATGGAAAGAGCAGAGTGAAGAGGAGAGGTAGATTTGCGCTTGTTTTGGCCAGAGAATAACAAGGCAAGTAACAAATGTGCTCAGGAGATGCTGGTTTCTCAATGCCAGTCACTACCATGTGCACCTTGACTTTTTCCCTGGCAACAGCAATGAGCAATTGCTTTTCAGGATGCTAGTGAAGTAGGTAATGTGGATGTGGTCATCTTGTCTGTATCTTGGTTGTTACTGTTTTGTCCATTGATATAGATGTCTGATTCATACACTTGTGCCTTCAGTTTCAGTGATGATTTGACTGGCAAGGATGGCTAGGTTAAAACTGCTTTGAATATATCACTTAATAATTTGAAAGTTATTGGAAATGGCTGAATGAGTCAGATGCAGTTAGAAACTTCTTACATACCTTTTTCTCCTTGAATGAGAATCTGACTGAGTGTTCCCTGAAGTCTTTGAAGTGTCTTGGTTCTTTCCTTGTGCAGCTGTGCACTAAGGTATCTCTGATTCTGTGCATTTTTCATTCCAAATGGATGGATCAAAAGAAGATATATATGCAGTTCAAAATGTTGTAGTTTTTGACTGTTTCTTGAAATTACAGTTCCGAATGCTCGAGGGTTTCCTGTGAATGAGTGATTTTTAGAAAATGTTTTCTAATGTTTCACGTGTCCCTACCCCACACCCTATTTTTTCTTTTTTTAAGATATTGAGTCTTCAAACAAGTTGGACTTAGCCATCTTTGTTATTTTTTGAAGTCGAATTCCGAAGTACAAATCACATCAGACCTACTTTCATTAGGACTGCAAAGATTAAATTCTGCAAGGTTGGCCAATGAAAATGCATTTCACTTTTTCCACTCAATTACATTCAACTTTCTTCTGTGCCCAAGCGCTAATTTATACAGACTCACTTTAATTATACAGTGATTAGTAACTTTATAGAGTGTGGTCTCACATAGTACAGGAGAGAAAGGCTTCTCAAAACTCAGCTACTATAAGGTAATAAGTGATCAGAGGTCAGATTTTTTTTTTTTAGTGGGGAAGAAATATGGTGAGTCATCTTTTTGAGGGCCCTTTTTTTCCCCTACATTTCAGCAATAGCAGCTTCGCTTTCTTCCCACCCTCAAGACAGAACAGTTTGTTCTTTACGAGCATTCCTGCACAAACGGGACAAAAATGTCCATAAACACATTTCTGGCATAGATTTCTATGATATTCTTTAAGGTTTCCTATCTTCTATGACAAATCATTTTTGATAAATCATGTCACCTCTTTGTAGGATATTTTTCTGTATAATTAAATCATTACAGATGGTAACTGGAATAGTTATTGCTGTTCTCATCAAATGCCCTCTGCATCCTGGAATGTCCAAAGCATTGCAGCCCAGTCCACCACAACATTTGAAACTGTGGGAACTTTAAGCTTTTGAAAAGTCCTAAAGTAGTCAGAAGGATGACTCTTTTTTTTAAAGCACTTGCTTTGTTAGGTCTGGTGCAAGTTTTCATTGCTCTGAAAGATTGAGCCATTTTGTAAGTCAATAAAAGCAATGTACTGTATTAATCTGTCAGCATAGGCAACTATTACAGCGTGTCCAGGATACAGGTGCACACAATTCAAAGCATCTAGTCCTGATTATTTCTTTTATGTTCATTGAAGAAAAATTTCTGGTATGTCAAGGAGAGTGTAGGTGTCAATTTGCTTCTGTTTCTATTAAATCACATTTATTTTATAGGCTATCTAATAGTAAAATAAATGGAAGTTTCCAAATACTGGCATATATACTAACATTAAAATAACCTAACATTATTAACATTTTAAAAAAACCCTAAATAGCAGAGGAAATTTAGAAACATCAAAACAGTTCACAATACAGCCTTGCACATGGGAGGATGGAGAGATGGCAGCATCAATCCAAAAATAACAAAATTAACAAGTTATCTACATGAATTGGGATGATTAGCTGAAAAGATGAAGGCTAATAAATGCTCTGGAAGTTGGGGTGCTGAAGTTGTGGGCTGAAATGGCTGCTGTGAGGGAAAGGCCAAGCAAATGGGAGCTAGTAGTAAGAGTAATAGCAGTAGGAAAGAGTCAGTGAGGTAGATGTCAGGACTGATTCTGAATCCAGAGTGTTCAAGCACACCAGCAGCATGGCCTCAGAAGTACAGTTTGTTTGGGGGATTTTGCTTTATCAGATAGTGTTATTTAGAGACTGTGATCAGCAGAGTGAAATGGTGTGGATAGTTGTAGTTGGCACAAAAATAAAAGCTTGTGAATGGTGACAGGTAGCAAATAATTGTGTATGTGGTGGTGGGGAATGTCAAGCCTGCTCCTTGCTAGCTACAGCTGTGTGGTGGGCTGGTGTGAATCTTATACCACCTGGACTAAACAAAAGTGGCATGTCCTGAGTCCTCCAATTAGAGGCATGAGATGGGCCGCCTGGTAGTAGTGTGATTACATTTTGTGCTTCTGCACGTAGACAATTAGACTGGGAACACTGGGGCTTGGAGCTCAGAAAGAAGGTGAGTGTCATGACTTAGATGCAAGATTCTGGAAATGGGGAAGGATCCTGGAGATGGGAGAGACGTATGGATGCAAATGCTGGGGCCGCAGGCAGCTGCGCAGCAGGGAACTGGCATGCTTTTCCGGGCTAGCAGAGACGGGAAGCTGACACCTAGAGAACAACGTGCTGGCGGGGGAAGTGTGTCAGTGTGCGAGGCAGAGCTATGGCTCTGCTTGACTAATCTTTTTTGTGGGTTTTTTGTTTTGTTTGTGTTTTGCTTTGTTTTTATTTAAAACGCTTTATCTAGATCTACTACTTTTTTTGGTCTACTTTCTTGCCTGGGACATATATTTCCTCTACGTTATTAACTTCCATCACGGATCTTTTGGACTCGGGACAAGACCTCTGAATGACTTCTGTATTGATAAAGGTATTGAAAAGTTGTATCTGTGCTTAGAGATTTAATTGTCTGCTTAGGAAGGACTGCTGGTGCTTAATAAGAGATACATTACTGGGGACTTTGAATCCCCACTAACTTTATAGTATCCCTTTTAATTGCAGTATTACCTCCAATATTACTTCCAATTTTGATTGCACTCCTTCCTTTTTATGTTGCTGATGGCTGGATGATTTTCCTGTAAGTCATTAATTGGAATACATTTGCTTGCTTTAAAAGGGATCATAACTTCTGTTGTTTCTCTTTAAGTGCTGATTACCTAAATAATGAATTAGGTACATCTGTCAGTGTGTGTGTCAGCAATGGCTGTTACTTAATGTGCTTGTTTCATTTGAAATGTTTATGCAATTTAAAGCTGTATTGTTGAATTGACTCATCTACATCAAACTGTTGGATATATCATTATATAGACAATACTTTTAAACAGTGTTAGGTACAGCATAATGTTTGTGATGAGACACCCTAAAATCTGCACTTGTGGAAACTGCAGATTGTCTGTTTAAGTTAATCTTTTTCTGTGAGTAATATGTACGTGCTAAGATTTCTCTGACCTCTTGAGTCAGAGGATCTTTCTTTTCCACGCGGGGTCATGCCTTAAATGGCTTACCCCAGAAAAGATTTTCTGACGGAGGAGGGAATTTCGTGCTGCGGTTCAGCGTTGAACGGGCGCCAGCACGGCGAGAAGGGCTCCCTGCCCGTGGAGCTGGGCCACCGCTCGGCTTGCCGGTGCCACATCTGCAGACAGCTGTGCGATGTGCGCTGTTGTCCCGGAGCACCTGAGCCCCTGGCGCTTGGAGCCCGGCCGGGTGCCGCTGGGCCGGCCGCCCCACGGTGCGTGGCGGGAGGTATGCGAGGTACAGCCGCCCTCCCCGGCCATGCCTCCCTCCAGCGCGCCCCGCTGCTCTGCGCCAGGCGCCGCCGGCACTGCGGCGGCAGGCGGCGGCTCCTCCTCGGTCCCCGCGGGCGGGACGGGACCCCGGCGGCGGCGGCGAGGGCTCTGCCCGGGGCGGAGGGCTCTGCCCGGGGGCGGCGCGTGGGGAGCCCGCAGCCTGGCTCTGCGCCCCGTCTGCTGGGGGCAGGCTCGTGCGGACAGCGCAGGGCCTGACGCCGTGCTCGCTTCCTATGCACCACGCAGCGCTCGGCGGGGTACTGGGAAATGTGACTGCTTACGCTCTTGCACAATACGGTGTCTCGATCTTGGAGAAAGTTTTACACCGGCTTCCTGTAAATCCTGCTGCTGGCACTGTAAATGTTTTCTCTCAATTACAGGAAAAAGCGCTACTTGGGCTGTGCCTGGTGATTTCCTACTTTATGGCATCCCTTTCTAATCTTGGAGGGGCAGAGCTTGCAATCCCACGTTAAGAGAAATTCCTGTTCAGCAACTGTGGTAAGTTAAAGACTCGTCTTTCTAATGGAGAATATTCCTTCTGTGAATTTTTGTTGATGTTGTGTATGGGAAAGTATGAACTTCTTCTCTGGGGTATAATCTTTAGCGGCAATGCTGTGTGCATGCATTGAAAAGTCTCCAGATGGTAATCTCAGATTGAGGTTTGAGATTATACTCCTGTATAACGTCCTCTTTCGCGTGAAGGACTCCAGGCCAAGCAGCTCCTTTCAGGTTTACTTGTTTCTTTTGAGTGCCTGAAATAGAATTTAAATTTTCTATTTAGCTAATTGTTTTTCTCCTTTAGGAAGATTATCTTACAGTGATACATGTCACTTGGCAGTGGTTTTGTTTGTGTGTACAATGGCACGAGCTCTCAGTGTTTGTAATATACGCAGTTGTTGTTGGAGACAGCATAGGCTGTTTGCCAAATGTTGGCTGCTTTGATTATATTCACTCAGATTTTCTCAAAGTGGCATATCTGGATTTCATCTGACTTAGGTCAGCATCACCTACACAAACTCGTGCATAAATTGGAGAACCTGCATTGAACTCCTTTCTTTAAGGAGGGACTGCGTGAGTGTCGTGTTTTAAAGATGGTTGTCTAAAATATTTGAAGCCCAACTTCTGGTTCCTGAATTAAGATGCTGGGCAAGAAAGGGGTTTCATGCTTGAAAAAAGCTTAATATATTGGGCAAAAGAATGGAATAGTCAGTTTGGATTCTGTTAACAAGGAGAGACTAACCTGTCACCAAGGAGGGTTTCAAAAGGAAAAGGTGCAGGAAAAAGCTTTGTTTGTATGGTGAAGGTAGCTATACTGAAAATAATAGGCCTTGATTTCAGTAGAATACTTAATTATGGTAATCCAATTAAAAAAAAAAAAAGCTTGCTGTATGTGGGACTTGTAGGAAACTTTTTCAATTAAAAAACATCTTCGCAGATCTCAAAATGCAATTGTCTTTAATGGGTCTCATGGAGATTGGTTTCACGCTACCATTCCATATTCCAGTCAGCAGCTTTGGCTAAGATATTGTTGGTAAAGTTTACATGTTATATTAAAATTACAGGTAGTAAACAAAAAAAGGATGCAAACCAACATAAAACCTCTACAAGATGACTTGAGTCAGCAGGGTAAAATGCTTACTTATTCAATTGTCTCCTACAGGCTATCACAGAATTATTTGGGATCAAAGAATACAGAATATGCTCAACAGGGCAAAAAACTTGCTTGGAAAGTAGTGACTTGGAAGCATGTAAGGATCCTTATAGATGACTGCCTCAACTGTTGGGAAAAAGGGCTAATGTTGTCCTTTGATATATGTCAAATATATATAACCAGAGGCATAGCAGGTAAGTGTCCGGTAGTGATCTTATGTTCATATAATAGCATAAGTGAGACGTTTAGCGCCCAGCAGTGCTAGTGGTCAGGGGAAGGTGAAGAATAGCTGTGCAGAGGCTTCACTGTCATGTCACAGGTTGATTTCACTCATGTGAAGGAGATGGTCGCCCCCTCCTGTAAATCCAGCTCTGACTATTCAGATGTATTTGCACTTCAGGAAGGGTGTGAAATACTGGAGAACCCTCAAAAGAGAAATAAAAAGGTACCCAAGGGAATGAAAACAAACCTTTTTTAAGCAGGACATGAAGGCTATAGTTTTTACAGCTTATATAAAGCTGAGATGAGTACATCTAGGTGTTTGCATGTGGGGAAGGATATCTGATGGTGGGAGGGGGGAGCAAGCTTCTCAGTTATTGTGGAAAAGATATGAAATCAAATGGTTATTGCCTGTATTCAGATTAACTCCTAAAAATAAGTATTGTAATAGCAGTAGAAGTGTAGAACTCACCATCAGCTAAGTCTGTAAGATGAGTTTTTAAGATTTTCTAGAATATTTGGTTAAATCTGGCTTTGAGAATGCTTGTATTATCTGGACAGGTAAGCTGCAAGATCATGGTATCTTTTTCTGACTGAAAACAAAGTTGGAAAGTGATGTTTTATGGTCACTTTGTTCTTCTCTTTCCTTCTTGCCCCTGTGGGAGCACAGGATAACCTACAGTTTTGTCAATATTCTTGTCGTACTTTTAGCGCTGCATTAAGACAATGTTTCTAATCATACCTCATGTTTTAGGGCTCTAGCTGATCACTCGAGCAGTCTAGGAAAGTTTTTTCCTTCTCTTTCCCCTGCTTCCCACTTCCAAAACAGTTTGCTAACAGTTTTCAAGTGTGTGTGTGTGTGTCTTCTACCCTGGAGCATTTGGCATTGGTCTTAGTTTGAGGCAAAGCTGTGCAAGGTGAACTAATGCTCTGAAGTGGTACAGAAAATCCTCCCTCTTGTTTTCTGGCTGATGCGTGTTACTAACTTCAAGTTCAAACAGTTGCTAGATTTGGGAGGGAAGGGGTTTGCATCTGGTTTGGGGAAAAACTTTCTTGGGAGTTCTGCCTTTCTTTAAAGCACAATGCAGAGATCCTACTGCCAAGACCATCCGAATTTCTCGTGTAATTGCCTGCTGTAATAGAAGCATCTGGAGCTCTGTCTTGTTCTCTGTCTTTGAGTTACTGTGCTCAAGGGAAGGGTACAAAGGCAAGCATTATATCTAATAACATTTTACTGCCTGAAAATGTTTGGCGCACAGTCATCTCTCAGGGTAGACTCTAATGGTTGTAGTTTCTCAAACACTAAGGCTGAGAGGAAAACTCAAAGATCAGACCCGTAGATGAAGGTTATTTAAGCCCTTCCTTGCCTGTTTCTTCTTTCCTGTAGATTAAGAGCAGGGGTGACAGTGCAGCTGTGAGCTCTGCTGTTCTGCCTAGCAATATCACCAGTTGTAGCAGTATTGGTATCCTGTCCTTTCTTTGAGTGAGCATCATCAAATCAGACATGGTCATGTAGTTTGAATGAGCAAGAGCAACGTATTTGTTAAAGAAATTTAATCTTATTTTGGGGTCAGAGTTTTAATTTTTTTTCCCTAAAAATTAAGTTTTTTATTATGAGGTGTAACATATTGCCAGACAAATACATTTTACAACTGTGTTATCTATTGAGCAGCTATATCGTAAGATACATTCAGAGACTTATTTGTTATGCTTATATTAGTTTACAAAATAATGAATTACTCTGAGATACAAGTTGCATTTAGGTGAAAATTGGAATTTAATTTAAATAGCATTTTATATTAAAATGTGTTAATATTTGATATGTTAAGTAGTGTTCTAGTATGAAGGAAAAGGTTTATCAAAACAATTTTGCTTTCATAGCTCTGGGATGTAGCAAACAAAAGAACTGCTATCAGTAGTTATTAACTGAACTGACTTCTCCTGGTCACTATATCCTTCAGGATTTTAGAACAAATGTATCTTATCTTTTTGTGCCTAGTTTTTTTTTTTTTTTTATTTAGATACTGAAAGAAGAAAACATCTTTCCTGCTTTTTCAATTTCCAGTAATTTTGCAGTTTTTATATGAATAAGTCATTGAACTTTGAAAGAAAGAAAAAACGAGAGCTGTGTTCTTCCTGGCATCTGTAGAACAAATTTCTGCTGTCAAATTTGGCATAGTGTTTCAAGAGGCTGTGTTCCCCATTACTCTGTCAAAGGTCTCCATAAGTCTGATGGTTTCTATTTTCTCAGCAAATATGTATGGTTTGAATAATAGCTGGAATATTAAATGATTTTAGTAGATTATGATAGCATTTTTTTAAACAGAACATACGCAAGTCCTCTTTAAATGTTCAGATTTTAAATCTTATTCATCCTGGCTTGGGGTTTTGATCAGTTAGGGACTGGATTATGAAACCAGTGTGCTCAGCGTCATTTATTACAGTGTGTGTCACTTTTCCATGTGTGGGCATGTCAAGGCTTGATCTGTAAGGGTTTAGAGAGTTGGCAGAAGACATTAACTCTCTCTCTCTCATGCACTGCTTCCTCCCATATATTACCATGTTGTTCTCTTTGATCTAAGCAGGGAAACCTCCCTTTTCCTCTTCTGATGCTCAATGGTGTATTTGCCCTTGGTGGCATTAGCCCTGGAAGCTGAGGCTCCCCCACCCCGTCATCTGGGAAGGAGCCAGACGTTCCTATTTGCCCCATTTGTCTGAAGTGTCCTCTTTCGCACTAAGATTTGTGTAAATGCTGGTGGATTTGTGTCTTGGAGTTTTGAACATTTATACTTACGGCCCTTCTAAATTAATCTGTGCATTACGTCACACTCGGATGGCCCGGAGGGGCCAAGTGCAGGCTCGGACTCCCCGTGTTCAGCCGTCAGCAGTTCTGGTATCTGTCCCTCCGGATGGTAGCTTGGCACAGTGCGACAGTAGTAGTTGTTACTAAAGACTGAAAGTCAACAACGGCTATTTATACTTCTTACTTCACTTATAGTAGGAAGGCATACCTCATCAGGTTTGGCGTTTCCATCAAAAATTTTTAAAATTCGTGAAAATTACTGGACTTATGCTTTGTATAGGCTAAAGACATATGATCGCTTCCATTTATAGATGTACCATGTTCTTTATTCATAGGCGTAACTGCTACAGTGCATGCAGAAATAGGTGTTCATGTAATTAAACAATCTTAGAACTAGATCTGAATGGAAAAAGCTTTCTTTACCCTGAAACTGGGGGAAGAAAGTTGATTTAGAAATAACCCTAAATAGAAAAGTTAGTTTTGGTCAGTTTTTCCTCTAACTTCTTAATATTTTTAAGCTGTAATTATTCTAAGCAGCCTAAATTTCAAAGTAGATGGAAAACCAGTTTTTGGTGTTGTGAAAGCCTTGTTTCAGCAACTTTGGGGTTTTTTTGAGACCTTCATTGAAATTGTCCCTTCCTGCAAGTAATCTGGTTTTGATGAATCAAGCATCTTTCTAAATAGCTCTTATTTAAGAAGGCATGCTGTTCATGCTATTTGTTTACTAGGGGGTCTGAATTTAGATTTTATAATTCTTTAAGTGAAGCACTTCTGAATTTGATTGACTTTTCAGTTGGGAATGTTCTGTCAACACTTGTGCGGCCTCTTAAACAAGCCAAGAGGCAAAGAGCTACTTAATCACGTATGAGCATGGTGACAACCATGGAAGACATGAGCGTTGTAACTTGCGAGTTGCTGCCCTGTGTCGGATTTGTAGTAACTGGCAATTGGCATGTCAAATAACCAGCTACTGATCAGCATTGGAGAGGGTGGAAGGAGATGCGGCATAGCATTGGCTGAAACAAATTGACAGCTTACTGCCAGGAGGAAAAGTTATGGGAGGTCTCTTCCCTAGACCCCATGCAATCCTCTCCTCTATTGTACGAAATCACATCAAATCGTGCAGTAAGTCTCTTCCATTTGCTAACTTAGGCAAAAGCTGTATTTGTTTCTGCTAGCTTTTAACTTGGATGCAAGTAAGGTATGCTGAATCTGATTACTAACTCTTATTATATTAATGTTTACAAAGTGTTAAAATTTCAGGGGCATCTTTACTTGAAGTATATTATTTTTTATTTTATGACAGTATTTCCTGCAGCTAGCTACTGAAAAGGAAATGTTCTACTATTTGATTTGGATGCTTGTCCTGCTCTCCAGCAGCTCTGCAACAGGTAGGATGGAAAGTTTCTTGATTATTTGTGTGTGTCGTTAAGAAAGTTTTCTAAAAGATGACCTTTTCTAAAAGACATTTCCAAGATTTATGAAAATGGAAAAATGTATTTAAAAAATAAAAGTTAGTTAGCCATTGGCTAAGTACTCTACAGTATAGCATGACAAATGCATTTGATGTTCTTGATCTCTTTTTGTGGAATGTTAACTGTGATCACTATAGTCTGGGTTTGTTTTCTTTCGTGTATTTTAAAACTTATCTGTGTAACTATTTCCCTGTTGCACAGGGTGTAGCAGGGGGAAATCTGCCTCTGAAAATCATATCATAGTTGAATTCCTATTGGGTTGTTGAGACTGGTAAATTTGGAGATCTCCTGACAGAACAAATTAAGATTTACGTAACATGAACATTTAAAGAGCAGTTAATGTCTAAAGTCATGATACTAGTTTAAGTCAAATATTGTTGAGTATTATTTATTCAGAGATTAATGGAAAGGCTATCAATTTTTTCACATTATTCCTAACTTTAAGTCAGCAATGTCTGAAGATCAGTTTTTAAAGCAGCAGTTCCACAGTCAGTTTAAGCGCCCTCCCACCCCACAGCTGCTCAAGTTGGAGGAAGAAGAAAAAATAGTAGTTATGCACTCCCTGTGCTTCTGGAGCTCCCTCTGCTCCCATAGGAACAAACGCTGGTATGGCCAGTTGTGAAGCGGTTATGAAACTGATTTGGATGAAAACTAAATGTTTTCTGCCAGGTGTTTAATTTTCATCAGTACTAGTTTTTGTGGTGCACTACACAGATACTTGTTCTGGCAAAGGAAGGGGATAACGCTGGAGTGAGTGAATGATCAGGCATTAAAAGTGCTACTTTTGACAACAGCATCAATTTAAACTGATTAAACCAAATAGTATAGGTTGGTTAGAATAGGAAATCCCAGTTTGGAATAATGCAGTTTGGAATGACGACTTTGTGACAGTGACTGACACTTCACATAAATTTTATTTTCTCTCAGACTTAAAATACACCAGTAATGTGTTATATAATGGCACTTGTGCTCTAAGTTGTTTTGGGATTACATGGAAGAGGTGCCCGTGTATGTACAAACTGGAATGGTACGTGATGAGCAGTGCAGTTGAATGCTTACAGTTTATACGCAGGCATCTCTGTGTAGTGGTATTTAGAGCAACCAGTAGTATGACTTTGATACAAAAGAAAATAAACATAATTCATCTAGCATGGTTAATGTGCACCAAAAGAGAGAATTATCAGAAAACAAGGAAGAAAAAATTTCTTTGCAGGAATATAGGAATGAAAGGGAACTATAAAACTTGTTTTCTGTTGTCATTTAAGTTATTAATGTAGTTTGGCACCAAGGAATAAGTATCAGTAAAAAAACAAAACAACTAGCTCCTTGCAGGAGACCAGTGAGTGATTCTTGCACTGTTTGACAACTCTGCTAATCTCATTCATTCAGCCTGCTTCGCTACTTTCCTTTTATGTGTGTTTTATATGAATTTTGTATACAATGCCTGCACTGTGTTTGAGAATATAAATTCTATGAAGGTAAAAGTATTAATAAGATGTTGAAATATATTACAAAAACTTATAAATTTTAAAACTTAGCAATTTGTATTTTCTGGTAATACTCATTAGTCATGTTACCATCCAAGTCACATACACTCTGAAATGTGTTGAAAAAAACCTGTTCTTATGTATGAAAAGACAAAAAAAAAGTCCTTTCTTCATGTTCAGCTATTAAAAAACATTTTGTTAAAAATTTTTCCATTATTTCTGAGAAGTTACAGAAACATCATTCTTATACAGTATCTATGTTAGTACAGTAATAAACGTGAAATACACTATTGTGATCAGCAATTTCAGATTCCAGTGACTGAGCATTTTATTTGAACTACATTTGAAAAACCTCACATTGTGCATAAAATATGCTTAGAAGAACAAATGGGTTATATAAATATTATTTGAAGATTTCTATCTCCCAGTGGCAGCACTCAAGCTGTCACACCTGTGTATTTTCACTAGACAACAAATACCTTGCAAATACCTCCAGAAGTCCCGATTTTAGGTGGGAGATTGGCCCATTCTGGATGATCACTGTCAACATTTTTCTGGTGTAGGCGATGCTTTCATTGCGTTGGGCCCAACACACTGGAAGCAAACCTCCTGAAGCCTCTTCTTTGAGAGCATCTGATGACTTCTGATCTTTCATTGCTTAAATGATCTCTAGGCATACTTGTTGATAACAAAGTTATCATTTTTCTACAGGTATTTTAAAAGAAAGTAGGTTGAGATATCTTTTGATTTTGTTTTTAGATGAAAACTCTGTCAGAGATGCTGACATTTTCCCTTCATCTCCTGAAATTGAAAGAGGATCCACCCTGAAACTATTTTGTGTACTTGGAAAACACTACATGCCTCACAGAAATGCAAGCCACATCATCTGGAAATTGAATCATGAACTGATTGCTCAGGAAAACTATAATGTTGTCAACGAGACTGTATCTAGCGTAACCATCCATAATTTCACTTACAACAAAGCACATGTGAAATGTTTCATTAAGTATCTAGGCAAAGAACAACTTTTGGTTCACACTGAAGTTAAATCTGGCTGTAAGTAGAAATATAGGACAATGAAATTTAATATTTTTGAGTAACTTATTGTAAAAATTTGATTTTTAAAAATATTTTTTTTAGCTTGTGGCATTTTTAAGACACCAGAATTCAGGTATCTCCTTTTTTATCTGAAATAAAGCATGAAATTGCTGCCATCTCTTTACTGGTGCCAGTCCATAACCTCTCTGATGCTGACTTTTGGTCAGCTGAAGTCGGAGGGTGTTTCTTGTTGAGTTCAGTGAGTACTGGATCTGTCTCTTTGATTAAGTCTCTTTGTGAGGCTAGCAAACTTTAGCTTCCTCTAGGGACAATTTCCCCACTGATCCTATGTTTCATAGAAATTATAACTACAGTCGCGGCTGAAGAAGGTGACAAGATTAATATATACATAAAATTTCTCTAATTCATTGTACAGATTAAGTCCAGATTATATTAATATATGTTTTGGGTCTCTGCTCCAGTAAAGGAGCAATAAATGCAAGGAAATACATCCCTGGAATAAAGAAGAGCAGAAAGAATTGCCTGTTCCCAGTGTTCAGTATGCCATAAATTTATCGATAAAAGGGAGGTCTTTTGAAGTTTTGGAAGAGAGAAGGATTATTTTGGAGAGAAAGCTTCTTCAACCAGATTATTTCACTGAGAACAGTTTTCTTTTCAACTGCAGTTTCTTCTGAGTGAAGAAGTCTGATAAGATATATTTGAGGGTGTTATATATTATGGATGATTTTAGACTATAGAGATTGCAGAGGATAAGTTCCCTTTCTACTGTCTTGGTCATAAGATAAAGAATCTGGAATTAGTGGTCTCTTCAGAGTCTTATAGATGTGTTTCCCAGGAAGTAGTCTTCTGCGCTCTAAGACAGTGCAGGCTCCTCAGATCAGTGGTGTTACAGGGTGTGTGATCAGACATTCTGGGAAGGAACAAAAAAGAGTCTGATCTTTCAGAGAATGCCCTCTTTTCCTGGACTTTTGTGATGTTTTGTTTTTTCCTCTTACTGGCATTTAGCTACTGTCACTTTGCAATAGCTATACTTAGAGGTTCAGGCCAGTGCATTTATTGGCTTGATATGAAGTTGTTATTGGGATAACGTAAAAGTACCTTTAGGTCCACTTAACTAAGTATTTCTGAGAAGTAATTGGAGCAAATCTTCTTTCTCTCTCCCCAGGAAAGAAATAGTGGTTTTGGTTTTGTGAAGAGTTTTGAGGGCAATAAGAAATAATAAAAAGAAGTTCTGTGCAAGCCATTTACTGAAGTTTGCTATAATCTGCCTTTTGACTGGCATAATTGGTCTTTATTAAAGTTGCTTATTTTTACCAGAATTAATTTTTTCTTTATGTAATTGTAGTTCCGCCGGACACACCAGGAAATATTTCCTGCATTTATTACTTCAATGTTGAACTTGCTTGTAGCTGGACTTCAGGAAGACAAACGAATCTTACAACAAACTATACTCTTTATAGAAAAATGTAAGTATGGAATGTATCGGAACTGGGGTATTGGGGTAAGACTGTTAGCTCCCTTCCCTCATATCCTGGCTTCTGTGTGAGCAAAACCTGGAAGCACCACAGAGTTTAGAGTCAAGGGCAGTCCTCAGTCGGTTAAGTTCAATTTTGGGTTGGTAATGATTGAAAGAAGTTTCAATCTGATACCTTTTTAGTACTCTTTATGAAAGAAGTGAGTGTTTTCAAGCTAATGTTCAATAGACAAATATTTATATCAAAAGTAACATTCTGTTGTACCCTTGAAATATCATTACTAATGAAATCAAAAGCTCAGTGAACCTAGGTGCAGATATAATCTTTTAGGTTTTTCTGCTGCCAAGTCAGAATGGAGGTGCTTTGTTGGAGTGTTACCTGGAAACTTGCTCTGTTGCTATCTGTCCCTATCTAGTATGGGAATTTAAAAAAGATCACTTCCTCCTCTAATGATTTTGAACTGATAATTGTTTAAAACAAAGGCTCTTTTATGCTGCATGGTCATACCAAATATGATTGCTTGTACTAATGTGTTGCACATAGGGATATTGTTGAATGTATACATTTTTTTACTTTGAAATGCAATATTCAAGTTACTTTACTTATTAGAAGCATATTATGCATTATATATTGTACTCTAAAGCAGAACCATTGCAAGCCAAAGCCTTAATCTGTATTGTTTGTGTAAATGTTTAAAAATTTATGTAATTTGCATGTGCAGGCACCAAAATATATTTGGTATTTAGCTGCATCTTGCAAGGGGCTAGCCATGTTCTGTCAAAAGGCCAATAAACAGGGGTCACAGAAGGTTACCCTTAGCATGCAAAATATGAACAAATTTTCTTCTGTAATGATAAACTTACTATTTCAAGGGAACTGCTTTTTTAGCCCCCCAAAAAAGGCAGAAATGTGTTCTATCTGTGTGTTCTTTCAGAAAATCTGTCAGATTTCTGTCTCTTGTAATAGTTTGGCACTGGCACAATTTGGCTCTTCTTTTTTTCCATTTTTAAGATACATGAAAGTGTCAACATGTAGCTCTACCATGTGGGATGTGTTTCCGTGTTCATGAACTGGTTATGTTTTTTCTTTTTGCTATATCTTTTTACATACCTACATACATAGATATATATTAATTGCATGTAGGACCTCCTTTTTAAATACATAATCTGATTTCACTGCTCTGAGATTTTAATTTTAAAAAATAAGCCATAGATCCCCTGTTGAGACATTTGTACCCATTCGTGTTTCTTGGAAGTTGTCTCACTAATTGCAGTTAGGACTAACTGACTCTGTGCAGGATATTTATATGTATTATTTACCAGTTTTAGATACGGTACAATGGATCTGTAGGAGCAGTTCATTTTGGGAACAGTATTTGTTTTCACAAAAATGTCATCAAAGGAGATGTTTATTGGTTAAAATGTCTTGAAACCCCCAAAACAGATAACTACTAATTAAACCCTAACCTAACAATCAAATAAATTTATTCAAAGAAAATCCTCTGATTTCTAACTCTTCCTTTTATTTTCCTTTATTTTTTGTAGGATGAGAGAACAAGGTGTGACTATTCCAAATATGGTTGGCTCCAGCTGCCAAAGCAAAACTGAGTCATGTTCATTTTATTACCCAAATACCCCATATAGCAGTTCTTTTTGTTTTCAGGTGAAAGCTGAAAATGTTTTGGGTGAAGCATCATCAGATTGTGTTCCTATAGCTTTGGAAAAAATAGGTAATTAAAAAAAAGTTAACTGAGGATAAAACACACTACATGTTGACCTGATTGTACTCTACCTAGTTCCCCCCGCCTCCCTCCAGTACAGCATTTGTACGTTTTGAGGATGCTGAAATAAATTGTGTGATCAAAGGTTTTTTTTATTTGGAAGAAAATTACAGAAACAATTTTTTTCAATATAATAGTTTTGAAATTATTTTTTTTTGAAATGGGGTTTAGCTTTGAAATGCCATCTAATTTTAATTGTTAGTTAAAATTACTGTCTCTCTGAAATTGAGCTTATTTAGAATTGAACAAACTATTTCATCCTTCTCAATTTTTATTTCATCAAAATTTGGATGCTTTCAGTTTAGGCAAAATTATACTTCTATATATCTAAGTGAAGGAAGTCTCTTATTACATTATAATTGATTGCATTTCCATATACTATTCTTTGAACTGATTGGAACAGGCAGCAATTTTGAGAAAATTGTTCTTACTAAGGTCTTACAGATAAGTGATTAAAAATGATAGTGGGTCATATTCATAATATGGAGCATCCAACTACAACAATATTTTAGCTAATGTCTGAAGTAGCTGTTGTAAACTTAGGGGGGTTTTTTATTAACCAGTAAAGACCATGTGCTAAAACTCTATCAGACTAAGGGGTGCCTTGGACTGTACTTGCATATTTTTGAGTGATAGTGGACATCAGTGCAGAATCTGGCTGTAAATGAACAGATGATACTGTAGCTTCTCCGGATCTGTCCATCATTTACTCTGCTATTTTACTTTCTGGTTAGAAATGTAAAACAAATCACCTGTCCTGCAGTCCCTGGGACTGATATTTTAATCTATCTCTTCTCCCTCTGTGCTGTGTTGCATTTTCCTCTGTTGATTGTGGTGTAGTTTACCAAGGTTATGATCTGAGTAGGAAAAGGTCGACATAGTTATTCTTCCCTACATAATGCACAGCTCTGTAGTACTGTCTTTTTCAATGCACGTGATAGGTTGTGGAATTTTATTTGATTTGCTGGCTCATGTGAAATGTTGATGCTCAGGCTCAAAGTAGGATGAGTCCAAGCTAGAAAGCTTTCCTTGAACCATACTGTGTGGAACATATGTAACTGCATAACAGTAGTATTGTGCTTCTGCTTGGACCCCATATGTTAGATCCAGCTACTCAGTGTTTTACAGATATCTATGGTACAGCACCGCTACATAATCATGCAGGGTAGAATTTTGGTTATGGTAAAGAATTTTAAAGAAGAGTCCGTTATCTGACACTTGGTGCGAACAAGAAGCAAAGACAACCCCTTTAGTTGAGTCTTTTTGCTGCAGCACTCTAACAGTTCTTCAGCCTTATGCTCCTTTACTCCTTGCATTCAAGCCTGTTAAGTATCCCAGCTCCAACTTGTTCTTTTTCTTGCTGATTTCCCTGAGAAGAGACTTTGGTAGTATTCTTCAAGACCTATATGGATGAAAGAAATGTGCACATCTGTTTGAGTTTGTTAGCATTAACTTAGTTGTGTGTAGTGTCTCTTATAAATAACTTCCCATATGTAGATTTAGTTTCTATAAAATGCACCATTATGTGTATGATAAAAGATACATTATATGGATAGTATATTCCTTCTTGGAATCTGTATAGGCCAAGTAATTCTAAACTTTCATATAAAGCTTTCTTTTTCATGTTAATACTCTTCTTTCTCCATTCTAGAGAAATTTAAATTTCCGCCTGAAATACTTTCAGTAAAAAAAATTGCTGGTGTAAAGCAGTTGCTCGCAGTAACCTGGAAAAAACCTGAGAAGATTATACCTTCTCAAGACTTAAACTGCCGGGTTCGATACAGGAACTTGTATTCGAACTCTTCGGTAAGCTGCACAGTTTCTTTTTCCTAATGTTAGCTTGTTTGTGACTAACTTTCTTAATGTTATAAAATGCTAACGAGAAAAAGGAAAGAAGTAATTGGAACTAATGATAAAATCCAGTTATTTTAGTGGATGGTAATTAGGTATATACGATCTTACGATTATTGTTTCATTGTCTAGGATGAATTGATCACTTCCTTTTGGTCCATGTCTATTTTGGTACATACCATACTTACGAACATTTCTGTAAAAGCTTCAGGGCTCACCTGTTACACAGAGAATCAGTCAAAATACTTGAATTTTCATGTTACGTTGTGGTGATGAAAACAGTATTGACTCTCAACCACAATAGTTATAAGAATAATTGTACACTAATTTTCAATGAATTAAAGTATTAATTTTGTAATATAGAAAATAAGGGAAGTTATTCTTCCTGAGTCTTCCTGACACTTAAAGTGCCTACTAGAAACATAATGTTGTTTAGTCTTTTGCTGCTTTAGTTCCATCTAAATGGTCTATTCTGATGCTTCTCACTATGGAAGCAATTTCGTTTGCAGTCTTATTGTTTCCTCTTCCAAACTTAAGAATGAGTCAGGTGGTTTGGCTTTTTCTAAGCTCATTAAGCTTAAATGTCATTCTTCACCTCAGTATTTTGCACATTAAACTTTTAATTCTGGGAGAGAAGAAAAATTCATCATGGTAACTGGTCGTATTCAGGATTTTGAAGAAGTTCCTGCTTCTAAAACTGTTTCTAATTAGCTTCCTTTTCATGTTCTCATGGCTCAGTTTCTTTACTGTAGATATAAGACATTTGTTGTTGGATTCAAGATTTAATATCCTCGATGACCTGATGGGCAGGATGGCTTTAGTCTGCCCTGGATATCAGAGACTGAACTCATAGTTATTTAAAAGATCACTTCAAGATGTCCCTCCCTTTGGAGTCAAGACACCGTTGTCCTTGTGATGCTTACGTGCATATGGGATCCTTCTTGAACATTGAAAATGTTCGCGTTTTTTGCCAAGTCACAGCATTATCTTGTTTTGTCTGTTTTGTTACCACTTGCATAAGAAATCACCTGTCTACTTTTTCATTATCAAATTACACAATTTACAACCATCTTCCTCAGGATTTCTGCTTTTTTTTCCCACAGACCTCCTAGAGAAAAACTATTAACAAGGGTCAGGAAGGACACAGTTTCAGTGAGTTTAGTTCTGTAGGAGATTGGGCAAGCATAGTTCGTAGTTTTATCCTTTGCCAAGCCAATGGCAATGGCCAAAGACAACAGCCTCAAATAATCATCTTGATATAGGAGCTGTTTTTCTGTCTCTGAGCACAGATATGCAAAACCTGTTTGAGCAAATGACTGTTTTCCTGACCTTTTAAGACTGTTTGTCAAAAGAATCTAAATAGTTTGTGGACTGTGAAAACTGGATTACCTGTTTTTCTACTTGCATATACTTAGTTTCTAATTATAATTAAATATTGTTTACAGCCTTTTGTCAAGTAACTTAAAGATACACACTGTCTGTGCAATTCCATGTCAAGTTCTGCAGGAAATTGATGTCAGGTCTAAAGCCCCTTTTATTATAGGTTGGCTACTTACCAGTGTTTTAGTTCCCAAAATTCATCCTCATAGGTCCATTTTTCTATTTTTGACAGCGAGTTTCTTGAGATCAGAATGGACTAAAATTTTCAGAGGTTGAGGGCTATTTCATTAGGCAGTGCAGTTCCCATACCGCTTTTTAAAGGAGCGGTATGTCTAAAGGCTGTCTGCTTATCGCACTGTTAGTCTGGTGCGCTTTTCAGTGGAAGGCTCAGTTGGTAAGACCAGTGCTCCATCACAGGTGTGTGGTTCTGTTGTGCGCCAGCATTACGCTACTGCTCGAATTTTGCTCCCAAGAATGGAATCTCCCTTGTTCTAAGAATTACCTTTGACATTGGAGAGTTTAGCTAGCTTAAATTTTATTTTAGCATGTATCTTTTCAGTTTTTTGAAATGTGCAGGGGAAGAGAGGGTGGGTAATTGAGTAATTTTTGCAGTTTGGACAAGACACTAGTGTTGGTGTAGGGATTATGCCAGCCTTTCTGTGTATGAACACTTAATCTTTCTAGTTCCTATTGTTTGTATTGGCATCAACCTTGCTACGTTTCATGTCTTCTTTCACCTTTTGTTTTGGAACGACCATCTAGTTTCTGACTTTCCATCAGAGATTTTTTTTGAATGGATGATGTTTTAAGATGAGGACATTACTTCATCATTGCTCTTTGAGGAAGGTACTGCATTAGTTATTTCCTCATACTCTTGTCTTCCTTCACAGCTGAAAGAATACATACTCCAGGATTTTTTTTGTAGTACCAGAACTTCCTATATTTTCCTTGATCTGTACATCTTAATTGTAAGTTGATGAACCTTGGGGTTGCCTACAGCCACATTGTTACATGGCTAAGAGCTACAATACCCTGTATCTCAGGAAAAAACAGAAGTACCTCCTGGTTCACAAGCTGCAGGTGATCGCTGCTTGCCAAGGCATGCCACTGCTGTGATATGGAGCTGTATCCAGGGCAATATGATGATACCGCCTTTAGCAATACCCATTTGCTTCCCAACCCTTGGAATTACAGTTATCCAGCACCTTCTGCACCAGCTCACCTGCTCTCGAACTGCTTGTGAGCAGCACGCGGTTCAAACCACAGGTCAGTCAGCCCTGACCTAGTTCAGGCTCAAGTTTCTCAAAGCTGAGAGTTTTAAAGGAAGAAAGAGGATGGTATACGGGAAAAATGAAATACAGAACAAGCAGTTTCAAGTTTCAGAGAAGTGAGATGGGAAACATGAAAGGTGTATCCTTTGAAGTTGTTGAATGGTTTTTTTTGTTTTTTTTGTTTTTTTTGTTTTTACATTAAGTCAACTATCTACTGCATCTTCTTTTTACAGTGATTTTTGTTCATATATTTACTTGTAGGAAACTGTTCCTGTCACCCTGACTTCTGGAGAGAAAATAGCATCACTTAATCTCACAGGTCTGTGGGATTCCACAGAGTATGCAGTTGCCATTCAGTGTATCAGTGTTGAATCAAAATTCTGGAGTGAATGGAGTAGAGAGAAAATGGCAAGCACAGAAGAGAAAGGTAGACTAAAAATTTACAGTGTATTTTTCTTTGGATATACTTTGGGATTTTAGGATTTAATAACAGAAAACACTTTATTTTCGGCATATTATCAGTCTATTGAATTTAGAGTTTTCTTTTTAAAAAAATACACATTTGCTCTCGGTTTAAATATAGAAGAGGGAAAACTGAAAGGAAGGAAAGAGCAATGAGTGGAGGAGAATTTGAAGGAAATTTAAATACAAAAAAATGTAGGGCTAAGGAAAAAGGATGAATAGAAAGGAATACAGGAAAAAATGAGAATGTAGATGGAGAATAAACACATGCTAAATAGTATTGTAGCAAAAGTGCGTGAGGCTAGTATGTGTAGTAAAATTTAAGTAGAGAAATTAAATTGCCAGTTAAAAAAAAAAAACGAGACTAGGAAATCTCCTCTAGAACTTAACAAAATAAAGCAGAAGGAAATGTCATCTTTTTCCTGTTATTTCTATACTAGATAAAGTTCGCAGGTTTAGAGGAAAATCTTTAATGTCTAGAATACTAAAACATTCAAAGAGTAAATGACTAGAACATTGATAATTTGAAAATATTAGGTAAATCAAACATTGCTTATAAAGCACATATATACATATACACACAAATATATATCTGTATATGTGTTGAAACTGTTTCTCAACTCCTCTTTCTAGTAGTTTATCTCAAAATGAACCAAGATATTAGTCTGCTACATATTCTAGAATCAACAAGTTAAGATTATTTTATACAGTGCTGTCAATGTATAGCACATAGCACATTAATGTAAGAAGATAGTGTCTTCGCCCTTAGAATTTAATAATCTAAAATGTCTGTGGTAAAAAATGGCAATCAGGAAAGAGATGGAATAAATGGTTTTTGAGTATAACACGGTGTCTAAAATCTGAGCAAAAGAAAAGTGAAGGACAGGAAAGTTTTGAGAAGGACAAGGAAGCTACAAGGGAAATGGTTAAAGGGAAAAGAGCACCACATCACAAATACAAGGAAAGACTTGTAAATTGCTCTCAGACTGTATTTTTGAAGCCTTTTGTTTTTACCATACTACCCTATCTTTGTAATATTAAAGAAATTTCAAGGGCTTTTTTGTCTTTAAATAGCTCCCTCAGAAAAAGTGGATTTGTGGAGGGTAATTGAATCTTCATGCTCAGCTGGAAATAGATCTGTACATCTTATGTGGAAGGTATATATACTTTTTGTGATTTGATGGTCACAGTGGTATCTTGCAGTAGATGTTGCATTTGAAAATTTGTGTTGTAGGACATAAAAGCAAGTCTGAAACATTTAGGTCTTGCCGTCACCAAAAAAGGACATCACTGAACTAAAGGAAAAATGAAAAGTTTTTTGTTGGCTGAGCAGTAGATGAGTACAGCTTAGTAACCAGTGTGGAAGGGGCAGGTCTAAGTGTGTCCAGAAAAAAAAAAATCTGGAAAAATCTGATTGAAAATCCTTACAACTGCTCTTAAGTAATACAGTTTACCAAAGCTGTGTTTTAACTCTCTTCAGTTTTCTAGCAGCGTAACCATAGGCTTTTTGTGTTTCAAATCTCACTATTTGACTTTTAAACTTCTCCTTTAATGGAATTGTTGCAGCTCACTGTTCTGAAGATGTGACTGAAGGAGAGTACTTTGCTTTTATAAATATACTGTAATCATACTGGTTTGACCTGGACATTTATGTACTGAAATTACTGAAAAAGACGTCTGGTCTTATGTTGAAGTTATATCTTAAGTAACTAATGCAGAAGTGTAACTTCTGAAGAAATTTCCTGGTCTCTTCAGGAAGTGTTATGTTAGATCACTTGTTATTTTATTAGAAGTTTTTAAGAGGTTTTTACTCTCTTGTGATAAAATTATTCTTAGAGCACAATGTAGCACTAAAAAGTATTCAAGATGTAGCATCAGTGACACGATGGAAGTAAAAACATGCTTTCTAATTGTTTACAGAACTGCTATTATGAAGTAGTGAGATGTTCTGTTGAATCTATATTGAGTAGCAAAGTGATGAGCTTATTGTGAATTAGAGTATGTTTGCATTCAAAAACCCAAACATTCTCCTCCCTCTCTCAATTATCTTCATAGTTGTGTAGTTTTTTATTAGAGATAAAATGTCTGAATACAGTAATATACTTTTGACTATATAAATGACACTGTGAAACACTTATTACTGAATATATTTTTTTAAATAGCTATTAAATCACTTTCCACCACCTGGGAGAATTCTAGGCTACAGAATACAGTATTTTCCAGAAAACAATGCTTCTCTTAAGATGATGAACATCACTACTAATAAGAAAATTACTTTACTTTTAAATGATGAGGCGTATATAATATCTGTTATTGCCTATAATTCTGCTGGAGATTCTCCTGAAGCTACTTTGAGGATTCCATCTACTGATGAAAAAAGTAAGATTTCTGAATATTGCGATATATTTTTCTCATTATGTCAAATGATCTTTTTGACATTTGCTGAAGTGCAGTCGTAGTGGAAGCAAAATTCTGCTATGGATTTTTTTTGTCTTAGATCTATAAATACGAGAGGCTGTACAGAAACGTGTAGTCCATTACTGTTCTGGCAGTGGGGAAACATCAAGTCTCTCTGCTTTATTTAATCCATTCAAAGTTGCGGAGACTAAACTGAATAGCATGCTTCACAACGGAAAAGAAATTAAAGTTACTGGTATAATGTTATCTTTCTGGTTGTCATATTTTGTTATCGGATATGGTACTTCCTTTATAGACGATTACTGTTGGGACCCTTGCTTTAGCACATGAGAGAGCTAACAATGTTATTAGGATTTCTATTATTTATTTATATATTTTAATCTTGGACCTCCCAGATATAGTCCCAACCAATTCTGTTTCACCTATCTACCAACTCATGAAATTTGTTACCACAGGATATTTTTACAGTGTGTTAATCAATGTCACATAAACAAAGATGTGTTTAACAGAAGTCCTTAAGATGTATTAACGGCAGCTGAGAGAAACATTTTTTCTGTTCTCATATGTGTTCCCGAAATATACCCAGTTCTGCCCACTGTCAGGGACAGGAAGCTGGTCTCCCGTAGCACATTAGTTGTATTCTTTGGCTCTTAGTTTAATTCTGGTATCTCTGTTAAACTTGTATTGCAACAGTCTGCTGCCTAGCCACACTCCAGAAGGGAGGTTACGTTTGACACACTGAATCACTTCTACATGAGCTTTTTCATGGAAAAAAAAGTGCAAGTGGCCCTCTGGGATTGCTCAGTCACATTCCAATCTGATCAGAAAATTAGATACGTAGACATGACCGCATCTTGTCCTGGAGGTTGCAGACTACCTCTCTATCCCCCCTCTATCCCACAGTAAGAGTCTTCCCGTCTCTTTCCATATTGTGACTTTTTTTTTTTTTCCTACACTAATCTTTTTTTCCAGTGCTTTGCCAGGTTGAGTTTTAACTCAGGCTTACAGTACCTCTGTTCTGCAGCTTGACAGTTCCCTTTTGCTTAACTGTCTCTGAACTTGCTGGTCTGATTTACTGATTTTGTATTTCTTTCTGAAGTTCCAGTCAAATTTTCTGTATCTACACTATTTGCAACCAGCAAAGTGTAAAGTGCATCATGAGAGAGAGACTTATCTTTGATTCTGTATGTGTAAATCTCCTTGTGTATTATCTCATTAATTTTTCCCTGTCCTTCCCCTCCCCTACCCCTTTTTTGGTTGCAAGTTTGACCACATAAACGTTCATGTACATATAAATGAAGCAGTGTTTTACAATCTCCACTTTTTTATCTTGGCAGATTCTTATGCGCTTCTCATGAAACAATCTGTTTGCTATCACTGAATTGTTTTCTTACTGCAGTTTTTACTCGGATTAAATTTGTAACGTTTTCTGTTAAATTTTTAGCTGCTCAGATTATTGAGGCAGCGAGGACCTTTACAGCAAATGAAGAAGTGGTTGTGGAATGGATGGCCTCCAGATCAGAAGTAACCAGATATGTTGTTGAGTGGTATGAGGACCTGGAGATGGATCCTTTTTGTAGATCATGGCTATATATATCAAATTCTACAAACTGGAGAACTAACAAGAGTACGTTAATTTACCCATTACAGCTGTGACAATGTACAGATGTGCATGTATTTATATGTAGACTGGAAAGCAGAAACAACAATGAAGCCACAAGAAGCTGATTTTGAAAATAAAGTTAGCATTATTTCTCTACTTTTGGTCAGATTGATCAGTTTCATACTTAACGTATGTGTTTAATAGAGTAAAGGGGATTAAGATACCTAACTTCTACTGGCTTCTAGATAAAGCTAACAGGAATTGGGCATCTCCTTTATATGGCCTTTCAGATCCCCTTTGATCCTGATCCAGAACACCATACTGTAAATTGTATCTATTATGCACATAAAACATAATAAAATTGACATTTGAAAGATGCATAAATTTAATATTAAAGGATTTGAACTCTTGCAGCTTTTCTTACAACATTTTAAAAACAACAGTATTAAGTGTTTTATTGAAATCTGTGTGTAATTTAATAGCAATTTTAACTGCCTCAAATTTTCACATACCATGCAAGATGGTATTTGTTCCCATATAAGATTAGGCAACAGATTTCATGTTCAAGCACTTATGTGGCTTGATTTTTCTGACATGAAATTTCAAGTAGGGAGGCCTGACAGATGCATGCTATTTTAGCAGAGAGATCTAGAACCAAAAAACTGAATGCAAAGATGGGAAAGAACATGCGTCTTCATGTGTGTTAGAACATGAAATCTTAAAGAGAATTTCAGGGGAAATGTTCATTTGAAATAAATAAATGGAGTAATTGGTCAATTTGACATGTTAAATATCTTAGTAAGATTTGTATATATGACCGAAAGTGTTTCTCAGATGTTTGAGTAGCCATAAGATGCATGGGCAAATAGGTGAGGATCTGCTCATCTTTTTCTTTGAGGCTTACTTTAATTGCAAAATTTTCTAAATAGTAATGATTTGGCTATGTGCACGTAGTTGCCACAAAAAAATCTAATTTTACAACAGTGTGTAGAGGTCAAGAAGTATGTACAAAGGGAAAACTGTGAATGTTAATATCAATGTGAATATCCCTTGCGTGTTGTCTTTAGATAATAAAATAGAAATGCATCTTTTTCTTTAAACATCTGGCTATTTATTTTACGAACATAGGAACAATGGTTAAAATGTTTAATATACATAAGAAAGTGAATTTTGGATTATTTCTTGTTTGGTTCTCCATTGGTGAAATTAAATTTATTAAATTTGAAGATCACTCATGTTCATGTAAGGATCTTTCTGAATCGCACATCAAGGAAATAAATTTCAGTCTTCAGGAAACAAGTACTCTGCATTTGCTATAGTGAAAAGGAGCATATGGTTTGTTCATGGCGACAGTCTAGCTTGCCTATGAAATTCGTTTTATAGGCTTAGACAACACTTCTTTGAGTAGTGTTTCTGTTGCAGTAAAACAAAAATCTGCTTGAAATAATGTTTTGAAATAAGATGGATAAGTCTGGAGTCTTATTCTGAAAATTGCTCTGTGCTATTCCAGCAAGTTGCTGTGAGGAATAAAATGCTATTTATAGACACTCATTTAAAATTCCTTGCTGCTAAGCATGATGGGGACAGATCTTTGTTTACCCTGAACATAAGTTGGACTTGATGTTTCAAGGTGACTTACAGTTGCTCAGGCCTGTTTCCAGCGTTTCTTTGTGGAATTTTGGAGCAACACGTGGACCATCATTATCTGTGCTGAACTGTAATACGTGTAAGGAATGGAAAAGCAGCCAAGAGCTGACATAGTGCAGGGGTCTGTCTATAGCAGCCGAACAAGCTGCAGACCTTGAGGAAGGAAAGGCTTAGGAAACCCTTCACACTGGCTTCACCCCGCTGGATGTGAGGACGCAGATGTGGCCTTCCTGAGCTGAAGAGTTCCTTGTAAGCAGGGAGGAGTGCACTCCTGAAGTGCTGGGCTGCCAGATCATTCAGAGTTTGAAATATCATTTCCAGAACTATGTCTTGAAATACATAAAATTCCAGTGCAGAGATTTTGTTTGTAGAATTGTACTTTTGAGTCAAGTTGGTTAGAAGTAGATCTGCAGTTTGCATAACTGGAACCTCAACATGAGGTTAAGAATCAGAGCTCCCTTGTGCCTTTTAAACTGTTTCTATGATTCACGTAAACTCTCCTCTGCAGAGGTAAAAAAAAAAAACTAAAGATGATGTTATAATCAAAGATATCCACTGATGTATCACTGGATACTGGATTTTTGAAAATAAAAACTGTCTCCAAAACTTCACACTGTGAGAGATGAGTAGGTAGCTTCCTGCATAGAAGCTACATAAGGTTGAAGTATAATTACTTATTTGAAGTATTTCTAGTGAAAAATGAGTCAGAATCCAAGCACTCTTAGGAATACTATCAAATAGTTCATTGTGTTAAACGTAGTAATGAACATTTAAGATAAATATATACTGTTTATTAAAAAGCTGAAGAAAATACAAGTATGGAGCAGAACATATTTAGAATTCCATCTCCAGCTAGCAAGAAATTGCAGGATTTTTTTTTTTACTTTTGTTGTATGAATTTTATGCAGAAATTAAGTAAATATCTTTTTTTTCTTTACAGAAACCTTTAAACCATTTATATGCTATAACATCTCAGTGTATCCTCTCTATGGAAATAAAGTAGGAGCTCCATATTCCATGCAAACTTATGTTCAAGAAAAAAGTACGTATTTACAACTATTAATGCTGTGAAAGCTGCGTTGTGGATCTGTTAAGGTGCATAATCTTTGAGCAACTTGGTACTCACATTACTGAAGGAGAGAGAGATGATTTAAATAACGCAGGAGCCAGGCTTCCTGATTTCTGTTCATAAACCAACTCTATGGTATTTTTTAGTAAAGAAAACACACGTCTTGATACAAGTACAGTGTTGTTTGAATCTACTCGTTTGTAAAGTTTGCATACTGTTTATAAAGCATTTGTTATGGATGTTGGCACAAACTTATAATTTTTTTAAACTGATAATCTCTTAAACTTTGCATCTATGTTTAGATATATAATTAGATTTGATTTTAGTGATTTAGATATAATGACTGAGTTAGTTGTGCCATATTTGTTACTAATACATGAGGAAATCTGCTCACAGAGTAAAATGGAAATGCTTGCTTTTCTTAAATTTTATAATACAAGAGAATATGTGCAATCCTGCATCTTAAAAATCGTAAAAAGCCCATGGAGCTTTGAGTTGGACAGAAACTGTGGATGAAAATGTTTTTTGCAAGGAGGGAAGGGTTCATTATTTGTAGAAATGTAATGTCAATTCACTGACTTTATACAGCTAGCTGTAAGACTCTAGTTCACAAATAAGCTTAAGATTTCAGGTAAAAATTTTAATTTGTGTGTGCATATATGTATAGGTCTGTGCAGCATTAAACAGCGTGAATTACTAGGAGATGGTAATGGCGTATACAGTGAGTAATTATTTTTACAAGCATAGCTAGAACTTGCTTTTAAATGCTTTCCTGCTAATAGAGACCTGTGAGAGTATTAAAAGATATTTTACCTCTCAACTTCTCTGTGATGTTTTGAGGATAGAGACTTTTAGTTATCTGAAGGTCCTCAAATGCAGTTACCAAAATAGAAGCTGGGAGGTGCTACCAGAAGTAATCACGTTAGAGAGGGTGAGGAAAGTTAGGGACTCTATTGGAGCACTGTTAAGACATACAATCACAGCAGCTAATGCTACTGGTATGTGCAAAGTAATGCAGATGGATAAAATTGTGACACTTAGACTTGCTTGTTTTTTTTTTTCTGATTTATAATACTTCTGTGTAGAACCATCAGAAGGACCTGTGGCTGACACAGGCATTCCAGGCAAAAATGAAATTACAATTAAATGGAAGGAAATTTCAAAGGATAAACGAAATGGCTTTATCAGTAACTATACAATATTTTATAAACCTGAAGGTGGAAAAGAATTGAGTAAGTATACATCAAACCTCAAAGCTTTCAACAGCATTGTGACAATCTGTTATCTGAAGATAATTATTTTTATAGCTTTTAGCATACCTTGTTGTTATATGCCAGAAATGTCTATCTGAAAGTACTGGTACTAAAATTCCATAATCTTTATGCAAGCAAATGTCTTTAAGATTTAACTTAAATGATAGGAGCCTTCTAGTGAGTGTTCTAATTTTTAATACCGCCTGTATATTCTTGCTCAGTTTCTTTGACTGTTCGGGATTTATTTTGTACAGCAGTGCTTGCTCTTAGTGAATTTTCTTTGCTATTAGCGTTGTACTACCTGTGGTAGGGCAGCAGTGACTGTGATCCACATCATCCTTTCTGCTTCTGTAACTGAGGGGAATGCAAAGCTAGTGGCTCTCCAAGATTCAGGCATTAAATTTAGGAAGTGTATGATGGCACTGTCATTTTTTTTCCCTTTTCCAGATGCGGGTAGAGGCTAGTATATGAGGCTTTTTGCAGCTTGTTTTCTGTTAATGGTAAAAGAACAATTATGCAGGATTGTGACAAATTGGACAATGTTACTGGTCACACACTTGATCTCCCTTTTTTCCATAAGTACTAGTCTCCGTCCATCTCCACATCTCTTCTCTCTTCTCTCATGACATGCTTCTGAACCCAATAGGAAGAATCATGGCAGAGACAGACAGCGGGGTTAAAGTGGAGCTAAAATATATTGGAAAGACATGGATTCTGTGTAATTTCGTAAATGATGAAGCTCTTGAGGGTTTAGTGAGTTTATAAGTTCTGTGCGTGTCCTTGGAAGAATGCTTCTCCCAAGTCCTTGGCTTCTGGAACAGAATAGTGGAAATTTTCTGGTGAAGATGTTTTTACAGTCAGTTTTATAAGAAAAACAAAATAAAAAATGATATCTAAGAAGATAAAATCTGCCAAGAAATTGCTTCTTTGGACATAGTTTTTTAGATTCATCTGATCAAATATGCTTATTGTTCTGACCTTAGTATTGCTTTCTTGCTCTGGAGGCTGGTGGCATAATTTTTCTAGCATGTTTTTATTTTTCTGCCTTTGGAATGACATCCGCACAAAGTCTTGGTATAATCCTCTATTCAGAACTTTCATAGCATAAATCTCAGCAGAATCCTTTATGCGAAGTGTTTCTGTGACCTAACTTTGTTCTTCCTGTATAATTTATAAAAAATACTTTGTATCACTCAACACTTCAGAAATCGTTTTCTACTTCTTTGTTTTATACATCACAGTTAGCAGACACCTAACATAATCTTAATTTTTTTTGAAGATCTGAAAATAGTAAAGCTTATCGTATCTTCAGCTGCTTCTGGACACCCAGCTCAGAGCCAGGGCTTGGTGATTAGTGAATTGAAAAGAGGAAACTCTGACAATTTCAGTCAGATTCTGTCCTCTGTGTACACTCATTCTTGCCATGTTAGTTGCCAAGTGACTTGATACCGGCTGCTTTGTGCAAGGTCATCCGCAAGGCACGCAGCCTCAGCCGGTGCAAAATGCTGTCTCCATTTTACTTAGCAAAGCTGCTCATACACAACAGATTGTGCCCGTTTTAGGGCTTCAGATTAGTTTCCAGAGGAAATTAGTTTTTAGTAGTAACTCAGGGGAGTTGGTTCTAAATGGAAAAGTCCTACTGTACTGATGTTTTTTTGAGGATTCTCTCATATCACATCTTTTTAATAAGAATACAACTTTGAGTTTGTGCCAAGGTGGCTTCATTGATGACCTTTTAACTCTATAGCTTAGCCTTTCCTGCCTTGATTTAAGGGAAACTGAATTTGTTTAATCTCAGGGTATACTGCTGCACACCTATTTCCTGAGTGTTTCTTGACTGAATGAGTTAAATAATGGCATAAGTTGTTTTTGGCTTCATGCAGTAGAAAATGTTTTAGTGACTTTATAACATGAACGTGTTTTTAATATTCTTTGTAGATATAGAATATTATATGCCTTGCTTAAAATAATTTAAAAAGTAGAACATGTCATACTAATTCCAGTAACAGAGAAGGTATTTGAAACACTGCGTTCTATTCAGAGAAGCATTTGGAAACTTGGGGGGCGGGAGGGCATGTTGCTTTGAGGTAGCTTCCTCTGACTTTATTGGGGTGATGTCCAAGTGTTTGATACGTTGCATCCTTTTGGATATTTGGTGTCTGACTGCACGTACTTAGAAATACAGTTCAATTTCAGGACACGCAGAAGCATAAACTTTGCCAACTATTTTAAGATCTTAATTTCTGACCTTAGGTCCCACAGCTTGAGGGTATAAAGTTCTCAAAACACTCTTTTTAAGGGTAAAATATATTTTGTGAGATTGTTTTGCCTATCTTAAATCTTGATGAATTTAAAAAATACATGATGGCTTATTTTCTGCCCTCAACTGTTAGGTAGCTTTGATAAAACATTGCTTGATAATTTAAGTGTTTTATCTTAAAGGATTGTTAGCATTGGTTTGTATTTCAAATTGTCTGTAAAGCACCCTGTCAGCTATCAGTGTAAGATAAGATTTTTGACAAACACTTTGTGTGTTTGTTTACATCAATCTTCTCCTAAAAAGATGAAACGGTGAACCCTGATGTTCTGCAATACAGACTGAAGTCCTTACAAGCGAATACCCAATATACAGTTCATATCATGGCAACCAATGAAGCTGGCGGAACCATGGGAGAACCAAAAACCTTCAAGACTTTGAAATTCAGTAAGTAATATTCAAAGTTACTTATTACTATTTTTAAAATAGGTTTTGGGGGTAAGAAACAGGATATTTTTATTTAAGCATTTTTTAGACTGTAAATTCATCTGGTAGTTTGCTACTCAAATGCAAGGTAAATTATGCTAGGCTGAGGGCTGGTCTCTGCTATCAGTACCTAGCTGTGGCAGGTGGTGGAAAGCCAGCTCAGAAATCTGAATGCTACTTCAGTCATTAAGTTTTAAATATACATACACTATAGTTACTCTATTTCCTGCTTTGAATTTCCTATTTATTTTATAATAATGGGGAGAAGTGGCTCTATACAGTAGTTTTAGGTGATACTGAAACATCAGCTGCCTAAAGAGGTGGTAGACTTTTCATCCTTGGTGATATTTAAAGCTTGGCTCAGTATGACCCTGAGCCATCTGATCTAATTATAAAGCTGTCCAAGATGACCTCCGGATGTCTCTCTGAATCTGAATTACTGTGTGATTGTATTAAATAAAGTAAATTCAAAAAAACAGTATACCTTTTCCTGTTCCATCATAGACTGCTTTTCTGGATTGGCAGCTGTGACTTGTTGGATGCAAAATACTCTTTAGATACCTGTCATACAATGAGTACCATACAGCATCCTGAGTAATTTTGGTTAGTTTGGGCAGAGCTTTTTAAAATTGTGCTAATTAGGTGACTTAGATGTTTAAAACTAACTTTGTAATAGAATACATGAGGAAATGATAAACATCTGTTTTTTTGTTTTGTTTTTTTCTTTGAAGATGAAGACGACATTATTTTCATTGCTGTACTAGTTGGATTAAGTATGTTGGTTTTGTTAGTCCTTTGGATAACATGTATTCTTAAAAAGCATGTGTGAGTACATTTTATACATTCTATTACCAGTACATCTTAACTTGTAAAAGGCAGATTTTTTTTAAATGCTTGTGCTGGGTTTTGAACCAACGTCAGATTAAGAAAACGTGGCAATTTGAGTAAGAAATGACTAAGTATACAGATTAGCATATAAGTGCTGTTACAAGTTATAGTCCAAAAATTAATATTTATTTTAGAAAGTGCAGTAAATCAGAATAAAGAAGTAAATGATATGTAAATCCATTTCTCCTATGGCAGTTTAGCAACTGAATTGTCTGAGGATAGGTACAACTGATGGGATATTGTGATTGAACTTGCTGTTTACAGAAAATGTTTCATGCCAATTGCAATTCCATGGTCTATCAAGTCGGGGACACACAGCCAAAAATAAAGCTGTCCATACGGTCTTAATACGTCTGCTAGTATATCACTAGAATACATTTCACAAAACTTTTATTGGTTACCTTAGCTACATTAATACTACTTTCATGTCATCTGTGTACACTACTGTGTGCTGTAAAGCAGTCAAACAGAAACTAGAAATTTCATCGTATGAAAGAATTTTGCTTGTTCGATGGGTATGGATCCGTATCCACATATGATCCCTAATCCTTTTATCTACTGTCTCAAATGACCCTTGCCAGCAAGCTGCTTCCTCAGAACATGGGAATGTTAAAACATCCTAAAGACGGTCTTGACAATTTTTAAGGCTACAAAATATACTTTTCTCTAGCATGAAAAGTGATTGGGTTGTTTGGTTGCAGCTTAGTAATACACCTGTTTAATCTTTACTGTTTTGGAGGGGTTGTTCTAAGCTATTAAAACCAAGATTTTTATTATGTGAAGCAGCAGGTAATGTTGGTGTAGTATGTGTTATTTCCACCTCCTTTATATCTTCATCTGTGTTGCATACTCTGATTTCTCACAATAGTAAGAAATTGCTTCAGTCCTGGAGGGTACTTTGAGATGTAGCTGTGTCTTCATATTCTGGTCTGGATCAAACTGCAAAGTGATTCAGCAGTCTGTCAAGCTATGGCCTGGTTTGCATACACTTAAGCGTATATCTAATCTGAGCAGGAGATTTTGTTACCTGTTCAATGCTCCATCAGAGTTACAAGATACAGCTTCAATTCACATGATTTATCTGCTGCTGAAATAAGAGCTCAGTGTAGCTCTAGTTTTCTATAATGGTAGTGCCACTTTCCTTAAAGCAAAGCTTACTTGAGGTGGCTCTTCACTGAAGAACTGTCCTGAAACATGATCGCAACAGTTTTCATATACGGCATTATTTTAACATAGTATTACTTCATCTTGTGCTTTTCTAGGCTAAACAGTTACAATTATGAGTTAATACTTAACTGCAAGCCTTTAAATCAGAAAGTCAATTTCAGTGTATCAGCAATTTTTCTCCAATTTTTCTTTAGTCCCAAAATTTTACTTGTTGAGATCTTTTTTTTTTTACAAAAGACACAGGGGGGCGGGAAATAATTTTATTGGAAAAGATAATATTAATGTAGGAAAGACTTTCTTTGTAAAAGTTTGGTATTTTATCAGTATTCAGACTTTTTTGACATTTAATCTATTTCTTTCATCAGTTGACTACACTTCCTTTCTCAATTACAGGTTGAAAAAAGTTTGTTGGCCTGACGTACCTAATCCTGCAGAGAGCATTGCAGTAGAATGGCCTCTTGATGCATCTATGGTAATAATCTCAATTTTGTTTATTAAAGGTGGGATCAAACAGGGGGAAATGCCTCTCTGACAGTTGTTCTATGACTAAATCAAAAAGTATTGAATTTATAACACTAAAATGAAAGAAAAAATATCCTTAGTTTTATTTCAAACTAGTAGAAAAAGATGTGTGTTTATAAACCATGTTCCTTTAATTCTTGTATGATAAGTATAAATAATGCTTTGAAGTTAGTGGTTGATGGGCATGACTCATTAAATACAATGAAGTATAATTTCTCAGGGTGTTGAGTCTATTGATTCAGATTGCCAAATCTGGATAGTTCCTAATTTCTCCACAATATAGGTTGCAGAACGTATAATCAGATTTAGCAATCTTTTTCACTGTTTGTTTGCTGCTTAGTGAATTTTGACACTTGTTTAAATGAAATGATGTGATCAGGATTCCACAGAACATGTAATTTTTGGAGAAGGGGATTGTAAAATTTGGTCTGAAAAAATGGCTGCTCAGAGTGTAAAAGAGACAAAGTTCAGCTTGATTCTGAGCCTTCATTGAAACTCTTTATTAAGCAGAAAAAAACTTGTTATGAAAGCTTTTAAGAAACAAACAGAATGACATTGTCATTTTTTAGTCCTCTTTCACAATGTAACTGCATTCCAGGTGAAATGCGCATCAGGTCTTCATTAATGCACTTTTTAAAATGGAAAGAGTCAAACAGCTCAAATGGCAGTTTCATATATATATGTATGCATATAAATATATATAAAAAAGTATGCATATATATACATACATATATTTGTGTGTGTGTGTATAAATCTTCTGATGCATTATCTACCTTTATCATAATCTTCAAATTGATCTCTTTGTATTGACAGAATAATTCATTCCTGAAGGAAGTAATGTCTGAGGATAAAACCATAGGTGGCTTGGAAGATGTAAGTGTTTTGGAACCCTGTTTTCCTGAAGAACATGAAGACTCACTACTAATGAATCGTGAAAACCATGTTTCAGAATATACTGATACTAATACAAAAGACATGATTAATGGAGATAAAACGATACCATATAATGAAGAACATGAAGCTGCCAAGCATCTTTCACCATCCATGCCTTATACAATTTCTGACCAAGATTTCAGAAGTCAAGTGCTTTCAAATTTGATACCAGCCAAGCAAATTCAACCCATAGAAATGCTGGAAGATGATTTACATGAATCCCAACATACTTCACATCAAAATGAAGAAAATAAGGAAGAAGCTTTAAACCTCTCAGATCTCAATGAAAAAGCAGTGTTCAATCCATACCTTAAAAATTCTGTTAATACAAGGGAATTTCTCGTTTCTGAGAACTTGCCAGAACACAGTAAGAATGAACCCAAAAGCCAGTCAACTGCCATATCTCCTTTTCAACAAAATGTTGTAGGACAATCCTATGTAACACTGGACGTGGTTAGGCTGGCCACAGCTCATTAGCATGAGAAACCTTTCTCCCCTTGTGAGATTTATCCTGGCAGTGCTGCCTTTTCCATATTCATGTGTTCTAACCTGGATGATCTCTGTTACTCTGGGTGAAATTACCCCATTCTTTTGAAAGGCTGTGAAGTAACTAATGCACTGCATTTATACCTGTGAAAGTTCACTTCAACTGTTGTTTCTTTTACCTGTTAGATGTATAAGAAATGATGCAGAGGAGTCAGCTTTTTTATTTCTTCTTAGTTCTCCCATATTAGTTTATTAAAACAAGCTGATCTTTCCTGTGAGAACATCCAGCAGTGCAAGTAGCTCACCAATTTCCCTCCAGGTGACTGGTAGCTGAGCACTGTTGGGGCACAATGTACTTATCTGAGCAGAGCCAGGGTCTGCCAAATCCTTCCTTGAAGTTAAATGAAGTAGAACTACTTTCCTACTCTTCTTTCCTCCAATTGTTTGATTTTGGATTTTCTGTAGTGTTCCTCCTATTTGGCAAGTAATTAGTAGATTGCAGTCATCATCTTGTTGTATCCTGGCTCCTGAGTTAACAGTTGGCTCAAGTTTTCCTATCTTTTGTTGAGAAGATATTTGTCATGTATATGTTATTGACTTATCTACATTTTCAAAAAGGTAGGCTTCTGCTGGCTTTCTTGCTTCCTTCCCCTCATCTCTTGTTTTTAAATCTGTATTTTGTGCGGATTTTCATGTCTCCTCTTCATTTTCTACTTACAGCTGTTTACTGCAGGATATCTTATCTTAGTGTTTCTTCGCCTCTAATTTATTCTAGCTTCAGACTGTTTTTCCCAGTTGAGGTTTTGGTATTTTTAACTGGGGAAAAAAAAATCAGCTAAATATAGCATCTTATGCTGGGATAAGCACTGAATTTATATTTAGGGAAGTCTTTCTCCTTTAAGTATTGAAAAAACACTACAAAACATCTGCAAAATATCCAAAGATGTCCTCTAACTGATTTAGAACTAGAGGTTTCTACAGGAAGGCTGTAAGTTCTGAGTCATAAAACTACTTGCAGTTTGTTCTATGCAGCAAATGAACATGTTAATTAAGCAGGAAACTCTCAGTCTGATTTTTTTCAGCAGAAAAGAGGCTATTACTGTAAAATTATCACCAAAAATATTTATTATATTGAATGACAGATTAAAAAGAGATGTATTCAACTCTGAATAAAAAAATGTTAAAATGGTGCATTAGGTGTGGTATGTGCCTGGCAATAAAGTCATTTTTAGACTTTAATCTATTTTGGCAGTATGTGAAGGTTTGACATAATTGGTCTTGTTTGTGCATAACTGCAGGCTTGTTTTGGGGAGAAAAGGTACCACTCATGGGGATGGAAAAAGGAGAGAATGAGAACAGGCAATGATGGCTTTTCCTTCTGGTCAGGGAAAGGAATGGGAGAAGGGAGAATCCATTGTTCAGCATAAATTAAGCTGAATCTTACTCAGAATGTGTTGGCTGTTACTAAGACAGGGTGAAGTTTGCATTCAGACAAAAACGCTACATGAGTCGCTTGAAAGTGCCTTCTGCTTTACAGCAATGTTTCCTTATTTTCCAAGAAATGATAAGAAAGCTATTGCCGCAAACGTTTTGTACAGCAGCACTGATTCCGCATCCTTCCCCGACAAGGTCTTTAGATCACCTTCCCAACCGTGGTGCTATAAGCCAAAATGTTTGATTGTTCTTCCTTCCTTAGATAAGTCATGCTCTGAAATAACCATAGGGATGCAGATTCACCTTTGCCAGTGCTCCTGCTGCTTCACTCACTTTTGAATTTTCTTACAGCTACATTGCCATTTCTTAGGGCTCAGAAGTCACTGACTCAGTCACAGCTCTTTTTTTCCTCTTAAATTTCAGTATTTGTTCTAATATCACAAGATTTAAAAGGAAACACAGAGATGTTTTAGTGGACCTATCTAAGAATTGTTTAGCAACCATAGGAAAGGTGCACGCTCTGAGTTGTGTCAAGTAAAAAAAATAAAAAAACGTAACCTTTAAGTGGTCACTAGAAAGTAGGCTTTCTTGTTGGCTGGTTTGCACAGGGTCTTTCTGTAACATCTAGCTTCTGGAGGGCAAGAAGCTGCTTTTCTATCCCATTTCATTTTCTTCTTTATTGCTATCCTGCTTTTTTTCTCCTTACTACTTGTTTCCTCCCCTGTTACTTTGAGAAAGAGTAATGCAATAAATGGGCTCAGTATATCCCAGCATTTAGGGTGGCCTTTTGCCCATGTTCTGGAATGTGAGCTTCTTGGTCTTGGTTTGTTTTGTGTTCAGAGCTGTACTCTTTCTGACTTTTCACAATTTGTCTTTCAAACTAATGCTGTGAACCAAGAAAAAAAAAGATGAGAGCACGTGGAAAAGTTTATTAGGTATGTTGAGGATTAACGTACAGTGGATTAAAAGAAAAAAAGATGAAAGATATTTCTGATGCCGAGAACATCTGTGTATCAAGTTGTACTGAATATCCCATTTGGCTATTTTAGATATTTAGGTTTACTTAGAAATGTGACTTTATTTTGAGAGGGAGCCACAAACATTGTATATTTGGGCAGTTGTTCCAGTTTTGTGATGTGAGGTGGCAATGGCATGTTGGGCATTACAATAATTTAACTCTTGGTAATTTTTTCTAGAAGGATACCTGGTACAATTATCCCTAGAGACCTTTTTTTCTAGATTTCATTCCATTTGAGAATCACTGATATTAAGAATATAAAAAATGCTAATCTCCACCCTTCCCTCAGCAGTTTGAAATGCAGAAAATGAATCAAGTGTCTGGATCCTTGTGAGATAGATAGATACCAGCTTATAGCATAATTTCAGTAAGGTCTTCATTTATCTTGGTAATTGTCATTCTTCTGTATATCATACAATTCCTCTTTAGACCTTAGGACTCTGCAAATTAGTAGTAGGGTTTTTTTTTCACCTATCAGATTTTTAGCTAAATTAAATATTTGATCTTGTTACCTGTATTCACATCTAGTTCCCCAGAATTTCATATTCTTTCAGCTGGAATCCCACAAACTTTGGTATAACAAATTAACCTATTACAGGCAGATTCCTCCCCCCAATATAACCTAAGATATTGCTGTGCTCTTCTTGTCTTTAAAATTGCCCCAAAAGAGGAATATATACTAGTGCTTAATGGAGCGGAAAGGAGAAACCTGGAAGCTTTCCTGCTCCAGTTAGTACTTTCTTGCTCAGTGCATGCTCCTCCACAGATGATGCAGTCACTGCTAAAAAGCTGCCACAGATAGCTTGGCAATGGCTTTGCGCCAGCTGGTACTATAAGTCAAATATTTATCTTGCCACAGAGTGTATTTCATTGGAGATAGCATGTTTATCTCTTCCTATTCTGGAAAAATGGGTTTATAATAAACAGATCTGTCCAAGATAGTTGGTCACTTTTCAAGATAGATGTTTCATCTTCTATTCACATGAGTAAACACTAACATAGAAGAGTTGCATCTCTAGTTCTGGTTTGGTATCTCTTGTAATAGAGGTCAATGTTTGCATGCAATAGATCCCTAATCTGAGTACAGAGTGTGTGTGTGTGTCTCATGGCTTCTGTTCCTGGCTCAGCAAATGGATTCCTGTCACCTTTGCAAAGTTGTTTCAGCAGTCCTGCTACAATTTTTTTTTCCAGTTTTGCACAGTGATGCCATAAGGCTTCATGTCTGTCTGTTGCTTTGAGATTTAACACTGCAAGATGCGATTTAGATAGAATTCACTCTGTTTATTCTCCAAGACAGACATGAACTTGAAAATTTGCTAAAACTCAAAATTTGATCCTTGTAGATACACCAGTGCACACCACTTGTAAATACAAAAAATGAATTTTGAACTATCATGGTTGTTTTTAATGTTTGACACATTCCTGTTTTGCTTGTTCTTAGCTTCTTGCCAGCCTAGTTGTAAAATGCTTGTACAGGCATTTTAGATTTTTTTTTTTTTCTTTTTGCCTCACCACTGGTTATTAGTTTCAGACTTTATGTGAATGCTTTTGTGTTGAGAGATTTCACAATTTATGTACAAATGCTTGTGTGCACTCAAATGATCCGTATGAGAAAACTCAGGCATCCTTGTTGTGAGAACAAAGAATCACAACATATGCAATGGAAAGTGCGTTGTGCTATGTATGTGCACCATACCATTTTCCAGTGTGCTGAACATTCACAGGTGAGGAAAGTTCAGATGCTGGATTCACAGTGTATGCGTTCTTCAGAGTTTGTGCGGGCAGAGTACCTCTGGATGGAGACTTTCAAGAAGAGAACTTGAGGTGGCCCCATTGCTGCTGCAAGTTAGTGTAGCTCTGGCAGTAGTGATGCAACTATGCAGATAGTATCACCTATATTGACTACTCAACTGCATTCTCAGTCCAGTGCCAACCAGCGCTTGAGTAGCGTGGATAATTAAGAAGCTTAAAACACAGGCAGGTTCAAGTCCTGAACTACAGTTGGAGCATAGGTGTATCTTCCAGTGCTCCCATGGAACAGATACTACTATAGTCAGTAATAAGATAATCATTTTAAATGCTGGGTGACGGCAGCTATGATGGGTAAGGCAACTGTCATGGTCATGTTGTGGCCATATTTGTGAACACAAAGATCATGTGGCAGTAGTGTTTGGCTATGTTTCATACATTGCAAAATGTTGCTCTGAAGGGCTGGAGGAACAAATGCTAGAGATCATATTATGTTTTAAACAAGTATCGATTTGAATTAGTGTTTTGAGTTGCTCCACTCTGTTTTCAAGTCGACTGCAAAAGTAGTGGAAGACTCATTTTGCTGCTCTGTGTTAATATTTGCCATGTTAATACCAGGAAGCAGGGATGTAGCCTCAGTGTTGGTAAGTCTTGAGCCCTTACGGGCTCAATATGAGCTTATCTTAAGTTCCAGTAGTTGTTGCCTCCCAGCAACACAGAAATAGAATGTACAATGGTCAAAATCACTTCTTGTGGTGTCCTCATCTTATGATTATTCATCATTTATCAGAAAATGTGCTTTTGCACCACATGCCATTGTCTTAAAGATAGGGCTTTTGTCCCATGTGCAAAGATCATGTTGGGTAAACGAAGCCAACAAAAAAATTGTGTTCTTTTTATAGTACAAACTGTTCTTAGCCATAATGCTTATCAGGCCTGTTTATTACCAAAATGTTAATTCTGTACTCTTTTCAAGTATTTAGTCTTTGCAGTTTTGCTGCTTGATAAAAATTCTTCTTTCAGTACTTGACATAATTGTAACTATTCTAATGAACTTCTGTTCCTTGAAGTAATTTGCCTGATCTCTTCCTGGGCTTTTTTGTGCTTAGTTTGTTCTTTCCTTTCGCAGGGGAAATAACCACTGCACTGCCACGTCACTATTTAATTCAAACTATTGCATTATCTGGTTCTTTTGAATTCAGAATATGAAAAGGAGCAGTGACAATCCAAAAGTTGGAAGAGATGTTTGAGTAAAATGTTCTTTTGTGAAATGTGATATTTTTTAAATGGTAAAATAGCAAAGTATTAACTAAAACAGATGTGTATGTGATATAGATTTGTTCTCCAAACTCTGTTGAAAACAGGATACTTGCAAATACAGAGTAGGTATTCATGCTGTGGTATGCTCTCCTTTCTTCAGTTACTAAAGACAGCTGCTTCTAGAAACTGCTGTCCACTGAAAGGAAGGGGAATAGTTTAAATCCTGTCATTAAAGTAACTTGTTTAAGTTTCTCTGAGATGTTTAGTACTTCAGGGCTCAGGGACACGGTCTAGATGCCATAGCTTAATACTGTCTGCTTCTCTGGTCCTTCGTGGAGCAGTAGCAGGTTATTTAGGGGAGCTTTGCCAGTGGTGAGGCGAGTAGAGGGTTACATCACCTCTCACTGGCTGAGAGCTGAGGATGTTGAGAAAGTTAGTGTAGTTCAGCTGATGCCCAGTAATTTAGGTGCCCGTAACCAAGAACTAAGGTTCCCGTAACTCCGTCTAAGCCTGGAGTGAGCTTGTGTTCTCCCAGTGCAAGCAGTCAAACTGTGCCATAGTATCGTGGTTTATATTTCCAAAGTGTGTTAACATCAGCAAGTGATACAGAGTAATTAAGTCAACACCTTCAAGTTTGAATGTCTGCCGTCAGCACTTTTCTCAGCCCCTTACATTGTGTTGATTTACAAGCATTGCCTAGTCTTGAAACTGAGTTTATAGTGCTTTACCGTTGCTAAAACTGCGTTGAGCCAACTTTTATGCTTATTGATATTTCAATGTCTGCGCTTTCAGCTCTAGACAGCTGAAGTTTTGAAGGGAATACTTATTTCTCAGAAAAGCAGCCTTATTTAGATTTTCTGGGTCTATCGTTACTATCCTCAGAGTGTAGTGCTGTCCTATCCAAAGGTAAGATCTACACTGTTTTCACTGTTATATAAAAAGTCTAATGGAGTTTGCAGAAGTAATACATTTTGTAATCATGGAAAGATTATGAAATGGTATTCAGAAATGTCAGAGTGCATGAGAATAAGATTAAAATCAAGGTAAATGCTCTGGGATGCCCACGTGGAACATAACTGAACTAAAAACAATACCTTATTCTGAAAGGAGACCTTGAAAGATTTTCTGAAATGAAACGATAGCAATTTATATTACAACGTAACAGAAATACAAGAAATACCTTCTTACTCTTAATTCTTACAAGTGAACACAGCACACTTCTGGAATCAGTCTTTTCATGGTGGATGTTTCCTGAGTCTGGGACATGGGCTTTAGGCTGTATTTCTGTTACTCTCTGTAGTTCAAGCAATTAGCTGATTTTTGGAGCCTGGAGGGGTTTTAGTTTTTGTTTCCTTTACTTGTTTGTTTGTTTGTTTCCTTTTTGGAGTAGAAACTGATGCTAGAGTCAGTAGTTTTTGAGATGCAAACTTTTTTGATTTTTAAAAAACGTGTTTACAAGATCCCCTGAACATGCAAAAGAACAGCAGAGGACAGTGTCTTTAATTTTAAAGCTTTTTTCTAACTAGCATACTTCCCAGAAACTCTTATATCCAGCTGCCTTCATAGTTTGCTGCCTTCACTGACTGCTTCTTTCTCCCATGGGCTTTACAGTTCCCTCAAACACTCTCCCTGCATTCGCTTCATCTCCAGCGAATTTTATTCATCTACGTAGCTTGGATCACCAATAGGCCCCGAGTCCAGCTTATATTTTGGGAATGCATCTATTTCTGCTTTTGCTTTTCTTCTTCAAGGGCTCAGTTGCTTTTCACTTCTCTTGACAAGACAGAATCTGCTGTTCTTGAGCTTCAACAAGATTTCGCCCTGTCCGCATCACTTTGCTTTGGTGTGTGGTGAGACGCAGGAAGTAAGAGCAAATCATTTCTGGTGAATGTGGACTCAGTTTAGATTTTGCTGATTTTTTTTCACCTCTTTTTCTGTACACACTGCCAGTTCTCTGTCTGGAAGTACTGTTTTGATCAAAGCGAAGGATGATCCTGAATATAAGCTGAGCAGGTGCCAATTGTTCTGGTATACTGTGGTGGGGGGAGACATTTGATCTTGAATAGAGACCCTGTCCTTTCTCCCTCTTCCATCCTTCACCCTCCCCTTGCATGTTCCCGTTGCCCTAGCCCTGGGCTCCCAGCTGTGCCTCCCTGCAGGGTCTGTCCCTCCCTCCACAGTCCAGCTTCCCTGGTGCTGTGAAGCAAGCACAGAAACCTTTGTCCTGCATGGGGCATGGGTGCTGCCAAGCAGTTGATCTAATGCATCCTTTATCTCGGGGGGGGGGGGGGAGGGGGCAACTTCCAAGCATGAATATAAAGTAAAATTCAAATTTATAATGAAGTACATTTTTAGGGTGGATTTCCTTTGCTTTATATTCTGATAAAGAACTTTTTTCCTAATTATAACAGTATATAGTTGCTGTAGGTAGTGTGACTATAACTTAGAAAAAAGACAGCTTCACATGTCTCTTCGTGTCGACCAATTTTTCCAACAAGCTTCTCCATGCAGTCCTTCCACATTGCATAGAAAATTTGCCCATCCTTTCCTAAGCAGTATGTTAAATTATCATTGCTGTATTGATAAAGTTGCCACTGCACATTGCAATACTTTAGCATCCCAGAACTGTATCCTGTGCCTGGTTGGTCACATTCCTGCTGCACTTCTTGCCTGCACTGGAATGCACCTGGCAGCAAAAGCTGGAAAACGTTTGCTCTGAATGGTTTGAGCTACTCGGGGAACACTGTCATGGTCCATGTTGCGAGTGCTCTGCTGGCTCTGAGTGCTGTTGATCAGTTATAATTTTCTCATGCCATCTACTTCTGTTACTGTCTTGATGCAAAACTACCGAACAAGTTATTGTGATGCTATCTACGGTTTGGATTTTTACTAGTAGGTCCACTAGTCTGTAGATGTGGCCCAAGTTCGTGCTGTTAGTTTAAGGTAAAAGTGAGGTAACTCACTTCTCACTAAAGGTGGGCTGGCTATGTCGCATCTAATGTGGGCAAAAGCATATAGATAGGGGCAGCTTCTGGGGAATCCTTCATGTGCCACTGCTTGCCTCCTGGTAACTGGGTTTTGTTGCCATGTCCTCAGATAAATTCTTGGATGCTTTTTCTCTAATTTGTGCATGTTCTGCTCCCATTCCTTCAGCTTAGTCTTGTAGTGATGGGGATATAGGCACACATGCACAAGTGCACATGTGTGTAAACACATATGTGTTTGTGTATATGTGTGTATATATATACATGTATATACGCACGCTTATGGTAGGGCCAAGTTTATCCTGAATTTCTTCCTGGACAGAAACACTTGTAGCATGATGGGTTTTTCTCTCTAGCTTTTGTGAATAAGTCTGTTTCATTGCCTTTAAAGGAGTTTGTGTTCACCATCAGTGTTTCCATGTTGGTATTTTTATCTGCGTTACTCCACTTCTTGTACTGAGTCTGATCTTTGTCTTTAGGCTACTTTTAAATAATTTGATTGTCACTTTTCTGCATGCTTGTATTGTGATTCATTTTGCTTTTGTGTACAGATCTATATCTACCACAGTAACAAAAGATTGTGTATATTATGTGAAAAGTAGCAGACTTCTGTTGAACCTCTTGTACTGAAATGGCATGAATTTACTACCAAATAAATAAAATTAATAGGCTCCCTGATACAGACAGACAGAAGTGTTATGACCTATGGGAATAGTTATTATTTTTACTTAAAGGAGGAAGACAACCAGCAAAAAGGTAAGTAAGAATCACTTTGAAATAGGAAACCAAAACTACATATATCAGGTCTTACAAAAATCAGCACTCAAGAAATCTGCGCCAGAATGTTGAACTATTTACAAATGACTTTGAAAACCTTGTATTTCAGCTTGGTTGTATGTATGTACCCAATACATTACACCCCGCCATGGCATGTGCGGCAGATGCAGGTGTAGCGGAGACTAACCGAATGCACCATGCCTTGAGAAGGCTCCAGAGGCACTTGCTTTTGTGCTGGGGCTAACAAAATTATTTGTCTGCGAAAAGTGTTTGTCTGAGAACTGCCTTGGAGAGGAAGGTGGGGACGTGAAGAGGAAGTGGCTCCTTTCTGCCCATAGGATGGGGTGGAGCAGAGCAGAGCGCGGCACGGAGGCCATCTGTAGCTCCGGTGCAGAAGGGAAGGAGGGAGCAGACCTGCGGCCAGGCCAGGCTGCGGAGCACCGCCGACCCCTGCGCTCACGGTCGGGCGAGTTGGCAACAAGGCCCAGGTTGCGGTGTTCGGCGTTTGCAGCTTTCACTTGACAGTTTTGTGACTTTTTTCTTGGAAGGGAATTTATCTGAAGGAGGAGGTGGGGGACTCTCAACGTGTCAATACTGGCCAGGGCTTTGCAGAGGTGCTGAGGGAAAAGGGTCCCTGGTTCAGAGTGAGAAGTGCGCAAACTAGGGACTCTCTGAATTACTGGGTTGGGGGGAGCACGTGGACCAGGAGGGCTAAGGAGGAAGATGGGCAGGGTCAGTATCCGTGTGCTCTCGTGGGAGACGGCACATCCTCACCCAAGGCTGCCTTAAGGGGAGAGGAGCAAGTAAAGCTATGGTGTGCGTGGCTGTAGGGCGCAGAGGCTGGCTGTGCCAGCACGGAGCTGCAGTCACGGGGCCAGGCCTGCAGCAGATGCGTGTGAAGCTGTAAGTGGTTGCGCAGCCTTGCTGGAAATCAAATCCCTCCGCGGATTTCTGGGGCTGAGGGCAGTGCTGTGGCATAAACTCCTACTTGACTAGGCTCAGTCACGAGAGCCTTGTAGGAGCTACAACAGCTGCTCATGCTCTAGGAGGTGCCTCGCTTTCCTCCCTTGACTTCTCTGTTGTCCCAGATGCCAGTAGGTGAAGTCTCTTTATCAGCTGCCAGCCCACCGCTCTGCTACAGGCAATCAGGGTAGCTAGCTGTGCCTGTTATGTCGTTTGACTTAACTGTAAGTCTAAGTAACCGCATAAATGGCAGTAGGAGTACATTTTAAGGCTTATTACTATTGTCCCAATAAGGAAAAATTTATCTTAGTGCTAATCCTTTCCTAAACAGCATGTTCACGTTGTCCATAACCCAGTCTTGCACTGGCGACAGAGCGGCTGTGTGCACTGAGTTGGCCTTGGCAGTTCTTTAATGCGCACAGAGCTGTGCAGGGTCTTTCTCCCTTGTTAGGCTTTCTCAAAGCAGGGGAAAAAGCTGCTTCCGTTCAAGCAGGAAGAATTGCTGCCACAGGTCTGGTCCAGAAATGGTCTTTGTGAGCTCAGTGTGTTCCCAAAGTGCATGAGAATCTATATTACTAACATATGAGGGTCAGCGTTAAGTGCAGTGACTCAGGCTGTAGCAATGCATGAGAATAGGCGTCCTATTGGCAAACCATATCATAGCCATCAGTCCCACAGGGACAAGGAACCAGTAATCCTGGCCTGTTTTGTGTGGACTAGCTATTGTAGGGCCCCTGACAGATAGGAACATGTGCCGAAAGCTGTGAGAGATGGGCCTGCCTGGGAGCACAGCAGGCACTGGGCCTGCTGACTGGTCTGGATTTAGTGGCCCACTCAGGCTTGTAATGAGAGTGAAAGACAACATGGTGATCTCTTGCTATTGATGGCAGAGGCAGGAGAGAGACGTCAAGGGGATGTTAAGTAATCAGCAAAGAAATATTAAAAAACCCCCATGAGTAATTTGGGAGTGGGAAGGGGCTGGAACTGGGCTGGAGTAGTCACCCTGTCTGGATGTTAAATGTGACATAATGCTGCCATCTCCTGGCACGGCCACAGGTGGGCTGAACGCGCCCTTGCGTGAGGAAGCCTGGCGGGATGCTCCTGGGCTGGAGCCAAGCTGTGCTGGCCTGGGCAGCTGGCTGTGCTCAGCAGGAGTGAGACCCTGCAGGTCCCAGGAGCGAATCTGGCAGGTTAGGAGCAGGACTGTGCTGTGCTGCTTTTAAGCCTGGTACTGAGAGCAGGGCTCTGCAGTGCTCCGGATGATGCCCAGGGTCCTGCCTGCAGCCCACAGCACTGGAGTGCTCCCTTCCTGCTTCCAGTTAACTGCACCAGCACATCACTGCCTTTCAGCTGCAGCCTAGAGGTACTGAGTGCCTGTGGCACCTACAGTGTGAAGTAGCAGATCAGAGCTACTTTTTTGAGGATCTGTGTTGGGTTTTGATGGCCAGGATCTGCTGCAAAAAGTTGTGTGATCACAACCGAGGGCAGTGCCAGAAGCTTGTTGAGCACCGGCTGAGGGCTGGAGCAGGCCACGGTCAATCCGTGATCCATCCGCTCCTGCAGAGCTGTTCCTAGGCCTTCTGGTTTCACTTAATGAAACCTGACGCTTGCCGCTGAAGCCAGCTCTGTGTGACTTATGGATCATCATAAAAGGAAAGCCAGCGCAATGCTTAGGGCATTAGCATACAATGTGTTTCCATTTTGCAGGCAAGCTTGGACTCAAATTACTTGCTCTTAATTTCATCCAGTACCTCCCTGTTTGCTCATTGTGCTCCCTTCCCCTCTACTGTGGCAGCAGTGACTGGCAGCAGATGAGTGCAACTTGTATCAGAGCTTGCTGTTTTCTTCAGCCTAGTCCATGCTCTGCTTCGTGTGTTCAAAACTATATGTTGTTGGAGAGGAAGACAAAAACAGCTTTGCAGGACTTCGAGTCTGTTTCTCACGGTAACTCTCTTCATAGCTGGGAGAAGAGGAGGAGGCTGGAGAGGATAACCACTAACACTGCAGTGTGTATGCATATATACACCCCGAGGCATCCAGTTCAGCCTTCTGATAAGTTTTTTTCAGCTCTGCTTTTCCCTCTGCTGTCCCTCACAGGGAGCAATAGATCAGGTGAGGTCTTGCAGTGAGGGCTCAGGCTGGAATATAAGAGCGCCTCTACGGCTGAACTAGGAATTTTTTCATTTGTGTAGCCTAGCTATTTGCAGGGAGGGGTATTTTGGATTTGCTAGTTATTTCATGGTAGTTGGAGACTGCTGGGAAGACAGGAAGGAGATGGTGCCACTGTACCATAAACAAACAGTATATATGCCAGGAGAATGCATGGAAGATGTTTTTTGCAGACAAGTTTAATGTTACTCTGATTATCAATGGTCAAAATAAACCAGTGTTTCCTCCCTGCTCACAGGACTCCAAACACATCACTAGATGTGTGGGGTGAGAGGGCATGTCTAAATGTCTGTTTTAATCACCACTAGCTGTGGCTTGTGCTGTGTTGCTGCGGTGTTTGTCATTTATGAGGCAGCTCAGCATTTGTCAATCTCTTGCATTTGGTTAGCTGCTTCCACAGCTTTTCTGGGGCCCTGTTGGAGCAGGGCCATGGGGATGAATAGCTCTTCCATGGAACCTGGCAGGCTTCTGCTGGCCTGATGTACAAACTACAGAAGTATGTGTTTCCTGTGGAAAGCACAGCATTCCCGTCATTCACTGTCCAGGCCAATTTCCTTTGTTTATTTTAACTGTTACAGGAAGTTACTTTGTGCTGTCAGAATCGAGAAGTTCAATGAAGATAAAGCTGCTGACGCCTCTTCTGCATACACTTCTCCATACAGTTGTCAAGTGCAACTGTGTTAACTGCTGTGCCTGGTCAACAGCTCTGACCTTAGGTGAGGAAGAAGTACAAAAGATGTTCTTGTAGAAATTTAAGGTCCTGTATATGAAATAGCAATTAAGAAAACTGCAGAGTGAACTAAAAATGTTGAGTGCTGAAATTATCTGTGAAAAAGGTATATAGTATTAGATTTGCATGTGATTTTGCACTGATGTATTAACCTGCTTGTTATGTCCTGGGATCACTGCTGTGGCAGGGAAAGAAATGATTCTTGATGCTGAGGGATACACACAATGCACGGGTGTGATTCTGCCCTTGTTAAACGCTTTGCAGTCTACAAAAAACAGAATTTTAGCTGGGAGGGAGAAGCTGTCTTTTCTCAGTTGCTGCCCTCGAAGCCTTACTGATGTGTGCATCTTCTGACCATCAGAAGCTCTGACTGTGCTTTCTCAGCCACTGAAATGTAAAGCTATGAGGGTTCTCCATCCCTTGGAAATAGAAGAAGCAAAGTCCAGTGAGACTAAGGCTAATGTTAGAAGTAGCCAGAACTTCTTTCTTGGAAATAAGTCTGCATGAGTAGACTGGACTGCCCATTATATGCTCAACCTTGGTGCTGTAATTTTTCTTAGAACTGATTTTTTTTGGCACTCTTCTTCCCAATTTTGTCAGACACAAGCAAGCTTGCCTGGAATGCGATTCTTCAAACTGCTGTTTTCAAACTGCTGAGCAACAGTCAGACAGGGCCACCCTTCTTCCAAGAAGTGCTGGTTATCACGAGAACAAGAACACAGAAAATATATATACATTTAGCAGCAGTAGGAATGGAGCTACTTGCCTGGGACAGTAATCTATCTAAGCACCCTGGCTGCAGACATTTGCAACTGACACCTATGACAAAGTGATTTAAAATAAAGAGAAGGATTGAAAAGAGTTTGCCTGCTGCTGAAATTCCCCACTATATCCAAATAGGTATCTAACTTGTCTGTGTGTGTGTGTGTGTGTGTGTGTGTGTGTGTGTGTGTGTGTGTATTTTTGAGACAAAAGCACTATGTATTAAAGCTGTCTCACCTTTTGCCTTGGTGTTCTGTGGTCACTTCTTTCTCTGGGAATGTTTCTTAATTGCTTGCCTATTAGGCAGTGCCCAGACTCTACTCCTTCTGTGATTATTATTTAAGTTAGCTTTACAAAAACACTGACTCCAGCACACAAAGTATATACATAATTTTGTTTTGTGTATTATGTAGTAGACAAATGCAACATCCAGGCTCAGTTAGGTAACAAAGAGGAAGACATTTGAAAATTACAGTAAAATGTAAATTGTAGAAAGCAGAGTTTACATGACAATAAACATGCAGCTTGTAAAAGAATGAAGATAGTGTACTGGTATTAAAACACATTTTTCCATATAGTGACAGTTTATGCAGCAGTTTACAAGTTTAACCTCTGGCTGGAGTATGCAAGCCTTTTACAGCTGGCATACAAATTACCAGTAGCTTAGTGAGACATAGTTACCTTAAGTACATAGTAAAATTTGACCTAATGTTTACATTTGCTAGCCATTCAATCCAGCATCAAGGCACTTTTCTTGTTAGCAAGTCCCCATGTCCCATGATTATGCTTACCTAGATGCATATATTGGTTCACTAACATTTGATGACCAGTAACCTTGGTTATAAATGCCTTAACCCCTCTCCCCAAATAAAAGCACTTGGTTACTAGGCCATCCACTGTTGTATCAAAGTGTCAGGCTATATATTACTTGGAGAAGAGGTTAGATATACTAAAAAACCTGAAAAGTTGACTGGATCCTACAATTAATGTGTTTTGATGTGAGGAAAAGCAACAGGTGTTATCAGTTTCAAAAGTTGCAGAGAATGCTCATCTACTGAGTTTGCAATCGCCAGTGAAGAAGTCAGGCAGTGCTGTGTTTGGAAGACATTTTAGTCCAAGCAGAAGGGACATCAAGCTCTCTAGCAGTCTGACAGTTGTGCCACGCACTTGTTTTTCACCTACTGTTACAGAAGCGTGTCTCTGCAAAGTATCAATGACTTTATTGCATATATCCACTTGCAAGGTTGTCTTTGCAAATAGTCACAAAACTGTAGACTAAGGCCTGCATTCTGTGAGGTATTTATTGCCTACCTTCTCCTTGCTCTAAAACTAAGGGGCAGCTGATGATCACTATGAGATTTAGCTCTCAGCTGTTAATTTTAAATTCATCTGTATCAAATCTTGTCTTAAAAACACATCTTTGTGCATTTAAGTTAGCACTGCTTTCATTTTTGGGAATGGCTCAGCTCGCATGAGTACTGCGGAGAAATGAGAAACAAAAGTATGCATTAGCTTCCTCTTTTTCACTTTTCCTTTCACTTTTTAAGGAAGAGATTTGGAATTTGTGAATCAAAGGTAAGATATTGAATTCTGCCTTTCTTCTCCAGGCTTATGTATTTAATACCTGCACCATACTGCAGCTCTATGGCCTGAGAGCTAAACTGAAGACTTTGTGGTTGGCTGTACTTCAAAATTTGCTGTTTTGTAACAGCAACACTTCTATTCGTTATAAACTGCTTCCAAATAACATTAATATCAACTCTTGGAAGTTAAAATGCATATATGTGTCTATACTAGCAAATGAGACAACAGCTTAAAGGGAAATAATATGGTTTTATGATGCATCATCAAACAGGAAAACTTTTTAATGTATTTAAAGGAATGTGTCCAAAGGAGTTAATTACAACAGCTGTTTCATGTGGAAAACCAACTAGTATATTTAGTTCCATTTAACACAAATAAATTGGACTTTAAAAGGTTTATGCCCTCCAGTGGAGCTGACTATAATAGGTTGAGAATCTCTGGGGTTTCAGCTCCCACTGTGAAGTCAGTACTACAGCAACACAAGCTGATGTGGTTCTTCTGTATGTAAGACCTGGCATTAATTAAACTAAGTTAAATGCCTGAAGTTAAAATCAGTGTGAGGGTTTGTAATACTGTGTGATGATTTCCACACACAGGGGATGCTAATTTAAGTTTTAACCATCTGGTGATGCTCAAGATTTACACTCAGAGCAGAAGGGCAAAACCTACCCCAGGCAGCGTGGCTTTTCCACTGCTTGAGCCTAGAAATAACACTTCTGTTAAAAACTCTCCCTTTCTCTCAGGAGGAATAAAAGTGAAGCCAAGGGATCATCTAGCTCTTGAGCCCAGTGATGGGGCCAAAATTTTTGCAAGTCTTGATAAATAATAGTATTCTGCTAGGCTGCTATAGCATAGATAGATGCATGCTTGCCCACAAGGTAAACACAGCCCAGAATTAAGTTTAAAAATGCTTTCTTCTCTGCTGTGCTTTGTTTTGCCTGTTTGAGGCTTAGCAGGTACCTTAACTTACTACAGTACGCATATGAAACAATCCCAAGATCCTAACTACAGATGGAGAGTATATTCCCAAACTAACTGCCCCTGCAAAAGTCACAACACTAGAATCAACCCAAACAAACTCATGTTTTAACAGATCACAACAGTACTATAGAAATAATAATTTTTTTTTTTTTTTTTTTTTTGCAAACAGAAAAGTAGCTAGCTAGCCTGCACTTGAGAAATTCCAAGTGTGCTAATACAGAGAAAAATTTTATTCTTATTAGTCATCCTTCCCTACCACTAAAGTAGCAAGGTCTTATTCTCCCACCCCTATTTGAAAAATTCCAATCTAGGTAATCAAGATGGGCATGAAAGTGTCAATACTGACATGCGGTTTTATTTTAATGCCTTTATTTTTTTAAAGTGCACCATAGTTATGTTAAAAAAAAAAAATCTTTCCCTTTAATTATAATGTTAGACAGGGCCCAGTTCAGACAATTTCAGGGAACTGCTACAATGCGTTATATCACATACACTCTAAAACCTGTGTGCAAGTGTTTGATACAATCAGCTTGCTATGTTCCAAACAAAAAAAAACACTATATGATGTAATATTTTGGCACAGAGGTTTATGAACAAGCTGTAAGGCCCATTATTTATGTTTGTTGTGGCATCTGTAAGCTGTTCACCAACAAGTATTTCCTGCTCAGTTTTTACTATTTTAGCCCTAGATAAACACACAAGCTAGTAAGAAAGATAATATAATTCTATCACATAGATAATAGAATTATCTCAAGGATACATTCTTGTAAAATCCTCTGCAATTATTACCACTGATCTATACACAATGAACTATATAAGATTTCAGAAGTGACATGCCTAACTCCTGTTAGCACACTACCTAATTTAGGAAATGATTCAGGATTAACAATAATTAAGAACAAAATGCTTTCCATTTCTTTAACAGAAAGGGCAAACAACATCTTTAGGAATAACCAAAGTAGTCCTTCAAAAAAAAACATGCTATCAATCAAAAGTTAGTATCCACAACCTGCATTTGAAGACATCTAGGTCTCTGAAGCAATAGTCAGACTAAGCAGCCAGGTATTTAATGCAATAAATCTCACAGAAGTTAGCGAGCAGAGGCTAACAGAGGGGTAGTTTAACAGAAGGACTTGTGCTGAAATTGCTGTGGCCCACAAACTTTCACAGATAGCCGACTAGACAATGCGTGGCTGCCATATAGTTCTAATAAGCATGCAGATGGCTCAGCTGAGGCTTTGTGTTTTACTTGTGGTTTCTACAGTCATCATGAAGCCTGCATAGAGAAGACATACCCATTCCCCAATAAACTAACTACTACCATTTTCAGAGAAATGTGTTCTGACGAAAGGATGCTCCTTGGACTTCTCAAAAACCAAAAGGCCTCGAAAGGATGCTCCTTGGACTTCTCAAAAACCAAAGGCACTTTCTCCAGGGCACTACTGACAGTGTAATTTATATTACAGTCCTTACCTTCTGGGGGAGAGGTGAAAGGTGCTGAGGTGGAATGGGGAGAAAAGGAGGTGGACTGACATACTCAAAGAATGTTCTGAAGATGTAGTTACATTAAGCATTTTAGTTAAAAAGAAAAAAAAGAAAAAAAAAGAAAAAAAAAGAAAAAAAAAAAAAGTGCCCAGATACTAAAATTAAAGCTGTTAATGAATGTGCTGCTAGGAGAAAGGAATTGCAAAATACTGAATAAAATGACAATTATTAAAGATTTAGCTTTCTATATCTATTTTGAATAGCAGCAACTTCAAGGGATAATCTTATAAATTTACTCTAGCATCTAGTTTCTTTGTAGCAACAGCAGAAAACACATGAACTTTTATATTTACATCAATCCTTCAATGCAAGCTGGCACAAAAGGAACAAGGGAAGTTAAAATTATACTGACACCTGTCTTTCCAGGGCCTTCCAGCAAGTGTGTTTAGAACAGCAGCACCACAGCTCACAGCACAAAAAGTTTCAGGAAGTCTTAAATACCTAGATCTTCTGCTGAAGGAGAAACAAAATCCTTGTATTCTCACAACACAGCACATAGTGTTTTGAATTAAGACTTCTACAATGTCAGATTAGAAAGCTGACTAGACTAAATTAAATTAATCTACAGGAGTACCATAAAACTTCATCATCAGGGAAGATGTTTAATTTTTTTTTTTTTAAGAGCTAGCTGTTTCCTTAAACCCTGGTAGAGATCATCTTCAAGAAATATATTTTCTTGAATAAGATGCAAACTGTATGAAAAGGAAGGAAGGGAGACCAAAAAAAAAAAAATAGATACACACTGCCAGTTCTCATTAACTTTAAAGTTGAGAGTACAGAGTCACTCCCCCCACCCATAGCATCAATGTAATCAGTGCTTTGGTTTTTGCTACTTTCAATTTCAAGGAGCTCCTTCAGTGTTAGCAGTGAAGTTACAGCATACTAATTTCTGCAATCATTAAGGAAGGAGATCATATTCCCTTTCTCCTAAGCGTTGTTAGAAAAATATTAAAAAGTTACAGCTCATTATTTACTTCAGGCTGTATATGGCAAAGGTGTAATTATTAAATAACGGCAATTTATGTGACCAAAGAGATGTGGTATAATTAGACAATGATTTGGGTACAAATCCTTAACAAAACAAACAAACAAAAAAACCAGAAAACCCCCCCAACCTGTTTGAATGTTAAAAATCCAGATGAAAACAAATATGAAGACTGAACTGCTGTGCAACAAGTTGCAAGGCACATTTTAAAGCCAAGTTATAGTTTATGTGCACATAAATTTTTATGTAAGGAGAATACTGATTACCACAGTAGCATTCAGAGTCAAGCAACCATGGCATTTTTTTCTATCTGCACACCACCACATTTTCTATTCAGTTTTTAAATGGGTATGAACACAATTTGCATAATTTAGGAATTATGACACTAGGCCAAATCAGAATTCAGAAAGTCAATCAAGCTACTGAAAAATGTACAATTTCAGTATTTTTCCTGCATTAGAATACTAAACCTCAAGTCTTCTGTTTACATGAAGATGCTCCAAAAATAAAAGCTGGCTTTTTACACTGTCACAAATCTTAAAGTATTTCTTCTAGGAGGTCTGTTGGCTGATGTGATTAATTGAAACTTGCTTATTTTTAATCATGTGTAAATCTGATACAACAAGACACAAACAAGCAAGGTAGCACAAAGGCCTGTTCAGCTATTCAGACAAACAAGATTTTATGTAGTGCATAAAGTAAGTCTCCAGTAGGTCTGGACTGTAAATTTTCCACAGAAACACAGTCCTTGCATACTTCGTCGAATTATTCTTCACTTAACTTCAATATTTTTATCTGCATTCAGATAAAAAATATTTAGCTTAATCTATCAGAGACACAGGAGAAAGTGTGAGCAGGCACTAATAAAGGCCTAATAGAGCCAGTCTCTTCCCTCACTGAGGCATATAACCCCCTTGTCTCACAGTCTGTGGGAGGTAACTTTTTGGCATTTCATCAGCTGATGCTGGATTTTTTTCCACTGTTTCAGGTCTCACAGTTTGTCCCTCAGTACTTGTCTGTATGACACCTGAAAGAGCAGCTTCCTCGATATTTTTTTCGAGCCCAAGGCCCAAAGGCTGTGAATTCTGACCTGAGATCTGCAGCTGTGCAAATCCAACAAGATCCTCCTCATTAGCAGGAGTAACTTGCTTTGCTCTTTCGAAGCGTGGCCTGTCTGTGTTGGTTTCATCCTGACCACAATTTTGTTTGAAATACTGATGCCTCTGTGTCGTACTGTCATTCCCTCCAGCATGATCTTCTGATCTCTCTTCTGAATCTAGCAGTGGCTGTGTGGATTCAGATCTTGAAAAGACTTGTACAGAAGGTGTTTGGTCTCTGTAGCCATTAAGTACTACAGTAGAATACTGTACAGTGCTTGAAGTGTTTTGCGTAGTTTCACATTCGTCGCTGTCTGAGACACTTTGCCTAGGAGAAGACATACATGAGGATCCTCCGATACCACTGCTGTGCCCTTCTGAAGCACTTTTTTCCTTTTTAAGCAAGTCAAAGGGTTTTAAATCCTGTTCTGAAAAAGACTTCTTGTCATCAGCTTCTATTTCTACGACGCTTACATCGGTAAAGCTGCCTTCTGGGTACATCTGACCTTTGGAACTAAAGTTATGCTGAAAGAAATAAATTGATTTTGCCTAAGAGGAAGGTTATTTAAGCTTAAAAGAAAAGTACATTAATATCTCAGTTCCTATCCTGTAACTGCATTGAGATTATTATATAAGTTCCCTCCTTATAGAACTTGGCAATATCTCCCAAGTATCTTACCAAATGAAGAATGTAGCTATTTCAGTACAATGTCTTTATTACACATATATTCTAAAACCATAATTGCATGCAAGCTTTTCTCTAATTTCAATTGTTCTGAAGTGCTGTAAACATAGTACCGTCCATTGTGCAGCACAGACCCATTCTGGATTGAGGCCATACATAAATACACTCTTTCCAATAGCATATTCAACATCAGAGCACTTTTTCATAGAAGTTGGTAATAGCTTCTTGAACAGAATTTGCTGTGTCCTCCGTCCCACACAGGACATAAATTGCTGCTGCTTTCCTCATCCCAGAGTAACTCTGTTACAGTTTTCTCTCATTCATTACTTTATTGTACAAACAAGTAACTTTAAGGTTTTAAGAAGGGGACTCAAGAATTCTGTTGACCTAACCCTGATTTCATGTGACTGAGTAAAAGAATTAGTGCTTGACTCTTCAAGCTAGTAAACTGAATTTAAGGCACAATGTTAAAGCCTGTTCTATGCTGTGAGCTTGCATGAAGGACCATATATCCCTAATGCTGAATCTATTGCTGCAATTAAGTCTTCTACCCATGTATGGCCAGAATAACGTCCAGAAACTTAACATTTGGGTATTTTTTTCCAAAATCTGTGCATGTGCCAGAAGGGAGAAGACTCCCACTGGTCAGTTTATTTAAAACCTTACGGATTAAGAGGATGCAGAAAGATGAATATTACCTTAGCTGGAACTTGAGGGGACCACTGAGCAATATTACTCTTGGATGGATCAGGTACACTAGGCCAGATATGCTTTTTAATTCTGTAGAGGATTAGAAATAGAATAAAATGAAAAGAGGTACTCCTCAAATTTCTATGCTGGTAGTAAGCGTTCAATAATCCAGAACACTGGTCCCTTACACAGCAATTTTTCAAGTGTGAGACCATTTTTGTACTTCCATATAGAAACACTTCCTGCAATTCCTTACATCTTTGTAAGAAGCTGTATTACTTAGTGAAACGTGGCATTGCACTTACAACTCCTCCATGCATTAGCTGTACCCATATTATAAAAAAGGAAAACCCACAAATGGTAAAGGGGAGGGAGAGGATTTCAAACATATAGCATTCCAGAAGCTACAGAGCAATTATTTGACGTAGAGATTATGAGGCATATCAATATAGAAATACATTTTTGCTACTTCAATATAACTGAATTCTTAAATGCAGAGGCATATCACGGCTGTCATTAAAATTAAACAACCTTCACAAAAATAAAAAAAACATGAAAAATGTTTAAAGAAAAACTTGCTTAGTCTTTTCTAACTCTAAACTCATAAATTTAAGAATGTAATAACTTATTTAACACAAGAGTGTCTCTAGATCACATATAAAATATCCCAGCCAAACTTTTACTTTGAAATAGATTCATCTATCATACTCTTTACTCTATACACAGCCTCCAAAAGCAGATTCTCTGTAGGAGAAGCATTAATACATTGCAAGATGGGCTTTTCAACTGAAGTCCACTAAGAACTGGTGTTAGGAGCGGCAGAAAGGTAAGAAGGAAAAGGGCATAAAGTGCTGTCTTTAACTGGAAAGAAAAGATATCTGACAGGGGACATGTGAGAGGTGCTGCTCTTCGCCAGGGGAAATACTTCAGCAATAAGCTCTTAGCTAACGTCACAGACGAGCTCTAGGGTGAAGGGTGTAAAAGAGAAGGAAGGACAAGAAGGTGTTCCCCAGCAACTACTAAATACGCACAGAATTTGACAGAGGTTATGCAAGACAAGACATCTGCCTAATTTTTTCAGTTGCAGAACTTAAAAATGTTTGCTAAAACGCTACTTAAGTAGCTCAAATAGAGCCAGAACACATGTGCCTCACAGAATGATGACCACCATTCTCATATGATGAATCAAATTAACAATATAAAGAGACAGTGTATCCTGACCAAAACCTAACAAACCTAATCCTAACCACAACATAGCTAAAAAAGCAGGAGCTTCAGTGCTAATCATTAATAGTAGGTAAGAAGTAGAATTAGTATCATAGAAGCTCCCAGTTTCTCAGGGAAAACACAGACATTATTATCACCAACGAATGTATGTGAGTTTTACCTTTCACTCCTGCCTGAAGTACAGGGCATTCATTTGTTTATACTGAATTACAGCCATGTCCCTGTCATGTCCAGAAATATCGAAAGCATAAGAGAAATGTACTTCATTTATACTTACAAGTCACGTTTGTTAAAGCAAAACAAAACTCCAAGGAGTACAATCAACAGGAATGCTAGGCACACAGGTACAACTATGGCTTCAATTTCTCCTTTCCCTGAAAAAAGGAAAAGAAGCAGTTATAACTCTTTCTCTGGTATTTAAGGAACTCAGTAACAGTAAGCATTGCCACAGGGACAGAGAGAATCTGAAAGAGGATACATCCACAGGGCTTACGCTAAAACGTTTCAGCTACAGAAGAGCCTTTTCACTCTGTGGAAAAGCCTGTTGAGGAAAGCATGCAAAGCTGTGTCCAAACAATCTAAAGCATCAATAAAAATAGCAGGTTGCTCTAGAAGCTGTAATACTGTTGAAGAGCATGTAATTTTACAATTTAGGCAGATATGACAGTAACATCTGTACGAATGTATCTGTGGTCCAGCTGTTTCAGTGGCCTACCAGCTGTCACATCAACGGCATGGTCAAATGGCTAAGGTAAGCAAAGCCACTAGTCACCCATCCACTTACTTTGTACATGAAAATATCCACTGCTTGCGAACACTTAAGGCTGCATTATTGTAATGTATTCTCTCCAATATGTTATGTGCAATTTTAAATAAACCTTACAGAATATTTAGGGAAGAGCAAAGCTATACAGAATAATATCTCAAAAAGTGTAAGTCTAAAAAAACGCTTTCCAGACCAGAGCTCAGTTAATTTTGTTACTCTTACCATTACAACAGGAAGCACTCTCTAAAGCTACACACACAATAAATGGATACTTAACTCTTCAAAATGAGTTTCTGTAAAGAATTGGAACAGAAAACTTAGTAGCGACGTGAATGGGAATGCAAGACTGGAAGCCCAAGGAGGATTTTAAGAATGGCACGTGCTGATCAGCACCAAGATTAGCAGGCCAAGATCCCAAGCACATCTCTCTGCAGCTTCTCAGGATGCTCAGATGAGGATAAAAAAGGCCAGTCCTACACTCAAACTAAAACAAAGACTCAGGCCATTATCCTCCAGCCATTATGTCTTAAAGACTGGGGTCAAAGCCATCAGACCTCAGATAAGAGGACAAAAACAGTGAATAAATCCTAATGACTGCTGGAGAAAAGACTAGTCAGTGTCAGCTCCTGAGGGGTACAAAACAAATAAAAACCCAAACCAGAATGTTTGACAACATAAGAACAATCTAGGAGAACTGCAGAGAATAGCTGATGTCCCTTTTCCTCCGTACAATTGCAAGTAATTGCTTGCAAGTATGACAGTGTGACTGGAATAATCTTTTTAAATAAAATCACTTTCCCCTCCTATCAGGTCTTGCACTGAGCTTTGCTACACTGTTGCAACATTATCTCCTACTTCTATTAATTCTGCTACTCTCTTACCAAATTTTTGTGTCGTAAATGTAAAATCAGGACCACTCCGGCCTCCTTCATCTGTGTATGCCATCATCCGCACGGTATACAATGTGTCACTGGCTAGAGAAGAAAGGGTATATTCTGTCTTGGAAGGATCCACTGTCACAGCTAAATAGAGGAAAAAAATTATATTAATTTTCTGTACAATTTATTAGACCTGCACAAACACAGTAGCACTAAGACACCATGATTTCAGATGTGCAAAACAGTTTTAGAGGAATGCCTGGCTGCAAGGAAAATACAACAGAAACAGCAAAACTACAAATTTGTACAAGGAGTGCCGAGATTTGTTTGTTTCTGTACAGGAGTTTGAATCAACTGATTTAGCCTCTCTCTTGATGATACCATATGTGTTAACTTTAACTTTTAACTTCTTTAATGTGTTCTTCAGAAAGTAGGTATAAAATAAACTGGTAGTAAAGCTGTCAGTCTTAAAGGCCTTCTAATCAATAAGGAGGATACATGGTTATCTAGAAATCCAAACCAGTGTAGGTGTAAGTGACTGGCCCTTCTGCTTTAACTGGATTTAACAACAACAACAAAAAAAATCTGATAGTGCAACACCCTGTCTATGCCTGCAGGTCATGCAGACTAGTAGTAACTAAAAATCACATCATAGAAAGTGTCTCAAATCAGCAATATGTTAACTTAGAGCGCCAAGAGGATCAGAAATCCATTTTTGTTGAAGAGTTTATCAAAGTTAAATACATGCAACACATTTCTATCTTGAATGGTCTAGCTTTATCTTGCTATACCACCATCTTCTCCTGTATTTAGATAGAAAGATAGGAGCAGAATATTTGCAAATCAGCTTTCAGAAACTAAACTTAGTACCTTATACACAGACTCAATGATAAGAATTCTTTATTAGGAACTTTTCTGTTTGGTATGTAGCAGAGCTGCATACATTTCAGTGTATGTCTCATGCAAGCCACACACCTCAGGCACCTGCTTTGTGTCATCAAACAGACTGAGAACCACACCTGAGTCTGTATTTTGTTTTTTTAGGAACATATGTTAGGAAGGAAACATGAATATTTCAATGCTACAAAGTAGTTCACTACTTTGTTACCTGTTTCATTTCCATCAACAGTTTTATAAAATATTGTGTAACTCCTGATAAACCCGTTTTGCTCATCCACTGTGAGATGGTTCCATGTCAAAACAGCTTCAGCTTTTCCTACTTTTTTCGTCTGAACAGTTGGTCCTTTTGAAGGACCTGTAATGGGAGATGAAGATTAGATTCTGTTAGGGTCCAATCCATAGAAGTAGTATATTAATGAGCACTGAGTTGTTGTTGCATAAAATTTTCAGTGGAATAGCTGAATTTGATCTACAAAGCGTTATTTTCAGTCAATATATCAACTCCAAAGATATGTCACAAGAAAAACCTCTTAAAAAAATACAAAAAACAGTAATCAGCAGACCACATGAAATTTTCAATTCAGGTTAGTCAATTAATCTTGATTTCACACTCGAAACCTAAAGTAAATCAGTGCAGAAATATTACTATACCAATAAAATATCAAAAAAGTCACATACCAAATTATCTCATAAAAGTTTAAAAAAGGAAGGAGTCAATTACAGACATCTGTTAAACTCCTAAATATTTCAAGTTGGCAGAACATGTGTTAATGGAGGGGATGAAATCAATTATGACAGATGATCCTCATGAGTAGGATCATTTTTCATTATGTACTCCACATTAAAGCAAAGGTCTTATGATTTTAGCCAAGTCAGTTAACGTGTTCTAAGATGAAAGTTTTGTACTTACGATCCTGCTGAAGGTAAGCCTTCACAGACTGTCCACTTCCCTGACCATCAGCATATAGAGGGTACACAGTTATCAAGTAACACTTGAATGGCTTTATATCACCTAATAGGAGAATTTAAAAATGTGTTGTTTTAGAGATACTACAATTCTTCATCATCCCTCTCATTTCTAGGGTTCTGAGTTTTGGCTGTTTTATTAGATGCCTTTAAACCTAAGTCACTTAACTATTTTTCTTCTAGAACTCACTGATACACCATTGCAAGAAACTAGCTAAGGAGTAATAAAGTAGTTCACATTCAAATTTTAAAGGTAATAAGTAGACCTCATAGAGGTCTTTGTTTTTCTAACTTTTTCTTAAAATAAGAAGCCCTCCTCTGTCTGCAACATTGTGACTCCAAAAATTATACATTTGACCTCCTGATTATAATCTGAAAAGGACTGTAAAGCTGAACAAGTCTCGCTGTTTGAACCAAAAGAGGGATCGGAGAGCATGATTTTGAAGAAATTATTTTCACTATTTTGAGAGTTTCTGAGAATAAAGAGATTAAAAACAAAACAAAGGTAAAAACCTTGATGTTACATAACATGAATTTCAAAATGCAAGAATAGATAAAGTTTTATATTTGGCAAAAATATACAGACACTTCCACGCACTCATGACCAACTAAGAGTAGCCCTTAACTCTATCCCAGATTCCCGTCCCACAACAAAATTCTCATCTGCATCAGTATGTTATTCACTTTCAGAATATTCATTAGGTTTTTAAGTGTTCTACAATGTATTTTTAAAATTATGAGTTGAATACCTTTTAAGTATGTTCCTTGAACATTCCCTGGTTCATTCTGCCATTCTGTGACACAGTCAGAGCTGTCTGACACCAGACACCATTCAATCACGTATTTGAGAACGTAACTATTTGGAGCAGTCCACCCTACCCACAACTTGCCATCTTTAGGAAGTGTTCTAATATTCTTCACAGGAGCTGGGATTAAAGAAAATAGAAAAGTGTTAAAAGTTGACAGTTCTTCCAGCAGACGTATAATAAAAGCTTCTGTTAAATGTGGATACTCATGATTACTGTAAGAGTGACAATTTGACAGAACCTAATTAAATGTAAAAGCCATTTTTTGAAATTTGGAAGCTAGCATTTGAATCTCTGTCAGAGATCCAAATTAAGCAGTATTAGGCTATCTAAAAACTGGAAAGTGCACTCAGTTTCTCTGTTCTCAAAGAGATACTATATTCCCTCCAACAGAAAGGGTCTATTTCAGAAGGAAATCAGATCTCGAGACACCTCTGAATTCACATTCTAATCCTCATCTCATGTACCTGACCAAATATGTCTGGCTGAAATGCTACTCCGTTCTATGAAACACAGAGTATATTGACACTCTTAACTGATACTCTTAATTAACCGATCTAGCAGTTTTAGAACCTGTGTCTGTCTCTTGGTGCTCATACTAAAAGCAGCAGATCTGTCAGGATGCTTATTTTTTGCTGCCTGTACAGGTAGTGTTTGAAATGTCTAAAAAGACACTGTATTCTTCAGATGCCAGAAATAAGGAGCAATCCACCTGTAGCTGCTGCTACTACTACTACACAACAAAGTGGAACATGAGCAGTAAATGGAATTCTTGTGGAAGTTTCAACACGCAATGTCTAGGGAAACTGTGCGAGCAGAGGACAAAGCAGCCTCTGGGACATGGAATGCTCAGACTGGGACAAGACAAGAAAGGGAAAGAAAAGTTTAAAAAGGTTAGAAAATAGAGAAGGAGGAAGAACAACAACAGGTGTATACATGAAGTAAAGGATGCCTCCCTAAACACCCACTGATTTTTTAAAAAAACAGAAATGCCTGCCACATTAAATAAGGTCTTAGGGGAGGTTGCTACAGCAATGCTATGCTATTAAAAAGAATCGATAGGGAATACAGTAGCTCTAAGGATCAAAATCCAGCAAAATAACAAAGCTTAATGGCACAGCTTCAAGTGGACCCGTGAGTAAATAAACCTGCCCATTCCTTAATATACAAATGGTAGCATAGTTATAAGGATTAAGAGCAGAGACACATCCAATGGTTCTGTAATTGAGTCCATGCAAAAGTATTATTTTACACACACTGAAGATTTCTGATAACTTTCAAATGTGTCTGCATGACATTTGTTAAGAGAGACTGCTAGGAAACTAACCTTTTGAATTCCTTGCTGGGATAAGTAAAACTGATGAAGGGGATGCCCCAGCTTTGTTATGGGCAATCACAGTCACTTCGTAAGTTCCGTTTGGCAGCTTTAAGGTAAGGCTGGTCGTATTAACGTTGTATTTCTCTGGTGGACGGATGAGAGGTGATTTAGCTCTGACAGTCACCTCATACCGCAAGATTATTCCATTGGTTTCAAATGGCTCCAATGCCTGTTAGAAACATATCTATTGTTAGACTGATACTGAACTAACGTTACTTAACCTTTAGTGTCTTTGAAGATTAGTTTAAATGCTTGAGAGCAAAACAAGTTATATAGATTGAATAGCCGTACGTTTGAGAAAAGTGCAAACAAATTCAGAGTTCATTTCTGTAAAGCAGTAATTTTCAGAACTATTTCTTGTTTAAATCGTCCTTTTCTTTGCTCACAATCTCATATAGTAATCTAATAAAAAGCTGTGTGGATGAAACATGCATTGTGTGCCTTCACAGCACAAGGGTATAAAACAAATCTCAGGTTATAATCTAGGTTGCATCTGAATATGAAACAGCATGAGTAGTTTTCTTTTACTACATGTAGAAAAAAAATTGTTTCTCTATTATTTGTAACAGTATTAGTTTTCAGATAATTTAGAGAAAATTGTTGAAAAAGGTAAACTTAATAGTTTAACAATAGCACCAGTTTGCTAAACTAATCGCTTGACACCAGATGCTGAGCTAATTAATAATTTCAGAAGTGGCATGTGGGATATACAAGTTAGAGCAGAACATGATGTAGTATCAATGTATGTATAACTTCACCCAAGGCACCAAGGGCAGGGTGGGGGGGAAGACAGCTAGGTCAAATTTGACACAAAGTTCACAGACCAGAAGAAAGCAGGAGATGGAGACTGACCATAATTGCATTCAGTTTCTCAACTTTGAACTAATTTGTCAGCTAGCTGCAAAGAACTACTGCATGCAAAAGTACTATGCTGTATTTAATAAATCTGGTCTCTGGAACATCTTTACGCTTATTCAGTTTTGAAGCTAGAGGATCACTGTCCAATCAGTGTTAAAAAAGCTGCAGGATACAGCAGAAAGTTTAACATGAAAGTTTATTTTGTTCAAGTGAAAGCTTCTAATTCCACAAGCTACTTAAAGACAGTAGATGAGGAATCAGAACAGATCATGCTAAAGTAGATTCTGTATACTTTGGTTTGCAGATGTGTGCCAGTTAACTGATGGCATTTGTATCTATCTGTTTAGTATACCTCTTATAGTAGGTAGCTATGAAAAATCAAAGTTACTTCTAGTGTCAGTAAAATCTGTACCATCCCAGCTATCTACTCAAGTTTGTTGGGGTAAAGTTTTTTCACTTCAAATCATGTGTAAAACAATGCTCAAATCCTGCAGTTTATCACTTTGCTTTACCTTCCACATCAGATGCACAGTCCAGAAAGCTGGTGAGTGAGAAGCATCAATGATTCTCCATATAGGTGGCCCTTTAGATGGCTCTGATGAAAGAAACAACGCTTAAGAATAGAAATATTTTTCCTCAATTTGCTTCAATTCATCATTTTACTACAACTAGCTTCTTACCTCCATTTTTCAAAAGCTTATACAAATTGTTTCCTTATTCCCTTGAAAGCCTCATGATACAAATGCAAATATATTTAGTACATTACGAGGAAAACCCTCATGGAAAGGTTTCTTGAAGGGATGAGCAAAACACCAGTACAATTCTAAGCGCACCAACGCCAAAGTTACTGAGCATCACCACGTTGAGCATTTGCAGTAATGGACTGCACAAGACAGTGCAAAATAAGGCATGACCAATCTATCCTGGGCAGCCTGTGTCCAGAGGCACTTCTGTATGCTGCTCCCCCCTGCACACCCCTCAAGATCAGAGGGTCTCAAGATCAGACCAGCTAAAAAAAGGAAGCGCAAAAGAGTTAATCAGCTGACAGGTTTCTACTGTCATAAGTCCCTAATTTTCCACATATCTTATCCAGAAAGGGCAGCAGAACCACAGTACTTTGTACAATACTACAATACTTCTTGGTGTGAGTACTGTTAAAAGATTTCCACTACAAATTTAATTTCAAGATAAAATGAATTAATCTGTTACACTGCACAGAGCAAGAGAGAGTTGCCAATCCTTTGAGAAGGCCTTAGCCATGACAGAAAGAAAGATCGATCTTAAAATGCAGTTACACTGATAATCTTGCTAGATTGTCTGTGTTTTCTCTGGGAGTTGTTTTATTGCGTTTTTATTATTAATCATTTGTTATGTAGGTACATTTCTCAATGTGCTCTTTGCAATAGGCAGCTGTGCTATGAAAACAAACTGTAAAATTTTGGCACAGGTTTGCCACCTAAAGTTGCTTGTCAGGGTCCTACAGTTGGAAGGAGACAAAAAAAAAGATCAAGAACAAGTCTTAGCTACTGTCAGATCTTTAGAAAAAATAATTCATGGTGGATACAGTTAGCGTTTCCAGTCTTAATCTTAGCTGTATTTATATTTTTATGGAGAGCAAGGCAGTAGAAGTTACACAGTATGCAGTCATCAGTGCAATGTTCAAACTGAAAGAAAAATGTTAGTTCTGTCTTAGGAATATGTGGTCTAGGGCTAAGGATCTTAAATACAATGAAAGAAAAGGAGGGCTCCTGATAATGCCTGTGTCCTCATGATAAGGACAGCCCAACAGTAGAACACACTGTGCAGAGAGGCTGTGCAGTCTTAATCCTTGGAGGTTTGAGAAAGAGCCCCAAGCAACTTAGTGTGACCTCCAAGCTGACCTTCCTTTGAGCAGGAGGTTGGAGGACTAGAGACTTCCTGAGGTCCCTTCCAACCTGAGACACTCTACAATCCTATAAATTGGCATGTGTATCTAATCACATGCAGGAGGGTACCATGCCTCTGAAATTGTCCCTGAGCAAACTCAGAAAGGGAAGTCATGTCATTGCAGGTTTATTACAATAGCAACAATGCCAACTAATTAGCAAGCACAGCAGGAGAAAAAGGCAAGAGTCATTTTTATCCAGCAGAAAACAGATAATACTTACATTTGCTGTATTTCACAAGAACTAGTAACACAGTTATTCCCCAACAGCTTACTGAACACTAAATTACTTCATTCTACCTTTAGTGAAAATCAAATACACCACCACGGGTTGTCTTGACACTGGTGAAGCTCAGATTGAGAAAGATACCAATCGTAAGTATCTGTTAATGATGTTAAATTATTTTCAGTTCAATCTAAGAAATGGGTTATTCAGATGAACAAGAGGAAAGCAGACCACAGAAAGACTGAGTTAGACACTGAAGCCCAGGGCTTCTACGTGGAGATTACAGTTTGGATTCCACAGACATACACAGTGCAACATGCAACTTTTGTTAAAAAAAAAAAATCCAGTTTGTCACAATTAAAGGGCAAAATATATAGATGTATATACACTGCATGTAGCTTTGTTCATGTTATTAGAAAAATTAAGAATCTAGTATTATTTGAAAGTGGTTGTTTTCATACTGTAACATACATGGATGAGATTAATGTCAGTGTTCCAATAATTACTACTCAATTGTTGTGTAATTTTCCTTTGTATGACTTTATAGTTGCTGCAACAATTGCTAAGTTACAATAGGTTGCAAAACAAAACAACCAGCTCCCCAAATCACCTAACAGAAAATACTTAACATGCTATTCTAATGACCTTGGCAAAACTCAGTTGCAGAGATCCTGTAGAATTTGCTTGAAGTGCAGAGACAGTAAGGCATCACTGGTAGGAGATACTATTGGAATGACTCCATGAGCTTTAAAGTATGTTAAATGTCATAGCACATTTGGTTGTAGTTATTTTAATGCCACAATGCATATTTTTACTGGTGTAAAAGCAATGCATATGTTGATGAGCAACCGCAAGCGCTGAATGAGGTTAAAAAATTTGCTGTGGAATGCAAAGGATAGATAAAGATCTTATCAGCAGACATCAAGTGCAGTAACAGTCCCAGGGCCACTGCTCTGAAGGAATCTGAAACTGTACACTGAAGAACATACAGGTGAATGGTAGTGGACAGTATCATTACAACTGACTAAAATGTCACAAGGAGGTGGATGGCCGGTCAAGCTGGTTCAATGAGCTGGTTGTAGTGTGCATGGATTTGGTGGATGATGACAATGGTGGATGATTTGGTGGATGATTTACCAATGTTGAGTATCTATTCCAGGAAGCAGGGAAAGCTGATCTTTGACTGACAAAGGCCCTTCAGTACTTTTTTTCCAGGTCAGTAAGCTTATTAAGGCTTAGCCTAGTGGTTTGCTTAATCCTAGCTATTTTTTGATTAACTTACCCAAAAGATAACTGCTTTAACACTTTGATGTTGTGCATATGCTTCTTGCAAAGTGCTTTTGTACAAGACTAAGCATGATCCAAACACTGACCCAAAAATAGTTACAACTGGTAAAAGTCTTCCTCAATAAAGCATGATAGCAACAATTCAGTGTTCATCTCTATTGCATCAAGTTAAAGGATGCTGGAAGCCTAGAACTACGAGACAACAATGACTGAGTCACCAAGGAGGAAAAGTGTAAGGCAACAGTAATTTCTTTGTGATTAAATATACTCAAATAAAACCATTTTCCACATACAGATTTAATCTTGCTTAAAATGAGCGGGTCATTATATTGCATCCTTTCTTTCTTATCCTCCCATAATGAAGAATAATACCCTTGATTATTGTGGATAGAATAATGTGAACAAGTGGATGCAAGAGTGTAAAACACGGGTGTAAGTGATGCTGTGACAAAGTATTGCAGATGCAGAATTTCTTAGGAAAGATGTTAAGAGCAAAACAGAAATGTTATTTGGATTCTTTGGTGAACAAGCAGCTACACATCCCATATGCATAGTGTTTTATTTCTTTATTTTATTTAATTTGGCAAGAAGTCTACGTATACCATATGACTAGAATCTTGTAGTCCATATTTACTGATATCTGCTCCCCTGTGACTTTCTGGCACCCTCCTGAACCTTAAGTTACAAAATAAGTGTTTGTCTACCAAGATTTTCATACAAGCAGAGTAAATTCTGTTACAACAGAGGATAAGCTCAGAATAAGAAAAGCAATACTCCAGCAGCCCTTGAAAGGGGGTACATACACACAAAACCTTTCTCCTTTGAAAACATGAGTTCTTGTTAGCAAAGTTATTCTCATGCTCTTTGAAATGCCTGTCAAGTTAATCAGTATTAAAAGCAACTCAGGAGAGGCCTTGTTGCAAGTATAAACAGCTCAAATAAGGATACAGAATTTCAGCTGGCTTTTGACAAACTGCTGAGCACTTGCACACTGAGAGTCACTGACCTACTGTCATGCCTTACTTACTATCTTCAGTTGTCACCCCATTCTTTTCTTCACTCCAGTTACTCCAGTAGCCCACTCCATCTTCCTTCATACAACGAATTGAAAATACATACTCTGTGTAGGGCCTGAGACCTTGAACACTGAATGAAGTTCTTGGTGAGGCTGTATCTTCAGGAGGGACCTGTAAGGGAAGGAAGATTTTTAGAGGCACTGACCAAGAATTGTAAAAGCTCAGTTCTACACTACTACAGCTCCCATGTAAGAGAGCTTCTCAACAAAAACAGCTTTATTTTATAATAGCTTCACTATTGACACCTTTATATACTACAGACTCTGTACAACATTGCATTTCTTCATCCTATTTCCAAAAGCCTTAATTCAACCACTATTTTGGGAAGGAACCAAACACAGCAGTGTGTTTATTTACTCAGGTGTAAACCAAACCAAACCTAGAATATGTAAACAGCTATCTCAGAACAGTCTTTTATAATCTGCTTTCATTTTCAATCAGTTTATGCTAAAACAGAGGCAGACAAATTGTACAAAATTTCTTCCTTCCCATAGAATTCTTCTACTTATTGATCTATAATATCCTGCCTCATGTTTCAGGGCTCTGTTGGGTATCTGCTAGACTATCAGTTGCAAACCAGCTATGCTAGAAGCCTATCAATCTAGATAACTCTGGATCATTGCTTCCAGTGACATAGAAAAAGATTCCTACTGTATATGTATGGAAATAGGTAAGCTTCTGTAAATAGACACACACACACTCTGACTCAATCACACGCAACTTCACATTGCAATCATTCACCAAAGAAACCCTTCACCTGCAACAGAAATGACCACAAGTTAAGCACATATGCTGAAAGTTCAAGAGGCTAATTCTGAAGGCAAAGAACCATGAGCATTGATTAATAGGCTGGTATTCTAGCTGAAGATACTACTCAAATTTTATCATCCCAGCCAAACAAGTTCAGTTCTTTAAGAGTTACTGCTTGTGTTAGGGGAAGACAGGCTAAAAGGACTCAACAATGCAATACATGGACAGATCCTGGAGCTGCAGAATAAAGTGTAGTGGATAGTGCTTTATAAGACATCAACATAAGAGTCTGCTGCATTAATCTGTTTGAAGCTCAGAAAGTTCCTCTAAAGGAATACACTGCAGTAGTCATAAGCAGCAGCTTCATGCTACCTGCTTCAAACACCACCTGTTGGAAAGCCAGAAGCAGCCTTCACTCCAACAAGATCTGAAATTCAGAATGCTTTTGGGCTTGTATGTTGAAACCAAGTAGGGGCTGATCTCGATGAACTGACAAGTGTTTCTGTAATGCTCATGCTCTGAGGGAAAGGCAAAAAATGAGAAGCTACTGAGGACATGCCCAAGGACAGTGACACAGAAAAAACAAGAATGAAGACAACTCTTGATATGATGTTTATATATTACAGTGCACTACAGTTAAGGAATACTCATTCTTTTCCAGTGTCTTTATTGCATCAAAGCACATATACAGAATGATTGTCCTGCATATGTGCTGCAAGTTCAAAAAGCACATCCCAGGATTGTACAATGTTTGCTCAAGCTTTAAGTGGATTTTAGATCAGTAGTTCTGCATGTGCAAAGGAAGTCCAGAGTTGATGTTCTAGCTATTGCATGTACAGAATAAAAATGCAGAACATACTTCAGCATGACAGGGAGGAAAGCTGACAAGTCCACCAAAAAAGGCAAAAGGGGCATCATATTCTGGTTAAAATCACCACTGAAAAGCTCACCTACACCCCTGCCTTCATGAGTAGGCCAGATAGACTCTTGGGGAGCTGAACACTCTAAATTACAGCAGTAAGTGAACTTCTGCTGCAGTTCAGCAAATGGATTCTGGGTTGCACCATAAGAGTGACAAGACAATACTTATAAGTGTTACCTGCATCCAATTTGTTTCACCAATGATCCTATAGCGAATATTGAATTTCAGTTTCATCACAGCTGCTGAAATCCGGTTCTCCCAGGACAGTTTCAGAACAGTAGGCAATATTCCTGAGTTGACAGATAAGTTATGCGGAGACAGTGGTTTCACTAGAAGAGAAAAAAATTAAGTCAACTCTAGAGCTGCATTGTTTTATTATGCCTCTATAACTGGGTACACTATGCTGACAAAACTCTGCTATCATTAAGACTTTTCACAAGCAGAAGTGGCTGCTACTTTACACTACTTTCTAAATCAGACTACTTAACAAGGACTTCCTATATGAATGGCAAGTAAATCTGTCACCTTCCCCTAACTTTGTCCAGCATAGTTCAAGTTTAGACAATAATATTTTGCTAACATTAGGAATTTTACACTGAAGAAGCATTAATATACTGATCCAGCAATATGCACAGAGGCAGCAGTCTTATGTGCTACTCAAGCTTTAAGAGGTATATAGTTACCTATCTCAATGGGATCAAAAACAAGACGATCTGATTCAGCCTTGCCAAGAGCATTTGCAGCTTCTACCCAGACCTCCAGGTTAACAAAGAACTGAACATCAGTAATGGTACAAGAATTATTCACATCTTTTGGTATGCAGTCAGGAAAATCTTCCCGTGGCCTGAACGAAGTAAAAACAAGGTATCAAGCAGCAAGTTTGGTTTCTTCAGAGAATGTCTTCAAGGAGATCAGAGTACTCCATGAACAGTAATCAGTTTAGCTCATGTTCCCTTCTTTACCATTATCTTCGTTGTAAGGGGGAAAGAGTTGAAGAGATTAGAGCAGCTTCCTCAGTCATAAACACAAGGCTGCATTAGAATAGAAACTAGAATGCAATCTCTTGATTCCAAGTCTCATACCTTAAAAAGGCTAAGCTACTGTAATTATGAAGTATTATAAAAAACCCACTAGCTTAAAGTTCAAGAATTGGTACATTTAATCATAAGCAATATAGCTAATAACTGTAACATCAAAGCATAGTCATGCATTCAAAGAGGTAGCCTATTTTTTGTTAACAGCATACCCTCTTCTAGGTAGAGTGTTACATCTACTACACATCATTATTTTTGTTCATCTTCTACTGCACTAACAGCACAGAGATAGTTTTAAGGGCATTTAAAGAAAACTAATGCTAAGTAAGTTTCCTATCTATTCATGGTTTCTACTACACTCCTATATTATCAAAATACTTGAAAGAGGGGAATGACTACCTACAGCTTTCCACTTCCCTCTCTCTCTCCAGAGGGCAACAACAATTCTGTCCACTCCATCTTAAACTACAAGAGGCCATTTGAAAAGTTTGAAAGAAATATTTGCCTTCGCACAGGAAAGACTCCACTCTTGGCTGAAGCTTCTGTGTCAGGATTAAATTTAAGCAGTACAAGAACATGCTCCTCAAACACCATTCTGAGCTCTTAAGGAGTACAAAGTAGACAACATCTCTGCAGGATTCAGTCGCTATATTTTGGTTTCTTTACTTTTTTAGCATGGGATAGAACAGTCACCACAAACAGGTAAAAATAGGTAATTTGGGTCCAGCCACCTAATGACTAATGTCTATAGTACTCAAGCCATGCTAATGGTGCATTTGAGAAACAGAAAAATGAGACAGTGTTACTAAAACAAATGCAGTAACAAAGTTTGAAGTCTGACTTTCAATTACTTAAAATGTGAACTTATTTAACACTCCCCTGCCCTCAAAGAGGCAGCAATGTTTCTGAAAACTGGATTTTTCTAAGCATCAAGAAATTTCAGAGAAGTTTAGTTTAGCCTACAAGACATTCTTCAAAATGATGTAGATGTACTTTTTAGAGCTACTTACCACCTGTATTTCAACCTAAACTGAGTGTCCAGGAATGTATGCCTTCCAGGGTTCCAGGTACAAGTCATAGGATATGTAAGTTTTGACACCTGATGCACAATGCAACTTAAGTTCTTTGGCTTCTCTGGCGGCACTGTATGGAAAAGGTTAGTAAAGACAGTCCATAAACACATTTTAACACTAAGAATCACACTAAGTAACCCATTAGAGCAATTTCAGTGAACATCAGAAATATTTATATCTCTGTATCTATATCTATGTATATGTAAATAGATATTAAATATATATACACATGTATATTTTAAAGGACTTTTTTTAAAGGAGGGGTAAAAAGCACTAGAGACCATCTAGTGATGGAAGTCAAGGAGTTAATCAGGTGTTCTGAGAAACAGTAGGCAATATAGGGAACAAGCAGCTGATAATGAGGAACAGCATGAAATATTTCCCATTCTTTGGGGCAGAAAAAGATATCAACCCTTTCTAATCTATAGTACTAAATCCATTTTAGTTGCAGAGAAAAAAGTTAATGGGTAATGAACATTTGCATATACTGGCTCTACTAATAAACTGAGCTCCAAGGCAAATTTGACAGGTCTATTCTCCACCCCCTCTCCCCCAAACTATGGAGAACAGACACTTTAATCTGCCCCCCCCCCCAATTACATTAAAAGATAAGTGATCCTCAGCAATGCACTTTAGTATTGTGTAAGATGTCCTCCAGAGAGCAGCTGAATTACTTCTCTCACTTCTTAAATTCAAATTGTAACATACAATGACAATATTGAGTTTGTTTCTAGCTTTGAGAATATTTACCACTGTAATACACTTGAATCCTATCACTTCAGTTTTACTTTGAACAGAACTTCTGACTTACATAAAGACTTTTAGTTTTGATCTTGAATAACCATATTCTTTTCAAACCTACTGTCATTGTTTAGAGCAATTCTCCTCAGTTGACAGAATGAAAATAGAGTAGCTTTAAATACAAGTGCACCTCACAAGATGCATATATGAATTACCTGTAGAATGCTAGCAGTACTGCCATTCAGTTTAAGATATTCTACCCCATCCTCAACTTTCCATATATTTTGTCTGTCCCTTCTTTTCTGCTCAGAAATTTACTCATCAGAACTTTGAATGGAAAAATTCATTTTTCTATTTCATGGTAGAACTCTCACTTTAAAATAGTGAATTCAAGGCAGCCTATTGTATGCAGAACATGCGATAGCTGTAATACCTTTTGCTAGCATTGGGAGGCTATAATTCATTAGTAGTTCATATCCCACAAAGGACACTCATGAACATACTTTGACCTGTCATTTTATACACTGTTACCAATTCATTCGCATTACTTTCTCAATATCTCAATCTTGTCTCAAAGAGTAATTGCTGAGAACTATGCAAATGATTCAGTGCTTGAACAGGAAAAGTTTAAAATTAGTTAAAAGTATTTTCTTAAGTATAAGGGTAGAGCAATTCAAATAGTGTACTCTATTTTTAAGGACACTCACTTATGAATCAGTATTACAGATGGACTTGATATCCTTCTCAGCCCTTTGATGGAAACATTAAGTTTATAAGGTTGTTGTGGAAGAAGGATGCATATCTTACCTTATTTCTTTGAATACCAGCAAGAACTAAGGAAGATTTGGTTTCTTGACTTGGATTTCTTTTGCTTAAGCTTGCATTTTCCCTCCAAAATTTAGTCTTCTTGCTACAATCTTTTTCCATACATGAAATACGTCACAGTATTTTCTGTTTTAGAAAATTTTATTCTACCAGCTTTGATTGCATGTAGCTTGATAGTGTTTCAGGCGTGTATTCAGGAGAGATTCAGTGAGTAGAAATAAATGTCTCACAACATGTATACTTTTTATTATTTACATTCTTCATCAGAAGTGATTTTTCCTAGAAGTTAATGCTTCAGACAAAAATAAAAGGCAAGGAAAAAGGTACTTACAGCCTAATGTAACTGTAATTCCATAAATATTCTGCTCAATCTGTCCATCTGCTAGAATGTTGCATGTCAGAGGAGTAGCAAGTAAAGAAGTGTCATTGAATGTGACACTGGAAACAGTTCTGTTTATTTCATGGTATTGTTCTTTAGGTACCAGTCTATTTTTAATTTTCCAGATAATTTGATTAGCATATATATTGCCAAAGTCAAGACAACTCTCATTCAGAATGCATAATGCTGTGAAATTGGAACCAAGGGCCAAGACAGGAGACTCTGGGATGATGTGGCCACATGACTGCACAAGTCCACCTGAAACTAAAGAACAGCAGCATCAGTTTTGGTCGGGTTTTTTTGGAATATAAAGAATTCCATAACCATTACTCTGGTACAATATTATTTAACATGAAAAGTCTTACACCATGTGTCTAGGCAGGAAATGAATTATTTACTTGACAGTTGTAAAACTGAAATGCATTAATCACCAAGTACAGACAGATATAAAGGGCAAAACCAGTGTGGTTTTCCCTAGGCCTTGCAAGAACATTTTACCAAGCAAGAAAAAGGTGAATTAAATTACAAGGGCCTTTAAATAGGGTGAGAAGAAGAATCAAAGATTGAATGTTTGGTATGTTCCAAAGGATGAAGGCAACATATTTGAGGTTACCCTTATATTTAACTTTTCCTCAGCAGAAAATACCTTTTGAACAAAAAAATTTGAAATAAACATGCATCTTTTATGTTGACTAGTTTTTAGAAAAGTCACATACTAACAATTAAATATTTGAGTCATCCATTTTGAAAGCTTCAGTATGTATACTTTAAAAGTATTTGGGAATTAAAGTGAACTCTACACATTTGATAACACTATTTTCTTTATAAAGAAGCTTCCACACAAACTGACTATTGCTATGCAACCACATATATAAAAAAGTCAGCGTCCAGTTTTAAAGATGAACAGTCAGCTGACTGAGATACTGACTTGAATCAATAGCCATACTAAGCACCTTTAAGATGATCATGTGCTACAGAACAGAAGTGGCCCAAATCTTGATTATAGAGCCTACAACACAAGCTTATGAATAGTTTATTGCTGTTTAGTTTGACCAAGACAGGCTTTCATCTAGCTACTGTTTGGCACATGTGAAGTTAAATCACATGATATTCAAGTTTTTTGACTCTATAGGACCGAGTTCACCACTTTGGTCTGTTAGAATGACTAATGCTATGGTGCCAGTGGAATGAACGCAGCCTTCCACTGAAGGAAGTCAGCTTCACTATCTCTGTACACAGACCACTTATGAATGGAAACAGTATTATAATTTAATGTTTCATTTTCTTACCATTCTACAAGTCTTATGTTTGAGACAGAAGTCTTACCTTCAAGAAAACAAACATTCAAGAACAGATATAAGCCATGGGCCACCAAGTTCCACCCAGAAAACATGCTGCACAGAATTCCTGTAATAGAAAAAGAAATTTTCATTCAAGCTACTACTCTTAAGGTCATTGTTGAATTAAAATTTGTATTTGCATTTGCCCTTTGACAATTTTTCAGGTACCCAGTGATTTTTCTTCTTTAAAGAAAGAGTTAGTACCTTCTTACTCTCTCTAAAAAAAGAGGTTGCATATTCTTTCTGTTTTACTCATTGGTTTGCTCAAATAGACATTGGATTTTTTTTGTACCAATGTAGTTCAAAGCCTCTTTAGCTACAAATATAAGAAATGCATCAACTGAAGACTTCTGTGTCAGACGTGGAAACAAATTTTACCAGCTTGCTGTTGTGTGATGTTATCAGTTAGAACAGAGCAGGACACTATGGCTCAGGGTTTAAACCAGAGCCCTATGAAGTTTACTACCTTATGAATTTGACTATGGTTACTATACTTCACTAGCTTTCAAAGGCACTGGAAACCCTTATGTAAGGTTCAAAACAACTCACCACAAAACCAAGCATCTCATTGACAAGAGTGATTTAACATATACCCAAGAACTATGAAGCAACATACTTTTATATCAGGAATCATTGAATACCATAGAAAAAAAAATATTACCTAATTCTTCAAAGCCTTGCAAAAGAATTTTTAATTCCTCAAGAGTTAGAAAACTAACACATCATATTCTTTGTTTCTATGTTAGAGCAGAGCTCACTTATTCTTGGTTTTGAGAATTCCACAAGATGATTTGGAGAAACTGAAGCATCACAGGACAGCCTCCTTTCCAGGTGCTTTGAAGCCACAAAATCTCTTCTGGATTTCTCAGCTTGCATTTGCAAAGCAGCCCAAAATTACTAAAGGCAAGTGACCTTCTTTATAAACCAGGCATACTAGTGAACAGCTGTTATTCTCAAATAGCAGACTTAAAATTGTTCTTATAGCTAGGCTCTAAGCCTAGAATTTCCAGCTTTACTAAATACGATCCAAGATGAGACTTCTGTGGAAATCCTGCTTCTGCAGTTGCATCTTCACTGACCTGACAAACCTTCTATTGAAACTATTCTGAGCTTTACCCCTAGAAAAGAATGTTTTCCATTTTTTATTAGGGGTCAGAATCTGATGTTTAAAATTGAAAAAAAGAAAACTTTAATTACATGCATATTCAAATGAAGGTTTAAACTTTAGTGAATTGCCTAATTCCACAGTGTCCCTTCCAAAGCAAAATTCAGGCGCAGCATTTACTATTAGGAAAGGGAAAGAAAAAGGGCAACTTAAAGTGACATCAAATATGATGTCATTATTTTTATAAAATAAACTACCTGCAAATAAAGTGATAAGACACAAGGTGGGAATTTCATATAGATCACTCAGATTAGAATAGATATCATTAAGCACTGACACATCAATAACAAGCTGGAACCCCATTCCTCAGGCATTAGGGATCCTAAGCCATTAGTTTTTACAAATCAAGCTGAGCAGCACAGTAATGAGTTTCTTTTCACAAGAATTACAAATCAACAACTAAAAGAAACCTGATCTCAAAGCTTTATAATAGACTTATTGTAGGGGTCACCAACATGTGTTTGTTTCAATTTGGACTGAAGAGAGCCATTAGAATCACTTCATGAATCTTTATTTGCATCCATACTTCACTTAAGAGCCATCCATTTCCATTATTCAAAACCCACCAAAATCTGAAATATAGTAATTTTAAATTAAAAATACAGCTGATCAGAAAACTTGACAATTAGGTTAGCATGCATTTATATTTGTCCCTACAAATACTTTTCTACTAAATAGAATTTTTAATATCAGACTTTATTCATATGGAGTCCAGAATTAAGAAAACCTCTGCTATTTTTTCCAGTATTAAAGTATCCTTTCTGTGCTGGATATGACAGCCATTAGACAGATTTAAATGCAAAAAATTTTTTGATAATTACAAGTGTACAGTAAGAGAACTAAACCAATTGATTTCTGCTTACTACAGATGTAATGTCTTTCAGTATCTGAAACCTAAGTTCTCACCCACCCATGCCTTTCCGCTTTTTCAAATCCCAACTGGTTTCACAAATTTGAATAACTTGGTGAATGAGACCAAAGTCTGAGGAGTACTCTTTGTTGGTTTGGGTCTCACACACTGAGTGCAGTTAGTGATTAGGAAACTGTTTCAGTGCCTTGACTTACTCTAAACATTTAACATACCGACTGCTTGCTACTAGAAGCTTGTGAAATATCAAGCATACAACTTAAGACTTATTGTTTTAGGAAGACTAAGTTACTTAAGTTGAACAACTGAGTTATGGAAAGATCCGAATCGCCTGAGAACCCTGAAGCTAACTGTGAAGGCAGAAAAGAGAAGCAGCTCCACTTTCCCACTAATTGCCAAAAACTGCTGAACAGCAGTAGATGCAGTTTTCACACTGAAGAAAGTGCAGCACACAAAGAATTTTCTATGAGGAAAAATGCCATATTGAAAAAGCATTTAATACCATGACTAGTGCCACATTAGCTTAGTGGACATACCCATCTTGTGAGTATTGCATCATTAGCAAGGTAATTGTTTTCCTTTTGGTAACAACTTATTTCAGATTCAACAATCAAACTATTCAAAAACTATTAGTGCTAAAATTATATATGGCTCAGGTTAATCAGACAAAAAATGAATATACTTTGTGAATCACTTGCAGGTACATAAAAGCCAACACTTAAATATGCAAAAAACTCAACAGAAGTAAACAATGAAGAATTATCACTTCTTTTGCTAAAGAAGTGTCACTGCCATATAAGGTTTGGCATAAGAAACCAAAATAAGATGACTTCATACTTTTAAATTAATGCCATCTCTACACTTCAACTGTTTTCCAGAGCTGGACTAGAACAGTGAGTTGTTCTGTGTGGATCTGATTTACACACGAGAAACTGAAGCCTAATTCTCTACTATGCACTCTGGAAAGTTTACTATCTATTTTGAGAGAGCAGAAAAACTCTCCACAATTTACAGTATCATTGTACTGAACTTAACTCCTGAAGGGTCAAGAGAATTCAGAATCACACTCTAACACCTGTACTGGAAGACTAGCTGAAAAAGCCCACCTGCATACACTAAGGAAACTAATAGTTGTGACTGTAGCTTCCTAATTACATCACAGTTAGCCTATCTCTGCTTTTAGACTGTTTTCATGTATTTCATTATTTCCCCTGCTGATCCATTCAGTCACAAGATTGAAGCCACACAGTTCTGAACCCACAAAGAGGCTATTGACAGTCTGTTCTAAGGTGCGCTCTTTTAAAAAAAGATGTTAGTCTCCCTGGTTTTTACAAGTTTAGTTCTTTCTGAACTAGAACTAAATTTTGTTTAAGAATCAGTGTTACACTAAACACTTTCATCCATCTTGTCTAGATGAAAGTTATAAAAAAGTATGGCAGGGCTAATAAACAGAACAAGCAGCCACACTTCACCTTAGAGTAAGGAAGGAGAGTTTTCTATTGAGGCTCATGTTTACTACTCTGATTAAATAAAAACTTGAAAGCTGCAGAAACCTGAATATAAGTTGTATCAAAGTTTCAAAGTTCATGTCCTCATTCAAAAGAGATGCTGCTAAATGCCAACAATTCACCATTAACCAATTCTTAAGTCAAATTAAGATCAAGTCTAGACAACAGAAAACTCACACTGTATTTTCAACAACTGGGCAGTACAGCCAAAAAAAAGCAGCTTCCTTTTTTATGGTGGTGCAGTTTACTAGGAATCTAACATGGAAATTCCCAATGCTGAAATACAGTTGAATAAGCTGGCCAGCTCAGAAGCTTAAACAAAAACAAAAAACCAATGACCCCCCTCCCACACACACACAGCTGCCAAATCCCTACCATCCACTAACAAGGCAAATGAACTGGTTTATCTAGACCATGTAGTAGTTGTGCACCACTAAGCAAAATGGTTTTTCCCTAGCTAAATCCAGTTAGGTACAATGTGAAGTGAGGGGAAAAGGATAAAAGTTAGGGGCAGAGGGAGAAAGGGCAGGGACTGGTTAGAAGCTTGTCAGGTTATTTTCATAGTTAAGGCTGCCAAAGTGGCTAGAGATCAAAGTCTGTCAAAATGCTACCCAGTAAAAACAACACTATCAGTTTAGAACTACAACTGGTGACAGTCCTGAACTCACAAGAGGTAAGTTATCTTAAAGAGGAATAAACACCTGTTAAAATGCTGAGATTACTTCAGTAAAGACAGATATGTGAAACTCATGTTGCAAGATCACTTTATTTAATCTCTAGATCATATGGGACTTCTATTATTCTTCATATCCTGCTACCATCTCAAAAGGAAAGCAATAACCATTTAGGCCTGAATCTTTACACAGATGCTTCAGGCAGTGTTCTAGGAAAACCTAATAACTCTCATAAAATCAAGCAGTACATGCATAAAGTAGCAACAATTTTTATTTTTTTTTTAAAAGGAACACAACTAATCTGTTAAGAACAAAGTTTTTAAAGAAACATCAGCCTCTCATGCAAAAGGGATATCACTACTTATTCTGAGCAACAATGGCAAATTCCTTACATACAATTTTAATCTTGTTTTAAACAAACAAGACAACAATCCCCAAATTAATACAGGTATATATCATATGATGAATCACCACCTCTTCACTTCAGAGGTGTGAGGACACAGCTAATCCATTACTGCCCAAGTGACCTACAAACAACAGCTTCAGTTTCAGAGACTGCAGCCAAAGCTCCATTTTCCCCAAAGCCATCTCCCAAGCCAGAGAGCATAGATAACAGCAGGATCACCACAGGAAGGGGTTAAACCTAGTAAAGCTCATTTCCACATCAGTCAAAAGCCCAAAGAGTACTGGCACAGATTTTCAGGAGTTCCTCAAAAAGATTTAGCGCTTCAAGCAGTAACCTCTCACACAGAGTCCATATAGCTCAGGTAGACAGAGCAAGGAAACTGTACATACAAGCAACACTGTGCACAACAGCTACTGTCTAAGGTTTCATAACAAGCCTGACAGTACTTAAAGCTGATCTAAAAGTTGTAACTATCCTCAAGTGATTTTGATTATGTAAGCAATAACTGCTTTCTAATTAAGAATTTTTCATCAGCAAGCATCCTTCCTTCCTCCAAGCTTGCTTCCTTCTTGGAAGTATTTAAGCAGCTCAAAAAACCTCTAAACACTTCTTCAAAGAGAATCACTTGAAAGTGATCCATCTCCACAAAATATTCTGAAATTCATTTTCATATTGAAAATAACTAAACACAAACAATACCAAGTAATCCTCCCCCTCCCTTTCACCAAGCAGGGAGAGTCAGTTCTGTACATTACTTATTTCATTAGCTCTAGGTGGAAGCTTCTCCTTTCCTTTTGGGCTTTACTACAGCACTCACCAGAATAACAAGCAAAACAAAACCAAAATAAAGCCCAAAACAAAGGGGCAGTGATTAAACAGATCAAGATACTTCCAAGACACTAAGTTTTGGCTTACAATAATCAAGTTTCTATTCTTGTTATCTTCTTAAACTGCAGACCAGTTTCTCTGAAATACTTCAGATTTTTTTTGCAGCTAACAAATAATATCTCTAGTATAAAAAGCAACTAAAGCTACACAAAATAAGGTCTTATTCAATGTTCTCACCTTGAAGTCAAACCTTCAAGATCAACAATCACCAGTGCCAGTTCTCTAATTCAGACAGTTCTTGCTAATACTCATATCAGCAGGAAAATGGAAACATTGCCAAGAGGTTTATTTCTTTTCCTACAGCTGTGTTAGTACTAATCCTCCAGTGAAACAGCTTGGGAGACAGTGGGTCTCCATTTTTTTGGAGAGGTTCCTAGATGTGCATATATGTTCTTACAAAAACATTAATCTACGAGCTTTCCCAAAAGAGAACATGTTTTCAGACATGCAAACAAAAATCAAAGTAATATTCTTAGTGCTTTACTTCTACGAAGCGATCTCACTTCATCATCCTTTCCCACTTTCCCATTATGATGCACCAACATACAGATTATAAGATTGTTGGATACAGAAGTTATGTGCTTTTAGCAGATGGTATTTTATGCATCATTCTTCCTCTGAGAGGAGCAGCTATTTGGAGACATGTATAATTAATTTTTGTGTTATATGAATTTTTCTTCCATCCTTTTTTCATTTATAACCCCCAAGTGTGTTTTACCTCCAGTTTGCAAAGCCCTATTTTTTCCCCTCAGTAACAGTACAGATCACTAAGGATAAAATTATACCTTCACATAATTCTATTACCACATTCCTCTTTCAAAGAGGCCTTAGAAGTGGCAACAAGCCACCAGCTGGCAGTCACCTAGCCAGCCTAAAACAAGGATGAAAGCTCTGAGACTGGGATTGATTTTCAGCTCCACTACCAGCATGCTTGGCAAACCGCTTTTCTTTGTGCCTCAGTTTCATCATGTGGACATACTGGACATATTGACACCAGTTTTCTTTAGGAAGGGTGTCAGCAATCCAGTGTAAGACCTAGTAGAGCCCAGAAGGTGCAGGTGACCCGTGCTGCACACTCCGCACCCCTAACGCCACAGGAAATCCTCTGGTAGTTTGACCAGGTGTAAAGCCAGAGACATTTCTCTCCAAAGATCAGCAGTTTTCTAGCTTCTGGTCTGCAGGCCAGGAGATATCAGTAGACTAGTTCTAATGAAGACAATAAAACAACACTTTTCAATAAGTAAGAAAATGCCTGCCTATAACATGCTCAAACTTATTAGACTGTTTAAAAAGTCTGAAAGCCACGAGCCCAGCGAGGCACACGACATCTTGATTAGTTACAACTGTCAGCATTAAAAACTACTCTACCAAAAGAAAAACCCCATAAAACAACCAACCAACCCGACAGTCTTGCCCTCCGTGCCATTTCAGTGAGGCAGCCGAGCCCGCCGCAGCACAGCAGACGGGGCACACCGGGCAGCGCGAGCGTGGCCGAGCAAACCGACCCGGCAGACGACGGAGCGAAGCTCCCCGGTCCCCCCGGCGGGGAGGCCCACAACGGTCCGGCAGCGCGCGAGGCCATATTGCCTCGCCGCCGGCGACAGGCGAGCGGCCGCGGCGGGAGGGCGGCGGGCACCCGCCTCCGCCGGGACCCGCTCGGGGAGGCTACCGGCGAAGGCCGCAGCCCGGCGCCGCCGCCACGGCGGGAGGCGAGGGCCCGGCGCGGGGAGCAGAGCAGGGCTGCTGCCGCCCTCCCCTCCCCTCCCCTCCCCTGCAGCCCTGGCTGCGCGCCCACCCGCCCCGCCCGCCCGCGCCGCGCGGCCCGGCCGAGCCCGACCGGAGCGGGGAAACGGGCCTCGGCGCCCCCCTCCTCCTCCTCCGCCCGCCCCACCCGCGGCGGGTCCCCCCTCGCGCAGAGGCCGCGGCGGGGCTGAAGAGGGCCGGACAGCAGGGGAAAAAAACCGCCTCGGCCGCGAGGCGCCCGGGCCGGGCCGGGCCGGGCCGGGCCGGGCCTTACCTGCTGCCGCTGCCGCCTCACGGCGCCTCCCGCCTCGCGACGCCCCCCTAAATAACGGCCGCGCCGCGCCGCGCCGCGCCATCGCGCCGCCGCCCCGCACGCGCAGCCCGACGCCCGGTCACCCGCGCCCCCTCCCCCACGCCCTTCCCTCCGCCGCCCGCGCCGCCATTGGCGCGCGGGGAGCCTGACGTCGCCGGCGGGGGGCGGGGGGCGGAGCTTCCCGGAACGCGCCCCTCGATGCCAGGACGCGGGGCGCGAGGGGCTCGCGCGGCCGCGGCGGGGGTGGGTCCAGCTCCCCCTCCCCCTCCCCCTCCCCCTCCCCCTCCCCCGCCCGCCGCTTCTCCACCTGGCGGGCGCCGGGGGCGGGAAGAGGGTGAAGGCCGGGCCGGGCCGCGGCCGCTCTGCGCAGCGGCCCCGCGGCGGGGGTCGCCCCAGGTGTGTTCCAGGCCGTGCGGGCATACGCGGGGGCGGGAGCGCTGCCTCCCCCTCCCGCTCCCCTCCCCGGCCGCGGCGGCCCCAGCTGAGGCGGGCTCGCCCCGAGCGGCGCCGCCGCCGCGGCCTCCGGAGGCTTCTGGCGGCCGTTAGCCGGCGGCGGCGTCGTGCCGGGCCGGCCGCGGGAGCGAGCAGCCCGGCGCTGGTTTCGCCAGGCGCCCCCGGGACTGCGGGAGGCTGGAGCGCGCTCTTATCAGAGGCAGCGGGGTTATCAAGAGCAGTCCCTAGGAAAGGTGTCTGTGGGAGGCCGCGTTGCTAGGAAATGGTCCTTAATGCAGATCGTTCATGTGATCGGGCCTAGGGAAGCGCCTGGTTTCCCCAGAAGTTCCCTCCAGGTCTCTCCTTGTGCGCTTCTTAATCGAGTGGTCCCAAAAAATGGCTTTTGTAAACGGGTCGCAGGAGTGTGCTCTTAAGATATCCTCCTGATTCCAGGTTAAATTTTTCCAATTCTCAGATAAGAAGGGACATGTTTAAGTGCCATGTCCGCAAACTCACCTCGTGGTAAGAGTGCCAAAGTAGGTAATTTCTATTTAGGAATGCATCACAAATTGCTGGATGCATGCCTGAGTTGCCTCCTGCCCTACGCCTTTGGATTAGGCCTTTGCCCATGTACTGCTTATGTTGTCTTTGGGCTTGAGTGGGATGTGAGCTATATTATGTTTTCAGTTCAGTATACATCTTCAGAGGAATATGTAGAGTGGCTCAGACAAATGGAGCATCTAGTCCACTGTCCTGTTTCACATGCTGGCCAGCATTGAGCTGCTAATGAGAATAGATTATGAACTTTGGAAAAAGGTGGTGGAAAATAACCTTCTCACACTTTATGTTTAGTGCCAGTCTCTGATTGTGTTTGGTTTAGTTTATGAACAGGTTTAATCCCCCTCCCCCCCAAATATTGTTGCTACTAACAATATTGTTAATCTTATCGTTGCTGCTACATTGCTGCCATATCAATATACCTGAGAATGTTGTATATTCAGTACATCAGAATGCGAGGCTGGATGGCCACTTCAGAGGTCATGTAGTACCTCCATTTCCCTCATGACAGAATCAGCTATCCTTAGCTTATTTCTGATAGGTATGTATTCTGATGTATCTAACCTATATTCCTAAAAATATTCAGTGTTAAAGATTCTTCCCTTTCCCCAGGCAACCTGTTAGAGTGTTTTCTAACCATATTATTGAAAAGTTTTTCTTAATGTCTTTTCTAAAATTCCTGTACTGCAGTTTAAACTGATTACTTCATGTCCCCATTCACAATTGACCGTCTTTCTAGCAACCTTATTTTTCCCATTGGTGGCCTCGCACTTAGTAGACCCAGTCCTTTCTGTCTTCCCTTATAGACTTTTGGTTGTTCAAACCCTTCTTAAAGTGTTGGATGAGGTGACATCTGAGGAGTAAGTTTCACAGTTTATTTATTATGAAAAAAATTACTTCATCATCCAATTTTTTTACACTTTTTGTTCTCCCTTCAGATTATGCTGCCAGGTGTGCTTGTGCTTACATTCATGTCGGATTGTATTTTGAGAATAATGTGTAATTAACAGATTTTCAGTCTGTATGTCTCTGCTTCAGCAGCCTCCAAGAAAAAATCATCTGTGTTTGGCAACAGAAGCTTAAGTGGAACCGGACTCCAGCTAGAGAGTCAGCAAAAAGAATGTATGTTTTTCCTCTCATGTTTCAGCATATCTTCTGTCTCCTGTGAGATCTCTAGAGTTCTGCTGCTAAATTGGCATTCTCAGCAGTAGACGCTCAACTCTCCCCCCTCCCCCCAGCCAACAGACAGCTTCTTGTGACATTCTCATTCCGAAATCTGATAGCCTGAAGCAATTCCTGATTTATTTCCAGAACTGGTAGAACAACAACAAAAAACCCCTTCAAATCTGATCTTGTATCAGGCCTCGCTTACACACATGTGACATGCATTGTAATTCTTCAAGAACTCTTTTGTATTTCACAGGCAATTTATGGCCCTAGTGTGAAATGATTTCCACATAGCTGTAGCTGCACAGAAGAACAAAACATTTTTTGTGATTGTACTTAATTTTTATGTATTCACAGAAATTATCATTAATACAGAAGCAACTGAGTTGCTGTATTCAGTATTGTGAGAGCTCTTCTCCTAAGATGTTTGGCTTTCCCAAAGATTTTCTGTAGGTTTGGAAAGTGATGACAGCATGCTTGCCTATGTACACAGTCTCTGCAGAACCTTCAGCAAACTCTAGATGCATGAAGATACCTCAAAAGTGTAGAGATAGTCTCATGGACAAGCTGAATCCCATTTCCCTCCAGAATCAGACAGCAGGCACAAATCAGTCCTGTATTTTTCACCAGCACTGACTGCACCTGTGGCTGGATTGTGGGGTAGCCACTGCCCTCGCAAATGATTACCATCTACCCCAAATGTGGTTCATATAAATCTTTCATAGGCAGGACTGAAAGTTTTGGGCAATTATGTTACATCACCCAGTGGGTTATGTTTTGTTTTTGTTCTTGTGAAACCTAGGTTTTAATCTGACAGGGGAGTTGTTCATGTTCCAGTGACTTCTGGTTCTGTGTCAGCACCTTCTCTAACAATAAATGCCTCATTCTGAATCTTGTTGGTGAAGGTGAAACTTGCAACTGTGGTGATAGACACTGGGCCGAAACCTCTGCTGGCATAAACAGCAGGGTCCATAGGAACTCTAATTGTTTGCACTCTGCCCGTTGTCTTGTAGCTTGGAATAGCAAATAAATTGTCTGGGCTGTGGTCTTTTAAAACAGACTGTACTTTCTATAACACACAAAGAATCTAACTTTTCTCATAGGACATCGTTAAAGACATTTTCTGGTGCAAGCAGGTAAAAACAGGTGAACAGCATTACAGTTTCCGTTTGAGAGAGTCAGGACAAGTATGCTGTGAAGTGCCTTTCCTGTGCATGGATGATTTTCTGAAAGACTGTCTCAGTTTAGTTTGATATACTGCATTGTATTCTTCCCTTCTGATGCACAATATATTGCTGTATATTATACTATAGATGCACTACAGTATACAGTACTGATATATAGGTAATAGAAATACCAGTAATTTCAACAGTTTCAAATACAGAGGTAAATTCAAAATCCTTGCCATTTTTAAAGTGTTCTTGCAAATCTGCATTTTAATCTGTGTATTGAATTAGGCATTATATCAGATAAACTAGTGTATTGAATTCACTAAATAAATGAGTCATGAATAAAGGGAAATTAATTATCA